>NC_136067.1:1212191995-1212849968 GCF_964261635.1 Lissotriton helveticus | reverse complement strand
CCTAGAGTGCTAGTAGTGCACAGTAGGATACTTTTATAAGTGCTTATGTTTCAGCAGAGTGATTAGATAAGGACATGCTTCTGTCAGGATGATTGTAGGAGTGGACACAGACTCACAGTGTGCTTCCAGACAAGCATGACTATTACCTGGACTTTTGCAGGACTGACTCAGTAGTCTGCAAGGGGTTATGGGACCCCATACATTGTGCACATTTGACTGTACCACTGCTTTCCTTAATGCCTGAGTCATTCTTCAAGTGCATAGACAGTGACTGGGTTCCAAGAGTGCTAGTAGTTGACAGCAGGATTAGTTTATAAGCGCTTATGTTTCAGCAGACTGATTAGATAAGGACATGTTTCTGTCAGGATGATTGTAGGAGTGGACACAGACTCAAAGTGTGATTCCAGACAAGCAGGACTATTACCTGGATTTTTGAAGGACTGACTCAGTAGTCTGCAAGGGGTTAGCGAACCACATACATTGTGCACATTTGACTATACCATTCCTTGTCTCAATGCCTGAGTCATTCTGCAAGTGCATAGACAGTGACTGGGTTCTTAGAGTGCTAGTAGTTGACAGCAGGATACGTTTATAAGCGCTTATGTTTCAGCAGAGAGATTAGATAAGGACATGCTTCTGTCAGGATGATTGTAGGATTGGACACAGACTCACAGTGTGATTCCAGACAAGCATGACTATTACCTGGACTTTTGCAGGACTGACTTAGTAGTCTGCAAGGGGTTAGGGGACTGCATACATTGTGCACAATGGACTGTACCACTGCTTGTCTCAATGACTGAGTCATTCAGCAAGTGCATAGACAGTGACTGGGTTTCTATAGTGCCAGTAGTTGATAGCGGGATACATTTATAAGTGCTTATGTTTCAGCAGACTGATTAGATTTGGACATGCTTGTGTCAGGATTATTGTAGGAGGAGACACAGACTCACAGTGTGATTCCAGACAAGCATGACTATTACCTGGACTTTTTGCAGGACTGACTCAGTAGTCTGCAAGGGGTTAGGGGACCACATACATTGTGCACCTTTCTGCAGTTTTGCTTTTGCATTTTTAGTGAGTCAGTGAAGCACGGTAGAGAAGGGGTTTTCCTCCTAGAGGTAGGGACTACTACTTTAACGGCTGAATTTATGCAGCTCGAAATTTTATTTTTGCAATGTTACTGTCTGGTTCCAACTCAGGAATTGACAGTGAGAGCTGCTACTTTAGTTTCGGGGAGTCTATCCTTGACCAATCAAGGTATGTGGTGTGCCAAGGTGGCAGAGCGGGTGTACCCGCATCCTTTTTCACATTTATGTAGAATATTATTACCTTGTGGTCTGACCAGGGAACCTGCAGGATTTCTATTAACTCGATGTCACTTTTGGAGGTAAAAATCCCATTGAGAGTGTGCCCTGCTTTGTGGGTATCCTGCTTGACCTGCTAGATAAGGACATGCTTCTGTCAGGATGATTGTAGGAGTTGACACAGACTCACAGTGTGATTCCAGACAAGCATGACTATTACCTGGACTTTTGCAGGACTGACTCAGTAGTCTGCAAGGGGTAAGGGGATCACATACATTGTGTGCATTTGACTGTACCACTCCTTGTCTCAATGCCTGAGTCATTCTGCAAGTGCATAGACAGTGACTGGGTTCCTAGAGTGCTAGTAGTGCACAGTAGGATACTTTTATAAGTGCTTATGTTTCAGCAGAGTGATTAGATAAGGACATGCTTCTGTCAGGATGATTGTAGGAGTGGACACAGACTCACAGTGTGCTTCCAGACAAGCATGACTATTACCTGGACTTTTGCAGGACTGACTCAGTAGTCTGCAAGGGGTTATGGGACCCCATACATTGTGCACATTTGACTGTACCACTGCTTTCCTTAATGCCTGAGTCATTCTTCAAGTGCATAGACAGTGACTGGGTTCCAAGAGTGCTAGTAGTTGACAGCAGGATTAGTTTAAAAGCGCTTATGTTTCAGCAGACTGATTAGATAAGGACATGTTTCTGTCAGGATGATTGTAGGAGTGGACACAGACTCAAAGTGTGATTCCAGACAAGCAGGACTATTACCTGGATTTTTGAAGGACTGACTCAGTAGTCTGCAAGGGGTTAGCGAACCACATACATTGTGTACATTTGACTATACCACTCCTTGTCTCAATGCCTGAGACATTCTGCAAGTGCATAGACAGTGACTGGGTTCTTAGAGTGCTAGTAGTTGACAGCAGGATACGTTTATAAGCGCTTATGTTTCAGCAGAGAGATTAGATAAGGACATGCTTCTGTCAGGATGATTGTAGGATTGGACACAGACTCACAGTGTGATTCCAGACAAGCATGACTATTACCTGGACTTTTGCAGGACTGACTTAGTAGTCTGCAAGGGGTTAGGGGACTGCATACATTGTGCACAATGGACTGTACCACTGCTTGTCTCAATGACTGAGTCATTCAGCAAGTGCATAGACAGTGACTGGGTTTCTATAGTGCCAGTAGTTGATAGCGGGATACATTTATAAGCGCTTATGTTTCAGCAGACTGATTAGATTTGGACATGCTTGTGTCAGGATTATTGTAGGAGGAGACACAGACTCACAGTGTGATTCCAGACAAGCATGACTATTACCTGGACTTTTTGCAGGACTGACTCAGTAGTCTGCAAGGGGTTAGGGGACTGCATACATTGTACACATTTGACAGTACCACTGCTTGTCAAAATGCCTGAGTCATTCTGCAAGTGCATAGACAGTGACTGGGTTCCTATAGTGCTAGTAGTTGACAGCAGGATAAGTTTATAAGTGCTTATGTTTCAGCAGAGAGATTAGATAAGGACATGCTTCTATCAGGATGATTGTAGACGTGGACACAGACTCACAGTGTGATTCCAGACAAGCGTGACTATTACCTGGACTTTTGCATGACTGACTCAGTAGTGTGGAAGGGGTTAAGGGACCACATTCATTGTGCACATTTGACTGTACCAAACACAGTGCATAGAGAATTTATAAGTACTTGGGTATTACTACTCTGAATGAATTAGTGCATGGTGCTCAATGGGTGATTGGTGGAGTGTCTTAGTACTAACAAGGCAATATCTGCTCAGGAAGCAAACTCTTTATAGAATAAAACAACAGCATAAATCTACAAACCAGAAACCGTTCACATTTCTCTACTATAACTCTCACTATATCGCTGAAAAACATAAATGAGTATCTCTCTACAGAACACTATCTTTACCACATAAATTCACAATAAAAGCTTCAAATTGAAACCAAACACCAAAAATGATGTTGCATATTTTAACTATACCTCTGTAAACACTTATAAAAACTACTCTCATCACTAATATCTTAACTCGACATATACATTTCCAATTTGAAACAACACCTAAAATTATGCACTATAATACTAATGTAAATATCCGCACATTAAAAGAATCAGTCATAATCAGCAATCCCTATTCCAAAACAAACATAATACTCTGCAAAGTGTATATTAAACAATATTTAAACATATTACAAAAAACTGCAATAAATATTTCTTCATTAGAAAATATATCACTAACTTCGAATTTTATTTGTAGATTATAAAGTATCTGAATCACACACCAGATTTTCTTATGCACACAATGAAAATAGTGCATTGCTCTTAGCAAAACCAAAATAAGGCAACATTTCCCTCTCATTCTGCACACATATGCATGTAAATATCGAATCCCATTGCTTCCCAGATTAATTCAAATTCTAAGACACATTTCAATTGGTTACACATATTAACCCTTGCCAACTGACCTCTAACTTGACCAAAATCGCTTCTGGAATTTTCTAGAGTTGCGCCTGGTCCGTGCACCATAAGCGATGGAACCGCGAATCCAGACTATGCTTCAAAAGTATATTACAAATACTTTTACCCTTTTGTTTCGTAACACACTAGTTATAACTATGCCAGTGACTTGGGAAAGCTCACTGCAATTAAATTTTACTTTAATATTTATAACAAATACACATTTTAATGCCACACATAACTTCCAACCCTACCCCCATTCTGCTTAATGCCTGTTTCCATAGAAACAGATCATGTTCAACTGAACACACAGGTCACAAGTTCAGCACACAATGTTGCAAATTCAAACAGCAAGTGTGCTTGATTTTCCAAAATATCAGCTTATCCTATCTAATGTATCTAATGTATCTTTCAACCTGTTTTTACTAACCAATAAGAAACATGCTTTTTAAACACAGAAACATGCACCCTATTTTTCACTCTGTAATGTTCTCAAACAGCCAATCATTTCTCTTCTTTTTTTAAAACTGCATCTTGTCGACCATTTTAGAGACCTCTAATTTTACCAACTGCCTACTTCACCTACAGACATCTTGACATCTTTTGAGTGCATCCAGACTTCCCTTCAAGATGCTTAGAGTGTGGATTGTGTGATACAGCTAAATTTTCTGGTGCAAAAGGTACGCTGAAAGCAGAGGTATTGACAAAGACCTAGCTTTGCAATGGATTGGACTGAGAGGATTAAAGTGGCACCAATTAATGCCATTGGTTAAATCCTTTTTGCATCTCCAACACCCTGACCTCATTATTGTGCACTGTGGTGGCAATGACCTAGGCACTTTGACTGGGGTAGGTCTGGAAATGCTTATGAAGGACACCTTTGCAGAATTACTATTAATTTTCCCCCAAACTACCTTTGTCTACTCTAACGTATGCCAAAGACAGAAATGGAACGGGTCCAATCAATTTTGTTCACAGATTGTGAAAGCTAGGAAACATGTCAATAGAGCTGTTTCAGCTTATCTCAGAGATTATAGTATAGGGTCCATATACAACAACAATCTGCGTTTTAATATGGATGGCATCTACAGGGGAGATGGTGTACATTTCATAGATGAGGGAAACAGAGTCTTTCTCAACAACTTTAGACTCTGCATTGGCACTTACATGTATGTACCAAAATCTCCCAATAAACACGGGCTCTTTTTAGAGCAGCGAAGATCCAAACATATAATCTAGATTTATAATAAAAAAATCTTATATTTTTTTGCTGGGAGTCGCGTACCCAGTGCGTTCACACCAGGGGGCCGTGCTGGGAGCCGCGCACCCAACGCGTTCACACCAGGGGGCCGTGCTAGGAATCACACACCCAGCACATTTACTCCAGGGGGCCGCGCTGGGAGCTGCGCACCCATCGCTTTCACACCAGGGGGCCGCGCTGAGAGTCGCGCACCCAGCACGTTCACACCAGGGGCCGTGCTGAGCGCCTCGCTAGGGTCGCAACTCCCAATTTTTTGTAAAAAAACGGCTCCTACCACTAATTTCTATTCGCCCCAGGAACCCCATCCCCCAGGGCCTGTACACTTCCATGGGGACTGTGGAGGGAGCCCCAATGCCCCCAAGGTCCTGCCGGCTCCCCGCATCCTCCGGGAACCGGCATTGTTTTCCCACATGGGGAGCTGCTAACATGCAGCTCCCCATGTGGAAAAACAATTCTGCTTTGGATTTTGAAAGAGAGAGCAGGGAAGAGCAGGTTTCCCTGCTCTCTCCCAGCTCTCTCTTCAAAAAATCTAAACCAGATTATCTGGACACGTTCTCGCGTACACATCCCCTGGATGAAATTATGGGCCTGCCTGGGGGGTTAGTTCCACACTTGTGAATTTTGGGGAGGAGATATAGGATGGGGAGTATTGGATGATCACATTTAAGAAAACAACATTCTTCCCATTCTATCAAACCTTTATCCTTCCATTCTCTAAGTTTATCCCAAATGTTTTGTATGCTGGAATTATAGTCCAATCTATTGTATTTGTTATAGGTTTTTTGGTCCTGCAATTGTCTTTCACCTTCTTGTATATACATTTCTTTGGGTAGGATAACAATATTATAGAGCAGGTCAATCTCAATCAAAGGGGAGGCAATCGCACTTTGAGACTCAGCTAAAAGGATCTAAGCATATTATTGGCCTATGTACACCGTATCCTAAAGGGTATAATATGGACGAAGAAATGAGCATACATTTGCTGGAGGAATAATGCGCTAATAGATGCATTTTGGCTCTACATATGAAATTCTTTCGATGTACTGCTGTTACATTTCTGTGTATTCTTCTAATCTACTTATGTATTTTGTTCTTTTTCTCTTTCCTCTCACAGGATGAAAAGGAGGGACATTGTCTCACGACTGCGGCACCTGTGCCCTAATCCTTTCTCTGTGGCTCATCTTCTACTCTCTCTCCATCTACGTAAAGTATTTGGATTTTTACATTGATTAGGTTTTGTTTCAACACACTTGCACTGTTTTGTAACTATTTGTACCCCCTGTTTTTCACTGGAGAGTGATAATATTCCCTGAAACCTTTAACACTTTAGTCACGTTTGCCGTTTAACATTTTGGAAAGTTGGACATGGAACATGCAGGCACACAGCCCACTAGCCAGGGCATTTACTTTTACCTTCATTCTTGTTTGGACAGGCAACACACACCATGTCTATACTCATGCCACATCTGTGGGACATTTCTAGCCCTAACCAGCCAATTTTAAGTTGAGGTACGATGTGGCATTGTATGTACAGACTAACCTGGTTATAACCGGTTATTTCCACGGTCTAAAGTCCCTTCATTCTGTCACATTCTGTGCACTCACTGTCAGCAGAATAAACATTTCACTATTAACCCATATTACAATGCCAGCACTTGCTGTTCTTAGCGAGTACCGCATTGGGGAGTTTACCGCAACTACATTACCCACAAGACTCCTTACCAGAGGTTTTTACACAACACTGTCGGCAAACACGACATTTAGGTCCGATTTACTTGCAATATTCCTGGGTTTTGGATCTAAGCGGTTTAGATGTACAGACAATTAAGGTGGCAGGCACATGATGTATTTTACCATTTATTGTATGCCATTATTTATGTTTTGTGCATTGACCATGACAAGATGGCTCAGATACCTGTTGTAACAAAGTCCTCTTTCCTTTACCATGTACACGGAAACATCATGTATTGAAAAACTGCAAACTTTATTGTTTACTTTGTGTGATCAAGTGCTCTGTGGAGCACGAAACATATCACGAAGGTTTATGGTGCGAATAAACCTTGAAACTTGGACACGTTAATGTGACTGTCGTTTTTCTTGCACCCGAGAGCTCGTTTAGAACTCTGTTCTTTTGTGGATATATATATATATATATATATATATATATATATATATATATATATATATATATATATATATATATATACATATATATATATATATCTATATATTACCTGATGGCGGTCGCCAGTAGGTAGTTATAGTTAGGATTGTTTTCCATAGGAAATCCGCAACATTCTATTGGGAATAACTTTGGCGCCGGTGGACGAATCTTTGCGAATTTCTCAAAGAAGATGGCCCGCTCCGCTCTGCTCCTTCCCTGAAAGTTTGGGGGGGATTCGTCAAGCGGGGGCCGAGATAAAAGGGGGGTCCCAAAACGTGTTTTCCCCATGTTAATTTCCGTAGGGGGGTTGGACTCACTTTTAGCACGAACGGCTGAATGGATTTCCACCAAACTTGGCAAAATTGTAGGGACTGGTAGCCCGATGTGCCGTTGCTATGTTTCAAGATATGTGCTCCAGTGGATTTTGAGTAAATTAGGTTAAAAAAAATATATATATCTATAAGCGCGCCCCGGTACGCGCACCGGGGCGCGTACCAGCGCGCTACGCGAGTTCGCGAGCGGAAAGCTGATTGGCTCTCGGGTGTCTGTCAACATTCCAAACAGTCCGGAGCGGCCGCCATCTTGTGTCTCGGTAGGATCGAGACACAAGAGGTGGCAAAAACAAAGGGGGAAATGACTAAAAGGGGGTAGGGTAGACACCCCTGACCCCCTAGGTTTGATGTGGGGGCCATAAAAGGGCCCCGCGGGGCAAAAAAAAAATTTGCGCGGGGAGAGCGCCCGGTACGCGCACCGGGGAGCGTACCGGGGAGCGTACCCTGGAGGTAAAAGAATGACAGAGTTTTTTAAAAATGTAGCATTTTTTTATAAATTAGAGGTAGTTCTAAAAAGAACTGTTTTTTTTATTCTTTTTGTGGTTTTATATTTTTTATTGTTTTTTTTAACATTTTTTACTTTTTTTGGCTTTTATGAAGAATTTTATATATATATTTTTTTTTATGGGGACAAACAAAAAACAGGGAATTGTAAACGGCTTAACTGGAGCAAAAAAAAACAGAAAAAAAATCAAGGTTTCTTTGGGCACTTGTGATTGTCACCAGCAAGGTTGATGAGATTAATACTTTGCTCACCATAGGTTATTGTTTTCCCACAAAAAATACAAACTATTTTGTATCTACCAAACTTGGTTTGTATGTTTGGTACCATCTCCCTTGCCTCTGGACCCGATGGAGTGGGTTCTTGGCTTGTTGAGGTTCTGGAAGACGATTGGGGAAGGTTTCTGCACAGTTCTCTCACCTCTGCTGCAGAATAGTTATTGGGGTGCAATTGTTGCATGTGGCGAATCATTGTGTGATTCCCCCTGGATAGTACAGCGCCACAGATGAGACAGGTCACCTTTGCAGCGTTTACTTTTTTGGAACCCCTTGGGATTTTATAAAACTCCCATATAAAGTGCTCCCTAGGTTTATATGGGGGATTGTCTTCAGGCAGGAACTGCCTTCTCTCTTCCTCCTCCTCCTCTTCTTCTTCACCACCAATGTGGTGTTGTGGTGGTCCTTGTGGTGGTGGTGGTGGTGGTGCAGATGCTCCAGCTGCTGACAGTACTGTAGCCATATCTCTATGAAAAAAGCAGGTCTTCCTCACTCAAAGAACAAAGTGAGAATGAGGAAAAAAGGTGGGGGCTTTCATCATTTGGAAAACAAAACTGTTCTGAACCAATGAAAAGTGTTATTTTCAGGTCACATGACCCAGGCTTTCATCATTTGGAAACCAAAACTGTTCTGAACCAATGAAAAGTGTTATTTTCAGGTCACATGACCCGACGCGCTTACACTACGCGCCCCGGTAAGTGATGTCACTAACCATGTCATGAATGATGTAATATGTGAGATCATCAGCAGTGCATTGCGGGCGCGCGAGTTACTAACTATAACGTGGGAATTTCAATGGTTTTATGCGAGTAAAATTTCCAGCTAACTGTAACTGGTGTGAAACCTATGGTTTTTTCAGTGAATTTATATATATATATATATATATATATATGTTTACAACAAGTTCTCTTCTTTCAAGAAGACGCCGCACACCACTTCAATTTGATTTCAATTCTGTTTATTCTCCAGTAGGCATTCGCCACTCTCCACCTACGCGTTTCGGACTATTACAAGTCCCTGATCACGGTCATCAAACGTTAGTCCATCGTTTGTGTTGTGTATTTATACTGACAATCACACGCGGTACATTAGGATGCATTGTGGGATCAGTATGCAACTACAGTTTCATGTTATTTAATCTAGCTTTGTCACTGCATAGGTGGCTCGCGAGTTAAGCAATATGCAAGTACAATTTGTCGGGTATATTTCTGGTGATTTACCATCATGTTGTGAGGCATATAACGTTGACATTAAGTATGTCATTCGCATTGTTATTAATGCCTGCACATTAAATGACTAAGAAGTAATTGAGTAATTTTTGGCTGAGTGCCTGATTTACTTCCCAAAACTGCATATACTTTTCTCGCAGGCCTGCCACACCTTGACAAAGAAAAAATGATTGTAAAGAAGTTAAACTGATTAGTTTCAATTGCATGCTTGGCTTATACTTCATTTTGACATAAAGATATGCAAAATCTTGTTACTTATCAAAGGACGTTTTGAGCAAATAGACTCATGAAGGTTGCAGTTCATTTTGAGTTTTCATATCAGATGTTCATACAGTTTATAAGTGCAGATACATCTCATCATCCCCATTTAGTCCCATCGGGATTCTGGTCTTAAATCTTATTATCAGTCTGGATTCAAGATGTCGTAGTTTAGTCACTCTGTCGCCGCCTCGTTCGTTTTCTTTTATGACAGCCAAGCCTGCATATGTCACATCCTTCCAGATTTTCCCAGGGTGTGTTTTCAAATGTTTGGCAATTGCATAGCTGTAGTCATTGTTGTTAATCGATCGGATGTGTTCGAGTATTCTTTTTTTCAATGGGCAAGTTGTTGAACCAATGTATTTCTTGCCACAAAAGCATTGGAGTTGGTACACGATGAATTGTGACTCACATGTTATTTTGTCTTTAATCTCAAAATTTCACCCTTTTGGATCTTTTAGGCTTTTTAAGTTCTGACCAATTTTACACGCCTTACACGTTTGGCACTTTGCAAATCCATGCTGACGTTTTTCTAGCCAAGTTAGAGGCTTGATTATTTGGAAGTGACTGTTAACCACCGTGTCAACTATTTTAAATAATGTAATTTATTTTACATTGTTTCCTATGGGCTTTTATTCTAAGTCCATACTTACATTATTTTCTACAGAAGGGTGTTTCAGTACCAGAAGATGGCCATGTGCGGTACTTGGCTTACTTCAGCTTTGAGTTGGAGTAATTTACTACTGTTATAGGGCCCATTTTGGGGACTTCAGCTGGGCACTTTCTAAATATAAATGGGCTTACTCTTATGTGGATGGGTAAACTTATCCTCCCTATACCCATATCTAATCCTACTATCACCTCTTCTTACTCCCCTCTCTTCCCCTCCCCTTCAGTAGTACATACTCCTCATCTTCCAGCCACTCCGTGAAGGAAAGTACTCCTTTTGGTATGGTTACCCCCCTCTTTTTGCCTGACTCTGATGCATCTTTGACTGAATGTGCTCTGGTTCTCTGCCAATCAGGTTCCCAGTGGATATGTTCTTTCCCAAAACTGTACCTTTGTTTCCACAATTGACACACCTCTGGCCCGCAGATAAGTACCTTGTGACCAGAGAAGGTATCTAAGGGCTGCATCATGTTTTGTGCCACTGTGAGAGGCTCCTCACCAAACACATGCACACTGCCACTCCAGCCTGCGCATTTTGGTGCAGATAAAAGTGAAGACTCAACCTGGCACACATCCCTGGGTGCTAGGCATATCCGAAGTATAAAAGACATAGATAAGTCACCCCCACAGAAGACCTTATAGTCCTAAGGCAGGGTGCTCTATACCTCATGTGAGGTCATAACTGCATGAGCAAATTTCCTCCTTTAGTGTCTTAGTCCATTCTTAAACTTTATTAGTGCATGGTGAAGCCATGCTGAGTACATGGGCTGGGAGCTTGTCACTACTAGTTCCAAAGCTCCATGACGGCTTCACCAAATTCCAAGATGTTTGGTACCAAACATCTCAGATTTAGGAGCTCACACTGATGTCATGTAAATGCACTCAGAGAACATCTCAGAGGTGTCCCCTGCAAACCTACCAAACCACTAGTGTGTGCCTGACTGCTGTGCACCACCCTGCTTTCTCTAAACATGTTTCTGACCCCCTGAGGTGGGAGCCTTTTGCTCTTGTGGGCCAAAAACATATCCTGGTATGGGTGGAGGTTCTTCACACCTGACCCCAAGCAGGAACAGCATAGCACACCAGTGAGCCTCAAAGGCTTCCTGCCATTTGTTATGCTGGCCAGGGGCGCTCCAGTTAGTGGAGATGCCCACCCTCCTGACCAAGCCCCACTTTTGGCAGCAAAGTCAGTGGGAAAATTAGTCAGCAAGAGTGGTGTGTCCCCTCTCAGCCAGGACCACCCCTAAGGTGCCCTGAGCTGAAGTGACCCCTTCCTTCGAGAATACTCTATATTGTTTTAGAGGATTCTGGCCAATAGGGTTAGGGCTATGCCCACTCCACAGAAGCAGTGGACATACAAAGGGTATAGTCACCATAAAGGTAAGTAGCCCATTGGCTACTACCTTCTAAACCCTGCAATTACCCTGAACCTTAATCCTTAGATTCCCAATGACCTAATAAGAAGAGGACAAAGAAGAGCTGTGAAGCAGTGAAGATTGGAGATGCCAACTGACTTGGCCCCAGCCATACTGGCCTGTCTGCAGCTTTCAAAGATCCTGCTACAGAAGAACGACTCACCCCACAGCCCAGTGACCTCCAAAACCCTGGGAGCACTGCCAACCTTCTATAACAACTCCTAATCTCCTGTGGACAGTGGACGTGTCCAGAAGAAAAAGCTACTTCAAAGACAAAGCGCTCTGCCTGTGGAACTGCAAAGTTGACCACCCTGCACCTGACACCCCCGACCGAGTCCATGTTGCCCACTAGTCCAGATAAGGGTCCCCAGTGATCCTGAGCAAGAGTACCTTGTGGGGTGATTCCTGTTGCACTCCACGTCGATGCTTAAAGCCTCTGCACGACAACACCCCCCAACTGCATCCTGCACAGGTAAGCTGAGTTCTGATGCTAAAGGACACCCCTGCACCTGGAGCCCCTGGGCCTTGAGATCACCCGACGGTGGCCCTAAACTCCAGCACATCCCAACTTACCTGTGCAGCCATAGGTTTCTTTCGTACAGCCTCCTGGCCTAAGCCTGCAGCCTTTTTCCAAGTTGGAGATTCCCCATTGGTTTGCATTGGGTGCCCAACACTGTGTTGGCATTCTGCACCTGGCCGCCCCAGAGCAGCTGGAAGTGTAAGTTTGGTGCTGCCTAGTGGACCTCCTTTGCTTACATTAACCTCTGAAAACTAGGTTCCAAAATTGTGCTACTCATCTGCAAGTAGTACCTCTTCAATTGCCCCCTTGCTCTATTGGATACCATTGGCAACAGATGCCTAGTTTGACCTCTGCACCGCTGGTGGTGCAGTGAGGTTACTCAACTGAACCTTGCCTGGTACTGATTCTTAATCCGAAAGCTTAATACTATAAATCGTTTAATTGCCTGCATTTTGCTGATTGTGTTTCCTCCGAGAGGAAAATACTGCACTGATAGAAAAATGCGCTGTGTTCACTTTTTACATTGAAAAACTGTGATATTACATTACGTATTTTACGGCAACAAAGTATCTTTGATTCAAAGAAATAAGTATACTAAAAGTAATATTTTTACAAACCACTGGACTCGGATTTAGTCGTTGAGTGTGTGTAATCATTTTTTTCCTGGGTGTGTACAGCAAATGCTGTCCTGGATGGAAAAGCACTGCTGTGCAAGTTGGTCTCCTCTAATAAACAGAGACTATTCAACTTCCTCAATTGTCCTCATATGTAAACGCTGAGTCGTGATTTATAGTTGCAATATTCATTTAATAATCCATTCAGTGAAAAAATATCAGCCAACGCGTTTCGTTCTGTAACCAGAACTTCTTCAGGGCGCGATAGTGATGTCGAGGCGTAACGGGTTTTCAAATTCGTTGTTTATCCCAATAATAGTAAAAACTACGACTTATAGGTCTTTTAAGCCTCCGTTTTCCAACACGATTTATTATTTAGTTATGCCTTGATAAGAAAGAAAATCGTCCTGTGTAATTATCGGTTTCCGTCTTCTGATTTTTTCTTATTTTTTCGGTTATTTCAGAAGTGTTAAATATCCTTATGGTAATTACCTTATAAGTTGATTACAGTAGGTCAACCCTTCGGCGCCATCGCTATCTCAACACGCCATCGTCTCCACCGCCTTCAGACGCCAGACGATGGCGTGTTGAGATAGCGATGGCGCCGAAGGGTTGACCTACTGTAATCAACTTATAAGGTAATTACCATAAGGATATTTAACACTTCTGAAATAACCGAAAAAATAAGAAAAAATCAGAAGACGGAAACCGATAATTACACAGGACGATTTTCTTTCTTATCAAGGCATAACTAAATAATAAATCGTGTTGGAAAACGGAGGCTTAAAAGACCTATAAGTCGTAGTTTCTACTATTATTGGGATAAACAACGAATTTGGAAACCCGTTACGCCTCGACATCACTATCGCGCCCTGAAGAAGTTCTGGTTACAGAACGAAACGCGTTGGCTGATATTTTTTCACTGAATGGATTATTAAATGAATATTGCAACTATAAATCACGACTCAGCGTTTACATATGAGGACAATTGCGGAAGTTGAATAGTCTCTGTTTATTAGAGGAGACCAACTTGCACAGCAGTGCTTTTCCATCCAGGACAGAAATTGACTTTTGACCCTTTGGGTTATGCTCTTGGGACAGGGAGCATTTGGAAAGTGCACGCTTGATTTTGATAACAAATTTGTTTGGTGATATTTGGATTGGTGCCTTTTTCTTCATCTGAGAGTGGTCCGCTGTCCAAAGTGTGTACAGCAAATGCTTTGCACTGCCCTCTAATAAGCCTAACTGCTCACCCACACTACCACAAAAGAGAGCATTAGTATTATCTACTTTAGCTTTGGTAAAACCTATTTGGATCCACAGGACTATGTTCACACTATACCTTAATTAGCATTTACAGAGCCAGCTTCCTACACTCCACATGCTCCTCCCACATTTACTACTAAAACATATATTTAAGTCTGCAAGGACCCCATAGCCAGGATGGAGATCTCCTCACTCAGAAAGATAGGAGAGGCATAGATGCAAACTCCGCACATAGGTTTGTAAATAGCATTTTGTAGTATGTTTTCTGGTACTATTAGGGTACTGAAAAATGTATTAAAAATGCAGTTTATGAATCGGCCCTTTGGTTATGGTATTGTGTACAAGTATGCATTTTGTAGTCTTTTCATTTTCGTTGATGTAACATTTTTGTTTTCCCTTTTCATTTGGCCAGTTACATGAATTCAGTAATGGTTCCTAATGCATGTTAGGAGCTGTTCACAAAGGGAAAATTCACATGCAAGTATATGTACATGGGTAAATGTATTAGGCTGCGTAGTAACTTTACTACTTTTGGATAGTTACCATTTACAAGTATAAATTTAAAATAAAGGGCCTGTTTCCGATTGCGGTTAGGAAGGCCTCCTAATGACGTTTGCTCCATCAAAATTGGATCTGGAACGTGTCTTTCCGGCCGACTTTAAAAGTGTTCCAACCGACCGAGTTCAGTGCGAGTTGAACGTTAGGACTATCCCAATCAGAACCCGATGGCATTTTGAATGACAGAGCAGTATGGAGCAGAATCATACGTCTCTATGGGCCGTGTTTCGAGCGTCCGAGTATGATGCTGCATTTGGACAGCCTTTCTGAATCGTGCCGTGCGACTCAAATCGGAAGTCTGAAACAGACTTTGGGGGCCCATAGCAGGCCCCCTTGTACCTGGAGCCTTCCCAAAGGGGCCTGTGGGAGTACCCATGGGTCTCCCCCCTTACCAGCCATGCACAGTGTGGCAGGCACCATAGGGTGTCCGCCACAGGGTGCCCTATTTTCCCCAGCCACCCCTTTCTTCAATGGGAGCCTATGCATTTGATCGGAACATAGGCTCCTATTGAAGTCAATGGGAGTCAAAGCGAATTGTATATGGAAGCATCCAGATGCCTTGTACTCGGTCAGTCGTACTCTCCCAATCCAAGTTAGTTTGGTCAGGAAGCTTTCCAAGCTTTCCAAACCGCATCAGAATCGGGCCCTTAATGTAGACTTACATGTCCTCACCCCATGAATTCAAATCTCCACCGTTCGGGGTGGAGATCTTCCTATAGTAAAGTGTAGGAAAATTATATGTTTATTAAACTTCAAAGAAATAAGTACCACTATTGTTATTTTACATTTGAATGTATATAATATCATATAATTCTTTTTAATGTAGAACATTTTTTAAATGTACAACACTAATAACGGACTTTTGAATTAAATATGTAACTCATTTCAATATATTATTTATAATTATGTTTAAAGAGATTATAAACAAAACGCTGCTGTGAATTAAAAATATGTAATTGGTATGCATTAAAAGTTACTAAGTTATATATTGAATTAATTCACACTAATGTTATTATTTGAAAAAATACAGTAACATTTGTTTAATTAAAAAAAGTTATTACATTTTCCTAAATAATATTCATTTTTCAATTTATATATACTTTTTAACATTAAATTAACTCTTTGTATAAATTTGAAAAGTCAAAATAAATTATGTTGACATTACTTCCGATGAAGTTTTACTTTAAGCCCCTAACTACATAAAATCCTATGGGAGGGTGTTGCTTTGTCAGTGGTTTGCCACGTGTGGAGCTGGAGTATATTTACAAATGTTTCAGGTCGTTTTTTGCTGTAGTACCTTAAGAAGTGCAGTTTGTGAATGGGTGCATGTTCTATCTAAAGATCTTCAAAAACCCTGCCTTAATTCCTCATTACTACTGCCTAAAATCCTCCCCATCTAGTGTTGCAGGGATTCTGCTCTAGAACAGAACTAAGGGGGCCATTAGGATGGCGGGCGAATCGCCACTGCCTGTCTGGCGGTGGCGATCCGCCCGCCATATTTCACCACCCGCCTATCATTTCCCCATGCCATATTACGATGGCGGTGGCGACCCAGGCGGACGGTAAAAAAACATCCGACGGTTTTCCGCCGGTCGGACAGGCGACTGTGCAGAAAAGGGCTTCAATATGGTGGTGGTGTCTGCAAGACACCGCCATCCATATTAGGATGTAGGCGCCATGGAAAGGCATGCAGTATTTTGTGTTGGGGGCCCGTTGCAGGCCCCATGGGTGTTGGGGGGGGGTGTGGGGGTTGAACTTGGGAGGTATCCCTGATACTTGGCACCCCAGAACACAACACTCTCGATCCACCCAGGAATCGCGATAACAGGACATACCCTTTTCCACTATCACTCGTACTTATCCACAATAAGATAACCAGGAGTAACAAAGGTTTAGAATATTTATTTAAACTATTGTGCTTTGAAATGCAGTATACTTGCCACAATTAGAAAAGACATTTACTAAAAATATTGTTAGCACAAATAATAATCCATAAACCATAAAAAGCCCTGTAATTTTATAGGACAGAGGATCCTAAAACCCATCCCTTCCCCTACAACTGAAGTTAAATGATTATATATCAGAGATCTTTGGAATTACTTGCAGACCCCGTACCTTAGCATTCACAGATGGACATTCTACATCTCAGCAGACGCAGTGCTCTTGTCTCAGACCTCTTGTTCCCTGTGTCTGTTTTTGGCTCGTGCTCATCTTTATGAAAGGCATGTGTGTGCATAAACAACAGACGCTTTCTTGTGTGTTGTCTAGATGCTAATGCCTGGCCAGAAAGAATAACAAGGGTGTAGGAAGCTGGCTCTGTATATACTTTACCAAAGTAAGGTATGGTGTGCGTGGAGTCCAGTGGATTCCCAAAGGTAGGACGAGGTAAAAGTAGATAGTACCTAACTCTTGCGAGCAGTAAGTCCTTAGCAGAGGGTAGTGCTAAGCATTTATTGTACAAATCGGCCAAGAAATGATTTTACATACTCGAAGACTGAACTCTGACCGATTGGTTTGTAAAAAAATAATATTTAGTTATATTTATTGTCCAGAACTGAGCCAGACCTAGTACAGGTAAGTACAAAAATACTT
This sequence comes from Lissotriton helveticus, assembly GCF_964261635.1. Taxonomy (NCBI): domain Eukaryota; kingdom Metazoa; phylum Chordata; class Amphibia; order Caudata; family Salamandridae; genus Lissotriton; species Lissotriton helveticus. Next base: position 1,212,832,520 of record NC_136067.1, on the reverse strand, counting down.
TACAAGCATATGCAATTTAAATACAGGTCGGATGCAGTGAACTGGTTTACAGTAGAATTACTTTGTATTTGCAGATAGTCAGAATTACTTTGCAATTTACCTTTCTTATGCAGTCAGGGATCTCTAGATGCCAGGCTGGTGCATTTCCTGAGGGAAGGAAGAAGTAGACAATGCGTTTTGCAAACTCAACACATGTTTACAGTACAACTCACATGCCACATTTAGTCCTGAGAAGGCAGAACCGGGTTTACAAGTCCGTGGATGAGATTCAGTCAATTGAGCACTCAAGTCGCACCACCAGCGGCACAGAGGCGGCGGGGTGCAGAGTATAGGGACAACACATTAGCCAACAGGCTAGGCACGGTTGTGTGCATGGAGACTGCGGCAAGCAGGCCACCAGGTTGGGAACACAAGGACTCATAGGGGCAGGGTCAGCACTGAGGCCAAATGGCCAACACAAGAACTACTCCGCCAGTGGCACCGGGGTGGTCGGGTGGTCGGGTGTAGGATGCGTTCTTGGATGAAGCTGTAGATTCAATTGAGGAACCCTCAGAGTCCGTCAGCGGCAGATGAGGCAAATCGGCTTTTTGGGAGTCGTCCTCTTTTGACTGTAAGCATTCGGAGACGGAGTTGGTCGGATGGTCGCCGTTGGTCATTCTGGACCGCTTCAGTTATGGAGTCGGCAGGGGCTCGCCTTCGTCGCGGTTTAGGGGATACTCCAGTTTTTGGCTGCAGGTTGGGTTTGGAAACTTGTTGAGGTTCAGGTGTCACTGGGATTCAAGCTAGGATTGCTAGGAGGACCTCCTTAGGGTGTTGGCTCACTTGGGCTCGGGGCGTCAGGAGTGGAGTGATGGAGACACACAGAGTAGGTCGAAGTCAGAGTCGGTTACTTTTGAGCAAGTCTGGTGCTCATGGGAGACAAAGTCCTTTTTAGTCGCAAAGGCAGGGCAGGTTCTCAGAGTTTTTGAGGACTGCTGGCTGCAGGACACACCAAGGTTCTGGTGGAGGAATCTGAGGTTGGATCAGGCCAGTAGGACTGGGGCAAAGTCAGTTAGTGTCCTCCTCTTCTTTTCTCCCATCTGTTGTTTGGTCCTTCTTCTTATTGCTTCTTCTTTTCGGCTCTGGTCTGAGTGGAGAAGCGTGGCTCAGTGGTTAGAGGCGGCAGACCCGGAAGCTGAGATCGACCGTGGACCAGGGTTCGATTCCCCGCCTCGGCGGGTCTCGGGCTCAAAAATTCCACGGACTCGACAATTCTCGCTCTGGTGCCTACTCAACTCACGGGGTCACACTCTGCGACTCTGGGCAATAGCTTGCTTAATCTCCACTACGGCCCCTCGTGGCGGGATGCCTGGCTTTCACCTTGTGGACACCCTGCCGGGGTTTCTCACAGGGGAATACCAGGACGGGTTCCCTAAGCAAGCGCCGGGACGCTCACGGGCAGCCGTGCGCTTTACAAATCCAGCACATTTACATTTACATTAGGAGGCATGGTTCAGGGTTGCCTCTAAATACTAAATTTAGGGGCATTTCAGGTAGATACAGGTAGGGACCAATAAGTCCCTTCCTTGGGGTGGGTACATACCCTAATATGCCACTCTCTAGTGGGAGGGGGCATAGGCCTCACTCTGGGTAGCTCGGTCCCACCATCTGCACAATGGTGGGGAATGAGAGTTGTGCTTCACCTCCCTTTCCCACCTGAGGGGTGGGGTTGGCAAATGTGGGCACACCTCTCTTCCTAACTTGGTTTTCCCACTGATTCTCCCGCCCAAATGGGGGTCAGAACCAGTGGGGGCTAGCTGCTGGGCACAGCAAATGGCTGGGGAAGCTCACAAAGGCAGCATGGCTTTAAAGCGTTCCCTTTGTGGACCCTGCCCATCCTGGGGGAGGAGGCATGGTGCCTCATCCCAGGATGTGCTTTGTTTCATGACCCCAAGAGAGGCAGGCTTTCGACCAAGGTGTCCAGAAACATGTCTGGTGGTTGCAGCTGGTGAGCAGCCATTCAGCCAGGACACTAGATTTAGGTTGTTTTTCAGGGGTCATTTCTAAGATGCCCTCTGAGTGGATTTTTGATTAAATCCTACAGCATCAGTGTGGGTTATTGTGCTGAGAAGTTTGATATCTAACTTCCCAGTTTTTAGTAAAGCCATTATGGTACTGTTGAGTTCGTAATGACAAACTTACAGACCATATAATTTTCATGGTATTACTGCACTTACAATATCTAAGAATTGACTTAGACACTGTAAGGGTATAGGGCTCATGCACCTATACCCTCACCACTGATATAGTGCACCCAGCTAGAGGGGTGACTTACCTATGCCAGGGCAGTGGGTTGTAGGCATTGCACACAGGGATGTGTGCCATTTCGACTCTTCAATTTGCTTTGCACTAAACACGCACCCTGCAATGGCAGTGTGTGTGTGTGTAAAGGTACAGGGCCTCTAAGGGTGGAGCAATAAGTGCTGCAGCCCTTAGAGACCTTCTCTGGTCACAGTGCCCTTGATACCTAGGGTACCTTTAACAAGGGGCTTACATGTGACAAGAGAGTTGCAAATTGGGTTTTGCAACAGTACAGTTTAGGGAAATAGCATAGGCCCTGGTTACCTGGTTGGCAAGAATCCAGGGCACACTCGGTCAAATACATCAACATTACGCAAAAAGCAGTGACAACCATGCAAAAAGGGGCACTTTCCTACAAAGGGACGTTGTTGGTTGACCTTGTCTGTGGTGTTCAGATTAAATCCCAGGAAAAAAACATAATGCAAAAACATATGCAGGTTACGTGTGAAAGTACAACTTGGCACAAAAGCAAGTGTATTTATATAGTACACACTCAAAGCCTTCTTCCAGAGATATGAATGAATGAATACTAAAATTGGAAGGAAATGTCAATTTGGAAAAATAATCAAATTAGAGTGCCTCAGAGGAATCCATATTGTCACTCGCCATTTCGTAGACCAAGACTCCATGAAGGAATCCGATTCTGCATAGTATGATTGGCCAACGGCCCAAGTTGAAAGTTCCAAAGAACATGCTCTCCGGTCTCAAACAATGCTGAGAGAGTCACCGGGCAACCTGTGTCCGTGTTAACAGACACAGACAAAAAACACAATAAGACAGATGGGTGAGAAGATAGAAGACCCTCTTCAACCTCCCGCTCAGTACTTAAATCACAAAAAGAAGAGGGATAATAATAATACCACGTGGTGGTGGGTGAGTGAAAGAAGTGAGGAATGCATCAACATTTTAAAACTGCCCTCTCACACAGCAAGCTGTGTCATGCTTTATCATAGGACTGCTAACACACCTCCGCACCTACCCAACGCTGGAGGTGGAGCAGTAGGGAGGGGAAGACAAAACAACATACAGTGCCAAATCAAGGGTGAGAATTTGTGCAGAAAAATTTATATACAACTGATCTCAGGGAGTCCCTTTTTCAGATTTAATATTAGGTTACCTGTCCAGAATTAAAATGAAAAGGAAAAATGTGGATGCTAGGTTAGGGAGCTTATAATGAGACTCTAACCCCTCTACTCTGCATTAGTATTGACATGTTTCAGCCGGAAAATGACAATACCTCGGCTTTCCTCAGGACTCTCACCACTGTGACCTCTGGGTACTCACCCTCCCTTCTATAAATCCAGAAGAAAGGGGGATGTTACCTTTCATTATAGCTTCAAAAAAAGAGAGGACAATGCTCTGAATGGACCATTTGTCTTCTCTTGTCGTTCTCTCTCCCAACACTCTTAAGTAAGGTCCTTTTGCCCGACATCTTCTTTCAAAACGAGTCGGGTTAATTTAAGCGCCATTTCGAAATGCTGTGCTGAAATGGACCAACCAAATGTATCTCCAGTGTTAACCCTCACTTACACCTTTGGGCCCGGAGTCCAAGGTTGTTGAAAGGCTAAAAACCACATTGCAATAATGAGAGAGATCCACTCTCATGTCTGTTTAAAGTCTACATGAGCATTATGCATCGTTTACTCTAGCTCTCCGTGATGTCCCCATATATTGTAAAAAACACAGTCTAGTCACAGTTGTTAGTAATTCTTCTCCCACTGGTTAACCCGCTAAGGGTACAACCAAGCCCTCCAATATCCTTTGACCCCATCAACACACTTACTGCTTGCGAGGTAAGCCGTCGCCTCACGTAATCCATCTCTCCCTCTGCGCCACGTAGGACATTCACCGGTGTTCACTGCGGCTCTCTTGAGGTTGCCAAACCACGCCTCTCATGACGTACTGTACAGCGTCTCCAACGTGCCCCAGCAGTCCTGCAACACTAGAGTTTCAAAATTGTGGTGCATTCCCCACTTCTTTCACTCACAGACCACCATGTGGTATTATTATTATCCCTCTTCTTTTTGTGATTATTCTTTCTGTGTTAACAGAGCCTGCATCTTGTGGTCCATGTGCTGATGCACATGGTTCCTCATAGGCCCAAGGCTCAGAACCCGCTTTGTGAAGAAGTCGCACCCCAAAGGACAGTTCTGAAAGTGGGTCGCTAAGGGACCCATCAACAGTCCAAAGTCCAAGGCAGCGGGCGTCTGTGAAGCCAGGCATATGTCCAGTGTATATTTGAAGGGACATCAGATGCGGTGGAACACAGGTTGCACTCAGACAAACCTTAGTCCAAAATGTCAAAGACCGATCAAGATCCAGTTCCTGTAGTAGACCCATTCCAAAGATATGAAACATATGCTCACAATAGTGTTGGAGCAATGCCAGTCCCAGACTGCCTACGAAAGGAGCATGTATTGAGGAGAAGCAGGAACAGGATGAGAATGCAACAAATGAGGAATGACAGCAACGGGAATACTATGAATACACTAGGGAAAATGGATTCTCCTAAATGCAGGGGAAGGTTAGTATTTAACAATGATTGTATTTCACTAGAAGTTCTAGTAACCTGCAATTCGAAGGTCTCACAAGCAGTTGCAAGAGCTACTTCTTGCTGAAACAATAATGCTTTGTTTCCGCTTAGCTTGTTGAAATCTGCCTTCAAAGTTGGAATGGAAGGCCACAATGAGCTATATGCAATCCCATGCGGAGGGGGAAACAAGATATTGCTGCAACAAGTAACGAACTGGGAAACTGACATAATAAATGGGACTCCCGCTTGCATTCTGCAAGTGTCTTGATCACTAAGCATGAAATAACTTCCATTAGACAGTACCATAATGAAAGGGAGAATTGCAAATAACTGGGAGCCCTTTTAAATAACAAGTCAAATTGGGCACTGAAGTATTGCATGTTCTGTGGATTTTATCGACTTTCCATACAAGAGAATGTCCAACAGTAGAGTCACATTCTGCACCAGGGCTAAAAGCTTCTTTGTCGCTACGTTTACAATGATAAGTAAAGGGTAGTGACCATAATTCATGTATGTAAGTGCTACCTAACAGTTTGTACCTACCAACAGGAAAATGTTTCATGCAAGTTGTAAATTGAAATGTCGAAATAAGCAGAGAAATAACTGTGTATTAACCACACCACCGAAGGCGTTTCAGCTATGGTGAATGGAAGATGCTCTGATTTGTCTGAATGCAGCATTGTATAAGTTGCGTCTTTCATCGTCAGTGATTTTTGTTTGCGTGTTAAATTAAAAGGCAGAAACATATCGCTGCAAGTCAGAAAATGCTACGGAAAGCGCCCCTTTTTTAATGTTTGAAGCATCCAATTAAACTACATAATATATCTAAGGTAACTTTGCCCATGATGCATCATTGACATGTCACTCTGCACAATATCAATAACAGACAGCACAATATTATTAAAGTGTAAATACAAGATGACAACTTATTCATACTAGTTCAGTTCAAATTCCTTTATTCGGTTTCCAAAATTTCATAGAAAGCCATAAAAGTTCACATAAAAACACATACAAGCAATATATTTAAGTAATCAGAATACAAAATTACACAAATATTTCAGAGGGGCGATTAAAATACAATAAAAGGATCTAAACAGATCAGTTATAAATTAATACAGGAATTTTTTTTTAAAAGTTGACCAAGCATGAATTTAACCAAGATTTGATCGGTGATTAACACAAAACTTCTGAAAACATGCAATGTTTTTAGCATAAGCTTCAACTTCCAGAAATTGGAGCGCGAGAAATGCAGGGCGGCAACTACGCAAACCCAACATTTTTAGTATTGGTAGTATCCATCGGTTCCCTGGGTCTTTGTAAAATTTGCAAAATAAAACTATTTGGATCGGAGACTGTGAAGATACATCGTCACATGGGCAGACAGAAAAGTTCTTAGACCAATCGTTTGGTTGCGGGAAAGTCACTAGACGATGGTAGATATTAAACCCAAATCGGTTCAGTAAAAATTTCTCGTAAGTGTTCAGCTTGTAAGTTAAATAAGGCTGCACTGTAAAGGTAGTCTGAATAGATAAAATGTGCTGCACTGAACATTTTCCGACCTCAGTAGTTAGTCGTAACTGCTCCAGATGTGACATATATAGCTTTTTCAGTTCTTTCCTGGATAGCTCCGAAATAGTTAACGGGAAATGAAAATATTTTTCTAGGCCTCGGTCATACAGGATTTTTTTTAACATAGACGAACCAACTGATCATGTGCACTTTTTCAAGCATAAGGCAATCGCGTAGGAGACTTCGAGACAGTTCACACTGTGAAGACGACCAAACACGATGCCATAGAAGGATTGGTTGGAGTTTGATGGTGTCTGATATATATACCATCCCCAATTCTAAGTGGCAGCGGTAGGTCGAAGAGCTCTGAGGGACAGCAAGCAAGTATCTCAGAAAGCTGTTCTCAACTTTCTGAAGAGCGTCCACATTGGCGTGACCCCAGACCCCGGCTCCATAACTTGCTACGCTATATCTTGATCATTTCAGTTGGTGACCTCTTCCCTAGCTTTTGTGCAAATGCTACAGAGCGGTGGTAACCCTGAGGAATGATAACTTTCTCGCTTCGATGGCCTGTTTCCATGAAGACTTGTTGTCTATTAAAATCCCTAAATAGGGATAGGAGTTTGTGCACTCCAACTTAGTATTATTAATACAAATGTCCTTTGTTTTTTTGGATCTTGTTCCTGAGTGCATTGCATATGTTTTTTTGATATTATTACTGAGATCCAAGCTAGCCATAAAGCTGCGATATCCATCTAGAATGCGTTGGAGCTCCAGGAGAGTTCTAGCCAAAATCACGGCATCATCGGCATATAGAAGTGCCGGTATTGGACGGGAGCCGATGGAGGGCAGGTCCTGGCTTCCCTCCAGCATAACTGTTTCCAACCCGTTGGTATGAAGGATAAATAGGAAAGGAGCCAGGACTCATCCCTGCCTGACCCCCTTCTCCACCCCAAATGATGCGGTAAGTTCTCCCCTCAGCCCGTACCTAACTCGTGCTGTTGCACCGAGTAGAGCTCATGGAGAAAGTTCACCAAGGGTAGATCTACACCCATTTCCCAAAGGATCGACCATAGTTTGGTGTGATTTACACAATCGAAGGCCGCAGTCACATCGACATAGGCCATGTGTAAATACCCACCCTTAGCTCCAACATATTTCCCCATTAAAAGAGAGAGATTTAAGGCTTGCTCCACAGTGCTCAGTCCCTCTCTAAACCCATACTGTAGGTCAGAAATTATGTTAAGATCATCGGCCCAATCCTGAAGACATTCTAAGAGGATGCGGCCAGCAACCTTACCAAGGGAATCTAAATTGGAAATGGGTCAAAAACACATTGGGCTGTGTCGGTTGCCCTTTTTAAAGATAGGCACGAGAATTGAGGCTGACCATGATTCAACTAAGCCTACGGCGTTGGCAGCTTCAAATACTTTTGTAAGAATAGGGGACCACAACTCCAAGTTATATTTAAAAAGGTCAACCGGGATACCGTCGGGGCCCGGTGCTTTCCCACCCTTACTGGCTAGTAAAGCATTAACCACTTCCAAATGCGTGAACGTTAGTGGAATTGGATAAACTCTTTGCTTTAGGAGTGATGCCCACCCATCTATATCAATTTTCTCTGGATGTTCCTGTGAGTCCGAGCTAAATATCTGAGTGTAGTGCCTAACCCATGTTCTATCATCAACCGCGACATCTATCTTGGGGTTCTCTTTCACACCTAAAAGGAAAGGGGTTTTAACAACTCTCCAAAAGTTGACACTATCATTCATAGAGCAGCTTTTGTGGAGTTGGTCCCATAAATCATTTTTTAATTCTATTTTACGGGTTTTTAGGGCCCTATTATAGGCCTTTCTGATTCTAACAATTTCATCTTTATCCCGGGTTGATTTATGGAGTGCAGCTTTTAGACTAGAATAAGCTTTTGTGGACTCTTTATTAAACCACCCTTTGGTGGAATTCTCTTTATTTTTAAATTTTTGGTGTAAGACATCTTGTACGATTCTGGTGATGCTTATATAACTAGACAATATTATTTCGTGAGGAGTATCAGGGTTTAGACATTTTTCAATTAGGGGCAAAGCTCGCTTCACTATTTTAGCTGTAGTTTGAACTGGATCGGTTTTCTCCCATTTTATGGAGAAACCGTTTAATCTATCTAGGTTCAAAGTTTGTTGCCCCAAAAGGCTTATTGTATTGGGCTTCGCTAAAATGGTTGGTAAAGATATTGAAAGGCTGTTAGGGAAGTGGTCACTTATAGCATTATTAATGGTTGGAAAGTCCCGGATGGTGGATTCCATATTATATGAAACAAAGATAAAATCAATTATGCTAGAGAGCCCCCTGCCATTAAATGTAGCAGAGGAAGGGACTAAAGGAACCACCAGCTCATTTGCAAAACCAAATTCCATAGCAAACGAAATTTCATTCAGCCGATTACCAATATGGGTGTGAGAAAAATGGGTTAAATCATTTTTATGCTCTTCCTGGATATAACAGTTTTTGTTATTACTATTCTTGCAAAGTGATAAATTAAAATCACTGCCCCAAATTAACATAAAGGATTTATTCATATACTTGTTTCTCAAATCTTGTAAAAAAGGGAAAATGTCATTTAAAACAGTGATAAGATCGGCCTGCTTAAGATTGTTATAGAAATTTACCAAAAAGTAAATGGCCGACTTATTTATTCTTAACATAAGAATCTGATAATTGCTCTCCAATCTCAGTGGAACGATATCCTTAAGGTCCATGGTATTTGAAATGAACGTTGTTAAACCCGCCTTGGGTCTACCCGAAGTAGAAGGTAAGGCGTTCGAGGAGTACGTTTTATAGCCCTCAAGATGGATGGGGGTACTTGTCCATGTTTCTTGTAAACACAGAATATTGTGTTTTCCCACCAGTTCTAACCAGATATCATTTGTGATTTTAGAATGAAGAACTGCCACATTCCAAAAAATTATGTTACGTTTTGAATCTCTAGATCTAGTGGGGCCTATGGGGTCTTGGGTAATTATATCTGTATTTAATAGAGGAGCCATCAATGAAGATTTACCCTCCGCGAGTTGAAGCTGGGCTCCCAAATTTTCGGGAACTAAAGTCTTTACTAGAGGGTGTGTTTTAGAGTTGGCAAATTAGTTGCGCCAATAATACTAGAGCAGTTTGGTGACATTTGCCGTTCAATTTGGGGATGGACCGGGCTAGGGAAAACGGACAACAACCCCGAAGGAAAAGAATCCCTATTATCCAGTCAGTCGTTATCTTCCAAGCCTGAAAACAGGTTAAATCTGTTGTAAGTAGAAACAATCTGCGTTCGGCTATAGTCGGGGACTGAACGTCTAGCATTAAAAATACTTTGGTGGTTTCTTCTAGGGGGATAGAAGAAGCCTAACGGTAGTATATTAATTCCAACTGCATCTACGAAATGGTTCACACCCTCCCCAAGAATTTCATTGACCAATAGCGGGGAGCCAAATGTCAAAACAATACAATCACATGTTACCATTTTTCACGTTGTCCCACCCACTGTACCCTTCTTGCCACCTTAAACTCATGGAATAATTGCTTATTTAAACCTACCCTACTACCCAGCCAATGTAGAGATTTGTTTCTAAGGGATAGCCAAGATTCCTCTTCGGCCACCTTCTTTTTAGGGACATTTCCCAACACAACAATGTAAGGGGTAGCATCTGGGGGAAGATCTAGGTGGCAATCAGGCGCGAGGGAATCCCCAGAAGGAAATGGATTTAAGGGAACATGTTGTTGAGATTGGGGGGGAGAGTTGGTTGTAAGGGGCCTGGCGTTCCAGAGGGACTTTTAGAGATTCTATCACGTTCATTAACCAACATACTAGGGAGGAGACGGAGTTTCTCGTGTTGAACCTGATTGCCCATATTTACTTCAGGCCTATTTTTCCTAGGGGAATTTCCATTTACCGCTTGCTCCCGCTCCCGATTGACAATGGTTCCAGTTAGTGCGTGATTTGGTTTCCCAGTGGGGATATTGCCACCCATGCTCGCAGTACCTTGACTACTCGAACTTTGAGTTACAACTGCCCCTTGATTATAATTACTGGAAATAAGGTCCTCAATGGTAGTCAGTCTGGATGATAATTGATCCAGCCTGACCCTCAAATAGAGGTCTAATCTTTCGACCAGAGAAAATAGATTCTTAATATCAGTATGCGTTGAGAGATTGCTATTTGGTTCAACCTTTCGCTTAGCTGGACCTTTATTAAGCCCTACCCGTTTTTTCCCAAGTGGGGTTTGTTTTGCAGGTTTTTTCACGCTAGGGGGTGGGTGGGCATTAGTGTGGACTATACTTTTGTTGATAATTTGTAAATCAGTGGGGCATGGATTCTTGGACTTTTTATGGGGAAGTTGCGTAGGGGAATCACTATCAATAAGTAATATCGCGTATGAGCTCGGTTGGATGCAACCATTGGGGGCACTTTTAATGGTATTCCCTTGCTGTAATTAAGTGATTTCATCTAAAGGGCCGGGTCCAAACTCGGCCTAGTAGAACCTGCTTCGATTGATTCTTCGACCGAAGAGATTTGTTTGTCCAAAACCCCCACTGCCCCAGTGAGATAGTTCAACAAAGTTTGCTGGGAGTCACACCGGGGAAGTTTGGGGCTCAATAACTTCCTCTTACCCATTCTGTGGCCAACAATCTGACCTAATTGCAAGTTAAGCTAGTGATATTTCTATCAAAATCAGACCAAATCTCTAATTATCAATACACTTCTTGCAAATAAATATAAACATTGTGTTGGAAAACAAAACCAAGAGGGTAAGCCTTGCCCGGCCTCATACGGTCACAGACGGGCAAGGACGGGCCCGCCCTTGGCCTGGGCTTCACCCGGGCGCGCCCGTGTGCGTCCCACGCAGCGGGAGGCGCCCCGGTGTATTAAGCGCCTCCGGGCGCTGTAAGGTGACGTATGCAGTGCGCGCCACCGAAGAATGCCGGTTAATGTAGTCCCCAGTGGCCCGGGAGCTGGTGCAAGAAAGTCTCCACTCGCGGCGCGTGGAACGAAGAACAGAGCCGCTTCAGTGGGCAACAGCAGGGCTAGCAGGTAGGAGCAGTTCCCCCGTGGAAGCAAATGGCAATGGCAAGATTTGTGACAATCCCCATACAATATTCATACTATTATCAACAACAGCTAGCACTTTTTCCAAATTATCTTTGTCAATTTATCTTAAAGGTGCAGCAGCTTCCATTTGGGACACGTTCAAATTTTATTATAAGTAGCATATATAAATCTTTTAGAACAGGGAGATTTGGGACCTAAAAGAAAATCTGATAAATTCATGGCCTCTGACTGAAGAGAAAGGTATTGCTTCACTGCAGACAGCTGGGAGCCCTTTTAAATAACAAGTCAAATTGGGCACTGCAGTATTGCACGTACTGTGGATTTTATCGACTTTCCATACAAGTGAATGTCTGTCAGTAGAGTCACATTCTCCACCAGTGAACAAAACGTCTTTGTCGCTACGTTCACAATGATAAGTAAAGGGTAGTGACCATAATTCATGAATGTAATTGCTACCTAACAGTTTGTATCTACAAACAGGAAAATGTTTCTTGCAAGTTGTAAATTGAAATGTCGAAATAAGCAGTGAAATAACTCTGTGTATTAACCACACCACCGAAGGCGTTTCAGCTATGGTGAATGGAAGTTGCTCTAATTTGTCTAAATGCAGCATTGTATAAGTAGCGTCTTTCATCGTCAATGATTGTTGTTTGCGTGTTAAATTAAAAGGCAGAAACATATCGCTGCAAGTCAGGAAATGCCATGGAAAGCGCCACTTTTTTAGTGTTTGAAGCATAAGGTAACTTTGCCCATGATGTATCATTGACATGTCACTCTGCACAATATCAATAACAGACGGCACAATATTATTAAAGTTGTAAATATAAGACGACAACTTATTCATACTATTATCAACAGCAGCTAGCACTTTTTCCAAATTATCTTTGTCAATTTATCTTAAACGTAGAGCAGCTTCCATTTGGGACAAGTTTCAAATTTCATTATAAGTAGCATATAGAAATCTTTTAGAACTGGGAGATTTGGGACCTAAAAGAAAATCTGATAAATTCATGGCCTCTGACAGAAGAGAAAGGTATTGCTTCACTGCAGACAGCGGGGAGTGTTACAACCATTGTTGACATAAATGTCCTACCGAATAAGTGGTAACAATGCCAGAATGTGTTGACATAGAGTATCAGGGATCAGGTCTACTTGACTTAAACCCAAGTCTGGAATTAAGAAAATAAACATGACAATCATTTATGGCCATTGGCCACAATAACCACCCACCAGGACTCAAACACTGAACATTAAATGTACCTTTCTGTACCATGTTATCTAATTGTTCTTCTGTGTAATTTGCAAAACTCTGCCAATTATCAAAGTGGGCTACATAGGTAACGGTCGGGGCATTAATTTCTTTAATTTTAGCCAGTCCCAAACAAGTAGCCTGCTGGATTGTTTCTTTCAAGAAAATCATTTGTGTAGGAATTAATCAGGATTGAAACATGGTTTTAGTGCCCTGAACCAGCTAAGACTTCGTACCCCAAATCAATTTCAAAACAAAGGGGTCCTTCCAGTAATCATAACGTTTAATGGCCAACTGACTGACGAATGTGGCTGTATATAGAAGTTTAGTTTGAGTAAGCATATAATTCTTTGGTGGTGTTGGAGTTAATTTAAAATAAAATGATATGGGGTCTGAAGTGTCAGATCCTGTGAAATATGTATATTTATCTTTTTTGCTTTTTGGAACTTTCTGGATGGGGAGTTGGACAATGTTCCCATTGGGTATATTTCAAATGGGAACGCTGTCTACTTGTTCTATATAGAACATGGTGTCCATAATGATGGTAGCAAAATATCTCTTTTTTTTTTTTTTATTTTTTAACTCAATCCAAACAGGTACATAGCAAAATGGTGTTACAGACTGATCATAGGAACAAAAACATGATGAATAAAATACATATTAAATTCAAAATCTTAAGACACAGTACTCATGATCAAAGGAATTTAGCAAATTCAAAAAACTTTTTCTTCTTTTTTTCTTTTTTCCTTTCCTTCCCTTCCTTTCCCCTCCTCCCTCTCCCCTTCTTTCCTCTCTTTTTCTTCTTCCTTCTTTCACATTCACTAAGAAAGAAAAAGGAGCAATAAGTCAAGATCCCCAAAAAAAAATCACAAAAAAAAATCAATCTAAATGGGTGGATTTAATCCTAATTTCCACCTCAGAACTGGAGACCAGATTGATTCGCCCAGCTTTTTCCATTTACTTCCTCTTGTTGAATATATGGCTCTTTCGAAACTAAAAACAGCTAAAAACCGAGCTAGCCACATCTGAAAGCTTGGTGGTTCAGCTTCTTTCCATCGAGCCGACAGAATAATTCTAAGCACCGCAGTGCCTATACATAATAGATTTTGCTCACTTTTTGATAGGGCGATTGAAGAATCATATCCAAGAATAAACAATGAATCTGTCTCTGGAAGATTATGGCCGAACAGCACCTCCCAAAAATTAGCAATCATTTGTTTAACTTGACTAAGCTTGGGGCAGCTGCTTAGCATATGTATTAAATTGGCTGGTCCTTGTGAACATCTTGGACAGAAATTGTTCTCTCTTTTACCCCAGGAGTATAATTTAGCGGGTGTATAGTAGAGGTCAAAAATAGTTTTGTATGTTTGAGCTTTAAGGTTACTGGCCCTAAACAGTCGTTGGCTCAGCTCAATACTTTTATAGATATCAACATTTGGATTGCTAAATTTAATAGCCCAATTAGATTCAATCTTTTCCAGATCATCTTGCAGATTTACAAGAAGAAGGTTATATATAGCCCCAATTCGTGTGCTAGGCCTATTAATGACCTCCAACAAGTCTATTTTTCCTAGCCCAAGGGTAGATCTTTTCGCCTTAAGGTTTGTATATAATTGAATATATTTAATATAGTCACCATTGGAAAGATGATATTTATCCTTTACATGTGAAAAAGTGGTTTCTAAGCCATGTATCAAAAAGTCTTTGACACGCAGGATCCCAAGTCTCTGCCATTTTCTTGCTATGGTATCGTTCGAAAATGCTGAGAACGCTTTCATATGCCATAAGGAGGTGTATCTATTCACATTACTAATATGCAAATGTTTAGCAACTTTGCCCCAAACCTTAAGTGCACCGTTTATAACTTCATATTTTCGATCATGTGAATAGCCTTGTGCCTCCTTCTGTTGTAAAAGCAATCCATTGGCCACATTTCCCAATAATAACTCATAAATTGAGGGTGGAGTATTATTATTCATAAAGGGTGTTGTTTGTAAATTAAAGCTAATCAATGGGGTCATTTGTTTAAGGCGTGCAGCCCAATAATACATACTAATATTGGGTATTGCCATCCCACCTCTTTCACTAGGAAGCGACATTAATTTATAAGACCTTCGAATTTTGCCATGTTGCCAGATAAACTTAATCATAAGGGATTCAAGAGTTTTCAGAATCTTAAGGTCAATAGCCAATGGTATTGCTCTAAACAAGTAGAGGCATTTAGGGAGTATATTCATCTTTAGAAAATTAGCTCGTCCTATAATGGTCAGATGAAGTCCATTTACTCTATCCAGATCTTTTTTTATACATTGGATTAAAGGGTTATAGTTATAGTTAATTAGAGATTTAATAGCGGGAGTGATAACAATTCCTAAATATGTAGCACTTACTGCTTTTCTTTGATCGTTATAGTCAATGTTATCCGTACATAGTACAATTGTCTTTGTCTTATTCAAGGAATATCCAGAATAGATGCCAAATTCTGTGGTTATGGCTTCAATTTCCCCCATAGCTTCAACCGGGTTTGATGTTACAACCGCGATATCATCAGCATATGCTAGTACCTTAGTGGAGTAAGAGCCAAGAACAATTGGAGTGATAGAGGGGCTCTCAATTATTTTTAAAATCAAAGGGTTAATATATAAGGCAAATAATAGGGGGGAACAGGGACAACCTTGCCTCGTGCCTCTAGTTATATTAATATTATCAGATTCGGAGCCCATCAGTTGTATTTTAGCTTTAGGAGACAGGTAGATAGATCGTATTGCTTTAATAAATTTGGGGCCGAAATTATTGAGCTTCATAGTCGCCCACAGGAAATTCCACGAGACGCGATCGAACGCCTTTTCAGCGTCTAGTAGTATCATTGACATTCGCCCCCCGTGACAGTCATGGCATCAAACAAGGCTATTGCCCTGGAAGTATGATCTGTTGTTCCTTTACCTGGTACGAAGCCATGCTGCCACGGGGAGACGAGTTGCTCAATGACCCTGCTAAGTCTCATGGCTAACACCTTGGCATACAATTTGGAGTCCGCATTGATTAACGATATGGGTCGATATGATGTTAATTCTTCTGGTGATTTTCCTTTTTTTGGAAAGACAATTATATTAGTGTTATTCCAGGAATCCGGGATTATCCCGTTCCACTGGATACCTAAAAAGAGATCATGCAGTATTGGACCCAATTGAAAGCTTAGAATTTTATATAGATCTATAGGTAGTTTGTCAGGGCCTGCTGCTTTACCTGAAGCTAGTGCGGTTAGTGATAATATAACTTCCTCTAAGGTGATCTCACCTTCCAGATCCTGACGTGTGGTATCGTCTAATTTTTTTAGGCCTTCGGTATTATTAATAAAGTTGTTCAAAAACTCATATTCTGTACTTGGCGATGGAATAGAATCCTCCGTATAGAGATTTTGGTAATACTGATGGAATAGGGCAATGATCTCGTCTGATTGTGAATGTGATTTACCATTCACCATTATTGACTTAATCTGATTAGAAACATTCCTTTGTCTAGTGTATAACGCCAACTGTCTCCCCACTTTTTCTCCATTCTCATAAGTATCTCTTCTATGAGCAGTATACGTTTGAGCTGCTTTTTGGCTAAGGTTGTTGTTTAGCTCATTTCGTAATAAAGTAACTAAGTACATTAACTGGGTAGCCTCTAACCCCTGAGAAATAGCTGTGGTATGTTCCTCCTCTGCCTTAGCCAAGGCTAATACCCTAATAGTAAACTCGTTCTTATTTAATTCTCTTACTCTTGCTTGATAGCTAATAGTCTCCCCCCTAAGAGCTGATTTATAAGAGTCCCATACAGTGTTTCTGGGGGCACTAAAGCGATTAATGTCAAAATATTCCTCCGTCCATTTCTTAATATAACTGATATATTCATTGTCAACTAGCAGTTTCCGATCAAATGACCATTGTCTATGTTGTTTTCTTTCGCCAACTATTACTGTAAGAACAAGGGGATTGTGATCCGATATGATCTTGGGATATTTCGTTATTACTGCATTAGACACTAGGGGCCAGATGTAGGTAATTCTATTTTACCGACTCATAAATACCGAATTTTACCGATTCGGTATTTATGAATCGGTAAAATAGAAGTACCGAGATGTAGGTAAATCCAGATGTGGATTTACCGAATCTTTAAAAGTCGGTATTTACCGATTCGGTAAATACCGACCGGTAATGCTCCATTCATTCCTATGGGCTTTGAAGCCCATAGGAATGAATGGGGCATTACCGGTCGGTATTTACCGAATCGGTAAATACCGATTTTGACAAGGTTGCAGGGGGTGTCACTTTGACACCCTCTAGCACCCCCAAAAAAGGTACGGGGGCCATGTGGCAGGCATACCTGCCCTAAGGGCAGGTCTGCCTGTCATATGGCACAGGTGTGCATGCACACATGTGCATGCACACCTCAATCGGTATTTCACCATCAAATTGAATTTGATGGTAAAATACCGAGTTCTTAGGCCTTGTGGGACTCATAAGAGTCCCACCTACATATCAATTTTACCGATTCTGTAAAAATACCGGTCGGTAAATTTACCGACCAGTATATTTACAGAATCGGTAAAATTACCGATTTGCCCCGTTTCTGTCCTCCTACATCTCGGTAGCCAAATACCGGTCGGTAACGGCCGAATTCGGCCGTTACCGACCGGTATTTGGCTACCTACATCTGGCCCCAGTATATTTACAGAATCGGTAAAATTACCGATTTGCCCCGTTTCTGTCCTCCTACATCTCGGTAGCCAAATACCGGTCGGTAACGGCCGAATTCGGCCGTTACCGACCGGTATTTGGCTACCTACATCTGGCCCTAAATCCCTTGTTACAAAAAAGTAATCTATCCGGACATGTTTTTGGTGTGGATGGGAAAAGTATGTACAACCTGAATCTTGTTGATTTTTTACACCCCATATATCCACTAGTCCATGACTGTATGTTAATCTCCTGATAGCCTTATACACTTTAGGTTTACGTCCTACATAATTCTGCTGATTATAATTATTTTGACCATTAAATAAGTGTGTTTTTAAAGAAATATTAAAGTCTCCACAGAATACTAACGAACCTTGCCAGGTTGCAAGCTCAGCTTCCAGTAGTGAAAATATAGTAGGATCATCTTGATTGGAGCCATAAATTGAGGAGATAACCAAACCATTTGCTAGTTTCGCCATTGCCCATCTACCATGTGGATCCGAAGCAGCCCGAATAGGTTGCCCAAGATAGGTTTTTGCGAGTCTTGCTACCCCTCTTATATTTGATGTTTGGGTAGAAGCGGCTATCAGATTATATCCTCTAACCCTCAGTTGCGCTCTTTTTGTCCATGGTATGTGTGTCTCTTGTAGACATAAAATGTCTACTGGATTAAGTTTGATTAATTCGGACAACCGGCGTTGTTTTTCCCTATTTAATAAACCCCCAATATTCCATGTTTGAATTCTAAGTCTAGCCATTAGCTAATGTGTCAACATATATAAGAAACTCTTTAATTCTCTCATTATACTTGTCAATGATCTTTATCTTCTTAGCCGTACCTCTACTTCCTTTAATCTTACAGTATTTGGACTTTACACAAAAAATATTACCTTTTGGATCAAGTTTTTTTTCCCTGGTTTTTTCCCCGCCCACCCCTCCCCCCAAAGCCCCACCCACCCCTGCAGGTCCCTCCCCCACTCGGGACCCCCCCCCACCATTAGTGGGCAATCGGACTCTACCAGAGTCCTAGTAATGCTAGCAGTGTTACACCCGAACTACCGTGTTCATTAAACAATATATTATAGTTTAGAATACAAGACGCAGAAGGTAACACAATATATCCTAAAGGATGCTTTCTTAAACGGAAAAAGAAAAAAAAATCGAACAGAGAAAACATAAATATCAAACATTGTCAGGTACTAATAATCAATCAATGATATCAGTTATATTAAAGGCTCTGAATTCCATTCACTATACAGCATTATAAACCACTATTTGTTGATCTCCTCAAGATAAGCCTTCGCTTTAATTTCAGAGGTAAAAAATTTCGCCTGACCTGCCCTTACAACCTTTAACTTTGCAGGATTGTTTAAATACGCCTGGGCTCCTTTCTCTTGAAAGGGTTTAATTAAAGACCTTAGCCGCCAGCGCCTCTCCACTGTAGCATGGCAAAAATCCGGCCTGGTAAAAAAAGAAACCTCATTACAAGTGATTTTATGATCAGGTCTAGCCTTTTCGGCCACTGACTGTCTCAATAGAAAGTTTCCAAAGTAGACAAGAATAGCCCGAGGATATGGACCAGGTTTAGCAGGAGGGTTTAATGGCATCCTATGGGCTCGCTGGATCTCAAATTCCCAGTTCCAATTTAGTCTGGCATAGAGTCCTTGAACAGTTTGATTACAAATGGCCGTACATCCTCTCCCTCGATTTTTTCTGGTACTCCCAGTAAGCGTAGATTGTTTCGACGCTGCCTATTTTCGAAATCCTCCAATTTCCATTTCATATCCATCAATTCAGCTTCTTGAAGTTTGATCTTTTCTTCATTAACTTGAGTCTCATTTTCAGTGGTCATTACTCTTGCCTCCATTTCGGTAACCCTTTCAGCAATTGATATACAGGTTTTAGTCAAATTTTTTACCACCCCCTGTATCTTGGTTAAAGCTAGCCTTGATCTTTTGCTGTCTGCCTCTGTCTGTTCTCTATGGGATGCGATGGCCTGTAAAATTGCTTCTACTGCAGTAGAGGGGATTGTGTCTTGTCTCAAAGGGTCTGAACTGTAAGGTTCTCTTTGTTTATCCCTGGATACATGTTTAGGTTTAGATTTAATTGTATTTGATTGATCTTCATCCTCTATGCTTTCTTCAGGTGAGGTTGTAAACAGAAGGGACTCGCCATTTTCGTCGTATTCCACATCACTCTCATCACATTCATTGCTAGAGTTATCAGAATCCAATTCGTCATCCTCAATCTCTGCCTCTGCTCCTGTTTCATCCGAAAAGGAATAGAATACATTCCCTTCTTTTTCAGGAAGGGAGGATCCTTGAGTTCTCAGCTCCCCTCTGTCCGGTATATTACTGTCTATATTACTGTCTATCAACGGCTGGGAGTCAGCGTTCACTTGGCCATGAGTTAAGATGCAATCTCTTAGAGATGTTTCCTCCATCACGTTCATCGTGTAGCAAAATATCTCAGTGTAATTGGAAGTGTTAAGGTATATATCTTTTGATTCAAAAACAATATAATACTCTAATTCAGAAATCATAGAATTTATAGCATCAACATCTCAATCATCTGAATGCAACTCAGGTACTATTACATCACCCATAGAAACTTTGAGGACATATGATATCTGGAGGATCTATGTTGGACCAAATATGTTGAATGGAACTTTATTCCAAGCAATTCCATCAGTCACTGGAAAGGCTAAAATGTTTATGAGGGACAAGCCTCTTTTTAGTTTATGTGAAGACGAATGGGGGGGCAACACATCGACTAGCTCTGTAACAGAATGATCTGGGATGTAATGGTTGTTGATCAGTAGGAAAAAAAACAGTCATAAGTCCAATCGATATGAACAAGAAAACCAAGGAAAGGATGATCCAGACATATCTCCAAGGAGGGACTAGATTAGTACATTTTAACCATGAAATGAAAACACAAATCTGTGCTGGAGGTGGTGAATTTAAAACAGAAGAATCATCTTGATCCAAATAGTACTCAGAGGTACTCATCTGAAAAACAGGAGCAAGGTCAACGAGGAGCAGCTCAACTCCCCCTAAACCAAGATGCCTTAACCACCTCAACCGACGCCAACCTCGCAGACAAAGAACTCCACAGATGGATCACCAACTGCACAGATGAGGTTTCACCCTTACGTAACCCCGACAGACAGCACCCCAGAAAGGCCACCTGGTTCACCACCGACCTCTATGAAGCCAGACGCAACTGCAGACATCCCAAGATGAACAGGAGAAACAGAAAGTCTGCATACAACCGCACCACCTACAAGAACCCTATGACGGAATAACACCAACACATCAAATCCACCAAAAGGACTTTCATCCTGAACAAGATCCTCGCCAACTCCAGCAACCCCAAGGAACCCTTCAGCATCGTCCAGGAATTCACCAAACCCCCCCAGCAAAATCACAGACATCACCCCCTCCCAGGACCTCTGCAACATGCTCAGCCCCTACTTCTACCTGAAAATCAAGGGCCTCTAAAACAACTTCAACGACCAGATGCCTGACTATGAAACTATTCCCTCCTTCAGCAATGGCAGCCAGCCCACAATCTCCTCCAGGACACCAGTCACCACCGAAGACACTGCAGCAACCATGAAAAGCACTCAGGAGCCCCACAGACCCCTGCCCTTTGCACATCTTCCACAGAGCTGCTGCAGCCATCACTCCGGTACTACGATGCACCATCAATGCCATCTTCGAAACTGGCATATTTCCCGACAACTGGAAACACGCAGAAGCCAGGCCTCTAATCAAGAAGCCCTCAGCAGACCCCAAGGACCTAAAGAACTACTGTCCCATCTCCCTTCTCCCCTTCACAGCCAAGGTCACAGAGAAGACCGTCAACATCCAACTAACAAAATTCCTCGAAGAAAACTCCGTTCTTGACCCCTCCCAATCCAAATTCTGTAGCAACAACAGCACAGAGACTGCTCTACTCGCTGCCACAGATGACATTCACACCCTCCTCGACCAAGGACACACAGCAGCCCTAATCCTATCGACCTCTCTGCAGCCTTCAACACCATCACCCACCACACACTCACCTCCAGACTCCACGACGCCGGCATACAGGGATTTGCCCTCGACTGGCTCAGCTCCTTCCTCAACAGCAGAACCCAAAGAATCAGACTATTACCCTTCATCTCCAAACCCACGGAAATCAAATGCAGAGTACCCCAAGAATCGTCACTAAGCCCCACACGCTTCAAAATCTACATGACCCCTACTCGCCGCCATTGTCAGACAGCACTTACTACTTACTCAGGATAGTATCCTACGCTGACAACACCCAGCTCATTCTCTCCCTCACCAAGGACTCCATCACCACCAGCCTCAACTTCCAGGAAGGATTGAAGGTCGTTGCATCCTGGATGAGAAGCAGCTGTCTGAAGCTCAACTGAACCCAACACCTGCGCAATCTCCACTGGTTCCCCGTTGAGAAGAGAGCCACTTTCAGGATACCTTCCCAAACCTACAAATGCCTCCACAACACCGGACCCCAATATATCAACAGCAGAATCTCCTTCCACGTACCCAAGAGGAACCTCCGGAACCTCCAATCGGCTGACCCCACCCTCATCAAAACCCTGTGCATCCGCAGAGAAGAAACGGGTGGCAGAACCTTCTCCTACATCACGGCCAAGACCTGGAATGAGCTCACGAATGACATCGGATGTGCCCCCACCCTGCACATCTTCAGGAAGACCCTCAAGACCTGGCTCTTCAACTGACCGGAGCTGCTCCCAACCCAGTGGCTTCAGACCCTCACGGGTGAGTAGTGCACTTAAAAGAATCCCTGATTGGTTGATTGATTGAGGTTGAAGCTCAGTAGAAGGACTTGAAAAAGCCAACTCAGAAGGATTCCCCAAAGTTGGATCATTATAAATAGCATTTGTTGTAGAAGACATGTTAGTAGAGAGAGGTATTGTGTCAGGGAAGTTGTTGTTGGAGGACTCATTCCCCCCCCCCTCCCTCAGGCACAGAGTTTCATTTTCAATGGTGCTCACAGGCTGGAAAGAAAATTTTTGGGGTAAGAACGACTATTCCATGGATGTATCACCACATTGTGTAGTTTGACATGTTCAATGGAGACAAAGAGTTTGTCTTTATAACCCAGTAGTGGTGGTAAAATACAGTTTGTGTACCTTTAAGACCAAGGAATGGAACAGGAGCACCGTATGTTTGACTAGATCTCCAAAATTTGGATGCCAGCCGGAAACCGGAATGTGATCAGTAGCACTTGTAAAGGGAGACACAGGCAAGTGTTTGCAAGATGAAGCATCGCACAACTTTTGTAGGTCCTGTAACAACAGCACAATGGTTATCTATGTCAAATGTTGCAGCAGCCTCCACAACGTCTGGACCACCAAGATCTAGACCATACATCTTGATGCCAAAAAGCACTTTGTAGTGGGTCTGCCCACTCAGAGATCTTTTAGAGAGATTATGTAATGCTTGTTGAACTGCATAAAGACGGTGCGACCAACTATACCCAGCACCCAGAACCTAAGACTCTAGCCTTTATAGACTGATTTAAGCCACGGTTCATTCTCTCAACAAAAAAATTACCCTTGGGTCAATATGGGGAAGAAAAATGCACTAGCACAACCATGGACTTCATCAAATCACGATACGCTTTTATAAGCGAATGCCGTGAGGTACTGGGTTTTTAAGAACCGGCACAGAACCGGCAACCCAGCGGTGTCAGGGTACACCCGGAGACCTCGTGTCCTTCCTGATTCAGACCACAGAAACTCAGAGTCTTCTAGGTGAAGTCAAGGATCGATTTTATTGGCTGCAACCAAGGTAACAAGTGTCCTAGAAGTACAACGCACGGGAAGTATATTCTCAGGAGACTGCTCGAATTTACAAAGTCAGGTTTCTCTTCTTATACAGAATTTTAAGCTTCAGGCAAACATTCTTGGTTTTACAGTGGATCATTGACATATTTCTAGTACAAAGAAAAGGCAGAGTCATGATGACATGTCCATATTTCACTTAGTGCTGACCACAACAAATCACCCGGTAAGGCCCAACATTTCATCAGATATCGGTGGACCCCCAATAAAAACGGGCACCTCCCCACCATAAAGCAAGTGAAGCAAAAAGAGCAGAGACAGATGCGAGCAAGATACGGCAGGTGTGTGCGCTGAAATGGTTTTATGGCTTGTTGAGCCTTGATGCTATCTTGTTCGGCCACTGGGAGGGGAACTGACCTAACGAGTTCGGCCTGGGGCAATGGTCCCAACTTGTACAGGTCATAGGAAAGTCGATTAAGGTGTACGTGTCCTTGTGGAATCGAATTCAGCTGGATTACAAGCCTATGTAAAGGGCAACTCACAAAATGGCTTCCATACACAAAATGGAAGTTGGGGGTTCTGAATGAAAATGACGATTTCGAGGTGAAATCGTCACTTGAATATGCTGAAAATGCTTGTACATAGTGTACTCGTCATTCTCGGTCTTTTGATACTAAATTCGTCATGTTACGATGAAGTTTTTATTCTCGAGTCCAGAATAATTACACGAGTCTAGAATTTTCAGAACCACAAACCCTCCTTTTGCCCTTACATAGGCAATTAATCTATCCTCATGCTAATCTGAGTCCAGATCTATATTCCTAAAGTCATTGAGATGTTGCTGTAACATCATTCTAGTACTTAGTTCATCTCTTGATACAGGTTTCCTAACACATGATGTGACGCAGAGGCCACATATTTCAAGAGCACACTGTATGCACAGACAGAACAGGAAAAGAATGGCTAAGACCATCCCAATGACCATCAGAATTTTCCATCCCCAGGCGGATATCAGTTCCCAGAACCATCCCATTAACGACCAATCTCCTTTATCCACATGAATAGATTCGGAAATCTTATGTAGTTTGGAGATGGCCTGGTACACTGTTGGAGCGTTATCTGGGATGAAAACACAGCAACTCAATTGGATCAATCTGCATACCCCACCTCGGTCTGCAAGTATGACATCCAACGGGACCCTGTTCTGAAGGGTCATAAGTCGATCCGACTGGAGCTCAGCAGTCAAGTTACTAAGGGCACCAGCAGTTTCAATCACGGTGGACTCAACTACCCTTGTCAATTGCCTTATGTTCCTGCTGTTAGCCATGGATCCCCAGACCGGCAGAAAACCCTTTGCAAAGTCCCCAAATTCTTGACCTGCAGTGTCTTCTTTACCCAAGACACCTCTAACTATCCTTGTCTTGTGGTAATCTGCCGCTGCTGTGTAGGTGGGGGGCAACAGAAATTAAACAAAACATGAGCCCGAAAAGTCAGGGGGCAACCATGTATAGGCTCTATCGTGGCAGATGAAATAAGTACCCTTAGCTGCTAGAAACGCAGGGGAAGTCTGGACTGCATAAACATACGTTTTAGTGCAGATACTCTTCCCTAACTGAGCTCTGGGATTTGTGCCATTACCTTGCAGACACAGATGACCCTGATGGGGTACAATCCAAATCGGGGAAGATCTCTTAGCTTGCTGTTTCTCACTCAGAGTAGCTCCATATCCAGTCATGTTCCATCCTATGTATACTAGTGTCTCGTCTCTCGGGATAGTCTCATAAGAAATACCTTCCTTAATCATGTCTACTATACCCTTGACTAGAGCACTTTTTCTAGGATTGTCTGTTACAGAACGTAGGGGGTAGACTTCATGCGCATATATGAACATTGTTCTGTATGCCCACACAGAACCATTGTGGCTGAAAGGCAGGACCAGATAAGGGATACCTTTATCCGTTGTGTGAGGCATAAGACCGCACACCC
This sequence comes from Lissotriton helveticus, assembly GCF_964261635.1. NCBI lineage: Eukaryota > Metazoa > Chordata > Amphibia > Caudata > Salamandridae > Lissotriton > Lissotriton helveticus. The sequence continues at coordinate 1,212,807,266 of NC_136067.1, read as the reverse complement.
AACAGTTAGTTGTGTTCATTACAAGTTGGTGTTGGTGCAAGAGCTGAACAAATGAATTATTAATGAACTCCAATCTCCTATTGAATTCCTGGTCAGGAAGAGGGTGGAAAGAATGAGAGGAAACAGTAGGAGGAGGTATGGGGGATGCAGTGGGTGCAAATGTTACACGAAAAGAGAATAAAACATAACTTATTAAAAAATTTCATTACACTGAATAGCATAAAAATGCACAATATTATAAAACTTTTCTTTGTCATCACGTTACATAATTTGCGTTTAAAGTTCGTTGGTTTGGCAGGTCTCTCCATCTCGGAAAACTCCATCCTCTCTAAAGTGCTGCCCGCGGTGGGAGGTTGACTCTGCTAAGGGATGCTTCTGTCAGTCCAGGGCAACTCCCTTGGACCAACCAGAACTACCGACCTAACGTCGTCAGCTGCACCCCAAAGACTTTAAGCAACCGCGGCCCTAGCAGTGGAACCCGGGTGGCGGTTCAAAAAACAAAAATAAGCAAGTTTCTCAGATGGGAGAGCTGCACTTTCAAAAATGGTGTTTGGAAGGAAAAATAATTTTTTATTAGTCCATGGATCTTGGTCTCGAATTGCAAAACAAATCGCTTTTGTTAGTTCGTATTTCTCGGTCTCAAATTATACCGTTGTCTTCCAGGTACTGTTTGATCCTGGAACAAGAGTTCAGGCTCTGTAGTGTTCAATCGCTTGGATGGTGGCACAGCCTCGTGCGAAATTTTCTCATTTTCTCGTTCAGAGTCAGTTCTTTTTACACGTGCATCACTGAAAGGTAGGTGACGTGGCACGGTTTTAGTTTCTGAGTCAGCGACACCCTTCTGGACCCACGGGTCATGAGGCAGAGAAAAAGGAATTCTTTTACAGTGGACCCCGTGGATCCAGTTGGCCTTTCCCTCCACTCGAATGGCGGATCTTGTGGAAAGAAGGACGAGGTGCGGTCCGGTCCACCTGGGCTGGTCGTTCTTGGTTCTCTGAAAGTTTTTAACAAGGACCCAGGAGCCAGGGTCGATGGAGTGGCCTGGAGTCTCAGAGACCGGAGGCAGGGTGTCGTGAACCTGTTGATGCAAAACACGCAATTTAGCCGTCAGTTCATACAGATAATCAAGCAAAACAGGGTGTTCAAGCTCGCTGAACTTGGTGGGTCGTGGCACTCCCCATATGTTGGCCGGGCGGCCAAAAACAATTTCATACGGACTAAGTTTCACTCGTGAATGCGCAGTCATTCTGGTGGACAGGAGTGCTAAAGGGAGAGCGTCAGGCCATTTAAGACCTGTGCTCGCTTGAATTTTGGGCAGTTTAAGTTTTAAAGTGCCGTTGTAGCATTCTACTAATCCAGCTGATTGGGGGTGATTTGCAGCGTGAAACTTCTGCTGTATACCTAGCCCTTCACATACTCTCTTCATCACTCAACCCACAAATTCACTTCCATTATCAGACCAGACCATTCTAGGCATTCCAAACCTGGGGAAGAACTCTTTCACAAGGGCTTTCGCTGTGGATAAGGCAGTATTGTCTTTTAAGGGATATGCTTCTACCCATCTCGAGAAGGCACAAACAACAACGAGTACGTATTTTAAGTTGTTGCACCTCTCCATGTGGATGAAATCTAGCTGCAAAAGCTCGAACGGATACGTAGGAGGTGCAAAATGACCAGCTGGAGTTGGGGTTCCCCTACCAGGATTGTGTTTCAAACATACCATGCAATTCTTGACGACATTCTCTGCACACTTGGGAATCGCTGAATTCTGCCATACTGGGGCCAACAACTCGCAAATCCCTTTTACGCTGATATGAGCCATTCCATGAGCCATTGTAACTACTGCAAGCACATATGCATCGGGTAACAACCATCTCTGATGCTCTGATAATTCAATCCAACAACCATTTGCATCCATTCTACCCGTACTTTCTCTCCACGTGCTCAACTCTTTCTCTGTGGCCTCAGCTTGAATGGACTTCACACTCTCTATCGCGTCTTCACACATTCCAACATCACCAGTCCATCTTGCAGGGCCTGCAACATACATTCGGCTCATCACATTTCTTGCAGTTTCTTTCGCAGTTTCGTCAGCAAATGCATTCCCACGACCAATATCGTCAGTCACCTTCTTGTGAGCACTACATTTCACAACCGCCACTTGCAGAGGCAAGGTCAGTGATTCGAGGAGCTCATTCACCAACTGACCATGCTGAATCTTAGCTCCATGCGAAGTCAGGAACCCACGTTCTCTCCACAATCGCCCAAAACTGTGAGCCACACCAAATGCATACTGGCTGTCGGTGTAGACAGTCACTTTCATTCCTTTTGACAACACACATGCTCTTGTAAGTGCAATTAATTCTGCTGCCTGAGCTGAATTATGTGAAATACGTGCAGTTTCAACAATTGTATGCAAAGTCGTGACAGCATATGCTGCAGTTGTGTCACCATTCGGGAGCTTGAAGCATGAACCATCCACCCATAATGTACCATCACATTCAGAAAGAGGAGTGTCATAAAGATCAACTCTTCCTTTCGTCTCTTCTTCTGTTCTAAGAAAACAATCATGTTGTTCTGAAGCGTCTGATTCCTCTGCAATTGGCAACAATGTAGCTAGGTTTAAAGTACTGCACCTTTTTATGTGCACATGACTTGCTAATAATGTTAATTCGTAACCTGACAATCGAGCACTAGTTAAGTGCTGTGTCTTGGTTCTATTTAACAACGTGTCTACTGCATGTGGGACCATCACGACTAGTGTATTATTCATTACTAGACCAGCAGACTGTCGGATAGAAACAGCTGCTGCCGCTGTGGCTCTTAAACAACTTGGCAATGTTCTAACTACCGGATCCAAAGTCGACGAAAAATACGCGCATGGACGTTGTTTGTCCCCAAATAACTGAGTCAGAACTGACAAAGCACAACCTTCCTTTTCATGGACATATAATGTAAAAGGCTTACTGTAGTTGGGGGTACCTAACACAGGAGCCGAACATAATGCTGTGCGCAATTCAGAAAAACTGTTCTGACACTCTTCAGACCAAGGAACAGGATTGGGTGTGTCTTTACACGTTAATGCCACCAAAGGCTTGGCTAATAACGAAAAATTTGGAATCCACTGTCTACAGTACGATGTAATGCCCAAGAAAGCACGCACTTCTCTCTGTGTTTTTGGCACACTCAATTTCGCTATGGCCTGTATTCTTTCTGGGGTCAGTTTCCTTCCCTCCTTCGATAAGAGGTGACCTAAGTAGGTCACTTCTTGTCGGCAATATTGCAGTTTGGAAAGTGACACCTTGTGATGTAAATCACACAGATGTCGCAACAATGACAATGTGGCTTTCTTACATATTTCCTCAGTTTCTGCAGCAATGAGCAAATCATCAACGTACTGTACAAGAGTAGCACTTTCAGGCAAAACAATCGTGTCAAGCTGTGTTTTTAAAGCTTGACTATATATTGATGGGCTTTCACAGTAGCCCTTGGGAGCACGTTTAAAGCTGAAGCTGCGTCCTCCTAAACTGAAGGAAAAAATATCCCTGCTTTCCTCAGCAATCGGAATGCTGAAGAAAGCATTCTTCAGGTCAATCACGGAAAACCAAGTGGCAGAAGCTGGAATCATAGTCAATAATGTCGTAATGTCGGGGACAACTGGGAATTGTGGCACGACTATCTTATTCACCTCTCTGAGATCAATCACAAATCTGTACATGGGTGGCTGAGATGGATCAGTCGTTTTAAAACAGGCAGAACGGGACTATTGCAAACGTTGCCTCTTGTCTCTTCAATCACATCTTTTTCAATGAGCTCATAAACGATCGCTAGCAAAGCTTTCTCGCCTTCACTAGAAATTCTATATTGGGGAATTCGTGGCATTTGAACATTGGCTTTTAATGTTACAACATATGGTGGTATTTTTAAAGACCCACATCATTAGGACCAGCGGCCCAAAGAATATCTGGAAGAAACGACAATTCTGCTGGAAGTTTATCCCTTGACAAATACATTGGAGAAACCACTTTCTTACCTAGAGTAAGTTGTACTCCTGAAGGAGAACAGTATAAAGTTGCATACAGTCTTTTTAACAAATCCAATCCCAACAAGTTTTCACCACATCCTGTTGTCAGGATAAGGGGTGCTTCTAATTCACGAGGACCAACAGAAAGAGACAACGGGTCAGAAATCGGATTTCTAACTGGGGCGCCAGAAAAACCTACAGAGACATTCATTTCGCCAGACAAAGGTGCGCCAGGGAGTTTGGAGTGCATAATAGAACTCTTTGTAGCACCAGTATCCAACAGAAAAGGTTCTGACACACCTGATGTAATCACCTCAACGTAAGGTCCACTCTGATCTACTGGAACTGAAACAACTCCCTCTCTTTGTCTATGGCTGTCCTAGCAATCATTACCTTCCCAATGCTCATCTTCCGTATAGTAATCATCAACATAGTATTGAGCTGTCCTGTCGGATGCGGTATTCTGCTGATCGAAATTATTCATAGAATTTTGTGGTGGAAGGGGACGTGCGTTCTGGGGGACGTTTCCGCGTCCTCTACCTCTAGGCGCTTGCTGAACACCACGACCTCTTACACTAGAACCACCATTTGCCCGTTGTAACAGAATAGGGCAATTATACTTGAAATGACCCTCTTCCTTGCAATATGAACACTGGTTGGGGCCTACAGGGACACGTGGCTGAGTATACTCTACCCTTTGCGAGTTCCTCTGATACTGTTGAGGCTGATGAAAATTATTCTGGTAGTGATTCTGACCACTATTATTCTGATTACCACCACCACGTGGCGGATATGCTTGCTGTAACAAAACCTTCGTTTTCAACTCCTTAGTTTTCTTTTCTGCTCTATCTTTCTCGTCTTTGTCTCTATTCTCGTAATATTGTGCAGTAGCTAATATCTGCGCTGAAGATGAGACTGCCGAAGAACTTTCTGAATCCTTCAACTTTTTACACAATTCTGGAAGCAGATTGTGCACGAATTTATCGACAAACAATCTCTGACCACCTTCTGTGGTCATATCTTGACCGCTGTGGTCGACAAATGTCTCTTCAAATCTGGTGAAGAAATCTGAGACAGTTTCTTCTTTCTTTTGCTTACATGCAGACAACTTATCCCAATTTACACGTATTGCCGGCATTATCGTTTTCATGTAATCAACTATTTTGCCAGGGAGTTCTGCTATTAAAGGCTCAGGCTTAGCACCACCAACTTGTCGGGCATCTGCAGCAGCAATATTAGCCCATGAGTCACCTAACTCCTGATCATGATCTGTATGACGAATCTTACCCCATAAAGGCTGTGGAACAACATTTCCAAATAACATATCGATATCGGCTAAATTCATTATACATGACCCAGCAGTTTGTGACAACTCTTTGTAATACCCTGAAGGATTTTTACGCGGATCAGGTAATGTCTGTTTAAGGGCTAAGACTTCAGCTCGCTTCCATGGGACATGTACCCATACACGCTGAAAGTGTGGCAGAATAGGTGGGTCAACGGTTGTGTCACCCTCTCTCCATTGTGGGGGAACTTCTCTCATGGGGTACTGTCGCGCCTTTTTCCTACTAGATGCACCATGCTCAGATTGTGACCCAGAAGTGCTCCCCTTACTCCGATATGATAACAATATTTCAATTGCTCTCTCGACATCGGGACCTACGATCATACCCTCTCCAAACTTAAACCGTACACGACACAACTCCTGCGGGTTGCTTTCCAGATCATTGTCTTCCAAATCCTCGCAGAGGAAAACACACATCTATTCAAAAACATATCTCTGCGTCGGTGCTTCCCATTGACGGAAGACTTCCATGACAGACTCTACATCATATTTTACAGTATCCATAACCCACTTATGAGCTAAACGGTTCAATGAATCTCTCTCTTGATAGTCAGGCAGTTGACTTCGCAACTGTCTTCGTCCTGTGTTAGGGGTCGTAGTAGGCGACCCGAGAAAAGGTGAGAAAAGGTTAGTAACAGTGCTGGCCATTTTCTGCTGAACGGAAGGTGAAACTGAAGGAAGAACAGGTGGAAAAACGGGGTGAGATAAGGCAGAAGTAGAGGCAATAGCAGAGGGAGCACTAGGAGAAATAGAAGGTGCACTAGGCAAAGTCGTAGAAGGCACAGGTGAGGTAGATGTGGTCGGTGGGCTTGGAGGAGGCTGCACCGACGGAGCAGGAGGCAATGTAATCACAGGTTGTGCAACTAAGTTTTGCGGAGGTGCTGTAGGATTCTGTGCATAGGGAGGTGGCGAACTTAATAAATGCGTCATTAACTGATCTTGTTCAAGGTTTTCCGCTGCATCTTGTTTTAGAGGCGGCAAAACTGGATAGCACTTATCTATTGCCATTTTACGTTGCCTGTGCAACTGCTCACTCATCTGTTCTTCTTCATTATCTTTAAACTGCATAGCAGCTTGCATTACGGAAATACCCCTTTCTCTCTTATTTTTCTTCTCTAATTTAATTTCCTTTTGTTTGGCTTCTTTACGCCATAGGCGGAAAGAATCAAACATCGCCGGCCGGGCTTTCTTTTTGAACAGTTTAACTTCGAGGTTATCTAAGATTTCGGTATCAAAGCTACCATATTGGGGCCATTTAAAGACACCATCTTTTCTGGTGTATTTGATCCACACTTCATTGTATGTGATGGGGCCTACTCCGTGTTTGACATATAACTCGTAAGTTGGAGTTCCAACCGGAGGAACCGGACATGAGTCCTCCAATCGGGAGTCCCTATTATTACAACCAAGACAAAACAAAGTTCTAAGTCTAAGACTAGGCATCTTCGCTCTCTAGTCTAGTTCCAAACTTCAAAGGATTATCGATTACGATATTTCTCGTGAATACACGAGTCCTTCGGTTTTGGTGCTTGCAAGTACCAACAATTATCCCAAAGGATACCCAAGACTAAGACCAACTAAGGACTGGGAGACGCTCCACTTATACTTAACTGAGATATCGATGATGTCACCAGAAGACTCGTCTTAGTGTTTCGCTCTACCAAACTTCAAGGGTCCAAATCAGGGCGATAGCCAGGGCAGCAGTCCTTCATAGCCGTCGGGAAGCGGGGAACCTCGCAGCAAAGACCTTCGGACCACGTCCACATGCAGGGGTCGATGAAGTGGTTGGCCGTCCTCCGGAATTTTCACACGAAGCTCCTCACGAACCTCTGGCTGGGCTGGTACCGCTGGAATCACCCCACGTTGGGCGCCAGCTGAGGTACTGGGTTTTTAAGAACCGGCACAGAACCGGCAACCCAGCGGTGTCAGGGTACACCCGGAGACCTCGAGTCCTTCCTGATTCAGACCACAGAAACTCAGAGTCTTCTAGGTGAAGTCAAGGATCGATTTTATTGGCTGCAACCAAGGTAACAAGTGTCCTAGAAGTACAACGCACGGGAAGTATATTCTCGGGAGACTGCTCGAATTTACAAAGTCAGGCTTCTCTTCTTATACAGAATTTTAAGCTTCAGGCAAACATTCTTGGTTTTACAGTGGATCATTTACATATTTCTAGTACAAAGAAAAGGCAGAGTCATGATGACATGTCCATATTTCACTTAGTGCTGACCACAACAAATCACCCGGTAAGGCCCAACATTTCCTCAGATATCGGTGGACCCCCAATAAAAACGGGCACCTCCCCACCATAAAGCAAGTGAAGCAAAAAAGCAGAGACAGATGCGAGCAAGATACGGCAGGTGTGTGCGCTGAAATGGTTTTATGGCTTGTTGAGCCTTGATGCTATCTTGTTCGGCCACTGGGAGGGGAACTGACCTAACGAGTTCGGCCTGGGGCATGGATTCCAACTTGTACAGGTCATAGGAAAGTCGATTAAGGTGTACGTGTCCTTGTGGAATCGAATTCAGCTGGATTACAAGCCTATGTAAAGGGCAACTCACAAAATGGCTTCCATACACAAAATGGAAGTTGGGGGTTCTGAACGAAAATGACGATTTCGAGGTGAAATCGTCACTTGAATATGCTGAAAATGCTTGTACATAGTGTACTCGTCATTCTCGGTCTTTTGATACTAAATTCGTCATGTTACGACGAAGTTTTTATTCTCGAGTCCAGAATAATTACACGAGTCTAGAATTTTCAGAACCACAGCTGGACATTGGTCCGAATGGAATGCGCAACAAGCGTATGTCCTGAGAAAGACTTGCTAGTCTTTAATAACAGTTCAAGCATCAGCTGAGTGCTGTGGCCAAACCCAGAGGAATATAGAGGAAGAATCAACTACAAGCAAAATATATTTGAACGCAATATGTGAAATCAGTGGACTACAATGATAGTATGAAATATATACAGCCAAATGGCAGTGTCTATGGTGGACGAGACATAGTGGTACTCATGATATTTTCGGGTTTGTCGGCATAAAACTTGCCACAGATAGTGTTACTGTGTGAGCGAACTCGTGGCAGCTACTCCCGCGGAAGCTACACTTTCATGTGCGGCCACAATTAAATCATGTCTGCGGTCAGCGTTGGGATTCACACGATCGCCAACTCCAGGAATAGTTACATACGGAACATTTTGCTCATTTAAGTGATAATAATATGTAGAAGGAAAGCCCTTCAGTAAGGAGGGGGTTGCCGCTTTCAAACGCATTCATGATATCATTATCGATATGAGTCTTAGAGCGTGTTACTTCCGCTATTTTAGCTGTGGCATCTGCAGAGTTGGTCGCTTCATCAGCCAGAGAATTCTCACGCATTGATGACTCAATGTATGTATAACATGAGTTTTTGGCAAATTATTCTCAAGATTTGCCACTTTAACCCAAAGCAGTTTGTGCTTAATTGTGCTACCCTTCGAATCCTTAAAATCATTTTGTTGCCAAAAATTTAAATTATCATTAAAGTACTATAGACAGTAATATGAATTACACATAATAATGGTGGGGAAGTCAGGATTTGTATTTTCAAGTGCAAGAAGTAAGGCCTTCAGCCAACTGCGCCGAACAGTCCTGAAGGGACTGTGTTCTAGTAGTTTGAGGGTGAAAGATGCCATCGGAGATAGTTCTACAATAATGGCACACACAGAAGAATATTGCTACTTAGAACCTATAGAAGGTTGTGCAGATCCATCAGTATAAAAGATAGACTTATATTGGTCAAAGGGCAGAATAGAAGAGCAACTTGTTCATATTCTTGTGTTTGCAAAGATGGGTCAAAGACAAAGTCTACATCCTCAGCTGTTAAGGACGTAGCCCATTATATCTATCGAGGATGGAGGGCTTTCGCGTTAGGAACACTGGTTTTCGTGACAGCATCTAGGGCAGGCACAGGAGATATGACAATAATGTGTTTACCTTGAGTAAGTGGCCATTTCTTCAAGGTGGCTATCTGTACAGCAGTTAGAATTTTTTCAGTAGAAGTAAAATGCATTTTCGCTGGTGAAAACAATTGCGATTTATATGCTATTGGTAATCCTTCACCTTCACTGAAGGTGACATATGTACATCCAATTGCACCGTTAAATCAGATTGTAAAGCTCTGAATGTTGCAGTGTGTTCTGTTGTCCAGCAGGAAGCGAAAACATCAGGGCGCATTAAGACGTAAAGTGGTTTAATACATTGTACATAATCAGGTATGTATTTCCAGACAAAATGTAAAAACCCCAGCAAAGACTGCACATTTTTAAGAGTACATGGAATGTGCAATTGAGCTCATTTTTCCAGTAAATTAGGGGCAAGACTTCTACCCTCATTAGTAAATGGACACTGAGCAAAGCTATATGACAGCTTTTTGAAGTTAAATTTGTAACCAAGCTCAGCAAATTGCTAAATTATATGATCTACTCCCGCCAAATGTGGGTTTAATTCATCGTCAGTTAGGTAGATATCATTAACATAGGAAAGCACATCAGGGTCAATATCTTGAAGAATCAACACAATGCGAGGGGCAAAGACTCCCGGGCTGTTCTTGTAGCCCATAGGAAGTCAGGTGTAGCGCCTCTGAAAACTGAGGGGGCTTAACACGGACCAGTTGCGGCTCTCTGGAGCCCATTATGACTGAAAAAAAAGAACTGTTCAAGGTGGTGTTATATTTTTTACGGACAATATTATTAATGAGTGCCATACTATGTGTATTTTTCACCACCAAATTGTGAGTGTGACCATTCGACTGTCTGTAATCTAAACCCAATGTGAAATGAATGATCAGATTTCAGAACCGGAAAATGAGGATTATTCATTTGAGAGAAACATGGTTCAATTAATTGTACTCCAATTTGGGAAGGATTTTCTTTAATGGGTGCTTTTGCATACCATTTAGTAGCATACTGTGGCTGCATCTGAGGTGGAGACCTTATAGGAATAACTCAGTAAGGAGAATCCTTATCCCAACCTGTATGGTTATGACAAAATGTGGGGGCCAGTTCAAGGGCCCATTCCGACACATAAACTTGTTGAACTTCATCAAGGATAAGGTGCGAAAAAGAGTGGAGAATTACATCCTTACCTTCAGGGCACGCAAGAACAAAAGGTGGGGGCCAGTTGACCTCTGCCAAAAGAATAACATACCACAGTCAAATTGTCCCAAAATATTGTTATAATTGTGCGTTTAAGTCACCTTCAATTTGCATATCCAAATGATATAGTCTGTCCAGAGGCGTTACGCGGGTATCAGTGGTTTCAACTGTGATACATGTATCAGTTGCTCTCGTTACAGAAATTAGTGGAGATTCCGGCGTACTATGGTGACTTTTGCAGCACTGCGGAGGAGAGTCACTGCCCAACTTCTGTTCAGGAGGAGCGGTCTCACTATCTGTGGCACTATCTATGGCATTTTATGCAGTTAATGCAGCAACTTTCTTTTTCTGAAAGGGAGTTAATGTGGAGGAGGTCTGTCCTTTTTTTATCAGACGAGCGTTGTGTCTCCTGTTTCAGTTGCACAAACTCTCCTTGCCTGCAATCAGATCGTCCTCCCTTGTCATACTGCTGATCAGACGATTTCTCAAACAAACGAGGAGAATGTGTATAAGAAGACTGATACATGTAATTAGTCCTATTTTTAGTGCGATAACAATGGTCATGATGTCTTTCAGAGGATTTTGAGGGTGGAGAAACTTTCCGTTGTCTAGGCTTTTTTGTTGTTTAGATTTATTCCATGGTTTCGTGAGGGACTCATGGGCATGTCCGGCATTCTTGTAAGAACTAGGCTTGTCAAGTGTATAATGTGGCAAAAATAGTCCCCCAGGTGTTTCAGTCAGGTAGACTGAGAACCAGTCCTTTAGGTAGGCACATAGTTAAAATTCTGTGCTTATCCTGTGGTCTCGTAAAGGGAAACACAGCTTCAAGTGGGCAATTTTTTGGATGATCCAAAATGGAGTTTATTCACAATTCATGGGTCTTTTGCCCATAACTGAGTGAACAATTACTAGACTTATCACAGGCCCTAATGTAGGTTGGGTCTCTCCTTGTATGCAAGCCTAGCTGGAGCAGCTAGCAAAGCACAGGATATATACTGTGTAAAACATTACTCTAACACGATGAAAATATACAAAGTATATGTCTCTACTAAATTAAAATTTGCCATATTAGGGTATGGAGTATAGCCCACTAATGCTGTCCAGGTGGACACTTCAGTACTTAACGGACCCATTCGACCAATACCAAGTACATGGAGAAGGGTGCCATTAAACCACGTCTGATGTCCCCAGATGGTTAAAGGAATTTCAAGATGCACATATATACGATATACATTAGGTGCCTACTGGAATGTGTATTCATGAAAATAATTATAATTAGCGTCCAAAGCTGGAAATGTGAAGCGGGAAAGTAAACTTCAAAGCGATATACTGCATCTGCTTCCACAACAAAAATGAACAGAGCTCCCGCATTAGGGACTCCATGTTGTAATAAATAATTGCTGAGTAAAAGCAGGACGGCAGTAAACAAGAATAATAATGGGCTGTGACATAATTAATTTAGGAAGGGTTGAAAGCCCATCACAGTGAGTGCTATAAAACCTTTTAATATTCAAGCTTGAAAATCCAAACAGAACTAGGTACTCCCTAATATCTATGAAGGGTAATCCCTAGCACCATGGACATCTCTGGGAAAAGGTGCAAGGGTATTGTGGGCAAGCACAAGAACTACTCAGGGCTCCCGCAAGTAAGTACCATACCAAACGTTGGCGGCGTCAAGTTACAGGAATTCTGCTCTAGAACAGAACCACGCTTGGAACAATAGAACATCAGTATGTAGGGACTGAGTCACCATACCACCTCAGTATCTATGAGTCCGAGTCTGACTTGCTATAGTGCTGCACTTGCCTCTTAATCTTACCATAGAATCAAGTAAATTGGCAACCTAGAACACAAAACTCTCGATCGACTCAAGGATTGTGGCAACAGGACACATCCTTTCACTCTCTCACTCATCAATGAGGAGTCACGAACGAAGTTTAGAATATTTATTTAAACTATTGTGCTCGGAAATGCGGTATATGTGCACAATTAGAAAACAAATGCATACTTAAAATAATAATCTATAAACCATAAAAAGCCCTGTCATTTTTTAGGACAGAGGATCCTAAACTTCCCTCCCCTGCTACTGAATCTAAATGATTATATATCAAAGTTCTCTGGGATTACTGGCACAACCCGCACCTTAGCATTCACAGATGACTTTCTACACCTCAGCAGATGTAGTGCTCTTGTCTCAGAACTCTCGATCACTGTGTCTGTTTGTGGCTTATGTGCTCATCAGTGATGAGACAGAATATCGAGTTTAAAATATTGAGTGGCAGAAATATCGAGTCACAAATATTGTGAGTGAGAAATACAGACAGCAAGAATATTGTGGTCAAGAATATCGTCTTACGGTAAGTAATATTGATTTAAAAAATATCGAAGTGTTTAATATCATTTGTAAAAATATAAATTTTTAAATAATGTTAAGTGTTTTAGTATATATTTTAAATGTATGTGATATATTTTTTGCATAAGAAATGTTTATATTTTTTTTTTAAATGTGTTACATTTTTAGTAGTTATTAATTCTTTTTATTTGAATTCTGTGTGTTTAAGTTGCGTAGCGGGTTGTAGGTTCATAGGGGACTAGGGTGGGAAATAATTTAATTATATTAAATTAATGATTATTTTTTCTTTATTCATATTAATTTAATTGAAATGTTATAGTGTTAAATGTGTACATTAATTTATTATTAGGTAATTAAGGATTGTTTATATTTTTGTATATGTATGTTACATTTTTAAAATTGAATACAAAAAATTGAATTTTGTGTATTTTAGTTCTGTAGTGGGTTGTGGGTTCATGGGGTAATAAGGTGGGAATTAATTTAATTATATTATATTGATGATTATTTTGTATTTATATTTATTTATTTAATTGGGATGTTATAGTGGTAAATGTGTGAATTAATGTATTATTAATTAATTAATAATTGGTTGTTAATATGTATTAACTAGGGTAATTGTGTAATTCATTTTAGGCGTGTGTTTTGGTGTTTATAGGGGTAAAGGGTGGCAAGTAATTTATATCTTTTTTATCAGTGAATGTGTGTTTGTCTTTTTTTAATTAAGTTTATTTGTTAAAATGTATATTACATTTAATTCATTTTGTTAAAATTAATTTTAATAATTATTATATATTATTGTATTTTATATATATATATAAATCAATATATGGAAAAACATCAATATTTTTTACAACAATATATTTTAGTCAATATTTTTGTACTTACTTGTATAAGTTTAGGAGTCGATATTTTGTACATCGATGTTTGTGTCATCGATGTGTCAGTGAACTGTGCTGACCTATATGATAGGACATGTGTGCACATAAACAACAGCTGCATTCTAGTGTTATGTCTAGCTGCTAGATCTTGGCCAGAAAGAATAACAAGGGAAATTGTTGTTTGACTTTGCCTATGGTGTTCAGACCAAGGGGCCCATTACGATGGCGGGCGGACCGTAACGGCAAACGGACCGACCGCCAGAGGTGCGGTGCTTCCGCTGTGCCTATTAGGATGCGACCACCACCCTGGCGGTCGCATCCCATATATTTAACATTGTGGCGGGCAGTGCTTTAAGCAGAACCCGCCACAATGTTAAAAAGGCATGTTGTGTATTGGCATGCACAACGTGACAGGTACTGTGCGGTGCCTGCCACCTTGTGCATGCCAATAAAGGGGGGTACCATGGGTATCCCCCATGTGCACCCCCCACCACCCCAACACCCGGGGGCTCTCAACAGGCCCCCAAGCCAAAGTCTGCATGCCTTTCCATGGTGGAGTCTCCGACATGGAAAGGCATTCTACCGCATCCATCATAATATGGATGACGGTGCCTGCAAGGCACCGCCACCATATTATGGGCCTTTTCCGCCCATGTGGGCGGAAAAGCGGCAGGCAATCTTTCCGTCTGCTGCGATACCCCCGCCATGAAGATGTGGCAGGGGTAAATGGCCGTCTGGTGGGGAGTTTTGGTGGGCGGATCGCCACCGCCGTTCGGGACGTTGCGATCTGTCCGCCATGATAATAGGCCCCATAATCCCAGGAAAAGAACAGAAGGCAAAAACATATGCAGGTTCAGTGTGAAAGTGCCTCTTGGCACAAAAGCAAATGTGTTTATATTGTAACGTGTGCAAAGGAAAATGAGGCCTACAACATGCTCAATTAGGCTAACATAGGGAAAACTACAATGGGCAATGCAGGAAATACACAACACTAGTTGTAAGTATTCCCCATTTTCTAGCCACTGTTAAAACATATACATACATGTACAGAGACTCCACACTTTGGGCTGGAGATCTTCGCACAGAAAAGATCAGGGAGGCAGAGACCTCAACATTTAAGTTTATGAATAGCATTCATAATACTACAAAACATTCTACAAAATGCAGTTTGTGAACAAGCTCCTGTAATCTTTCAATGCATTTGTTTTTCTTTTTTTTTTAATATGCACTTCATTTTGCTATCTCTCTTGTGTGTATATGTTGGTATTTTGGGTACACTGTGTATATTGTTGCCCAATTTATCTTTATTTGACTTTTTCATTTGTCATGTGATTTCCTGTATTCTTTGGTTTTTCATTCAACTTGCTTGATTTGTAGAACTACCTGAATAGTGCTTCCTTTTATGAATTTCTTTTACTGCAGACCAATTTAGGGCCCGATTCTGATGCGGGTCGGAAAGCTTCATGACCAAATGGGTTGGGAATGGTTTCCAACCGAATCGGACCAGGAGAGTGCAACCGACTGAGAACGATGTATCCGATGCTTCCAGATACAAAGTGGTTAGACTCCCATTGACTTCAATGGAAGCTTTTTTTTCCGACCGAATGCATAGGCTCCCATTGAAGAAAGGGGTGGCTGGGGAAAATCGGGCACCCTGTGGCGGGCATACCCTGGTGTCTGCCACACTGTGCATGCTGGTAAGGACGGAACCCTGGGTACCCCCATGGGCCCGATTGAGAAGTATCTGGGTGCAGGGTGGCGCACTACGGGCCCCCAAAGTCTGATTCTGACTGCCGATTTGAGTTGGAAGGCAAGATTTAGAAAAGCTGTCCAAATCCAGCATTATACTCGGTCATTTGGAAACACGGGCCGTAGAGACATACGATTCTGCTCCGTACGGCTCAGTCATTCCAAATGCCATCGGGTTTGGATTGGGATATTCCTAATGCCTAACTTGCATCGGGCTCGGTAAGTCAGTCGGAAAACTTTCTGAGTCGGTCGGAAAGACACCTTCCCGATCCGATTTGGACAGAGCAAATGCTGTTAGGAGGCCTTCCTTAGCACATTAGAATCGGGCCATTAGGTCCCGATTCTGATTTCGCTAGGAAAGCCCACTGTACGACTAGGATCTGGAGGGCTTTCAAGCGAGACGTGTTACGAGAGGCCGAACAAGCGAGTATTCTGCTGCTGTATGTTTATGGACTCGGTTCACTCTGACTCTCATTGATCTCTATGGGAGTCCCTGTACAGACGGGTACACATGCTCCCATAGCAGAAAAGTGTTGGGTGGGGAAAAGCGTAGACCCTGTGGTGGGCACCCCAGGGTGCCCACCACACTGTGCATGCCTGGATTGGGGGGACCCATGGGCACACCTCCTGACAGATTCGGAGGGCCCTGGTGAAGGGGGGTCTGCTACAACACCCCAAAGTATGCTTTCGACAGTTGTTTCATCTCGCTGAGGCGAAGCGGCTATCCGAATCGTGCATCGCACTCGCTCGGTCGGAATATGGCTCCATAGCGAGGCACGATTCGGCTACGATCGAGTCGTACGGAAAGGTTTGGGTCCCAGAAACAATTTGGTCGGTGCGTATGCGATCTTTGCATCGTACTTGGTTGTTTGGACCTGTGTACAATTCGGTCATAAACAAGGGCTACAAATCGGTTCTGGGAAAGCCAAATCAGATTCAGAGGCCTTCCAAACAACATCGGAATTGGGCCCTTTGACTTTTGTATGTCTGTCTCCATGTACCCCTCTTTTGTCATTCTTTTGCTATACGCTTTTTTGATGGGACAGTCTGCATTTTTCAGCCCAACCCCTTGGTCACCCGTACTTGCACATTTACAGTAGGTTTTCAGCTGCTTAATGCCGTACTGATAGGATAGACACTTCTACAGGCAGATGTCCTTCTCCTACTACATGTACTTTTCCAAATTGTAAATTGCAGTTTTTAAATAAACCAACTGGTTTATGCTGTGGATATACACTCAGAGTATGTTTCTGCAATGTTGCAGATCAGTTTCTATAAGGTCCAGAGGTAACCTTTTCCCCACAATCAAATTTCTTCACAATTCTGCTATATCCATACTACTATTACAAAGAGAGAGCCCAAACCTTTGAGGCGGGTAAGCTCAAGAAGTACAGCACCAATCACAACACCCAATACAGCATTGGAAAGGACAGTTGCAGCAGATGGACATAGGCTATACAGCTGCCCACCATAGACATTACAAAGGTAAAATAACTTTGGGGTAAAGTAGTCCCTTGTGGGCGTGGGCGTTGTGCTGTCAGCGATGGGCGCGGAAAAAACAACCCTTCACAGTACTCCCTTTTGGGCGTGGGCATTGTGAGAGGGGCGTGGCCAAACACCAATGGCCGCAGCATTGACGGGGTGCGGCATTCACGCGGCATTACTGGTAAATGGGGCACGGAAATACTTTGGGGCTTAGGCGGGGGCTGAGGCGAGGCAGAGTAGCAGCGGAGATTACACCCTTACCAATTTAAGTGCCCTGAACTACAGCGGGAACACACGCTCACGCCTTAACATATTGCTCCGGTGCTCAGGCGGGGGCTCAAGCCAGTCAGCCTACCAGCGAGGATCACACACTTAGCAATTAACACTGCCCTCAACTACTGCGGACAAACATGCTCGCGGATGGAAACGCCACACGTTTTCACAAATTGCTCCGGGGCTCAGGCAGGGTTTAAGGCGAGTCATCGTACCAGCGGCCATTAAAAACATTTCACAAAGTGATATTTCACACACGCGCAGGCCTCGCAAGAACGCGGTCACGCACTGCAGTCTCAGCATAAACGAATTTACAACAGCCACACAACGTCGGCCACAACGCTGTCGGGGATTCTATAACCAACGGAGGAGGCACATATCACGAACGCTCTTCCTAACAGGGCATGCACAAACAGACGCCCATATTGCACAGAAATTACCAAGTAACGTTACCGTATATGACCAACTTCACAAAACAGGTAAAAGACGACGTGCAAGCTCATTGATAAAAAACGCAACTAAAAATGTTGTATACCGTGAAATCTTAAAATACATTTTGCTTGCCTATTACAACCATTGCACACATTCTATTTCATCCCCGGACAACGTCGGGACGGGCTGCTAGTGATAAATATTAACATTTCCCCTTGTAGATTACACTATAGTGTCTCCCCCTTTATTTTCACAGGGTGATTGATTATGAGATGGGAAATAGACTGGAAAATGACCATCAACCACAGATGATTCAATTAAATTTAAAAGTCTCCTTGCACGAACAAGCTTTACGAATATTGGTTATTCCTCAATGACCAGCTATAAGAAGTTGCGATGGTCTGTAGATTCCATTGACAAAGTAGAACAACAAGCCAGATTACAATGGCTGAAATAATGTGATTCAACCACAAACACTCTGGAACAGTGGGTTCTATTTGTTAAGCTTTTACTGGAGAATCAAGCTGGTATCCATAAGGTGGGAACCCCTATAGCCTGGGTATGACTCTGGCCCAGAAAAACAGCCACCAATTCATAATAACAAGAAAAAAGCTGAATCATGCATTGAGTGTGCTGAAAAAGAATTCGATTTCAAGCATACTTAGTGACATCCTTCCTAAATTAAGATTGCTTTACAAAAGAGCTGCATGGGTGTTTGCGAAATCCGAAGCAGGCCAATATTAGTGTAAAATCCTTTTTGCCTGGAAGAGAAATGATGCCAGAGAATTTTGGAGGTTGGTAAAGCAACCAGTTAGTTTGAGGACGTTTCCTTCCACCTCTACTATCTCAGAAGCCTCCTGGTCTACTTTTCTAGAAGAAATATATGGGATGCAGATACAATAAAGGGTTCCCCGGAAGCTGTTATTACAAAGTTGGAGGGGGTAGCCTCACATAAAGTGATCTCATTAGGAGAAGTGGAAAAAATTATCTCCATGAGCCATTGAGATGGGACCGCAGTCCCTAACCGACTTGCGCAGACGCTTTACAAACAAAATCCACAATTCTGGGCAGATAAGCTGGTCACCTTATTTGATTATATCCTCCATAACCAAGTAAGTCCAGACAGCGGCAGTCGTCAAGTTTTTGCCCCAATTTTTAAGCTGGTGAAACCTCCTTACCTTCTAATTATAGGTTGCTTGCTCTAATGGATGGAGAAGCAAAATACCTGCTAACTGAATTAATGGATTGGGCAATTCTCCGGTGCTGCAGCCAGACAGAGTATATTAAGGGAAATTGGCAAAACTACCAACATTCAGATGCTAGTTTTAATGATTGAACACACAAGGTATCGCTCTGTAAAGAAACATTTGTGTTATGCAGACTTTAGCTTTGCATTTTAGGAAGTGCAGAGAAACATCTTATAGTTAAAGTTGATGAATTGGGAAATTTCTACTGTTCGCCTAAGAGCGCTCCAATCACTGTAAACAGACACTTGGAGTCAGGTTAGGCAAGGGTACAACGGTCTCCCAACAATTCCAATAAGAAATGGCATAAAGCAAGGCTGGTGTACTGGCTACACTTTTATTTAACTTATACCTCGCTGGAATGACTTCTGCTTTAAATTGTGCAAATTGAAATTAAACCTACAGTGGCTGGTTTTAATGGTCCTCATATGTTATATGCTGATGATGTTGTGCTGATTGGCTATGAAAAGGTTGGACTTCAGCGATTAATTACTACAACCGCTCAGTATGCTGAGGATCATGAGTTAAGAGATAATCTTAATAAAACAAAAAACATGTTTGTTTTAAGTGGAAGATGTTCACCACCAACATTTTTTATAGAAGGGTCGGAACTTGAATTGGTATTGGAGTCTAAATACTTGGGTATGATTCCTTTTGAACCCCAGGGAAGGTGAAATCAAGTTGTTTTGGACTGTCCGGCATTGAATTCAATGGAGATTACATTTTTGTAAGGTGATGGGAGATGTTCACCTTGTTGGGGGGGGGTGAAGTTGGGTCCAAGGTGAGTGACTCCCTCTTAATGAAGGAGACTTGAGAAGCGTGCCAGGATACGCAGGTGAAGAAATTCAAATTTTAGGTGTTAGGGAATTTATGCATACAATTGAGGAATCTCTGTTGGAGAAATATGGAGGCAAACTGAATGGGAAAACCACTGCCCCCACCCACAACTTGCATAGTGAATTGGTGTATCTATAAAATCTCCTGGAATATGGCAGAATAAAAAATATAAGTGCACTTTTTGGACAATATTTTTCTCGTGAATGGTAAAAAATTATTCCACAGCTTTGACAGCTTTACATTTTCCATCAGGGGTAACCGCCAAAATATTTAATAGAGTAATTCTAGAAATATGCACCAATGCCTAGTAAGTAACTAGAGGACTGTGGTCAATTTTGTTGGTTGTTCCTGTTGTCATGCCAAATAGCCATAACTGACAGACTGCAAGTAGCTGCGTGGCTTAGGGCCCCGGTATTTCACTGCATTTTACTTCGCTATTTCATGTTTATATAAATATTAATACCAGCCCTTTTTTTCAGCTGACCTCACTCTTCAGAGTCGCACCCCTGAAGCCATGAAACTGAGAAGCTGTAATTTACGGGGAGAGGAAATGGGGATTAACACGCTGTAGAAATTTAATCTTTTTTGGAAGGATGCTTGCCAGTTTGCTGAAATTCTTTCGTTTTTATTTTATGAATAGAGCCCTTATGACTTTACCATGCAAGGTAAAAATTATTAATTGGACCCAGACAGGTTCTCCAGCAGCGAAAATTTCAAATATGTTGCTAGATTGAGTAACAAAAAAAGCGCAGACGCTTGATTGTGACAGATAATGCAGGTGAAAACATTCAAAAGTAGCAAATTACGGGATGGATTTAATTAGAAGAAAGCCAATTTTTTGCATTATAGATCTAAATAGATTAATATAGATTATTTATTTTTATTTTCAAACTATCTAGATGTTACTGTGGAAGTACAGCAGTACAACACCAGCTGCTCTTAAATTCCCTTGTCTTGGCCTCAAAACATCTACGATATGCATATTCATGGTTTTTCCTATACAATTAGTACGGGCAGTGCCATCTTTACATGTTAACTAGCAGGCAGTTTGACATTTCAGAGCCAATTCACAAAGGCATTAATGAGTACATGAAGTAGAACTCCTGTAGTACTACTACACACACTTTTAAATTCCTTATTGAATTGGGCTGTCTGGTGTTTTATTTTGTCTTAATTGGGGCAGAAGTTTGAATTATTTTGCATGCTTAAGGCATGCTGTTCATCATGATTAAAAGTAAGGGACCTAGCTGAGAAATGGGTCAGAGTGAGCAGAAAAGCTGTTGAACATTAATGGAAACTGAGTAGAAACAACACAACAGTAATTGTAAACATTTATAATGTTATTAGTAAAACTCTTCTAAGGGCATTATAGATTAAAAAATATCTATATCGCGCACAATAATAAAAAAAGATGTTATATATGGGAAGAGCTGTAGAAAGACTTCACTAATAAATTAACAACGCTGGCATCTGTATAGTATTGAGGTACACTGCTACATCTATGTCTTGATTTCAATGATGGAATAATGATGGAATAATATGTAGTACACATTTAAAAAAAGGATCAATGTTATATTTACACAGATATGAGGACATATTAAGGCAGGCAGCAACAGAATTGGTCATCTTTGAGCTTAGTCCTAAAAACAGTCTTGAATGTATGACTGATGATTTTTGATAGATATCTGAAAACAGGTTTAATGAAACTAATCTGCTAAATGCCCATAGTGCAATGCATCACTTTCAGGTTAGCAGATTAGGTTTTACATTATTGTTAAAAATGCTTAAAGCTGTGTGGTGGAGCATCAAAAGATAGGCAAAAATGTTTAAAACAAGAGAACACATATTGTATTTTTTTGCATAACTCTCGCATCGAGTTATACACTGTGAGAACCGTTATGAGACATCCAAATAACTTGAAATACATAACATCACAGTGCACGTCATTACAGGTACATATCCGATTCTGGACAGAACTCAGCCCCCGCTTTTTGTTTTTGCAGATTTATATAGTGCGAATACGACCTGAAAGTAATGGAGCGCTTTACATAAGTACCAGTTAGTTACACAAGGACACATTCATTTGCCCAGAATCACAGGAAGCTGAGCCGAGGCTCGAACATGGTTCTCCAGCTCCAAAGTCGGCAGCTCTGGCCGTAAGGTCACACCATCTCCCCTCACTTACATGATTCCATTCCCTTTCCATCATATATCTATGAATGATATACACATCCCCTTCCATATAGTGTCAGTGAAGCCAGAATGGAGCAGCTAGTTCTCCCCCTCTGACGCTGTGCGGTAGACACCTGTTTGCCTGTGAGCATGTTTTAACCTGTTTCCAGTGTTATTGGTATTCGGTAGTCATATCGTAATGCTCCATGACACGGCGGTCTGTCATCCGGCTTGGACTGCAAAGCCAATAGAATGGTGTCCTATGGTTGATGGTCCCTTACCCAACTGAATGTGGATGCGGGTCATAACATGTATTTCCTCTGAGCACTATTTTATCAGTTCCTGTTGTCATTTTGTGGCCTTCCAGCTTATTGTGATTTCGGGCTTGCCCAAAAGTAGAGAAAGGTCGAGAAATCAAGATGTGTGTTTAGCTTTTCTGGGTCTTGGGAATCTGCCCAATAGGCACACTGCCATTCTCTTGGGTAACTGTCTGCAGGTCAAGTTCATCAAATAATCTGTCAAGGATTTCCTGTGTGTTTGTACACATATTGGTTTTAAATTGGCAATGAATGCAAGGCTACCTAATTGTAACTGCTTGTGAGAAGGCATACATTGATGAACAAGATGTTCTGTTATGTTATTTATGCTTACAGAGTGCACTGTTACCCTGGGGTGTCCTGGCGCTGAGCACTGGTTACCTGAAGAGCGTAAGGCCTAGTGGTGAGAGAAAACACATGTCTTCAAGCCCTTCCGAAAAGAAAACAGATTTTGGGCATTTCTAAGTTGGAACAGGAGTTCATTCCATGCCTTGGAGGCACAGTGAACAAAGCTTCTGCCACCCCAGTTAGTTTTTTTAAAAGGGGGGGGGGGATAGCACTAGTTTGGACCCGGTTGATCTTAATACTCTGTTAAGAAAATACCATGAAAGTTTATATTTAAGGAACTCAGGACCTGTCCCATTTACAGCTTTAAAAACAATACAAAGTGCTTTGAAGCGTGATCTTAGTGGTATTGTAAGCCAATGCAATTTCTTAAGTACTCCCCTGACTGAGGCAAACCTAGGTGTTCTGGTCAGCAATCTAGCTGCCGTCTTCTGGACCACTTGCAGCCTGTTCAGATGTTGCTTTTGAATATTGAGATATAAGTTGTTGCAATAGTCCAGACCCACATTATGATAAATGTTTGTTTGAAAAAAAGTTCCATTATTCTAGTCAAGCTAATTGCATATAACAAAATGTATGTCAGTTACAATCAATGGTTCAGCCACTTTCAAATCTATGCTGATGGCCTTCATCAGAACAAGCAACTGTTTTACTATTTCTGTCTACACACGTATAGGCCTTTTAGCTGAGCTGCCTGTTTTGGTGCTGCCCTAACCAAGATGCTTGGCAACTTGCCCTGCATGTTGCTAAATTCATAGGGCCCAATTATGATTTTGGCCGGACCACAACCGCCAGTGGCGGTCTGTCCAACTGCTGCATTATGATGCAGTCGGTGTTGGGACGGGAAGTCTCCTGCATGTCTCTGGAGAGAGTGCTTCCCCTGCCTTACGCTAATCTCCAGGCAAGTCACTCAAAAGCTACTGTATAGTTTCTAGATCCCTACCTCAGTGAGCATGACAATCATACAAGTCCACTCAGGGTCTCCCTGTTTACATGGATTGAGACCCTAGAGCTGGGCTCTGAGGTCGAGGGGGCATGCCTAGTGCACCCCTATTTTTCAGAGAGTGGCTACTGCCCTCTCTATTATGGCTGTGGTAGACTGACAGTGGTGGCAGCAATAAATCTATAGTCAGGAGGGGTGAGTCCCTAGGCACCCTCCTGACCAAGTCTGTGCAGTTTGCCATGCCTGTGGGCCTGTTGCCTTTGTCTGACTGATGTGTGTTTGAGAGCCCGTGGGTGTACAGGGGAAGAATGGTGATTTGAGCCAGTGTGAGGAATGCGACCTGTTCTGCTGGACATTCCAGCTCCCCCCGTGCCCCTCCCTATTTCCTTAGAAAGGCCTGGTGGGCTGGGGTAGACACTCTGCTCTTATCTGGGTTTAGCTGCACTAACTTTGTGGAGAGAATCCTCCCCCACTGGTCAGGGCCTCCTGGGCTGGAGTTAATTACAATTCCTCTCTAGAGGGTTGCACAGCCTGATACCAGAACAGGACCTGCTACATGCTTTACCCATGCATTGACCACGCGGTGAATGGTCTGTGATTGGAGTTGTATTCAGAATGCAAAGAGTAGCAGACCCTCTGATTGGATGAGCCTATCAATCAGATGTGATAAAAGTCTGGCCTGAGTGGTCAGCTGTTGTTCAAAGACTGGTCTATGACTGACGAGCGGCCACACCAGAGCCCTCTGACGGTAACCAGCCGCGACCCCGCGGTGTGAAGGCAGAAGATAAGACTCTGTTCACTGCGGTCTTTAAGGACCAGCTGTTTTTGTGAGGCTTGGAGGAGCGTTCGCTTTGGACCAAGGAAATTACAGACATCTGCCAAAGGTGTGGAAAGGAAGCTTGCGGCACATCACCCAGTGTGGAAAAGAAGCTTACAGCACATCACAGAGGCTGGTGGAAAGAAGCTTGCAGCACATGACGAGAGCCAGAGAGGAGGATGCTTGATTCTAGTCTTTGAAGGTGAGATCAAATCCCCTCTAGGCTCCTCCCTTGCGCTGTAGGAGCCTGTACAAGCAGTAACTGGGTCGAGAGGCCAATGAAGCAGACCCCCACCTTTCTTTTTGTGATCTCTGAGGGTATCAGGGTGAACTGGCACTCTGTTCAGCCACTACCCTTCTTCAGCTAGCCAGTGGCTACTGGACTAGTGGGACTCCAGTAAACTGTGCCAAGACATCCGGCACCTTTGATCAGATCCCTGACACCACTAGAGCGGTGTCCTCACTCACAATGGGAGGGCACTTCTGTTGCTTTGGGTGGGGGGTTATGGGGCAGATCATGAACATTTGACTTCACATCATATGCTGAAACTATATCCTTTCAATACAAAGTTTGGTATCAAGGCTCTAGTGAATGAGAACAGCCCTGTGTAACATGATCTGTAATATGCAATGCTTACTGTGTGTTTTCATGTTAACTGTGTTTTTATAGTGCTTGGCGTCTAGGCGCTATAATACTGTTTTGGGGTCAGAACTCTGCCCCAGAGGGTTGTAGAGACTTCTGGTTTTCACTGTTTATCCTAGTTTTATGTGTAGAATAATTATCTTATGTGTATTAAAGTACTTTTCTTTTATAAAAAGTAAAGCACTGACTGGACATTGAGTTTATCAGCTGGTGGTACGGTTTACACTGTATTCTGAATGTCTAACCCCACCGCACCTCCTTGAGTAAGCCTTGGACTGCTCTGTCTCGCTACCCTGAGAGAGTCAAGTGCTGGAGAGGAGTACTTGGTTATCCAGTTTTGGGTCCCTTAGTACTGAGGCCCCAGGACACCAGTGAGGGAACACTCCAGTTGATGCGATTGGAGCGCATTTACCCCTGAGTGCCCTGGTGCCCAGGAAGCCGGGTCTAACAGTCGGTCAGACCGCATTGGTCGGAGGGACCGACCGACGCTTCTCAAGGAGCCCGTTGGGCCATTTGTATTCCCTCAACAGGGGAAGTGCCTGTGGAGGCACCGCCCTAGGGATTACGATAACCCATTCTGACTGCCTTTTCATTGCATCCGACCGCCATGAAAAGTTAGTCAGAATGGGACTTTGTGGGACCCTCGCAGGACCCCCGTCCACGTGAGCCTCCACTATGGAACAAGGGGGGCACCTGTGGTGCCGTCCGACCGACATCGTAATGAGGCCCATAGTTTGATTGCAAATGAATAGTAATATGATTGGCTGGAGGTGTATAATGTCCTTTATTTATGTTAAACTAGGTCTATAACAATAAGTAGAAAGTAGAATACCCAAAGCAGGCTATATGATTGACCTCACCTTTGTCTGCATGGCTCTTTTGATGTTTGTGTGGGGAGAAGACGTACCCTGTGGAAAATAGAATAGTTCACTCACTCCAAGTGTACATACTCTATTAGCCTACCAAGCTAAGGCTATTAAGGTATTAATGCCCTCACTCAAATGCTCAATGCCTTGATGGGGATCCGGCCTCCGCCAGACTGCTATGTAAGGAAGCCCAATGCAGCTGGCATAAAAACTACAAACATGAAAACATAAATATTTATAAACAGACAGTGAAAACTATAAAACTGTGTTCACCATTGCTTGGTCTAATACAAAGCATACATGCTTAAGCCACAGAGTAAAACAAAATGTATTTTTGATATCAGCACTTATCTTACCAATACAAAATGCCTCTCTAAATCCTTCGTTCATACAAAGGATTTCAGTACTAATCAATCTGATTATATTTCAACAAAAAAGTATCTTATTAGAGACTCTTTTATCCTCAATCTTATTCTCTGAAAGGGAAAAACATAGCTCAGATCCAGTGTCAATTATCATATTTTCCATATGTTCATTCTTTTCTATTCTTAAGGAAGAATATAATTGAGCTAAACTTAAATATCTTCAAAACTGGTCCCCTTTGGAGGCCTATCTTGTTAATTATCTTGAAAATCTTAAATACAAATTCTTTGCACTGTGAACCCCAGCACTCACTGCCAAATGACACAATCTCTTGCATTTGCTACAGTACCATTTTGTGAGAACACATAGTCTTGATACCCTTGCAGAAAAGGCCAAAGCTGACCCAATGTTTACTGCAAAATGTTGTCCCGTTAACTTTTGTCCTTTCCCTGCTAAAACAATTGAAGGAATAGATAATTTAGGACTGTCACACTTCCTTGAGTAGTGTCATCTTGACAAGGTACAGGCCATCTTCAGGCCTCAAATGACATGAGGTTCACACTTACTACTGCCTAGGATGATCTTAGAATGCTTACTGGTGGTGGAGACACCACTAACCTGATCATTTTGGACCATTGACAATCCTTGATAGGATCTCCATCCACCCTATAGATCTCCGTTCAAAATCTCTTTGAGCTAGGGTTTTGGGACCAGGCCTTGGTATGCCTTTAGTCAATTTTTTCAGAAAGAGGTCAAGCTTTCAGCTTGTGCCCTTTTAGTTTGTTGTTAAGGATTTACCTGGTGGAGCGCCACAGATTGAAGGTAGGTGATCTTTAATATTTTTGGTCACAAATACGGATGGCAGGCAGCATGGTTCCCAACAAATTACTTTGTTGTAAACTGCAAAGCTTAGTTTTATTTTGGATTCTGATCACTACAGATCAATACGCTCTCATATGTGCATTTCACTCTTAAAAACCAAAGAAAATCTTGACTCTTCTTCCTAAATTCAACTGCGAGGAAGCTGTGCCTGTACATGTTTGGGCAAGATTGGATTATGGTAACTCTATAGGCAATTACCAAATTCCAGTGCATTCATATTTTTGAGCATAATGAGGTTTGGAACTGGATCGTTGCTGCCATTTCTCTCACCAACTGCATAAATTATACTTGCAGCCCATTTGAAAGAGAAGCCTATTTAAGGCATCTGTCACTGGGTTGTCAATGTGCATTCCCCAATATTTCTTCAGTCGAGCTTTCACATATTCAGACCCACACACTTTTTCGGTTTTTCCTTGGCAAATATTCTAATCATTTCAAAATTCAAATAATCTCATTTAATGATGATGATGCAAAGTGTATATAGCACACAGGTACATGAATGAGTGTCCCGGGGCTGGGATCCGGCAACCTAGAAAACACTGATCATCATATTAAACTTGTTTTTTAACAGCCATGTTTCTAGTTTTCTCTTAAAGGTGGAAAGTTCACTTGTAGTACGTAGCTCCAGAGAAAGTTCATTCCAGGCAACCGGTCCAAGATGAGAAAAGGACCTAATGTCAGTTCCGGCCTGACAAATTTTAGGAACTCCGGAAAATCGATCAGAGTTTCAGGAAGGGGCATGGTACAGAACCCTCACTCTCAGATGACTGGTTCATGTAACATGCAGGGCTTTGTGAAAAAGGACCAGGGATTTAAAAAGGATCCTATATTTTGCAGGGAGCCAGTGAAGTGCCTTCAAATGTGGGGATAGATGAGTTATTGGGGGAAAATTTAGGAGGATTTGGGCCGCCAAATTCGGCACTACTTGTAGTCTATTAAGGAGATCCAAGGATAACACGTTTTTGTAATCCAATCTGGAAGTTACCAGTGCTTGGATCACAGTTTTCCTAGCTTCGTCAGACAGTAAGGGAAGAAATTTTTTCAGAGTGAATAACAAGCCGAAGCAGGAACCAACCAGTGGTTGGATTTGGGGTTGAAAAGAAAGGGCACAGTAACATTTGATTATTAAATTCTTCACTGTATCTTGTTGTGGGCCAGGGAGGGCAGCATCCTTCAGACAAAAGGTCCTCCATAATTCTGGCGATGTGGGTCAAAAAATACATTCTCTGTTTTATCAGGATTTCATTCTAATTGATTGATGGATAACCTGTGATACACATTCGAGAGGCAGTTTTTAATTACATCTCCATCAGGCTCTTCTCCCTTTTCACAGGAGAAAAGAAGCTGGTATTGTCAGCATGTGAGAATACCTTAGCCCATAAGGTCTCAACTAACATAGCTAGATGCATGAGATAAGCATTAAACAAGGTAGGGTTGTGTGCCGAGCCCAGGGGCACTCCAACAGTAGGCTCGCGAGCTGTGGAAGAGAAAAGGGGCATCCTAACTTCTTGACTTCTTTCAACCAAGAAGATGGTAAGCCACTTTAGGGATAGGCCTCCAATCCCAATCAAGGGGTCTGTGTCGGAGGTCGCCGATAAGTCCAATATAATCAAGACGGCCTTCCCTCATTTGTCAAGGGAGTCCTTTATATGCTCGGTGACCTCTATCAGGGCTGTCTCAGTGCTGAAGTTTGGTTTGAATCCAGACTGGCTTGGACACAGAAGATTATGCATATCCAGATATTGTGAGAGTTGTGAGTTTATAAATGTTTCCAAAATGTTTGCGAAAGCAGGCAGAAGGGAAATGGTAAAGGCAACATTTTGGCTCTTTACCATTGTTCCAGGACTATGCTAGTTGACAATGAGATATTTAACACTCTGTTTACAATCGGATTGATGTCTTGTGCAGCTTTAGTAAGTATTATCAGAAACGCAAACTTTTCTTACCTCTTTTCTACCATTCTCTATTAGAAATCAAAGAGATCAATGAGATCTGCTAATGTTTCATCATTAGGTTTTTTTTTTAAACATAAGATCATCATTCATCTTCTCTTGAACTGCCCAAAACTGGATCGGTACTGAGATGAGATTCTGAATATTGGCCAAGCTTTTACTACCACTTCCCAGCATATACGCTCTTAGGTCTTCCCAACTCTTGGACCTCCCCCCTGCACTCGCTCCGGGGCAGACAGATTCCTGTTGCACTAAATGCCACAAGACAGGTCCTGTTAACTCACTCGGGGACTGAGACAATACCCAATCACTTTGCCTAGACGAGGAGGCTATGGTTGACGTTGGCTATGGAGCGTATGTCTATCATGATTGACAATAGAATGGATAATTCCTCAGACCTGTGGGTCCTGTCTATCTCGATCCTGTCAAAGGGATTCAGAGAAGTGACTTTCCTCAAATTGCTGAGGATCTTACACTTATCGTCCACAAAGCATGGGACACCCATCTAGAGTCACATTGACTTAAAGACCAAGATCTCCTTGGTGCCTGGCGCCCCAACAGGGCAGACACTGACACTAAATCAATCTTGGTGCGGAGGAGATTAGGGAAGGGGGAGGAGGGTGGGTGTGGGTCTTGTTGCTTCTTTATAGTTTATGTTCCGCGCAATCTCTCGGATCGCCCTGTTGGTTAGATTTTTTCTTTGTTTACTTCAAATACAAAACCCTATTTGGATGCTGGCCACCGGCCTCTGGGTTGTAGGCACAAAGCTGTATATCTCTGGCACATGTCAAATGACGCCGACCTATGGCTGAAGGTTTTAGCTGTGTAAACGCTTGTTTCATCCTACTAAAGAGAATTGTTCCATAAAACATAAAATCAACCCTATTGTTTAACCCTTTTATGTTGGTATCCTTTTATTGCTACTATCATGCCTTTTTAGACCACTATGCACCCATCAAGCTTCAAAAATAAAAATCATTGCCACTAGACATAAAACTAAAAAAATGTTCAACACAAAACTACACCTCATTAATAATATTTTCAAAGGAATCAAGAGTAAAAAGGCCTGGAGGAAAGCTGGACCAAAAGTAGTGGGATGAAACTTTCTAATAGAGCAAGATCAAAAGGATGATTAAATAATAGATTTAATTTTTTTCCCGAACTTCAAAATATTTAGCTCAGGTAAAATCTTCTAGAATACTTATGATTATGTCAGAAACACCTACAACATAAAATGTGCAAATGGAATGTAAACGTGAGAGTTATTTAACCTGAGGACAAAAGTCGTAGAATAATGATCCAGAAGTTCAATTATTCTATATTGAAAATATGTTTTCCTTTCAATTAAAAGTATAACAATGCAGGCCTCTTTTTTCTCCTTTCAAGATAGAATTGGTGTTCTCACCTAAAGATCCTTTCCTATAACTCCTTAGAACATGAATGCACTTACTAAACAATACTATTTTCTTAGGGTGATGTAACATACAGACCTTTAAAAAATGGCTACAAAAATCTTAATTTTACTTTATGATTGATTATAGCAATAATGAAATCGATTTTTTGCACTATTGATTCAACTTGCATAACAGTAATTTACACTTTGATCTACAGGGTCTCACGCTATTTTCGTGCCGATCTTTAAAAATGGCAATTACGGTGCCCAAAGGTGTTATTGCCCTATATCAGTGGGCAACACCAAAGCCAAGTTAAAGCGTAACATTTTATTAGATCGTTTGGAGTCATGGGCTAAGGAGAATCATGTCTAATCTGCAATATGCTTTCACTCCTGGCATGGGTACAATCGAGCAGTTCCTCAGTTTTTGTCTTTTAATTAATAAATATGTAGTCCTGAAAGGGGGGTCTATTTGCACAGGATTTATGGACATCAGTTTGGTCTTGAACCATGTCATCAGTAACAAGTTATGGGACATTATGATAAACCTGGGATTGAGGCAGGGCAGACATTACACATTTTCTTAAACAACTTGATGCCTGTTGCACAAAACACTAAGAAAGTCACTGGGTGTGTCACGGATAGAAACCCACACAAAGGTTTCTACTTTTATGATCACTCCCTCTACAGGCAGCTAACTTCGACATACTCGTCACACAGAACCTGGTCTCGAGCAGAGCCGGGTTGGAATTATCACCGGCTCAGCGACCTTTTGTAAGCTCAACACAAGCTACAGCCCTGAGGAGTCGTGGAAACATTTTTCTATACGACGAAACACGTGGTGGCTGGCTACAAAGAACATTAAATGAAGAACTTTCCTAAAGACATTTGTGTTTTCCTTGACAGCGGTTATTGACTTCTAAGGTGTCCACCGTGACACACCCCGTGACTTTCTTAGTTTTTTGAGCAACAGGCATCAAGTTGTTCATGTTTTGGTGGGTTGTCTTGGCAACACATGCTGATATTGGGGGGGTTATAGGGCTTATCCCCTTGCCTGATTGCACCACTTTCTCTAATCAAACCTTCATACTACACAAGCGTTAAATAGTAGCTGAGCGCCCAGTATTTCCCCTTACTCTAAAAAAACCTTCATAGTTTAGAATTACACATTTTCTTAGACAATTTCATAGTGAGGTAACAGATATGGCCCAAATGGGGAGATATTACAACAAGAGAGGGACGGGGTGCTTATAGGTCCAGCATACAAGCCCCAGGGTATCAGCAAGCAGAAATGGTATGCAGCTCCTGCGGGGGGAGGGAGGAGGAAGAGGCTATGTTGGTCTAGCACCCTAACCCCTAACCCCTGAGAGGAGACAGGGTGTCTCCCAATTTGGGAAAAGGGGCCCTTACACACCTGGCTGGGTGTCATGCTTCATCATAGGCATGCTCCTCATCAGGCTGGCACTGTAATGCCTGGCAGCCACCCTATGAGGGGCTCTTCATCAGAGATCTTTTTATCCCAAGCCGTTAGGTGCAGTGCGGGTGTAGGTGTAGATGTGGATGGAATGTGTGAAGGGATAGTTTGGGGAAGGCTAAAATGAGGCGCAGTGGTGCTCCAAATTCAATTTATTCACCATGCCTACTGGTCCCAATTAAAAACAGCAATGGTGTGCCACCACTAGGATAATAGTCAGTGGTGGCTGCAAAGTAGTGGTCAACATGTTTCTTGCCTAATGTGTCTGGAGGATCACGTGGCAATTCTTCAGGACCAGAAGTGTGTCTGCACTATCTACACAGTGGTTGGTTCAGTGTTAGTCTCAGGTGTAAACCAAGCATTCAAAACAACCTAGCAAAGTGGTACCTTATTGATGGACCAACCCAAAGAGGGCGATTACTTAGCTCCTTCGAGAATCAGGCGGAGGGCACGTCAATACTATTAATGTTCGTTCAGCCCTGGCCTAATCCCTGTGAACCTACTTCTCACTCTGCCTTCTAGGAAGGCTACTTTGCAGCCAACACTGACCATTATCCCAGTGGTTATCTCAATGGCTTGGGATGAAAAGATCGCCGATAAAGAGCCCCTCATAGAGTGCCCATTAGGCATCGCAGCACCAGCCTGATGAGGACCATGTCCTATGATGAAGCATGACACCCTGTCTCCACTCAATGTACCATGTGTCAGTTTCTGTCCTAAACCCGCTCCTCTTTATGTGGAAGACACAGTGCTTATAGCTCAGACTCCATTTGGGCTGCAGAGACTTTTTGACAATTTTTAATATTCATAGTAGACCTTGATCTTACTATAAACCCCTCAAAGACCAGTATTATGGTGTTTGGCCCTAAAACATATAAGCATTGGCCCTATCTTGTAAACCAAACAAACTAAGATTAGTCCAGTTTCCACCTTTTCTAATTCATTGGTCATATTTATTTATTTTTAAATCTTTTTATTACAATAACTCAGCTCCATAACAATGCACATCGGTCAGCATCGGAAGTTCAGTGGCAGATACCTGTAGAGACAATCAAGAAAAGTTAACCCCCTAATCATCACCCAATGCAGCCTATCCAGAACAATCATTCCCCGGAGAACACCCCAAATGCAATAGGCACCCTCCCCCCCTTGATTACCCAAACCAATCCTCCCCCATGCAGTCAGCCCCCCCAACCTGCTCCCTCTCCAACCCACCCCTTTCACAATGTGTCCAGTTCTCTCCAAATTAGTGGTGAACAGAGCCTCATTGGGACAGAGCAATCCACAACCACAATATACACATGTCACACAGGAGGCATTTTGACATTGGCGTGTACCCTGTTCATCCAGTGCAGGCCCAATTTGGGTGTCCATCCATTCCCCCCTGTAGAGCCTCCACTTTGCCTATATGTTCTCCCATTTCCTAGGGCAGCCTCGGCTTTCATATATGACCTTTTCCGCCCTCTGGCACCAGTCCAGGTTGTGCTCCCATCCTTCCACCGTTGGCAACAACTCACTCCCCCATAGCCGTGCTATGTTTCTCCTGGCCACCATGCTTGCCAGGGCCAGCCATGTCTTGTCCCCCTTTGGCCACATAGTATCACCTGTCACAACCAGGACATGCCATCGGGCCTCCAGCGGAACCTCCGCCTCCACCACTTCCTCCATTATACCTGTCAGTCTAGTCCAGTACGCTCGGATTTTGGTGCATTCCCAAAGAATGTGATAGAAAGTGCCCTCCTCCCCGCATCCCCGTATGCAAAATCTTGACGCTACATATCCAATACTGTACTGTACCGTACGTGGGGTGTAGGACCTGTGGAGGATACGCAACTGAACTAGTCTGAATCTAGCACGGACCGCCACCTCCCGGGGAGCCTGCAGTGACTCCCTTCAATCGTCATCTTCTAGCAATCCTACATCCGACTCCCACTTTTCCCGTAGGGGCCCCAATGGGTCTGGGAGGTTATTAATGAGTTTTTTATAAGTAAGGGAGATAGCTTCATCAATCATAGGGTCAAGTAGCAGCCTATCCTCGAGCGGGCGTATTCAGGCAGTTGATCTCCCTGACTCAGATGTGTGTGTATGGCATGTCTAAGCTGTTAATAGTGCAGGAATTCTCCTCCCCCCATCTGAAATTCCACCTGCAGGGCTGCAAAGTCTATCATCTTCCCCCTTTTCCACACATCCTCCAGCTCCTCGATACCAATGAGACTCCACTGGCGTAGATCTCGTAGCTTCGCAACTTCTGGGAGGAAATTGACGGCCCATAGCGGTGTGTGTTCCGTGAGTTTTGTCTCCCACCCCAATAGTTTTGTCGCCCACTTCCAGACCCCCACAACCACTGCTATCTGGGGTGGTAAAGACCGTCCGTGCCTACCCCTGGTATAGAAAGCTTCTAAATAGGTGCCACTACCTAGGGCCGTACGGTCTACCCTATATGCCGTCTCCTCCTGTGGGGCAAAGACCCAGCCGTTTATATTAATCAATTGCATTGCCCAGTAATACAGGCGGATATCCGGCACAGCAATTCCTCCATCATATGGCCCCTGCTGCTTAAGAGCGATTCTCGGGCAGCCACCACTCCACAGTAAGGAGAGCTGTTCCGACTCTATTGTTCTAAAGATCTGTTCTGGAATCGGACAGGGTGAATTCTGCAGAACGAACAGCAATCAGGGAAGGGCCATCATTTTAAATACAACTGCCCATCCCATCAAGGAAAGCGGGAGGGTCCTCCAATGCTCCACGTCTCCGTGGAGCGTGTCTTGTTGCGCCGACACGTTTAAGCGAAGAAATTCTGTGTCCGATGTCGTGATCCATATTCCCAGATACCTGAATGTCTCTCGCCAGACCAATCTTCTGCAATCATCCGCTAGTTGTGGTTGCAGCCCCACCAGGACATGCCCCAAGGACTTGTCCCAGTTGATGCGGTACCCAGAGTATTCCCCGAATGTAAGTAGTATAGTCATCAACCTTTGAATGGATTTGGCCGGGCGTTGTACATACAGTAAGATGCCATCAGCATATAACGATATGCGTTCCTCCCAGCCTCCTCCCAAATTTATGCCCCGAACCTCAGGATCCGTCCATATCCAGTGGGCCAGCGGTTCCAGCACCAAGGCGAACAGGGTCTGGGAGAGGGGATAGCCCTGTCTTGTCCCTCGCCCCAGCTGGGATTCCCTTGAGAGCGCGCCATTGACTCGAACCCTCGCCAACGGTTCGGTATATAACAACTTCACCCATGACTCGAAATTGTCCCCAAAGCCTAGCTTCTCCAGGACTGCGTATATGTACTGCCATTCCATGCTGTCAAAAGCCATATGGGCATCAAGGGATAGTAGGGCCGCCGGCACCTCTGGATGTGCCGATATCGCCTGCAAGACCCCAAACAGGCGCCGCAGATTAAGCCGCGTGCTTCTGCGTGGCATGAAGCCCGATTGATCAGGGATCAAGGACTGGATAGCCGCCCCCAGCCTAGTAGCCAGGATCTTTCCTAGAATTTTTGTTTCGTAATTAAGGAGGGATATGGGTCGGTAGGAGCTGCAAACCCCTTGTGGTTTGCCAGCCTTATGAATAACTACAATCGTAGCCAACCTTAGATCCTTCGGGAGTTGTCCCACCTGCCTTGCCTCCATGAACATGCGGAGTATGTGGGGTGAGGTTTTACTTGCTACATATCCAAACGCCTCTGCCGGCAACCCGTTGGGTCCCGGTGTTTTTCCCGTCTGTAAGTCCCCCATTGCCTCTTCCACTTCCCTGATCGTGATATCGGACTCCAGGATATCTTTGTCTGCCTGATCTAAAGTGGGCAACTGCAAAGGGCCCAGGAAATCCCGGTATTCCTGCTCCCTCCTAACTGTGTGCGACCGATAGACCGCCTCATAGTAGAGTGCGAAGTAATGTAATGTAAATGACATTTGTACCGCGCAACTTCCACTCCAAGGAGTATCTTGGCGCTCACCAACTCAGATGGACCGGTTGGAAACGGAAAAGAATGTCCTAGTTTCTACACACACATTACACTAGGGTCTTGCAAAAGGCGTCAGGCAGAGAAAAGATCCAAGTTTTCAGTGCTTTCCTGAAAAGGGCTTCTTGTGGAATAGATCGCAAGGAGAGGGGAAGTTTATTCCAGGCTTTGGTTCCCAGTACAAAGATGGATTTGCCACCCTTAGTGACGAGTTTGAAGTGGGGTAAAGTGAGTAGGTTCTGATTTGCAGATCTCAAACAGCGCGCTGGATGGTATCTTTTAAACCCATTTTGAAGATAGGATGGGCCACGTTTGTAGAAAGCCCTAAAAGTGATTAAAAGAAGTTTGAATAAAACTCTTTTCCCTATTGGCAGCCAATGTAAGGTGTTCAAGGCTGCTGAGGCTGACGATTTACGAGGCAGGCGCAGTACGAGACGTGCTGCCGCATTTTGGACCATCTGTAGTTTATGAAGGACGATTTTATTTGCCCCGACATAGAGTCCATTACAGTAGTCCAGCCTAGAGTTGATTAAGGCTACAGCGACAGTTTTTCTCGCCGATAAAGGCAGAAGGTCAAAAAACTTTCTGAGTGCTTTAATAATTTGAAAGCACATGCCTGCTACTGCTACAGCCTGGGGTTTAAAAGATAAATGGTCATCAAATTTAACGCCCAAATTGCGGGCGGATGCAATTGTGTTGGGTGGGACTTCAGCATCTGATGGCCAGCATGCTGTAGGGGAGAAAAGGTTGAGATTACCCATTGGTAGAATTTCCGTTTTTCCGGCGTTGCACTTCAAATGGTTGTTGTTCATCCATTTGAATATTGCTGCAAGACAATCCCTAAGATCTTCTTCGGCACCTGGTCGTTCCCTATCCAACACCAAAATCAACTGAGTATCGTCAGCGTAAGAGATCGAGCTGATCTTGAATGACGCGATCAAACTCATCAGAGGTGCCATATAAAGATTGAAGAGAACAGGGCTCAAACTGGAGCCCTGTGGCACTCCTGAGCTGACGTTTTTAGCCTCAGATTGGTATGGGCCTAACACAGTTATTTGGCGCCTGTCGGTAAGGAAATTTCTACACCAAGCCAACACCTGTCCTCCTACTCCTGCGGCAGCCAACCGGTCCATTAAGATGTTATGGGACACGGTATCAAAGGCTGCCGACAGGTCAAGTAGGATGAGGACGGCCTGCTTTCCTTGATCCATTGCTGCCCTTAAAGTTTCAGCGGTGAATAATAGGGCTGATTCGGTAGAGTGTTCTGACCGAAATCCTGACTGGTTGGGGTGGAGAACGTTATTCTTCTCCAGAAAGTTAGTCAGTTGGCTATTGACAAACTTTTCAGTCAGCTTAGAAAGAATGGGTAACAAGGAAATCGGGCGTAGGTTGGAGAGGGTAGTAGGATCAGCAATGGCCTTCTTTTGAAGTGGCTTCACAGCTGCCAATTTCCAATCATTAGGGATGCTTGCAGTTGCTAGAGAGGAGTTAATAATATTGTTAATCATAGGATTAACCGTCTCTATTAAGAGATGCAACACCGGAGGGGGACAGGGATCAAACGGAGAACCTGATTTGCTGGCCAGAATGGCTTTAGCAGATTCTTCCAGGGATACTGGGACAAACTCATCAAAGTGAAGAGGGGAAGTCGTCTTCACAGTCTCGTCAGCAACTATTGTCGTAGTAGTTACAGGCGGAAAAGTCTTTGTGATGGTCAGGATTTTATTGTCAAAGTATTCAGATATCGCATCACAGAGATCTTGCGATGGAGGGATCTCTTGCGACAGAGCTGAAGGATGCATAAAGTCTTTGACAATCTTAAAGATTGCTTTTTGTTCCTGGCCAGCAGAAGAAATAGCCTGTAAATAGTATGTTTTTTTTGCTAATTTTATCTCTGCGTGATACTTCCGTCTCGCTGCTAGATAGGTAGCACGAGCAGCGGTGTCGTAGTTACGACGCCATCTTCGTTCTAATGTTTTCACCTTGCCCAATTCAAGCTTAAGCATTGGTGAAAACCAAAGGGCATTTTTCTTTGTCATCCTGGGTTTAAAGTTCTCGTTTCTGGATGGTTTGAGTGACGTGCCCACTCCAGTAATCCAGTCATAAAAGATCTGATAGTCCGACGAAGTACAATCAACAATGGCTGGTAGCCTATTCCTAAGTTCATCAGCAATATCAGGTCTGCTGGCTAATGCCTTCCAATCTGGAATATGTTTAGTGTAAGATGTATCATTACATTTTAGGAAGTTTATAGTGGGTTTCCGAGCCCCAACTATATAGAAAGGAATAAAAAAAATGATCTGTCCATAGCTGGGGTCGAGGGGATTTGATTGTCAGACTAGAAAAGTTGGAGCAGATACAATCAAGTAGATGCCCTGCTTGGTGAGTGGGTTCCTGATTCACAAGGGTGAGACCCAACACTTCAATTGTGTCCAGGAAACAGCTGACTCCAGGGTCATTTGGGGACTCAAGATGCAGGTTGAGATCACCCAACACCGAAAAGTTAGAAAACTTAAGGGTCAGATCACTCAACACACCCCCAACGGAGTCCAAGAATTTAGTGGGAGAGCCTGGGGGGCGATAAATGAGAGCACCGGAAAACACAAGGGAGTTATGGATAGTCATGGAAAAAGCCTTCCGCTATCTCCGCGCTCGTGGTTCGCACGGTCCCATCCGGCTGCTCTATCTCAGGCACCCAGTTTCGTTCCCTATCCCTCTTTTCCAGCCAGGCTACCATCTTGTTGGCCTTGTCTCCTAAGTTATATACTCGTCGCTGGGTGGCCAGGGCGCGCGATTTCGCCTGTTCAGTAAACACGTCTTTCAATTCTTTGGCCAGAAGGCGTGCCCTGTGTTGCCTATCTTGTTCCTGTTCCTGCGTGTGACCTCTTTCATCCTCTACCGCTTTGAGCTTCAATTCCAGCTGTTCAAGTTGGCCATACTTGTCCTTATGTCGTCGCCCTACCTCCGCCTGGACAAAGTCCCTTGCCATAGTCTTGTATGCCTCCCACACTATCCCCGGAGAGCTAACTGAGCCCACATTTATCGCAAAATATTGGTCTACTCTCTCTCTCTGAACTTCTCCTGGAATTCCTGATCCTTAAATATAAAGGTGTCTACTCTGGGGGGGGGGACTCCAATCCCGCCTTGGGCCCGGCAATTGCCCCCCCACCGGGGAGTGATCGAATATCCCCCTTGCTTTGTGATGTCCATCCCGGAAAAGGCCCAAGCAGCCCGTCTGCGTGAATACATAGTCAATCCGGGACCCAGAACCGTGGGCCGCAGATATATATGTGTATTGTCGGACTTGTGGGTTATGTGCCCTCCATAGGTCTACCAAGTCCATAGCTTGCACAAATTCCTTAAGGTGGGATACCCCCCCTGGTCAGTAGGGTCTGTGATCTATCAAGGTCCCTTGCCATGACCTCGTTCATGTCACTTCCCAGGAACAGCGTCCCATTGGGCATGTCTAGGAGTAATTTCCCAACATCAGGGAGGGTGGCTGCGTGTAACTTAGGGGGATATAGAGGGAGCATATATTCAATGTTCTGCCCTCCCATTGTGTTGACAACGCCACTTAGCGCCCCAAGGGATCTAACCATCGCTGCCCCAAGATCAACGGTAGGGAGTTCTTTATAAGTATCCCTACTCCCTTGGAGCCCGTGGTAAAGCCAGCATGCGTGCGCAGGGTGTACCCAAATCTATCAAGAACCTTGCAGTGGTTGCCTAGCAGGTGCGTCTCCTGGAGGAGAACAATATCTGGAGCATGTCTGCGAAGGTATTGAGGCACCATAGTGCGCGTAATCTTGTTCTGTAGGCCGTTTACATTCCAGGATACTATATTAATGTGTTGTGTCTTGGGTGATTGTGTCATAGCCATCTAGCAAACCAATAGTGAGGGGTGACTGCCTCAGCCCCCCGCCCGCCCCACCTCCCACCTTCCCCCGATAGTGCCAATGGAGCCAGAACATGTATACAATATAAGAGCAAACTTGCATAGCATAAACATGAACTCAACCCGTCCCCATCCTCCATACCATCCCCCTCCTTGCTACCCTGCTACGCCGGCCAACGTGGCCAGACATCCCCCAGCAAGCAGAGCGCCTGCAGCCCTTTCAATGAAAAACCTAGGGAACAAGTGCTACAACCAATGCTATCACCTGAGGTCTCCGTCTGGTGCCCCCCCTCATAGTATATCAGCCATCTCACCATGCCTTGTGCCGGAGGCTAGTGACGCAAGCAAAATGTCTGCAATGAATGAGAAAGCTCCACCCCCCCCAAAGCAGCCGGGCAATTCTGTTCCATATCGTTCAATTACTGTTGTGCCCCCCCTCTGGGGATCACTTTGAAAAGAAACATCCTCCATCCCCTCAAGGCCTCAGTACGCCCATATAGAAAAGCATCAGTATACATTACATGTTCGCAGCTGGCGGCCAGCCCATCACGATAGTCCCAGTCATTTCAGCCCATGTCCGGTGACGCCGACAGGCTGCAGGACCTGGTCCTGCCTGATGGTCGAGGGCTGCCCCGCCGTCGCCGTTCTTGTCCAGCAGATCCCACCGATGAGGTCGGAGAATGGGGCGCCGAACTCCTCCAATTTCCCCCACGTCTGTGCCCCTCCGTCGTGCGCCCGTGCTCCTCCAGCCAGGCATGTACTTCCTCAGGGGATGTAAAAAAGAAGGATTTCCCGTCCTCCAGGATCTTGAGACGCGCCGGGAAGAACATCATGTATTTGATTTCGAGATCTCGCAGCTTTTTCTTCACTCCATCGAACGAGCGGCGCTCCTGCTGGATCTTGATCGTGAAGTCAGGGAAGAATCTAATCGTGGCATTGTCGATGCAGAGGTCTCCATGTTGGCGGGCCGCCTGCAAGATGGCGTCCCTATCTCTATAGTTGAGGATCCGTGCAATGATAGTTCGCGGCAGGGCCCCCGGACGCGGCGGCGGAACCGGCGCCCGTGCGCCCGTTCAATGACAAAAAATTTGGACAGTCTTTTGGGCTTGAGGCGGTTTAGTATCAAGTCCCCCAGGAATAGGTCCACGCTTGCCCCCTCCATTTTCTCCGGCACTCCCACCACTCGTATATTATTTCGCTGGGCCCTCCCTCCCTGATCCTCTAGTCGGGCCGCCACCAGTTTCTGTTGGTGTGTGAGTTGCTGGACCGGTCGCTGTAGCTGTTTTGCGGCACTTTGGAGTTCTGCAATATCTGTGGCATTTTGTGCGGCCTTTTCTGAGGTTTTGTTCAAGTCCGCTCGTTGGAGCGTCATTTCTATGGACATTTTGTCAATTTTGGACTCCAGCGTGGTACCTAGAGTTTGTATAGCCAGTATTATGAGCCCAAGGACGGTTCCCTGGACTCGGCCTGGTTCTCGGGGTGAGCCTCTGATCCACCGCTTGGCGCTGCTGTGTAGTTGTCCATCGTATTGGTTTGTGTCATTGCTGATCTCTTGGGCTTCATGGCTGCGCTGGATGTTGCCAAAAGGAGCACAGAGGGCACCGTCCGTCATCTTGTCTCGCACCGGAGTCTCCCACCGCCACATGGTGCTTATCTCTAGGTGCCTCTGACGCACTCCTCAGGGGTCAGTCACTGGGTGGAATACCATAGTTCTGATCTTGCCCCACGATATGTCTGCGAGCTCAGAACCACACTACCGTCGGGCACCTCCGCACTCCTGCCTCCAAAGCGTGCGTTCAGTGGTCTACCAGGGCCGACCCCCGTTAGGCCCGCAACTTCCCAACTTTGATCTGCCGCCTCAAATCGCTGATATCCAGGCGTCTTCCCCGTTGCTCCAAAACCGCTCCTCCGTCGTCGGGGCACCGCTCCACCGCCACCGCTCTCAGCCCTTCTGAAGTCTGTTCCTCCGCCACCGGGCGGAAACCAGTGACTCTCACCCAGCACCGCCACAGCCTCCTCAGGGTTCTCCTCCCTG
Source organism: Lissotriton helveticus (assembly GCF_964261635.1). Lineage (NCBI taxonomy): Eukaryota > Metazoa > Chordata > Amphibia > Caudata > Salamandridae > Lissotriton > Lissotriton helveticus. Next base: position 1,212,765,449 of record NC_136067.1, on the reverse strand, counting down.
TTGCTCGCTGCCCCACGCGCTTTCCGGCAGGGGGTCCAGGCGCTCGTCGTCAGCTCAGGCCACCGGGCCCCAGGAGCAACTTCTGCTTCGGCTCGTCTTCACTCGGCCTAGCCGCCCGGGTGTTCGCTCAGTGCCGCCAGCCCCTACAGGCCGATTCTGCTCACCGGTATTCACAGGGGAGGGGGGGCACTGAGTCTCCGATCCAACCAGGAATCGGGCCCCGCCGCAGCTCACGCAGTCCGCGCCGGCCCGCGGCGCCTGCATTTGCCGCCGATGATGCGCCCTGTCCGGACGAACAAGCACGTCAGGTCGGTGCTTGATTTATGGCCACCCGCAATCTGGGCCTCAGTAGGCCCGCTCACGCGATCGGCACCACTCTGCTCCCGGTCGTCGGGGAGAGGAAAGAGACACACCTCCCGGAGCTCAGCGGCGCAGAAATGCCGTCGCTCGATTCCTTGTGGCTGCAGGAGAAATGTCGTATGTAAGGGGCCTTTGGAAATACCTCAGGAGCGCCGCGGTATTATGCGGCCATCTTGGTTGCCACCAAGCCACGCCCCCCTCATTAGTCATATTTTAGTCCTCATTGGGCCACATTGGGGCAGATGTTTAAGGGAGGAGTATGGAGCCACTTTTTAACTTTGCTTCTAAAATGATCAGCAAACCTATTACAGAATTGCTTACAGGTATACAAAAAGTGCATCTCTATTGCAACATACAGTATAGGACTATGGGGAGTCCAGGATTATGATAATATTAAGAAAGTGGAGAACAGATTTCTGAGAAGATTGATTTTAGTTCCTCAGACCACATCCACATTTTTGTGCCACTTAGAATTTGGGCTGGACTACATTAATGATAATATCAGGCTTCGTCCTGCTCTTCTTTGGCTGTTTATCTGGACCAAATGTCCACCTTCTTTGACACAGTAGTTACTAGAAGACTGTATGAAGATTCTGTGGCTAGGGTATATTGAGAAACTCAGCCATAGCCTAAACATGCCAGAAATATTTGATAGTCCAGATGACTTTGTTTCCTCTTGTAAGAATGTTTTGAATGCCAATGTTTTAGATATGTGCCAAACCCACAGAATGCCAACCGTGTCACAGAAGCTTACTATGAGAAATGATATGTCAATCATCATTAGTCCTTGCATTGAATACCACCTAGTCTGAATTCCTCATAGTCATCACAGATATCTGCAGACACAATTGAAATTTATCATAGTAAACTTTATGGTTGCTTTCCCTATACCTGTCTCTCATAATGTGATTTTACCTGTTTGCCCCGACAACTCCTGTCTATGATGCATTTTTTGTTATTTTGCAATTTCATGTGCCTTTTAGATGCAGTGTTCTGGTTCCACTCTTGAGGCGTGCCAATTTTAGGCCATGCAGACAAGCTACAGTTGTTATACAAAATGTACTCTCAATAGATGTTTGCTGGACAGTAGTTAAGTACCTGCAGTGTGGTTCCAGAATAAAAATGATGTATGATGATTGTTTGACTCCTATTGTTTCTCAGTTTTATTAGTTTTAATAATGAGATGGAAATAATTGCCACAATGCATTTTACAGCTGTACTTTTTAATCTGTGCTTGTATTTTTTACAACTGACTTGAGGGAATGAACTAATTAATTCATTTGCTATTATAATGTGATTTAATAATTATTAGAACATTGGAATGTTGGTAGCTCCATTGAAAACAATGGAGTGTGCCGGGCATATAATGGCTGCCCCAGGAGATTTCAATCCCCTCGCGCTCCCTGAAGGCTTTGTTTTATTTGTTAGAACATTCTGCCCTCTAGTGTCAGAATGTTCTAATGGCCTTATAGCCCTCTGTAGCAGGGCTCTACCGGCTTTTAAAGTCCTGCTGCCTTGCTAAAGTCCTTAGCCTTCGGCTCGGGCCTTTAACGCTGCAGCGGGTCTTTAATAGCAGGTATAGCCCACTACAGCAGGCCATAAGGCTATGGTATAAACATTAGATGTGTTTTAGCAATTAGCACTTTTATAAACATGATGCAGCTGATTAACTTTACACTATATACTGGTTTGCTTTTTAATTTAAAGCTGAATAAAGTTTATTTACTGACTGACAGATCTACATGCATGGAAATATATTCTGCCTTTATATACCATAATCATAACAAATCAAAGAAAAAGATGCTAATGTATAGCCGATTAGCTGCCAATTGTCACAGAAATCTGCATCGAGTTAATATTATTTTTGCAACTCTAGAAAAAAAGAAATTATTCTTGAGTGTGAGTGTCAGCGATCGGATCCATAGATGATCAGGTTTCAGTTTATTGACAGATTGTACATAATAGGTCATCGGCAAATACAAGATTGAAAACTTCTCATAAAACATTCTCTCATGTTCAATTTGCACAAGGTGAGCATTTAATATTAATATAAATACATACAAATGTGATTAATATTCAAAGTAACAATATCAAGGAAAATTCCTACAAACTAAAATAGAATGACATTTTAAAATTAAATCTTCCATAACAAGGAGCTCAGGTCAGGCTGCTAAACAATTGGAACATTACAAGTAGTCTAATTAACTGTGCAGCAAAACATTATTCTAGAGACTGCAGATGCCACCACCCCATTGAGGTTACTCTTCCAAATTTTCAGTGCATTTACACGGTCCGTCAAACACAGGCGACAACACTTAGGCAATATCCATCTAGATCTTGGTTTGGAACAAGTCGCATAGAAGAATGATAAATGTTCTTCTGTCTCATCAGCATGGCAATAAGCCGGGCTTAAGTTGGATTTTTCCAGGGAAAAGAACCATGTTGAGGCGAAAGTGGCAATTGGCAAGATACCATACTTAAACTGCACGGAGAGGGACGTTGCACACACTGGACTAATAAAATCCTCTTGTTTGTACAGGAGAAGAAAGACCAAGTATGGCTACCCGTGGAGTTAGATGTTTTGCTGCAGGCAAAAAACTGGGTCCTATACCCACGCTTGATGACAGCTGTCGTAGATATCGCAGTAGAAGAAGAATTATGCCAGCAGCTGCCCAACCCCAAATAATTTAGTGAACGTTTAACATAGGCCAGTCACAGGATCTTCTGGATAATGTGAACGCTCAGGATATCGCTAAGGGCTTCACTATCGTTCATCTGTAGACCATATGTGAAGCAAGTGGAGTATAGGTCTTAATCTAGCCAACTCTGTAATAGGCTCAAGTGTAACTTCCAGCCTAAGAAGAAGTAAAAGGGTAATTTGTCCCAAGCTCACAAGCGCACATATAACATTGTTTTCTCCCACCCCTAAGGAAGCAGTGGAGCAGTAGCCCCATAACTCTGCTCCATATAGGGCAGCAGTTCTAGCTTGAGTATTATTTATTTCCATCACTGGAGAAATCAGATAGGAGGGGCATTCTTGGGGAATCTAAGGATGGCAGAAGCTCAGTGCTCAATCGAAAACAGCACTTACAAACCTGAGCTGCCTATGAATCTGAGTCCAACATTCGAACATTCGAATCCCTGGGTACTAAAATTCGTTTACCATCTCCAGCAATTCACAGCCCAGTCTAATGGCTCCTCTAGCAGCTCTCCACTTATGGTAAATTATAAGCTTGGTTTTTAGAGTATTAATGTGAAGCCCACGGAGCTCACAGAACAGATGAAACCTATTAATGAGGCTTTTCAAACCAGAACATGTTTTCGAAAGCAGAAGGGTGTCATTGGCAAAGAACAGTGTCTGGAAATTTTTGTCTAGCCAAAATTCCCAAATTGTTTGCACAGTTCAGCAAATATTCTATGTAGTTATTGAAGAATACAATAAAGAGTAGAAAAGTCAAAACACAACGCAGACAAACTCCGTTTTTAAAAGGAGTTTGCTGAGTAAGTTGACCTTTTGGGTCCCACCGAATCCATCCATTATTTTCCTCATGAAGACATATGGTGATGTTGAATAGGATTTTGGGGATTCCCAGGCTGGAAAGTCTCTTCCATAGTTTTCCTCCTTGGACCAAGTCGAAGGCTGCTCGGAAGATCAATGAAGGCGACAAAAAATGGCCCCCACTGATTTTGACTGTTTTCCACTTGGTTATCAGAAAGTGAAAGACCTGGTCTAAGGTTCCGGTATTAAATCCAAATACAGTGTGTAAGTGGGTTAGAATATTATTTTCTTCAATATACTTCAATAGCTTCCCCAGAACCTGTTTACAGAAATTATTTTGTAGATTGTGTAACAAACAAATAGGATGGTAATTGCTTGGGAGGTTTGGGCATCCTTCTTTGAAAAACTGAGACAATATCAGTTCCCATCCAGGTTGAGGGCATCAAAGTACTGGCAGCTCTTGCGCTTGAAACAATGTTGATGTAAGGCACCGAAATATGAAGATCAGATCAGATCGGATGGAATATTGTCCAACCCAGGAGCCTTACATTGCCTATGAGTAGAGACAGCAGCTATTGTCTCAGCAGGGGTAAAGGCAACCAAAGATGAGGACAAGCTTGGGGTTTGAACAACTCCAGATCCATTAGAAACTCATTCTTGGGCAGACAGCGGAGGAAAGTAAAGGTTTTAAAAGTAAGCTACCCACTCATTCAGATGAGTGAGCATCTCCAGAGAACTAACCAATTTCTTGCCTCCCTGTTTCCCTCTCTGCCAAAATGTTGTATGGTTGTTGTTAGCCGAAGCTTCTAAAAGATCAACCCATGTTTTGCTTTCTCAATTTGCATTTGCAGTTCATATGGCAGCTTTATATAATATCTTAGAGTCCCTGATCACAAACCTGTCTCCTTGCTTTACGGCAGTCATGAGTGTTTACCATGCTGTCCTACACTTTGGTGACTACCACTCGTGAGTACTTATATTCCTAGAAGCCTGCTTATAATTCTTCACAAAATGATCTTTTAATATCACAAATACGTTATAACGCTCATTAAGGATCACATTGCAATTATCTAAATTTTCAAACATATTTTCCGTTTGGATAGCCATGTTATCATAGATGCCTGAAATCTTACCCTGGGGAGGAACAAATGGCTTTCCAATTGACATTCCTGCAATTATTGGTGTGACCAAAACATTCTTGAAAGGCAGCATAACCATCAACAGGACAAAGGATATTAGATATTGGCCGTTAGAATCAAGGGAGGTTGCTCTCAACCCTACATATTACTACCATATACAACGTAGTTCTCCATATCCTGATGTAGAGTAGGATATAATAAATATAACTGGTGTAAATCCCTCCCCAAAAAGTAGGGATGGGAATGATATCGGAGGGAGAGCAGTCATTACAAGATTACAGCCCTTGTAAAAAGGTTAAATCAACAATCTTAATGGCAGCCCTAGATAGACGACTTTTCAGTCAGGTGGGTAACTGTGGGATACTCCAGAACACAAATCCTAGGTGACGCCATTTAGCTCATAAGTTAGATTTAGATCACCTGCAATAATGACACAGTGAGAGCTAGTGAAATAGGCCATCATCTTGTCCAGTAAATGGATGGGTGGTAATTCCTTCTGGCTGCTAAGGCTTATGTTAAATATACTAGTACTAAACAGAAGAGGCATGCCCATAGAAGGAGTTAATAGCAACCCCTGGATGTCTGACGACGGGATAAACAACTTGATTGCAGTGCACATCTGGTGAATTTACTGCTGGGAAAAAAGCCCCGAAATCCACTTTTGTAAGCATTTTCTGGAGACCATGTCTCTTGGAAAATACAAGTTCCTTTCCCATTTAGGAATAAGCCCCAGTCTCTGTCTCCTAGTTTCAATGTAATCCCAGCTACATTCCAACTGAGTATATCTATGTGTGTTGCTTGAGTTAATAGGGGGGTCAGGTGAAACAACAGTTGCTGAGATTTAACTGAAGAAAGTGTAGTCTGGGGCCTGAAAGGTAATGCAAATTCAATGTGAGAGTGTTAGGATGGAAAGAAGTGGTGAGTTCCATAGCATCAGATTGCAAAAGCGGTTCCCAGTGCATAGAGAAGTTAAAAGTGCAATACTGGGATAGTCTAAATCATTTAAGGTAGAAAAAAAAGATTCAATCATTCTCAGAAAGGTTGTTGAGTGTTGAGAATCAATTCGCAGTGAGAATACAAACGAGTGGCTGTAAGGCATTGATGTAATCTTTGGGGGACTGAGTAAAGTACAAATATCCTAGTGAAAGGAACTTAATAGCACCTTGACTTGCTGGATTTTGGACACAACATTCAGGATACATGGCAACCTGTTAAGATTGCTCTGTTTTAGCATAACTCGCATTGTTTTTTATTATCTACATTGACTGACTTTTTAAGTCCAGCTGAAGTGGATGTTTTTAGACCTCCAAGCACTCTTATTTTGAAATGTGATATCCCAGCATTCAGCGCAGTAGGAGGCGGTCCCTGCTCCAGCTGCAGCACATCACTGGAGCAGGATAGCGCAAGCAGTACTCCCGCAACACCAAGAGCGCGCCCGTCCCTCACCCGTCCAGCGCTGAATGGAGATTGAACTGGCCCCCCCCTTTGGCATGGCCTTTAGTGCCTGTCTAATGTCTGTTGGCTCATGGGGAAAAGAAAGAATAAAGCAAGCTCTACGGCGGGGAACGCCATAACTACTTCGGATTCCTTTCTGATACGTGCAACAGGGGTATTGACAAAAGAAATAGAACTCACAGAGAGGCGTCTATCATTGGAGGTGGCCAGGGATATTTGACCTCTAAATGTAAGTGGTTACGATCAACAGGGAAGAGCTGAGTCGGAGGATTCAGCCCAGCCTCATACCCCTCCAGTGTCTCTGGGCAATGCTGCCCCAAAACAAGCTGATATTCCCTCGCCTAGCAAACCCCCAGGCAAAATAAAAAAGGTGGTCCCTGCGTAATAAACATGTTACACTATATATGGAGGTCAAGACAATGCAGGCAAAGACGCAATCCATCCCCGGCGCCATTAAATAATAATGATGAACTTTGTTCCAGGGGTGAAACAATGTTAAAGCTTCTTCTGAAACCTTTGCAGGACCATTTTGAATCTACTGAGGCTAAAATGTCTAGTTTTGTTACCCAGTGTACCACTAGCTATACAGTGAATGTTTTGTTAGATTCTGCAGGCTCAGCTAGCAATTTGTGTGGGCAGGTTAAATGGATGAACTGTCCACAACTAATTAACTCTAATGACCTTGAGTTGGAGGGGGGTGAGTTATCATTGTGGGGAACTGTGTCTTCACAAGTCTGTGCTTCAAAGGCCATTAATGACCCTAAGCCCCTCACTCTTTATGTCCCCAGATTCACTCAAAAAAAAGAAAGTGACCACCCAAACCCAGACAAGGAAATGACAAGGAGTTGATAAATTAACCCGTCAAGAAGGCCTTGGGCATTCTGTCGCACCCCAGGGGATTACGCCTTGGGACCGTGCATCTACCCCAGGCTTTGTGCCAGTATGTATTAATCTTAGCCTGTGTTCCACGCCTTAAGCTGACTCAGTCTGAGCCCATTGAGCAGCTGATTTTAATTGTGCTACACTGGCTCAATAACTTCCTATCTTCTGATGATTTTCTTGCTAGACAAATACTTATGGTGAGAAGGGTGGTATGGGTGGGTCAGTTATAGGTGTTTGTGTTGCTGTCAATTTCAGAAACCTGATTGTTGTGGCATATCATTTGAGTAAATCAAATACCCTTCACCCTTGGTAATCAACGATTTCTGTTCTCCTATCTGGATACTTTTACAAACCTTCTACCCTCACCATAAAACCTCTCAATCCAATTCTAAAGACCATAGTGGAGCACACTATTGTAGGGCACACTTGCAACATATTTGGCCTCCAACTAGGAAAAGGATTTGATTCTTTATGGGGGTTGGAGAGCTGTGACTGACTGGGTGAAGCCTTAGACATAAATCTTTGAAAAAGAAGGCTGGGTCCTACGCACTATAACGCTCTTCGAATAAATTCCCCTGACCTCACAGAAATTAAGATATTATCATGGAATATAGCGGGATTAAATTATAAGAGAAGTGATTCTGAATGGCTGGATTCGATGGCTAATTACCATGTTATCTGTTTGCAAGAAACATAGGAGGTAGATGAATGTTACCTTGATAGGTATAGTATGTTTTGTTCATCAGTTAGCCCCTCAAAGGCTGGTAGGGCTATAGGGGGTCTGGTTATGTTATTTGTGAATTCTTTTCCTGGGGAAAGAATTCAATTATATATTGACTTGTTATATTTTCAGTGTTTGCTTTGTGTTCTTTCTAAAGATTGCCACTTTTTAATAATTCATGTTTATAATAATGTTTTTGTCAAATCAGCTTTGAAGGTGGCCATTGCCCTGGAGGCAGAAATTGAATTGATAATGAGGGAACACTGGAAACCAGTGGGATTCTTTGGGTAGGGGATTTCAATTCATATTATCCTACGACACCTACCAAATCGGTATGTGGTCTACCAGACAGTAAGGATGATCAACTAGTGCATTTTAAGCATGATGACTATGGTAGCGCTTTAAAAATCTTTGTGATAAAATATAACCCCACAAAGGTGAATGAGCTTAGGGAAATTGGAGCCCTGGCCCCGACTTTTCTGGGGCAAGATTTTTTCTCCACAATTGATTACATTTGTAGCTTGGAACAAAATGAGGCCTACTTGGCAAATTTTGCAGTTGGAATTAGTGACCATGCAAAATTGTGGTGTGTTTTTAAGCTGGAGGGAAAAAGAATGCCCTGTACGAGAGTAAGTTTAGGCCAATACTATGGAGGAAAAATAGGTTTACCATTGAGTGGGAAAACATAGATAAAATACATTTTCTGACACTGTTCTCCATGATACACTGCAGAAAGTCTCCCCATGCTTAGACACAGAAGCTGGTTCTTCCATAAATATGGTGAACTTCTTGACTATAGCCGCTACAGTTAGTCAAATCTTGACAACAGAATCGGACCCTGTAAAGTCTCATCGTAGGGGCTGGTTTAATTTGGCTTGTAGTAAAGCCCTTACCAATTTCCATGCTGCTTTGCGTTAGGAGCCTAGAGACGGAAATCTCATTAGAAGTATGCAGGTGGCCTATTGGGCTGCCAGGGAAGCTAGGGCATGGGAGAATGAGAAAAAATAATGGTCTGATTTACAGTCAGCTAGTCTTCTAAAAGACAGCGCCACTTTTTGGAGGGTGTCAAACTCTTCTTGTTTTAGGGTACTGGCAGACCCATCGACTGATGTGCATATTCAGGACTCATTATGGGTTGAACATTCAAGTTACTCAGGGACCCTAAAAGTCGCACTTACTTAGAAAGAGGTGCTGTCTCCAAACCCCTGGTATTTGACTTGGAGGTGATGATGGCCCTTAGGGAGTGCACATATCTGTTCAGGATAGAGTGAGGAGTGAGGCAGGGCTGCATCCTTGCCCCCTGCCTCTTCTCTCTGTACACAAAAATAATCAAAACCTGAGATCTAGAGGCACTTCCCATGTCGGAACTCGTCACCTGCAGATCCTTCTATATGCGAATGACGTTATTTTAGTTGCAAGAACAGGGAGGGCAGTGCAGAGGTTAATTGATATACATATATTATATAAGTTTTATTAATAAGGCGCTGGATCGAAAAGTTCATGAAAGTAAAACATTCATTATGACATGTGGGAGGAGACCTAAAACCAGATTTTCATTTTATATTAATAACAGAGTGGCTAGACAGAGTCCTTCTCCTGTTTAGGTGTGCTCTTTGACACTAAATACAAGTGGGACATTATGGTATCTAATAGAATTGTCCAGTTTTGAAAGACGCTAGTAGGGACACAGAGTTTCTGTAAGAAGTTGGGCACCAAACCTGTGAAGGCACTGCTAATTATTTATTCAGCACCACAGAAGCCCTGACCAAAGTTGTTCTGGCCTTAGGCATTTCCCGCATTGATTATGCCAACTCACTATATGTTGGTATTCCTTAATATCAACTAAAGCGTTTGCAGCTGGTGCAAAACCAGGCAGCCAGACTAATCCTACTAAACAATCCGTCGGAGCCGCGTTGAGGGGAGGAAAACCACCAGACTTGGCAGTTACCGTTGCTACATTGGGCAAGAAGACAAAAGAACCCCCAATACCACGCCTTGGCTCATGAGGCCAGTTTGCCCTTATCAAAAAGTTCTGTATTAACCACGCCAACTGGGCGCAACAGACTACATCCATATAACACGATTAGGTACATTTCACCTATTCCAATTTTTTTGTAGAGCACACTTTGACATCTACACATATGTGAGTAAGGTGGAGATATTAGTGCACATCTCGTCCTAAAGAAGGAGTCCTTGTTACTCCGAAACATGTCGACGCACTTGAGAGGTTGATGTACCCTAAATAGTACCAACAACCTCACCCTGCACTTTTTTAACGATACCAGCCGAGGGCTTAATAAAAACTTTTTATTATTATTTCTCCTACGAGCCAGGTATCTTTTAACAATCACTGTCTTTCACCTCACCACTCACATTTAATTCCTTCACACACATCAACACATAGTCCACTCTCAGTGCTCCTACGTAGCCGTGAGTCGCAGCACTCCGCATCCCGTAGAGGGGTGCGAAGACCCCGATGATGAAGCATGACACCAAGGGGCCTGTTGGTGTGTGAGGGGTATTTAAACAACACTGTGTGCTCCCCACCACTGTAGGGATCACTACCACTACCACTATAACTAGTGGATTCCTTTTGTTTAGTAAAATTACCAGGGGAGATAGAATCCACTTCCTCCTCTCCCTCCCTCTTCTTGTTATTTTCTAGCCAGACTAATCCACCATCAGCCCAAATGACACCATATTACGCCACTAATGAAAGATTACACTTGCTCCCAATAACCAAACATTGCGCATTTAAGTTGGAGTGCATCATCTTTAAAGCTCTTTATGGCAATAGCCCGGCATTTATATCCTCTTGGATCCAGAGCTATGTCCCTTCTAGGGATCTCAGGTCTTCTCATCTGAATCTTCTGTTAATCCCGTCCTTTAAACGCAAGAAACACAGGGACTAAGATTTGCGGTGTTGACCCCTCAATTCTGGAATTCTCTCCCTCTCCCCCTCTAGAGATTAGATCACTGACCTCCTATGCCCAGTTTAGGAAACTTTTAAAGACCTGGCTCTTTCGACAGGCATGACTAAACCTCTCAAGCGGCAGTACCCCCTGGACTCCAGCGCCACGAAACCATTTTGTGTACGTGCGATTTACAAGTTCCTTTAGCATAATATAACATAACAGCCCTTGAGATACCCTGGCTATTGTTACTTAAAACAGCTTTCGAGCAGATTAGCCTATCAAGCTATTCACCTCTCCCTCCACTTTCTAGGGTTGTCCAAAGGCCTTGCTGATAAAAAGGTTTTTGGCTGAGGCTATGTTAAATAGAGTAGCTGCTGATGGACACAAGAATACTGGTCCTTCTATAATTCAATTCAATTCAATTCAACTTTAGGAATATTAAACCATAAAAGTTATCTTTACATATCAATTACATAAAATCACATCTTTTTACCTGTCACAGATGAGACACATTCCACGACATTCCATAAACAAAAATGATATAAAACTACAAAATTCATATATCATTGGCATAAGAAGTAAGTTAATTATCTAGCAACATGATTGCACCGTCCCGTACCTATAACTAAATTTAAAAACAACCTCTACCCCTGGCAACAGTTAATAATCAATCAAGACAGGACCTGGATTTTACCACAGATTTCAGATACCCAAGCACAAAAGGGATACACTCCTCCTTCAATAATTGTAAAAACAGGAGAGCTGGACGAGCCTGTTTAAAATCCATCCATTTAAAAATCGGCACAATAAAAAACTTCCGAGGGACCACGTAAAAACTACAAAATAAACCAAAGTGTAGCAGATCCTGTGGAGACTCTCCGTCGCAGCCACAGAGTGCAGACACTTGCCCGCTACTACTACCCCTAGGTACGGTGAGCAGGAGGTGAAAAAGGTCCAGTTGGAACCTTGACAATAAAAATCATTCATAAATGCTAAAAGGTCCCAGGAGGTAAGGCTCGATTAATGATGTAGTCTTTAACATTATAAATGTACGTACACTGGGTTTACACAGTTCCAGCTCTTCCCTTTCCAATCTCCTGAGGTTGCCTAAGGACTATTTTATTGTCCCCACATCCTGTTTAGTTATTGAGACGGGGTTGGTGTACAATTCACCTCGGCCCAACCATTCAAAGCTATCCTTGATGTATTTGAACCATGGAATGCTAAGCGCACGGCCGAGGGTCATTCACTCCTTTTTAAGTGGGCCCCACTTTCCACGCGTATAAAAAACGACCCTCAGATAAGAAAAGACATCAGTTTGCGGCACCTTTGCCAGGCCAACTCTGAACTGGAACAGTTTTTTCTGGCGGATCCCCACCTGCATGACGTAGGATTTAGAATCATTAATAGATAAATCCAGATCCACCATAAAGGTGGAAAAAGCATCAAGTAGTGATTGTAGCCCCCTCGCAGTCCTCGAAATAAGGACTGCGACGACCACGTAAAGTAATGCAGGGAGGCCGCGTCTGCCTACAACCCTGTAGACAGATCACTAATTGTCTAAATCATTAATATATAAATTGAACAGGTAGGGGGCCATAATGCAATCTTGACGAACACCTCTTTAAATATAAAAATCATGGGGCACACGCAGATCTTGCGAAAACCTGATGCTAGCCTTGATTGCACGATGGTGATCCTCTAGAAAGTGAACAATGTTGCCATCTACCCCTCTATCTTTCATGGACGGCCACAGTTTGGACTGATTCACACAATCAAATGCGGAAGATAAGTCCATGAAAGCTAGGTAGATGGTACCAGGATGTGCAACCGTGCACATGCTAAGAATCAGGGTGAGGTTAAGACACTAGGCCACAGTAGACCGGCCTGCGCTGAACCTGTATTGAACATTTGATAAGATATCGTGTTCCTCTGCCCATCTGGTCAATCTATCCAGGCGCTCACGACTCACCACCTTAACCACTGAATCCAACAGTGATATCGGTCTATAACAGTGTGTGCTGTTGTGATCCCACTTTTTAAAGATTGGCACGAAGGTCGAGGTGGCCCAGGACTCAAGACAACCAGTTCTGGCTGCTGCATTAATTAAGGCTGTGAGTACCGGGCCCAAAACGAGGGGTCAAATTTGAAAAGATCCGGGGGAATACCATCAGGTCCCTACAATGCCTTCCTCTATCTCCCCCTCCCCAAAGGTCAATGTAGTAAAAGCTACTTCCTTACCGGACTCACAAATCAGCTCAGGGGGGCTCTCAAACATTCCTTTAAAATGAGACACCGAATCGTCCTCGTGATGTGTGTGCGTCCTTCAACAGTCTAAAGGAATGGGCTATTATTGATGCTCCAAAATCTCAAGCTATTCTTCAGGGTACAAGCCTCAATCAATTCCCCCCAGGTCTCCTCCCTCAGGGTAGACTTGCGCTTGGCCAGTTTCATCTTATAATCCTTGCGGCAAGCCTTGACTAAGGTCTGATTTCTAGGACTCCTGTCAAGAGCTTCCCGCAAGGATCTTGCCGCCTTTGAACATGAAGAATCAAACCACCTAGGGGTGGGAGAGACTATTCTGCGTGCTGGGGCACTTAAGAGGTCACTGACTCTGGAGGAAATGATATTAAAGGCACTAATGATCTCCACTGGTGAGGTATGTGGCACGGTACATACGGCCAGTTCGCTGGTACAATGATCTATAACCGATTTATGAAAAGCATCAGGAGAGATCTGTGTCCATTTAAGCCTTCGTTTACCATCTGTCGGTCTTAATAACCCATTTTCCACAATACCCCTTTTACATAACAATATTGGATTTTACAGTTCAACACACAATGAGTTATGGACACTGTAGGCACTTCCTTGTATAAAGAAACCACAAACTGAAGATTTCAAGAATGATGAAATTATCATGAAATAAATAATTGTATCACACCCTCTTCCTTTATAGGAAGGAATGGCTGCCTTGGTACAGGGGTCACCTAATGACAGGGGAGATATCAAGTCAAATTCATGAAGGAGTATGTTCAGGGTGTCCCCCTGAGCGGTGTGCTCAAAATACAGCCCCCTCACCCTAAGGCAACCTAAATCACCCAGTCTGGTCAGCATGGGATCTCCACAACGGTGGACGTTAAAGTCCCCTGTGATCATAAGGTTTTGGTGTTCGGTTGTACTGTGCTGCCTTATAAAGGAGCCCAATAGGTTAATGTTACACTCACCAGAAATACTTGTAATTATAGAAATTAATAAGGCCCCGTTTTCTGGATCCCCTTCTTAGAATCAGGTATTGTGTACAAGGACTATGTGAGGGTGAAACCTGAACATGACAATCCAATGCGACAGAAATAAAAATGACTAGACCACCCCTAGCTCTTTCAGCCATTGAGGGTGAAGCCCAGACAAAAAAAGACTTATAGCCCTCTATAAATAAACTGCAATCTACCAGCCATGTTTCCTGCAAACAAATCACTTGAAATCGTCTTATAAAAGCTATCCACAGAGGTTCAGAGAACTTGTTAGCCTAGCCTGCGACATTCCAGGATGTAACAATCATGCCAACACATGCTTTGCTGATATTTCCCTGGAGTCTCATTGAACAACACAATGTACCGGGTCTGGGTCCATGTAGGATGCAGGGGACCTACCAAGTCAATCGCATGTGTCCAATCTAGACAGGGGGGAATCAGCTCCAAGGGTGGTAAACCAAATCTCTGCCAGTACGGGCTCGTGTCATCAGGATATGCTGTTGTAACAGATGGATTCGAATGTACATTCCTGGTAAGTAAGGTTCACTGCGGCAGGTTTACAGGTGGAGCCGTGTTAACATGATTCATGTAAGTGGTCCCCGCAAAAATGGGTCCATAAAAGAACCCGAGAGGCAGGGCCACGATTGCTGACTCTTAACTCAGAGAACCAGGGTATAACCTTCAGGATAAAATCCTTTCGGCCACGTGTGGACTGTTAAAATTTACAATGATACAATCCCCCGATAATGATTTATGAGAGCTACCAATCCACTTCACTCTTTGCACCATGATAAGATTTCTTTCCACCCTTGATCCCAAATATGTATTGTATGATAGCCAGTATAAAGCTTTATTCTTCAACTGGGAAAAGCCCTCTTTCCTACCCCCTGGAAGAGTTGGCACATTCCCCAGTACCACAACGTAAGGGGAAGGTTCTGTGGGCAGATGTATTACTGGAAGATATAAAGAATGAACTTTCCCTCCCCTAGTAGGCCATGCCCCTGTTGGATGAGTCCCTATCGGTGCACAGACATAATATCGACTCCAAAATATCGTTTGGACAGAATATTGAGTTTTAAATATCGTTTGGACAAAATATCGACTAGACAGAATATCGACAGCCAAAATATCGTTTTTAAGGTAAGTGAAGTAATATCGACTGTAAATAATATAGACAGTGAAAATATCCAAGTATATAATCTAGATAGTAAAAAATATCATTTTTTAAATAATATTTAATTATTTATAGTGTTTTTATGTTATAATATGTTTGAAAAGTGTCATTTTATGTTATAATAATTTTTAATAATGATTTTTTTTAATTATTGTGTAATTTTATTCTGTAGCGGGTTGTGGGTTTATAGGGGAAAAGGGTGGGAAGTAATTTAATTATAATTAATTAAATATGTTAATTTATTAATTGGTAGTAATAATTAATTAATTGGTAATTAAATAATATATGATAATTATTTAAAATTTAATTGGTAATTAATTTAATTTAATTGATTAATTGCTAATTATGTAAATTAAAATAATGTATTTTCTGTAGCGGGTTGTGGGTTTATAGGGGAATAGGGTGGGAAGTAATTTAATTATAATTAATTAAATATGTAAATTTAATAATTGGTAGTAATATTTAATTAATTGTTAATTAAAAAATATTTGTTAATTAATTAAAATGTAATTGGTAATTAATTTAATTTAATTGATTAATTGCTAATTATGTTAAATTAAAGGGGTATTTTTAGGGTTCAGGGTCAGTTTGGGGTTTTTGGGTAAAGGGGTATTTTTAGGGTTCAGGGTCAGTTTTTAGTTTTTGTGTAAAGGGGTATTTTTAGGGTTCAGGGTCAGTTTTTAGTTTTTGGGTAAAGGGGTATTTTTAGGGTTCAGGGTCAGTTTTTAGTTTTTGGGTAAAGGGGTATTTTTAGGGTTCAGGGTCAGTTTTTAGTTTTTGGGTAAAGGGGTATTATTAGGGTTCAGGGTCAGTTTTTAGTTTTTGGGTAAAGGGGTATTTTTAGGGTTCAGGGTCAGTTTTTAGTTTTTGGGTAAAGGGGTATTTTTAGGGTTCAGGGTCAGTTTTTAGTTTTTGGGTAAAGGGGTATTTTTAGGGTTCAGGGTCAGTTTTTAGTTTTTGGGTAAAGGGGTATTATTAGGGTTCAGGGTCAGTTTTTAGTTTTTGGGTAAAGGGGTATTTTTAGGGTTCAGGGTCAGTTTTTAGTTTTTGGGTAAAGGGGTATTTTTAGGATTCAGGGTCAGTTTTTAGTTTTTGGGTAAAGGGGTATTTTTAGGGTTCAGGGTCAGTTTTGGGTTTTTGGGGTACATATACAATATTGGCTACTATTTAATTAAATTTTGTTAATATAAATATATATGTTTTAAGAAATATGATTAAAAAAATATTATTTTTTTACTTTCATTAATTATTTAATTATTAAAAGTTATTTTAAGTATTGTTAATTATATTTTAGTAATTAATTTTTTATATTAATGTAATTAAACGTTGTTTTTAGTAAAGTCGACATTTTTTACAACGATATTTTTGTAAACGATATTTTGTACTCGATATTTTTGTACTTACCTGTTTGTAGATAGAAACTCGATATTTTGACTGTCGATATTTTCTCAACGATATTTTGGGTAGTCGATATTCTTTCAGTCGATATTCTTTCAGTGATCCTCCCTATCTGGGGCTGGGGCTGTGGCTGTGGCTGCAGAGACGAGTTGCTACTTGGGTGAAGAGATCCTCTCTGTGTCGACAGTGGACGACTTTTAATATATTGTCTGCCCTGCCTCTGTGTCTGGCTGCTATCAGAAACTTGCGGGGAATCCGGATTGGGAGGAGCTGGTACAGAGTGATGAACAGGTTGAGCGGCAATGCGGTCATTCTGAACTGTTATCAGGGAACACTTCAGGTCCAATAGACTCTTTTCAATTGCCGTTAATCGTTGACATAACGGTGCCAGCTTAGAGTCCAACATAACCTCCATCTTTACCCTAAGGAACTCCATAGCACCCATCATGTCAAAGTTGGGTGGCGTGGATATAGCAGGTGGTTGAGCTTTAGGGGACAGATTAGGTTTTAGTTTTTTAGCTTTGCCCCCCATTGTTTGTAATTTCCTTTTTGTGCCTGTAGTCACCCCCTTAACTCCCAGCGTAGTCGAGGAGGGTTCTCATGCGTAGGGTCATCAAGTCACGAAGTGGACATGCACAGGGTAGATACCACCCCTGCCTGGCTTTGTTTGGCCTTAGTGCCCCCCTGATTATTGATTACAACAGCCGGCAAGAGAGTTCTTCGTTGAGCTGTAGGAAGGGAAGTGACCCGGTTGTGATCACGTGCTAGTCAGTAACTCAGGTATATCTGTGTGCAAGACAGTTGCACCAGCAAACGGTGACCTAGAGAGGCGACGGTTAACTAACTCGATCTTCTTGCCCAAAACAGCTGCAGCACGTTGAAGAAACGAGTCCATTGTAATTATTGAGGCGTTAGTGCCAGCTACAGCCCTTCCTGGGGCAAATGTTGCTTTGCGTCTGACCATGACTGACTGACTGGTGCTGACTGGCGCTGGGCGAAGGTATTACTCAGGCGGGTTGTCAAGTGTTAGAGTGTGAGATGAGATAGCAATCAGACAGAGCTGGACAAAATATAGCAACAGCGGTACCCCGGACACCAGGCTAGGGCAAACGTCAACACGCAACCCAACAGGTACGTGGTGTATTAAACAAATATGGAGCTGGACAGGCGCATTCCTACCTTCCCCTTAGACGATGAAACTGCTGTGGGCATGTGACGAGCAGGAACTATTGGCGTTGCTCAGTGATGCTCCTCTGAGGGTTTATGGTGAGAAATTGAAGACAAGTCAAGAGAGTGGGCCCAGTCCATCCTCCTCCAGGCTCGGACAGGCTTAGCCAGGGTACAGGCCAGGCAAGCCAGCATGCGTCCCGCGCTGCGGGAGCCCTGGTGTAGCTTTAAGCACCTCCTGGCACGTATGGTGACCGGCCCGGTGTTCGCGCCGCTGAAGCAGCAGGTAGATGCAGTCCCCCTCCACTCAAGGCTCTGTGATGTATGCAGCAGGGAAAGTTAGGTCGCTAAATGAAAAGCGTCCTGGAGTGCCGCTGATACCAGGCAACAGGGAACTGCAAGATTCAAAATGAGCTCCTTCTATAATCTGGTCCCCACACAGGAATGCACTCAATTTTATGTATCTTCCATTCAGAACCAAAAGCACTGTTTTGTATTAACAAGATTCTGTTTTAATTACTCACCCTCATGGTCGGATTTCCATCAAACTGATATTCAATATCTAAGCCCTTGTGATGGTGTATCCATCCAAAGTAATTTGCATATTGTGATTTTCTGTTATTTTTATAAAATTCCATGGAAAAAGGTGATTCTACTACTTTTTAAATTATTTACATTTCGTCAGTGTAGGCCAGCGCTGTTTCTTCAGCAGTTTCACTCCATCTGGTATGTTATTCTATAGCGTCTTTCATATGGCAGATTTTAAATATCAGAAGTAAAATCGTTTGTTGCTAGGTAACTAGGTCAGTGTTGCACCAGATTATGGATCTTATTGAGTTTTTAACTTTTTATGAGCTGTCAGCTAAATGGACTGAAGGAGAGGGGGCAATCTTAGAGAAACATGCACTGTTAGTCCTTTATCTAATCCTCAGCACTATTCCTCTGTACAACAAAACTATGGGCTAGGTGATGTATTTTTATGTTTTTGTAGTATGATCTCATAATGTTTGTGATGATCATGAACATATTTTATTTTCTTGTATTTTTTTTACCCAGAGCTGAGCTTTTATGCTGCAGAAGAGCATTGAATAAAGATATTTGATTGATTGACCGTGATAATGTGATGAAACACTTATGGCACTACAGTATTGTGCTTGCTGGTGTTAAGTAAAACTGTAGAAGATGAATTTAGCAATTATACAAGTGGCACCATGGCACACATTTGGTTGTCACATAGTCTAAGGTAGTAGAAGTGATTCATCTGATAAAATAATAAATACAAGGGTAAACAAAAATATGCAAGACTCCGAATATTAGTCCCGAATGTGTGACTAGTGAATCCTCGTGGTCCCAGGTCCATATCCTGGTGGGTCCACTCAACTTTTATCATCCAGATACCGATAAAATGATTACTATTGAACAGGATGGCAAAACAAATCTGTTGCCCAGCACAAGAAACCACATGAACTGAATTTATGTTTTTATACATACAGTTTATGACAAAATACTATAGTTTTATCTTGATGTTTGAGACTATATTAAGGTGGCATGAATTTTACACTAAAGAATGTAATAGCTTCATTGAACATCAATTGATCAGTAGCAATTGATCAGTAACAAGTCAATTCTCTTAATTATTATGTATTGGGTCATCATGTATGACACTGATTCTGATGTACAGCATCTAAACGTTTCTAAATAATGGAAAATTCTCCCTCTCATAAAGAAATATCCATTTGGGAAGTTGTTGTATCAGTCTAAACCTGAGACAGGCAGATCCTGAAACCACCAACTTCTAACAATGCCACATATAAAGTGCAAAAATATTAGTATCTTGGTTTCATTACAGGGGTCTGTATAATGGTGCTTGAAGATCTAATAAGAGAATATTTATAATAGGCAAATTGGCATGGCTTTGAACATTATATGTAAGGACGTTAAATAAGCTTTAAATCTTACAATATTGCATTTTCATCTGTGAGCTCTTTTTATAAAGTGAAGAAAACAATTAAAGAGATGCTCTCAGAAAATAGCCTGCTATCTAAATATAGGTGAGAACTTCATATATCATGAAAATATTCCTATTATAGCCTTATAGCCCACCGTAGAAGGCTATACCGGCTATTTAAGGCCCTCTCCTGCTTAACAAGGGAGAAGGACTTTAATAGCCGGTATAGCCCAGCTACGAAGGGCTATAAGGCTATTAGAACATTCTGCCACAAGAAGGCAGAATGTTCTGACCAAAAAAATGAAGCCTTATGGAAGCGTGAGGGGATTGGAATCCCCTCAGGCTCCCTGAACCCTTTGTTCACAGCCAGAGCTGTGAACAAAGAAACATTGGAATGTTGGAGCTCCAGGCTTATACCAGCAATTATAAGCCCAGAGCACTCCATTGTTTTCAATGGAGCTCCCAACATTCCAATGTTCTAATAATTATTATATGCTCTTGCTAAATATTATATTACATACGCTTGCTCATTTTTACCATGTTGACTTGGTTTGTTTGTCATATGGTAGGTGCATATCTAAAATATTTCTGATTACCTGCTTACATCATGCATAAGTGAAGTTAGATTTGTAGAAGCAACCTTTGCTCAGAGACCAGGATGAGAAAGAAATGCATTAAGGCGCTATTAAGTTCTACACAGGAATGTTTGTTAATTTTGAAGGATGCTTAAGGTTTTGCATAGAGAAGGCAGTACTTTTGCCACATCACCTGAGGGCACGCAGCTAAATTTTAAGTTCTCTGCCTGAACAGGTCCCTGCTAAAATGGATGAGACTTCGCGGGAAAATCTCTGTGGTGGCTTCTGCCCATCTGGCCTGACCCTCTTCCAGATATGCCTTCAACAGTATCTCCCTCTGTGTCCCTGCGTAGCCCCACCTCTCATGTTGCCCCTTCCATATAGCGCTCTTCTTTTTCTCACCAATGAACTGAAATTACAAGGCTTGAAGGAGAATCCTAGAGACAATTTTAACCGTTACACTATATTAACCCCTATCAGAAAAATCACCTGGTCCGCTGCAATCAGGTGTCAAAGCACATCTAGGATGCACTTGGCACCCTAGGTGGGAACCTATGATAAAGCATGCCACCAATTAGGTTGGTAGGTGAGGGTTCTCTTAAAAACCCAATGGGTTTCCCTTATTCCCCAGCCTGTTGATGCAGTGAATTTGGATACCTTCCTAGGCCCCGTCCCCATTGTTGCTTTCTTTTTTTGGGGGGGAAGAGGACGTACCCCGTTGTTTCCCTTGCGCTTTCGTTGTTTATGCCAACAAAATGCCAACTATTCCCACTCCAGTGGGTGCAACAGTAGGGAAAGCGTTGGACAGCGTAGGGGTAAAAATTACTATTCCCACTCCAGTGAGTGCAACAGTAGGGAAAGCGTTGGATAGCGTAAGGGTAAAAATTACTATTCACACTCCAGTGGGTGCAACAGTAGGGAAAGCGTTGGATAGAGTAGGGGTAAAAATTACTATACCCACTCCAAAGAGTGCAACAGTAGGGAAAGCGTTGGATAGCGTAGGGGTAAAAATGACTATTCCCACTCCAGTGGGTGCAACAGTAGGGAAAGCGTTGGATAGCGTAGGGGTAAAAATTACTATTCCCACTCCAAAGAGTGCAATAGTAGGGAAAGCGTTGGATAGCGTCAAGGTAAAAATTACTATTCCCACTCCAGTGGGTGCAACAGTAGGGAAAGCGTTGGATAGCGTAGGGGTAAAAATTACTATTCTCACTTCAGAGAGTGCAACAGTAGGGAAAGCATTGGATAGCGTAGGGGTAAAAATTTACTATTCCCACTCCAGTGAGTGCAACAGTAGAGAAAGCGTTGGATAGCGTAGGGGTAAAAATTACTATTCCCACTCCAGTGGGTGCAACAGTAGGGAAAGCGATGGATAGCGTAGGGGTAAAAATTACTATTCCAACTCCAAAGAGTGCAACAGTAGGGAAAGCGTTGGATAGCGTAGGGGTAAAAATTACTATTCCCACTCCAAAGAGTGCAACAGTAGGGAAAGCGTTGGATAGCGTAGGGGTAAAAATTACTATTCCCACTCCATTGGGTGCAACAGTAGGGAAAGCGTTGGATAGCGTAGGGGTAAAAATTACTATTCACACTCCAGTGGGTGCAACAGTAGGGAAAGCGTTGGATAGAGTAGGGGTAAAAATTACTATACCCACTCCAAAGAGTGCAACAGTAGGGAAAGCGTTGGATAGCGTAGGGGTAAAAATGACTATTCCCACTCCAGTGGGTGCAACAGTAGGGAAAGCGTTGGATAGCGTAGGGGTAAAAATTACTATTCCCACTCCAAAGAGTGCAATAGTAGGGAAAGCGTTGGATAGCGTCAAGGTAAAAATTACTATTCCCACTCCAGTGGGTGCAACAGTAGGGAAAGCGTTGGATAGCGTAGGGGTAAAAATTACTATTCTCACTTCAGAGAGTGCAACAGTAGGGAAAGCATTGGATAGCGTAGGGGTAAAAATTTACTATTCCCACTCCAGTGAGTGCAACAGTAGAGAAAGCGTTGGATAGCGTAGGGGTAAAAATTACTATTCCCACTCCAGTGGGTGCAACAGTAGGGAAAGCGATGGATAGCGTAGGGGTAAAAATTACTATTCCAACTCCAAAGAGTGCAACAGTAGGGAAAGCGTTGGATAGCGTAGGGGTAAAAATTACTATTCCCACTCCAAAGAGTGCAACAGTAGGGAAAGCGTTGGATAGCGTAGGGGTAAAAATTACTATTCCCACTCCATTGGGTGCAACAGTAGGGAAAGCGTTGGATAGCGTAGGGGTAAAAATTACTATTCCCACTCCAAAGAGTGCAACAGTAGGGAAAGCGTTGAATAGCGTAGGGGTTAACATTACTATTCCCACTCCAAAGAGTGCAACAGTAGGGAAAGCATTGGATAGCGTAGGGGTAAAAATTACTATTCCCACTCCAGTGGGTGCAACAGTAGGGAAAGCGTTGGATAGCATAGGGGTAAAAATTACTATTCCCACTCCAAAGAGTGCAACAGTAGGGAAAGAGTTGGATAGCGTAGGGGTAAAAATTACTATTCCCACTCCAAAGAGTGCAACAGTAGGCAAAGCGTTGCATAGCGTAGGGGTTAAAATTACTATTCCCACTCCAGTGAGTGCAACAGTAGGGAAAGCGTTGGATAGCGTAGGGGTAAAAAGTTACTATTCCCACTCCAGTGGGTGCAACAGTAGGGAAAGCGTTGGACAGCGTAGGGGTAAAAATTACTATTCCCACTCCAGTGAGTGCAACAGTAGGGAAAGCGTTGGATAGCGTGGGGGTAAAAATTACTATTCCCACTCCAGTGGGTGCAACAGTAGGGAAAGCGTTGGATAGCGTAGGGGGAAAAATGACTATTCCCACTCCAAAGAGTGCAACAGTAGGGAAAGCGTTGGATAGCGTAGAGGTAAAAATTACTATTCCCACTCCAGTGGGTGCAACAGTAGGAAAAGCGTTGGATAGCGTAGGGGTAGAAATTACTATTCCCACTCCAGAGAGTGCAACAGTAGGGAAAGTAAATACTTCTTATATTATTTAAAAACAGTACAAATTAATATCTATAAAAAATTAATTAAAAGTAATTACCAATTTAATATAATATAATAATTAATCAATTAAAATTACAAATTACAAATAGTTTTTACCATAAGTTACCTATTCAAATTAATTACAAATTAACAATTATTTAATTAACAATTAAAAAGTAATTAACAATTAATTCAAATTAAAAACAATTAAATAAATTGAATTATTTAATTAATTATGAATAAATTACTTCCCACCCTATTCCCCTATAAACTCACAACCCGCTACAGAAAATAAATTAGTAAAATTAACATAATTAGCAACAATCAATTAATTAAAATTAATTGAAATTAAAATGTAATTAATTACCAACTATAAATTAATTAGCAATTAATTAAAAATGAATACCAATATATAAATTTACATATTTAATTAATTATAATTAAATTACTTCCCACCCTATACCCCTATAAACCCACTACAGAATTAAATTACGCTAAAAATTAAAAAAACAAAATCAATTAATTAAAATTAATTATAACATAAATACACACTTTTCACACATATAATAACATAACAAACACTATAAAAAATGCGATATTATTAAAAATTCGATAATTTTAATAACCTATATTATATACTTCAATATTTTAACTTTCTATATTTTTACCATTCGATATTACATTACTTACCTTCAAAACGATATTTTTGATGTCTATATTCTGTCCATTCGATATTTTGTCCAGCCTATATTTTGTACTCGATATTATGTCCATTCGATATTTTGTAGTCGATATTATGTCTGTTTACCATTTGATTGATTGACTGTGATAATGTGATGAAACACTTATGGCACTACAATATTGTGCTTGCTGGTGTTAAGTCAAACTGTAGAAGATGAATTTTAGCAATTATACAAGATTTCAAAAAATAATTTAGGGCTGTGTTTTTCCCAATATTACTTGTCCAGTGCAGATGCTGAATACATACAAATAGTGAGGCCACATTTGCAGAGATGACAGTTCATTCCTGTTACTCAGTTGACAACACCTGCCTGCTGAAGGGTATGGTTTAGTAAAAGGCTCTGTTAACTAGCAAGACAGAGGCTCCAATTCAGAAGGAGTGCAAGGGGTGACAGTGGCTATGGCCCTATTGAGGACATGTTTGATTTCGATCAATTTCATTAAGAGCTCTCATGTTCAGGTTGCAGAAGCCAGACTGGGAGGGTACAGAAGAGAACACAAAGCTAGAATTGGTAAAATGCTAATACAGAACCAAGTGGAAAGCAAGTATATTGCCAGTTCAATATCTTTCCAAATGACAATATATTTACTGTAGTCCAGTTGTTGCAATTGTATATATCAACAGGTACTATCGCAGCATCTCCTTCTTTGAGGTTGCAAGAGTTAACAGGCCTAGATGCTCTTCTGGGATCCAGTAACCACTCCAAAGCTTGTGTGGTCGAATGAATCATGAATAGGATATCTCATGTAGAGAGTTGACTAGCTGCAATTCCAAAAACACAGAACGGCTTCTAGAGCCTAAAGTGCCATCAGCGAAGTTCCAGAACCTGCTGGCAGATATGACTAAGATACAGTTAATTTTGACTCAAAATCTTAAGTGTGCCACGAATTAGCTTCCTCATCTACAGTCTTTGATTAACAGAATGGAAGACATCGCAAAAATGTCTGTTTATATGTATTCATGTATGTATGTGGTATTTCTAGGGTTAGTGTAAGAATGCATCTTTCTTGTCTACAGTTGTTAATTACCAGAGCAAAAGGCAGTTCAAATTCATCTGTTTACAGGAATGTAGCTTTCTTGGAAACAGTTGTTGAGTATCAGAATAGAAAACAGCATGGTAGGGAATAAATGTTTGTAGATCAGCAGAAAGGTTATATATATCTATCAAAGGTAGGTTGAAATGAACAGTATCAGCTGAAATATGTGAGTAGCATAGTTGGAACCGCAACTGGAATGGATTAAACTAAGGTGAAGAGAAATATTTTCTGGATGTTTGAGAACTCCTGAAGTCTACAAAGATTTATATTTAAGTTGATATCTACTGCTGAAAACCTACAGATTAACACCTGCTGCATGGAGAAGCAAGGCAACAGATTACTTAGATCTAGGGATCATATATGATCATCAGATACAAATTAGTTGACAATGAAAGAAGGGACACCTGAGTCATCTGCTTGAGTTGGTAAACATACCTGGTACAAGAGACACTTCTAGTTTTTTCAAGAATTCATAGGTCTTTGAATAAAGGACCATGAATTAGTATTTAACCCTGATAAGAGTTTTTAAACTTCCTCAAATCACTGGGTATTAAATCAGACGAGCAATTCCATGTGTCAAGCTGGTGCCTATCGTATTCATTTCCAAAAACCCTTGGGCAATAATGTGGCACAATGAAACACATGTGGTTGCCACATAGTCTAAGGCAGTAGAAGTGATCAATCTGATTAAATAATATATACCAAGGTAAATAAAAATGTGCAGGACTCATATGATTTGTCCTGAATGCATGCCTATTGGATACTCATGGTCCCAGGTACAAATACTGTGGGTCCACTCAACCTTTTATTCTCCAGATAATGATAAAATGATTATTATTGAACAGGATAACAAAAAAAATCTATTGCCCAGCACAAGATACCACATGAAATGCATGTTTGTTTTTATACATACAGGTTATGACAAAATACTATGGTTGCTTCTTATTGTTTGAGACTATATTAAGTTGGCATGAATTTTACACTAAAAAATGTAATAGCTTTATTGAACATCAATTGATCAGTAACAAGTCAATTCTATTAATTATTATCTATTGAGTCATTATTTATGGCACTGATTCTGATGTACAGCATCTAAACTGTTTTAAATAATGGAAAGTCCTCCCTCATATAAAGAATTATCCATTTGGGAAAACATTATATCGGTCTAAACCTGAGACAGGCAGATCCTGAAACCACCATCTTCTAACAATGCCAAATAATAAGTGCAAACATATTAGTATCTTGTTTTCATTACAGGGGTCTGTATAATGATGCAAGCAGATCTAATAAGGGATTACTTTAGAATTAGAAAATTGGCATGGCTTTGAACATTTTATGTAAGGACTTTAACTACGCTTTAAATCCTACAATCATACATTTACATCTGTGAGCTCTTTTTTATAAAGAGAAGGTGCATATCTAAAATAATTTTGATTACCTGTTTATATCATGCATAAGTGAATTTAATTTCGTAGAAGCACCCTTTGCTCAGAGACCAGGATGAGAAAGAAATGTATTAAGGCGCTATTAAGTTCTACACAAGAATGTTTGTTAACTATGAAGGATGCTTAAGGTTTTGTGTAGAGAAGACAGTACCTTTACTACACCACCTGAGGGCAGGCAGCTATATTTTAAGTTCTCTGCCTGAACAGGTCCCTGGTAAAATGGATGAGACTCTGCAGGAAAATCTCTGTGGTGGTTTCTGCCCATCTGGTCTGCCCCTCTTCCAGAAATGCCTTCAACAGTAGCTCCCTCTGTGACTCTCCGTAGCCCCACATTTCGCATTATGTTTTCTCAAGAGTGGGCATCCTCCCATTCCACTTACCAGTCGCCTCTTCAAGGCAAGAACCTACATGAACCACCCCCTAATCCAACTACTATACATTGATTACAAAATATTCAAATTGATTCTCCGTTGAATTTTATTCATTCACTTGCTTTATTTCGGTTCATAAAAAACCCATAAAAGGAAACAGTATAAAACACCAAATACATATGTGTACATATAAAAATACTGTAAGTTAAGAAATGATAACAAACAAGTTACAGCCCTTCAGCAAGAACATAAACAGGTATGAAAAATGTAAACTGTCCATCAATACCTTTCTCGCACATTAATTTTCTTGTTCCTCAAATTCCATAGGGCTGTGAGAAAAATGTAACAATTGAAAAGAAAACTGGTCCACGTGTATCTGTAATGTATATTATCAGTGCTATAATGTGGTCATTGAGGCCCATCATTCTGCATAGTGGTATAATACAGCATTTTCTTACCTTTGTGTATGTCACACACAAAATTAAAACATGTTCAATAGACTCTATGGCCTCACATCCCATGGGACACATATTTAATACGCCTAACCCCTCTTCCAACGACAGGTGAAGGGAGCTATCTGTAATGTGCCCACTCTAAACTTAATAAAAAGTGCTCATGCAAACAGTTTTGTAACCATATCTAAATATGGTTCAAACTCAAAACCACATTTGAATAAGCGGAACCCGTCATCAGGGCCGACTGGCTACCGGGCGTTTTGGTGTGCTGCCAAGCTGGGGGCTGATTTCATTGATGGGGACCTGCGTGTGATTAAAACCATTAATTTTGCTTGGTTTATTTAGAAGCACACGCAGTTCCCCATCAACGAAATTAGCCCCCACCGCAGTGAAATCAGCCCCCAGCTTGGCAGCACACCAAAACGCCCGGTTGCCAGTCCGGCCCTGGCCATCAGTCAGGCTGCCAGATGTGGTCCTGGTAATTGTTTCTCCAAAAACATGGGCCGAATAGGCCATTTTGAGCTTTTCAATGGCATCACTCAATATATAATTGAGATTTAACCAAAAGTCCCCAAATCCCAGCTTGAATAACCATGACTTTATGTAAGCACACCAAGGGATCCTTTCAGCACATGGCCCCTCTAGCTAACATTGGAGCCATTGACTGTAGGGCTCTACTTCTCTTGTCGGCTAGTCCCTTAACAAATACTCAGTCTCATTGCTACGATATCAGAGATAGATCTAAAATTTAGATCTATATGGATAAGAAGTGTGGGGGTGCTAGGAGGAATTTTTAACAACAATTACAAGAAGATGTTCTCTGCCATTTCCAGCATCCCCAAATTGCAGTGATCCCAAATATGTGCTCCCTATAGGGATGCCCCACGCCCCACACACTTGGCTCCTATAAATTTCAAAAGGGGGGGAATGGGAAAAGATGGTAAACTATATGCAAACCATATAGTAGACCCTGCAGATTGCTTTAGTGATAGGATGCTCTTCCTCAATTGAACTGGCTACCATTGCGAGTCTTCCAATCGAACACCCAAGTAATCAAACTCAAACACCCGCTCAAGGGCTACCCCATCCACTGATATAGCTCTTCTTATTTTGCCCTTGCAATCCCCCAACACCATATACTTAGTGTTGGTGTTGTTAATTTCTAACCCATAGTCCCTACAGTATAAGAAGAATTTCTCGAGTAGTGTAGAAAGGCCCCAAGGACTTTCCGACAATAGCAGGATATCATCAGCAAATAGCAAGCAAGGTGTATTTATATCTTTAATCTTGGTCAAATCATTCTCACAGTTGAAATATATGGGAGACACTTGTTGATATATAGAAGAAAGAGTGTAGGAGCCAGTACGCACCCGTGGCGCACTAATGTCCAGACTGGTATATCGTCTGTCAGTTCGCCAACAGGTCCCCTCCTAACCCTGGCAAAGTTGTCTGTATATAATGCCTGGATTAGGGTAAAAAGGCCTTTTGGTACCCCTATCCTGCTACAGGTTTAACAATAATTTAGTCCTTTGGACCAGATCAAATACAATTGAAGATCCACGAAGGCCACCAATAACCTCCCCTTTCCCAGGTCTACACTTCTCCACTTTATGGCTAAAAAATGTACAATTTGTTCTATTTGTACTAACTTTATGCCTAAAACCTGTCTGTAGATGCGATAGTTCCTTAACTTGCTCAATCCAATCCCATAGCCTATTAAGTATCTGAGAATGAAAAGATTTCTGGATGTTATCGATTAAGCTTATGGGTCTGTAATCACTCGGGGAAGCCCTGTCTCCTTTTTTGTGAATCAGCACTATAATGGCTCCTTCCAAGTAGCCGGGACCTGGCCCCCTGCCATCAGGGCATTTGACACCATATATATTTATGGGGCCCAGATCTGCGGTTCACTTCTATGTAAATCAACCTGGATTCTATTAAGTCCTGGAGCTTTCCTGGGCATCTGCGCCAATATGGCAAGGGTGGGTTCTTCAAGCGTAAATTCTCGCAATATTCCCCCTTATTATCTCAAGGGAGTATTGATGCACCCACAACACTGTCAGCTACTAAGGTGCTCCCTCAAAGTATGCAGCTCTTTCCTCTTGGGGAATGTGGCAGTCTGGTCTCGCATTATCTGATCACACCCATTTCTGGATAACAGCTGTCAAAAGCCTTTACTGTCTTAGGTCCTCCCAGCAGCCAGTAGATTATCCCAGACTCCCTCTTCCACCACAGCTTTCCTTTCCTTGATAGTACTATCGTTAGCAAGTCTATACTTATGGTTGAATCATTTGTTAGACCTTTGAAGATTTGGTGCCTTTTTCCACCTACAAATCTTTACAAAA
The DNA here is from genome assembly GCF_964261635.1 of Lissotriton helveticus. NCBI lineage: Eukaryota > Metazoa > Chordata > Amphibia > Caudata > Salamandridae > Lissotriton > Lissotriton helveticus. The sequence goes on along the minus strand of NC_136067.1, from coordinate 1,212,735,552 downwards.
TTTAGGCAAAATCTACTGAAGAAGGCTGAGTGGGCTACCACTATCTGACTCAGAATCAGCTCCTTTTGGGATAATGCCGTAATTCACATAGTCTAAGGCAGTAGAAGTGATCAATCTGATTAAATAATATATACCAAGGTAAATAAAAATGTGCAGGACTCATATGATTTGTCCTGAATGCGTGCCTATTGAATACTCATGGTCCCAGGTACAAATACTGTGGGTCCACTCAACCTTTTATTCTCCAGATAATGATAAAATGATTATTATTGAACAGGATAACAAAAAAATCTATTGCCCAGCACAAGATACCACATGAAATGCATGTTTGTTTTTATACATACAGGTTATGACAAAATACTATGGTTGCTTCTTATTGTTTAAGACTATATTAAGTTGGCATGAATTTTACACTAAAAAATGTAATAGCTTTATTGAACATCAATTGATCAGTAACAAGTCAATTCTATTAAATATTATCTATTGAGTCATTATTTATGGCACTGATTTTGATGTACAGCATCTAAACTGTTTTAAATAATGGAAAGTCCTCCCTCATATAAAGAATTATCCATTTGGGAAAACATTATATCGGTCTAAACCTGAGACAGGCAGATCCTGAAACCACCATCTTCTAACAATGCCAAATAATAAGTGCAAACATATTAGTATCTTGTTTTCATTACAGCGGTCTGTATAATGATGCAAGCAGATCTAATAAGGGATTACTTTAGAATTAGAAAATTGGCATGGCTTTGAACATTTTATGTAAGGACTTTAACTACGCTTTAAATCCTACAATCATACATTTACATCTGTGAGCTCTTTTTTATAAAGAGAAGGTGCATATCTAAAATAATTTTGATTACCTGTTTATATCATGCATAAGTGAATTTAATTTCGTAGAAGCACCCTTTGCTCAGAGACCAGGATGAGAAAGAAATGTATTAAGGCGCTATTAAGTTCTACACAGGAATGTTTGTTAACTATGAAGGATGCTTAAGGTTTTGTGTGGAGAAGACAGTACCTTTACTACACCACCTGAGGGCAGGCAGCTACATTTTAAGTTCTCTGCCTGAACAGGTCCCTGGTAAAATGGATGAGACTCTGCAGGAAAATCTCTGTGGTGGTTCCTGCCCATCTGGTCTGCCCCTCTTCCAGAAATGCCTTCAACAGTAGCTCCCTCTGTGACTCTCCGTAGCCCCACATTTCGCATTATGTTTTCTCAAGAGTGGGCATCCTCCCATTCCACTTACCAGTCGCCTCTTCAAGGCAAGAACCTACATGAACCACCCCCTAATCCAACTACTATATATTGATTACAAAATATTCAAATTGATTCTCCGTTGAATTTTATTCATTCACTTCCTTTATTTCGGTTCATAAAAAACCCATAAAAGGAAACAGTATAAAACACCAAATACATATGTGTACATATAAAAATACTGTAAGTTAAGAAATGATAACAAACAAGTTACAGCCCTTCAGCAAGAACATAAACAGGTATGAAAAATGTAAACTGTCCATCAATACCTTTCTCGCACATTAATTTTCTTGTTCCTCAAATTCCATAGGGCTGTGAGAAAAATGTAACAATTGAAAAGAAAACTGGTCCACGTGTATCTGTAATGTATATTATCAGTGCTATAATGTGGTCATTGAGGCCCATCATTCTGCATAGTGGTATAATACAGCATTTTCTTACCTTTGTGTATGTCACACACAAAATTAAAACATGTTCAATAGACTCTATGGCCTCACATCCCATGGGACACATATTTAATATGCCTAACCCCTCTTCCAACGACAGGTGAAGGGAGCTATCTGTAATGTGCCCACTCTAAACTTAATAAAAAGTGCTCATGCAAACAGTTTTGTAACCATATCTAAATATGGTTCAAACTCAAAACCACATTTGAATAAGAGGAACCCGTCATCAGGGCCGACTGGCTACCGGGCGTTTTGGTGTGCTGCCAAGCTGGGGGCTGATTTCATTGATGGGGACCTGCGTGTGATTAAAACCATTAATTTTGCTTGGTTTATTTAGAAGCACACGCAGTTCCCCATCAACGAAATTAGCCCCCACCGCAGTGAAATCAGCCCCCAGCTTGGCAGCACACCAAAACGCCCGGTTTGCAGTCCGGCCCTGGCCGTCAGTCAGGCTGCCAGATGTGGTCCTGGTAATTGTTTCTCCAAAAACATGGGCCGAATAGGCCATTTTGAGCTTTTCAATGGCATCACTCAATATATAATTGAGATTTAACCAAAAGTCCCCAAATCCCAGCTTGAATAACCATGACTTTATGTAAGCACACCAAGGGATCCTTTCAGCACATGGCCCCTCTAGCTAACATTGGAGCCATTGACTGTAGGGCTCTACTTCTCTTGTCGGCTAGTCCCTTAACAAATACTCAGTCTCATTGCTACGATATCAGAGATAGATCTAAAATTTAGATCTATATGGATAAGAAGTGTGGGGGTGCTAGGAGGAATTTTTAACAACAATTACAAGAAGATGTTCTCTGCCATTTCCAGCATCCCCAAATTGCAGTGATCCCAAATATGTGCTCCCTATAGGGATGCCCCACGCCCCACACACTTGGCTCCTATAAATTTCAAAAGGGGGGGAATGGGAAAAGATGGTAAACTATATGCAAACCATATAGTAGACCCTGCAGATTGCTTTAGTGATAGGATGCTCTTCCTCAATTGAACTGGCTACCATTGCGAGTCTTCCAATCGTACACCCAAGTAATCAAACTCAAACACCCGCTCAAGGGCTACCCCATCCACTGATATAGCTCTTCTTATTTTGCCCTTGCAATCCCCCAACACCATATACTTAGTGTTGGTGTTGTTAATTTCTAACCCATAGTCCCTACAGTATAAGAAGAATTTCTCGAGTAGTGTAGAAAGGCCCCAAGGACTTTCCGACAATAGCAGGATATCATCAGCAAATAGCAAGCAAGGTGTATTTATATCTTTAATCTTGGTCAAATCATTCTCACAGTTGAAATATATGGGAGACACTTGTTGATATATAGAAGAAAGAGTGTAGGAGCCAGTACGCACCCGTGGCGCACTAATGTCCAGACTGGTATATCATCTGTCAGTTCGCCAACAGGTCCCCACCTAACCCTGGCAAAGTTGTCTGTATATAATGCCTGGATTAGGGTAAAAAGGCCTTTTGGTACCCCTATCCTGCTACAGGTTTAACAATAATTTAGTCCTTTGGACCAGATCAAATACAATTGAAGATCCACGAAGGCCACCAATAACCTCCCCTTTCCCAGGTCTACACTTCTCCACTTTATGGCTAAAAAATGTACAATTTGTTCTATTTGTACTAACTTTATGCCTAAAACCTGTCTGTAGATGCGATAGTTCCTTAACTTGCTCAATCCAATCCCATAGCCTATTAAGTATCTGAGAATGAAAAGATTTCTGGATGTTATCGATTAAGCTTATGGGTCTGTAATCACTCGGGGAAGCCCTGTCTCCTTTTTTGTGAATCAGCACTATAATGGCTCCTTCCAAGTAGCCGGGACCTGGCCCCCTGCCATCAGGGCATTTGACACCATATATATTTATGGGGCCCAGATCTGCGGTTCACTTCTATGTAAATCAACCTGGATTCTATTAAGTCCTGGAGCTTTCCTGGGCATCTGCGCCAATATGGCAAGGGTGGGTTCTTCAAGCGTAAATTCTCGCAATATTCCCCCTTATTATCTCAAGGGAGTATTGATGCACCCACAACACTGTCAGCTACTAAGGTGCTCCCTCAAAGTATGCAGCTCTTTCCTCTTGGGGAATGTGGCAGTCTGGTCTCGCATTATCTGATCACACCCATTTCTGGATAACAGCTGTCAAAAGCCTTTACTGTCTTAGGTCCTCCCAGCAGCCAGTAGATTATCCCAGACTCCCTCTTCCACCACAGCTTTCCTTTCCTTGATAGTACTATCGTTAGCAAGTCTATACTTATGGTTGAATCATTTGTTAGACCTTTGAAGATTTGGTGTCTTTTTCCACCTACAAATCTTTACAAAATGTAGGCAAAATCTACTGAAGAAGGCTGAGTGGGCTACCACTATCTGACTCAGAGTCAGCTCCTTTTGGGATAATGCCGTAATTCACATAGTCTAAGGCAGTAGAAGTGATCAATCTGATTAAATAATATATACCAAGGTAAATAAAAATGTGCAGGACTCATATGATTTGTCCTGAATGCGTGCCTATTGAATACTCATGGTCCCAGGTACAAATACTGTGGGTCCACTCAACCTTTTATTCTCCAGATAATGATAAAATGATTATTATTGAACAGGATAACAAAAAAAATCTATTGCCCAGCACAAGATACCACATGAAATGCATGTTTGTTTTTATACATACAGGTTATGACAAAATACTATGGTTGCTTCTTATTGTTTAAGACTATATTAAGTTGGCATGAATTTTACACTAAAAAATGTAATAGTTTTATTGAACATCAATTGATCAGTAACAAGTCAATTCTATTAAATATTATCTATTGAGTCATTATTTATGGCACTGATTCTGATGTACAGCATCTAAACTGTTTTAAATAATGGAAAGTCCTCCCTCATATAAAGAATTATCCATTTGGGAAAACATTATATCGGTCTAAACCTGAGACAGGCAGATCCTGAAACCACCATCTTCTAACAATGCCAAATAATAAGTGCAAACATATTAGTATCTTGTTTTCATTACAGGGGTCTGTATAATGATGCAAGCAGATCTAATAAGGGATTACTTTAGAATTAGAAAATTGGCATGGCTTTGAACATTTTATGTAAGGACTTTAACTACGCTTTAAATCCTACAATCATACATTTACATCTGTGAGCTCTTTTTTATAAAGAGAAGGTGCATATCTAAAGTAATTTTGATTACCTGTTTATATCATGCATAAGTGAATTTAATTTCGTAGAAGCACCCTTTGCTCAGAGACCAGGATGAGAAAGAAATGTATTAAGGCGCTATTAAGTTCTACACAGGAATGTTTGTTAACTATGAAGGATGCTTAAGGTTTTGTGTAGAGAAGACAGTACCTTTACTACACCACCTGAGGGCAGGCAGCTACATTTTAAGTTCTCTACCTGAACAGGTCCCTGGTAAAATGGATGAGACTCTGCAGGAAAATCTCTGTGGTGGTTTCTGCCCATCTGGTCTGCCCCTCTTCCATAAATGCCTTCAACAGTAGCTCCCTCTGTGACTCTCCGTAGCCCCACATTTCGCATTATGTTTTCTCAAGAGTGGGCATCCTCCCATTCCACTTACCAGTCGCCTCTTCAAGGCAAGAACCTACATGAACCACCCCCTAATCCAACTACTATATATTGATAACAAAATATTCAAATTGATTCTCTATTGAATTTTATTCATTCACTTCCTTTATTTCGGTTCATAAAAAAACCATAAAAGGTAACAGTATAAAACACCAAATACATATGAGTACATATAAAAATACTGTAAGTTAAGAAATGTTAACAAACAAGTTATAGCCCTTGAGCAAGAACATAAACAGGTATGAAAAATGTAAACTGTCCATCCATACCTTTCTCGCACATTAATTTTCTTGGTCCTCAAATACCATATGGCTGTGAGAAAAATGTAACAATTGAAAAGAAAACTGGTCCACGTGTATCTGTAATGTATATTCTCAGTGCTATAATGTGGTCATTGAGGCCCATCATTCTGCATAGTGGTATAATACAGCATTTTCTTTGCTTTGTGTATGTCACACACAAAATTAAAACATGTTCAATAGACTCTATGGCCTCACATCCCATGGGACACATATTTAATACGCCTAACCCCTCTTCCAACGACAGGTGAAGGGAGCTATCTGTAATGTGCCCACTCTAAGCTTAATAAAAAGTGCTCATGCAAACAGTTTTGTAACCATATCTAAATATGGTTCAAACTCAAAACCACATTTGAATAAGAGGAACCCGTCATCAGGGCCGACTGGCTACCGGGCGTTTTGGTGTGCTGCCAAGCTGGGGGCTGATTTCATTGATGGGGACCTGCGTGTGATTAAAACCTTTAATTTTGCTTGGTTTATTTAGAAGCACACGCAGTTCCCCATCAACGAAATTAGCCCCCACCACAGTGAAATCAGCCCCCAGCTTGGCAGCACACCAAAACGCCCGGTTGCCAGTCCGGCCCTGGCCGTCAGTCAGGTTGCCAGATGTGGTCCTGGTAATTGTTTCTCCAAAAACATGGGCCGAATAGGCCATTTTGAGCTTTGCAATGGCATCACTCAATATATAATTGAGATTTAACCAAAAGTCCGCTAATCCCAGCTTGAATAACCATGACTTTATGTAAGCACACCAAGGGATCCTTTCAACACATGGCCCCTCTAGCTAACCTTGGAGCCATTGACTGTAGGGCTCTAGTTCTCTTGTCGGCCAGTCCCTTAACAAATACTCAGTCTCATTGCTACGATATCAGAGATAGATCTAAAATTTAGATCTATATAGATAAGAAGTGTGGGGGTGCTAGGAGGAATTTTTAACAACAATTACAAGAAGATGTTCTCTGCCATTTCCAGCATCCCCAATTTGCAGTGATCCCAAATATGTGCTCCCTATAGGGATGCCCCACACACTTGGCTCATATAGATTTCAAAAGGGGGGAATCGGAAAAGATGGTAAACTATATGCAAACCATATAGTAGACCCTGCAGATTGCTTTAGTGATAGGATGCTCTTCCTCAATTGAACTGGCTACCATTGCGAGTCTTCCAATCAAACACCCAAGTAATCAAACTCAAACACCCGCTCAAGGGCAACCCCATCCACTGATATAGCTCTTCTTATTTTGCCCTTGCAATCCCCCAACACCATATACTTAGTTTTGGTGTTGTTAATTTCTAACCCATAGTCCCTACAGTATAAGAAGAATTTCTCGAGTAGTGTAGAAAGGCCCCAAGGACTTTCCGACAATAGCTTGGTATCATCAGCAAATAGCAAGCAAGGTGTATTTGTATCTTTAATCTTGGTCAAATCATTCTCACAGTTTAAATATATGGGAGACACTTGTTGATATATAGAAGAAAGAGTGTAAGAGCCAGTACGCACCCGTGGCGCACTAATGTCCAGACTGGTATCTCGTCTGTCAGTTCGCCAACAGGTCCCCACCTAACCCTGGCAAAGTTGTCTGTATATAATGCCTGGATTAGGGTAAAAAGGCCTTTTGGTACCCCTATCCTGCTACAGGTTTACCATAATTTAGTCCTTTGGACCAGATCAAATACAATTGAAGATCCACGAAGGCCACGAATAACCTCCCCTTTCCCAGGTCTACACTTCTCCACTTTATGGCTAAAAAATGTATAATTTGTTCTATTGTACTAACTTTATGCCTAAAACCTGTCTGTAGATGCGATAGTTACATAACTTGCTCAATCCAATCCCATGGCCTATTAAGTATCTGAGAATGAAAAGATTTCTGGATGTTATCGATTAAGCTTATGGGTCTGTAATCACTCGGGGAAGCCCTGTCTCCTTTTGTGTGAATCAGCACTATAATGGCTCCTTCCAAGTAGCCGGGACCTGGCCCCCTGCCATCAGGGCATTTGACACCATATATATTTATGGGGCCCAGATCTGCAGTACACTTCTATGTAAATCAACCCGGATTCTATTAAGTCCTGGAGCTTTCCTGGGCATCTGCGCCAATATGGCAAGGGTGGGTTCTTCAAGCGTAAATTCTCGCAATATTCCCCCTTATTATCTCAAGGGAGTATTGATGCACCCACAACACTGTCAGCTACTAAGGTGCTTGTCTGGTATAGACCCTCAAAGTATGCAGCTCATTCCTCTTGGGGAATGTGGCAGTCTGGTCTCGCATTATCTGATCACACCCATTTCTGGATAACAGCTGTCAAAAGCCTTTACTGTCTTAGGTCCTCCCAGCAGCAAGTAGATTATCCACCTACAAATCTTTACAAAATGTAGGCAAAATCTACTGAAGAAGGCTGAGTGGGCTACCACTATCTGGCTCAGAGTCAGCTCCTTTTGGGATAATGCCGTAATTTAATTCAATATAAGTTGGTTTAAGTTTGCAAACAAATCCTCTGACTTAAGCAAAGACTCCCATTTGATTGTTCGTTTGTTACCAGTAATCTCCATCGAGTTTGTGGCAACAGACTCTTCTAAGACCCCTCTCTTCTGGCAGGCCATCCCGTCTAGGGAAATATCATTGAGTAATGGTCACAGTCCTGACATGCACAAACAGCGTGGTCAAACACCTCCTGCTATAATCTTATATCCAAAAAGACTCAATCAGTGTGGCTATTGTAATTTCCTCTAGTGAAAATTGGCCTTGCGGCTTGATCTGAGGGGAGTCACCCATTTCCTGATCTTATGCCAAGCATACCCATAATATCTACAATCTGGGATCCCGCAACCCTTATTTTAGTTAATCTGTGTGAGCAATTGAGTGGAGATATACCCCACAGACGATCCTCTTCCTTAATGAAGTTTAAATATGGTGCATAGGGCTCAAAGCACACATTAAAATCACTGCAATAATATCCAATAAGAAAGGGGCTGTTGTGACAAAAAAGCATTTAAGATGTTCAAATCAAATCAAAATGAGCTTTATTCGATATTTACATTGAATATCATAAAAGCATTCAAAATATCAGTTAAAAGAAAAACTTCTTACATTTATAACATTTATAACACTTAGTTATTAAAAAGAGACGAAATATAAAATTTAAATATAAACATTTTCAAAAAAATTGATCTTAAAAAGAACACAGTATTTAGAAACAGACCAATGTACGATAAGATCTTTAGCTGTTTGCCGAATCAAGTTGTACCTGCTAACGAGTTTCTAAATTTAAGTAATAATTTTAAAAAATATTCCATTTTACATATGACATCCTTGTCCTCTAGCTCTTGTAGGCGTTCAAAGGCGTCTCTACAGGACCTTAGTCCCCATTTTTTCAGCAAGGGTCTCAATAAAGATTTCCTAGGGGTGGTATAATAAGTACAAAATAGTATGGAGTGAATGTTTGATTGAACAGAAGTATGATCACAAGGGCATAGGCTCAAATTTCGCGACCAATCGTTACATATCGGGAAAGTTATTAGACGAAAAAAAGAGCCCAACCTAAATCTTGTAAGCAACATTCTTGTGAAACAGGAGTAGTCACTGGAAAGATATCGTTGTAGCCCTTTATTCACAGTGATCCTTTGATAGGCCTGGATTGATTTATTTAATTTCTGGGTCGCCCACCTTTTAGCTTCTAGGTGATCCAGTAGGGTCTTTCTGAGTTCTTTTCTTGAGATATTTTCCAGCGTCATTGGGTCGGTATAATACTCAGGGCGATCTATCTCTTGGAACATCTTTTTAACATATGTTAGCCATTTCATATGTTTTACCCCCTCCAGATTAAGAATGTCCGTTATTATGTCGCGGTTTAGAACAGTCTCGGCAGTGGTCCAAATTTTATGCCATAGAAGCGGTGGCTCAACTTTAATTTGATCAATGATAAATGGTAGGCCTAACTCTATATGCATCATGTAGACTGATGTAGCTTTCGACGTCGCTAACAGGTATCTTAGGAAGTTGTTTCTGCCACTTGTATTGATGAGATGTCGTTTTCAATACCCCAGAGGCCGGCCCCATAGATGGCTGTAGAAACACACTTGGCTTTATAGATGATTATGAGTTGTTTAACTGGCCTCCCTCCTATTTTACTTGCAAAGTCACGTATACCTCCAATAGCTCTGACAAAAGCAAGTTTCCTAGCTTTGACAGCGGGCTGCCATAATACCTTCCTGTTTATACTTATACCAAGGTACGTGAAATTGTCGACTGTCTCCAGTTTTTGATCCTTGATAAAAATAGGGCATGGAATTTTCTTTCTGCCCTTACTGCAAGCCATAGAAAAGGTCTTCCCAATGTTGACTTTCAATCCCCTTTCCTGCATATAGTTGGTAAATGCAGCAACAGCACGTTGTAGCCCCAATCTTGTTCGAGAGATGATAGCCGCATCGTCGGCATACAACAAGATTGGGATGGCTTGGCCTCCCACCTTAGGGTAGTTACATTCAATGTTTTTTAAATGCTCACCGATTGCATTTATATAGAGGGAGAAAAGCAGGGGGACTAAGATGCAGCCCTGCCTAACCCCTCTGTTGATGGTAAACCTTGGTGAGCATTCTCCCTTCAGGCCAAACCGCACCCTGGCACCAGCATCTTTATACAGTTTCATTATGAAGGCAAGAATTGATGGATCCATCCCTAAATGGTCAAGGGTTTCCCATAGTTGGTCATGGACCACACAGTCAAAAGCAGAGCTTAAGTCTATGTATGTTATGTAGAGACTTTCCCTCTTAATCACCACATATTTTGACATAATAAGATGTAAGTTCAAGCTCTGCTCGACTGTACCCCTTCCCTTTCGGAAACCATATTGCAATCTTGAGAGTATGTTCTCCTCTTCTGTCCACTTTTGCAAGCGTTTCAAGACGATTCGGCCCGCGATCTTCATGGTAGAATCGAGCAGGGAGATAGGCCGATAGCATGATGGTAAATGCCTGTCTCCTTTTTTATATATGGGTATCACTATTGCTTCAGCCCAAGTGGGAATTTGGCCAGAAGCATTCGCTGAATTCAAGACAGCGGTTAATATTGGTGCCCACATATATATCTCGGTCTTAAAAACGTCTGCAGGGATGGCATCCGGACCAGGTGCCTTCCCTGACGGACTCTCCCTTATTGCTTCGATCACCTCTTCAAGCGAAAACACAACGTTAGCAATAGTTTTGCTCCTGGAGGGAAATGTTAAATGTGGAGGCAGAGTGGAATCCACTAGGGTGCCATTTACAAGACTAGGTTTACTGTATAATTCTTGAAAATGGGCAGCCCACGTATCACCATCAATTGCAAGGTCCAGGTGTCTCTTAGGTGTTTTTATCCATGGGAGTGGGGTGTTTAAAAATTTCCAGAAAGCTGAAGAGTCCCTATTTTCACTTGTTAACAAGAGAGTCTGCCAGGCTTCCTTCTTCAGAGTGTTTTTCCTGTTTTTGATGGCAAGATGGTATCGAAGTCTAGCTTGGCGTATCTCCATAACTTGTTTAGGTGTTGTATGAAGAACTTTCTTCAGAGATTTTAGGGCTCTTGTGCACTCGTTATCGAACCACCCTTTTGGGGTAATAGGGCCTTGTTTAAACTGTCTTGTAAGGAGCGTTTTAAGGCTCTCTTGAATTTTCAAGAAGGCTTCCAGGATTGATTGAGGGTGTTCATTTATGGACAAGCAAGTGTGTATCTCCTCCCATCGCAGCTTAAGTAAATTTTTAAGGAGATTAGCTGGATTAATTTGATCCCATTTGATGGTATAACCATTTAGTGTACCTAATCTGATGGGTTGTTCATAGTTAAGTCCAGGATTTTCGTGGCTAGGACTAGGAGAAGGTAACACCATGACTAGAGCAAGAGGGTAGTGATCACCAAAGAGGTGGTCCAACGTATCCCAACAAGATATGAAAGAGGCATGCATCTTCGAAAAGAGGATAAAATCGATGGTGGAATTTGTTGCTCTTCCATGGAATGTCGGTTTAAATGGTTTCGAGGGGAATGATAAGACATTTGCAAAATCTAGATTAAACGATGCCATGAAATTATTTAATAATTCCCCTGTGTTTGTATGCACAAAGTGATCGGGCATTTCGTCCTCTGATTCCTTATCGTTTGGAGGAGAAAAATCACACACACCCCTGGAAATATTTTGGCAGATATGACAGTTAAAATCACCCATGAGTGCTGTCACACATTCCCCACCCCGCATTTCTTTGATCGAAATAATAGAATGAGACAAATCATCTAATGTTTTCTCCAAACGATCTAAGGGGATGTTATTATACAGATTAATAATTAAGAGACTCAAAGCTAAGCCCAAGTCCATAACTATAATTTGGTAGAAATCCCCTAGTACACATTTTCGTATCCTGTGTCCCACGGCTACACTTACATATATACAGAGTCCCCCCCGGTGTCTGCCCTGGTTGCTCTCTATTGCTGCTGAATGAAAAGTTTGGAAGCCCAATAAATGTATCGGGGTAAGCACCCAGGTTTCCTGAAAGCACAGGACAGAATAGGAATTAACTACCTCCAGCCATGCTGGTTGAGTGATTTTTGAAGATATCCCCGCCAGGTTCCAACTAAGAATGTGTAAATTGGAGGATAGATCTTGCGTTACCATACAAGTAGTCAAAGATTTTACTTTAATACGCTGGTCAATTGGGGGGAAACGATGTACCGGGAGCTGCATATTTGTTCCATTTACCAGATCTTCTAATATCTTGGTATTTTTTGGGCAGATCTTCATGGATGGTGTATTTGAGAGTATGCTAGGATTATCCTCCCCCTCCACCCTTTGGTTCTTCTCAAAAGGGAGTCAGTCTATATCCTCCAAGTCATAGAGCGGTTCGTAGTAATTGTTACAAGGGAAATTCCAAGTTGGAGTTATTGGCGGGAAAAAGTTACCATAACAAGGTTGGTCATATCTAGGAGTTGGATAGGTTTTGTTTCTCCACGACCTGCCATTTTGCAAATGTGGATTGAAGGTAGTACAAAATTCGCCCCTATCTCCCTGTCCTGGATTTTGGAAATTTCGCAATGGTCTTTGATGGTATTGAATTGTGCGGTTCTCGTAATGATGTATGGAGCGATATGGTTTTGGGGGCATTAAGTCTTCTGGGTAAAAATATAATAAGGATTTGGGTGAAATCGGGCCTTTATTGGTAGCAGTGAACCAGTCCATTATGTGGTTTGTGACTCTAGGATCTTTAAAGGTAATTATAATTACATCACCCTCAATGTCTTTGGGGCGTAAGCCCACCCAGCTGGTTCTCCTCACCATGATGATGTCACCGTTTAGGTGTGGTGGTAATGGCCTATTGTTTTTCAGCCAATAAATGACCTTGTTTTTGAGGCTAACAGGGTCTTCATACCTTACTTCAGATGATAGAGGTGGAACCCCTGTTAGAATGATAACATTATGGGATGCTGCTGGAGGTAGATCCACATGTCTCTCACCCAGTGGTTTGTTATGTTTCTGGGCAGAGGTTTTCGTATCCCGCGTGGATTTGGCATTCCCCATTCTTGCCGAATCCATGAGGGATTTAATTTGAGCTGACTGTGCTTGAGGATCTACAGGCAGTTTGGATAGAACCTTAGAAACTTTGTTTATTCCGCGCAAAGCAGCTGTAGGAGTTGGTATAGTAGAGGTTTTAGATACTTTTACAGATATATTAGGGTTCGACGTTTTTGCCTCTTTTGTAGCTTTCTCTTTCTCTTTAGGAGTCGGTTTGGAAATTGCCGTATCATTACTGATTAAAGTGTTTGGGGTAAGGCATCCTATGAGGGTATCCAATTGAGTTCCTAGTATCCTTACTCTCTCCACTATTGGCATGAGTAAGGCTTTCATAAGATGCTCCATCGCATCTACAAAATCTTTCATTGTTGGAGGAACCTGAGCAATCAGTGTATTACTAAGGACGTTAGGTGCCCCTTCAGCTATTTTATGTAGTTCTTTCATTAATAAGTCCTTTTGGGGCATAACTTTGTCGATAATTGTATCAACCTGGCATAGGCTTTTTTTCCTTCGCTTTTTTGGTGGGGATCTGATTACGGCCTTTTTCCTCTTCATCGAGTTAGTGCCTCTCAGCTTTTTAGGGGCTTTGTGTTTAAAGATAAATAAGTCACATTGTCCTCGGTGTCCCGCCTCTGATGATTTAGGTGTCTCCATGATACATGAGCTTTCATGAATGTTAGGAGGCTTAGGGGTATCAAGGTCAATGAGATCAGTAGTTAGATTACTGCTAGGAAGGGGTTGCTCCAGTTGGTGTCTGGTAGAAATCTGATCTTTGGGAGACGAGCTAGACTGAAAAATTAAAGGGACATTGTCCGTATTGAATAGGTCGTCCTCAGAAGTATCTCGAATTGAGTCATCCAACTGGACAACTGGGATAGCTTTAATAACAGTATCCCAGGCTGTGTTTTTAAGTTGCTCAATTGATAGCCGTCGAGCTGCACGGCGCTCTGCCAGGGCCAGCTCTCTATCAACTTCCACCTTTGCTTTTATAAAATATTTATCAAGTGGGCCCAAAATAGAAGAACCTACCCTGGAAGGTAAAGCGTCATCAATGGGTGTAGACATACCCGGCTGGTAATCCCGATCTAACAATATATTGAAATGAGATCTCGTAACTTACTGGTAAACGACAGGGGAATGGCCAAGCCTAGCCTTATCTGGCCTTGGAGGGCCGTAGAGGGCCCGGGCTGCGACCCGCGTGCGTCCCGCGGTGCGCGGTAATGTCCTTCCTTAAATTCCTGTAGGGGGAGAGGGGGCGTGGCGCTGGGAGGGGGCGCGGCTCACACGGGAAGAGGACCCAGCTGATGGTGGTGGATGCTGGTCCTCGCAGTCCCGGGGCCGGGCCTCTCGCCTCCTCTGTGGCCACACCGTTAGCCTCCTCCCGCTGGAAGACACAGGCTGCAGGAATCACTGTTAGCTACTCCAGTAGCGTCGCTGACACACCACAGGGCAAAAGTCAAAAGAAACCTCTCTGCGAGCGGCTCCCGCGTAGCGGGGGCCGCGAGAGGTAATGAACGATTTCAATGGGGGCGTGGCACTGGGAGGGGGCGCGGCTCACACGGGAAGAGGACCCAGCTGGTGGTGGTGGATGCTGGTCCTCGCAGTCCCGGGGCCGCGCCTCTCGCCTCCTCTGCGGCCACACCGTTAGCCTCCTCCCGCTGGAAGACACAGGCTGCAGGAATCACTGTTAGCTACTCCAGTAGCGTTGCTGACACACCACAGGGCAAAAGTCAAAAGAAACCTCTCTGCGAGCGGCACCCCAGCAGTCAATAATCAGTGGCGGAGTGAATAACAGCTAAGTTTGTGCTGTCACTTGCTGTTACAGCAGTGACCAGCAGTGGCCAACGCCAGACACCAGACGCCAGTCACCAGTTCTCAGCTCCGCCCGCCGAGCTCTCCTCACTCCTCAGGCAAACCACTCCTCACCGCTCCTCACCTTTGCGTGCTTGCAGGCGAGCCCGTACTTGCAGGTGAGCCCGTACTTGGCGAGGACCCCCTGGAGCTAGTGCCAAGCTTTTGCTGTGTGCTCGACTCGGCTTCACAGCTTCTCAGCCTCGTAATTTGTAATGAGCCTGTGGGACGATTGGCAGGCGGGTAAGACTCCCCCCGGGTCTGGGGACCCGCTCGCGATTCTCAGCACGCCGCTGCCGCCGATGCCTCTGCTCTACTGCTCTGCTGCTGCTGCTGCCGCGCACACGATCGCCACCTAGCGTCCGTCAAAAAGTGCAAATAGCCCTTTTAAGATGTTTAAAGTGTTAGATGCCTGAGAGAAAGGAGTATTTCTATGGGGACCTATTCCTAGGCAGTAAGCTGATGGTTAGTATATCTGGGGATTCAATATGTAATCTTTTTGCAGTGCCACCCAATGACATTCTTAACTGTAGTGTAGTTCCTATTATCCCAATAGGCTCTGCGCATTGGAATAATATCTTCAATAGTATAGACGTAGGACAGAGGTTAACTAGGTCTTCTACTGTCGATATTAGACTTAAAGTTTAATGTTTGCCAGCTAGCTCAGAGTTCACTAGAAACTTTCTCGAATAGACAAGGTGGAGTTTAACCTCCCTGGATAGACAAGAAGGGATTTAGTTTCTGACAACCATAGAACATGACAATTTTGCTCTCCCCTAATCAAGAGTGTATCTCTAGAGTCGTGTGAAAACAAAAGACAACTTATTTTACTCAGTCAGTTCAGTGCATTCTTAGTTTCACCAGATTATAGAGAAAAGGAAGAGACGGGCGTGTTCAATAAAAAGATGTTATTTATTGATCAGTCTCTTTTCTCATACAAGAGAAATGAATCGCTATTATTGCAATACTTATGGTTAAGTAAAGTGCATACAGTAATAACAGAATTATAAAATAATACTGTAAAAGCATTGATATGGTTTCTTAGCCATATGATACTTAAAATGGATAAAATAGATACATACATATATACATTGACTAATCGTACTCAACTGGTGCTTCTAACTACGCCTACCCCAATGTACCTGACCTAAGCCTAATACGTGGGCGGGAGTAGATAAGTAGCAGTTTAAGTTAAGTTTGTTTTGCCAAGAGTCTGCTTCAAGAATTCTCTACAAAGGGTTATTCAGTTCAGTACCTGGGATTTAGAAGGCTGGAGGGTTGGTATCTCTATCTCAGGTCTTGATATTCCAGCTGCCTGCAAGGGCGCTGGAAGCGCCGGAGCTGGATTTCTCGGCAGGAGAAAAGGCAGCGTCTCTCTCTCAGTGCGTCAGAAAGGAGGGGCAGCGTCTGTGGGCTTCGCTGTCAGCTGGGCTCCTCGGCAAGTCTCGCTGCTCCAATCTTGTCACCACCTCGTGTGTTTGCTTAAGGCAATGTCGGTATTATTTATACCTGAAAGGTGCCGAGATTGACGTAAGGATGGACATAAATACGTCAATAAGGATGTCATACGAACTGGTCGTTCGCACATTCTTTACTGAAGTTCTCGGTTAAATCAAAACAATGGCTGTGGGGATTTCCCAGGTCGTGGTAGGTTTGATTTGTTTTGAGAACACCGTATGCCTATTAGGGGGCTGGAGAAATAGTGCTTGCCTAATGAGATGGCATGCGCTATGACCTAATCAGATAACGGGCTTCTGTGCCGTTGTTTGGCTAATCAGATAACGGGTTTCTGTGCAGTTGAATGGCTGCTAGTTAATTATTAACCAGACAAGGGTCAGAAATAAGGGGATCGATACAGTACCCATAGTAAATACATCACACCCACTCCACGTAATCTATGTCCATATTTACAAATCTAGGCATAGTAAACAAAACTAGTAGTGCATGTGTATACCGAACCACCCCAAAATACAATCAAATGCATTCTGAAAATTGGAAATGCAAAATACACGAAAAGATGAGTATAGTTACTATATGCACTTCAAGCAGTATAAAAATGCTAAATGTAATACGCATATTTTGAAATCAGCATGAACGAAATGCGGAAATTACACATGAAATGGCTCTTAATACAGAAGAAAAGGTCGAGACCATCTCATCACAAAAATCCTAATACTTGCGAACATGCTAGAGGGTAGCTAAAGTCTCTAGAGTAGCTAAAAATAGAAATTTTGTTCTCTAGGAATAGTTTTACTTTAAGCAGAAGATAAGTGTCCCAAAAAATCGTAAATATTTTTGGAAATGGAAGGGGAAAAAAAAAATGTCTCGCTCTCCGTAAAAACTGGTGAGAAAATTTCTTATTGCTTTATTTTCAAAGTTGAAGGCCAAATTCAGGGTGTATGGAACGCCGTGTGCTAGTTTGTTCAAAGTCATTCTTTCTGCTCTGGTGAAAACATCATATTGTTGAGACTTTCGAAAAAACTGTCAACTGCTTCTTGCGAAAGTTCCACTAACTCGGAAAAATTTTGTAACATGCATTCATGAGCATGATTGCCTTCATTGATGTTTCGATCAGCATAGCTGACAGAAGGTCGTACCTGATCGATGCTGCTTTCATCTTGTACTTCACAACTCTTCAATCGTAGTGGTGAAGTCTCCACGAATGCCGTCATCAGGATTGGTAGCCGCTGGGGACAGCACAATGCATGAGCCGTTACCGGACCCAACAAAGTCTCTGCGTCCATTGGCACATCCGATTGTAGTGTCAGACAGGTGTCCAACACGCATTCTTCGCCGCATAGCAAGCACCTTAATACAGGCATAACACAACTTTGCCACATCGGTCTAAATGAAAGAAACCAAGTCATGTTTAAATCTCATAGCCGTGCTAGTCCAAGGACTTTAGTTATGCGGTCCCGGTAGCCAATAGCTCGGATTGTTTCTTCCATTATCGCTGGTGTCTTGTCTGTGACGTGGTTTGCCATAGCGAAGTAACAGGATCAAAAATAGGATGCCTGCCACTAGTCCCAAAAGGAGAGGAAGTCCGCCAAAGATGGAATGGACAAAATCAGGAAAAATACCTAGGATGGCTTTGAATGGGGTTAAAGCTCCCGAAAACACTGTCTTAAATACACTCGCGATTCCACTTGTATCAGAAATATTTAAGATTTCGCTCAGTATTTCTGCGAAATGTATGGGGGAATTGGTTGATAACAGTGAATGAATCTCAGCAGTTGTCCTTGCAACTTGGAGATCATATGTTTCTTTTGATGACGTTAACATGGTTGCCGTCTGTAGGAGCACTGTCTTCATTCTGCTTAAAGTATCAATTCGAATAGAAGAAATTTTCAAACTGGGCCATAACCTTGCCTCCCTGTCTCGGGCATCGTTTGGGAACAATACTCGTTCACAGCACATGACCTTCGTAGTCACGGTTATGAGATAAGGTTTTCCGGGCAGCAGACTGCAACATCTGCGATCTACAATTAGAATGTAACTCCCATTCGAGAGTCTCCTAAAGAATGGTTCTATTTGTGTTGCAGGTGTGCCTAGCTGGTGACATGAAAGGTTATTTGAAGTCCCTTCACATGCTCCATGCAAACTAATACCCTGACACAGAAGTGTACCGCCTAGTGACCTTTCACAATCATTTCCACTAAGGAACACACTTCGTCCTTTATTACTAACACATGCGTGCGTATAGGGCAAGTTCCATGTTGACTTAATGTATCCTTTACCCAACCTTTCATACTGGCCTGCCTGTATATATTTTTGGCAGTATTGAAACTGGAAAGTTGTTATCGGAATATTTATTATCCCATGTATTATCCATTCAATGACAGGTCGTTCTGACATTGTCAATGGTAATCTCTCAAGTTTTTCAATGCTCAGAATTGTATAGTCAGCACCCTTCTGTGCCAAACTGATTTGTTTATCAGTAAGGTTAAAGATATTAAATAGTGACGTTGTGTTGATTAAACGCCAAGGCACATAGCCTGAACGTAGATTTTGTAACGTCCAGCCAAGTTGTACAATAGAACGCAATTGGGACTGACCGTGTTGTAACATCAGTAAGTCTTGCGATATTATATCGATTGCTGAAGACACAATACTGTCCAGTGAATATATTCTGGAGGACAGAGTCATTAAATATGAGAGACGTTCCTTCAATGGCCATATACATCAATAATGTGTATGCATCTCTAAATGTCCAGATAGAGTGACAGTAACAAGTTAATGAAGAATACTGATTATTCAAAAATTGTGTTTATTTTTCTTTTTTTCTTTTTTTATATATATATAAATTCATATAAATACTGTTTTGAATTAGAAAATTAGAAAATTACATAGAAAATCCATCAAATAATTACAAAAGATCACAAATCATATGTTACAGTCATATAAATAAACGAAAATTAATAATACCCCTAGGTAACAATCAACCAAACAACTCACTTACGTGCTACCAATCATACCACAACCATACCACATACTAAGATGAGGAGAAGGAACTGGATTCCAATTAGCTAGATAACAACGCTAATACTATACAAGGGCCACCAGATGTAACAGTCGGCCCCTGCTGCAGGTCTACGCGCGTTTCGGTGGTTCAAGCCACCTTCCGCAGGACCTTGTACATCATCAAGTGCAGATACCAGGGGATCAGAACAAACAAAGGAAAAAATAATAACCTAAGGAAAAAGGGAGAAAACAAGTCTGTCACTCCAAAATACACAAAGATTATATATACAAAAACATTACACATTCACTGTTTAGGCAAGACTCTGGGAGCTCATCAACGTGACCATAGAGAAAGAGTCCTACATCTCACAAGAAATATTTCTATAAGTCTGACTCTTCACAAGAAACGAGGCAAAGATTCACCAAAACTGTGGCAAAAAGGAAGACATTATTTTAAAAGGTCAATAGTAACCAATCATTCTTAAACCCTATTGGTAATCCCTACGTAGGCAAGGATAAGATTACAGCCAAAGATTTACCATATATACAAAAAAGAGAGAGAGAAGTGGGCCACAAGGCATAACCTGATCTAGTTCGAAGAAATTTAAGCTAATAGTGACACATCATGGCACGTAATGATATACTTACACTGTAATATACGGGTATCTTTTCAAAAGGAATATATATATATTTTTTGAATAATCAGTATTCTTCATTAACTTGTTACTGTCACTCTATCTGGACATTTAGAGATGCATACACATTATTGATGTATATGGCCATTGAAGGAACGTCTCTCATATTTTGTGTATTTCTATTCCCCTCTGTTCCTTGGCCACAAATTATTCATTTGAGGGGGTCCCATTATACATGTTGCGGACAGAGTCATTAACCCATTGTCCACAACAGAAAGTGATTTTTCCAAATTAATACGGTCAATTTCCCGTATTTTTTCTGCTGTCTCAATTTGAGTTACTTTCGAGGCTTCATTGTAAGCTGCATATATAGAGGCCGCTATGAAACGTTTTTGACGCTGTTTGCGTGGTCCCATAATTTAATCACGCAAGTCAGCACCCTCTTGAAGTAAAGTTAGGTGTTGCTTAATTTCTGCCAGTGTGGATGTTTGTAGCCATTGAAGGCAGAGCTTGCCCACACTGTAAGTAGTTACTATCCCTGGATGTTGTCTTTGGGAATATCTAGGGTCTGGCCTGGTCAATTTGAACCCCTGTATTTTGTTCAGGAATCTGTCTTGACAGTTATTTGTGTCTGTGGGCCAGATCAACCATTGTTTCCAATCAGGATGTGTTCTGTTTTGGTTTAAAATATGGTTCACGTCTATCTCAACATCTATAGAGCTATTACTGTTCGTTGTTGGCTTTGGAATAGACGGTTTGTTTAAGTCTTTGATTTTGGCTAAGCCAAGACAGGTAGTTTGTTGAATAGTGTCATTCAAAAATATAATTTGTTCTGGGATCATACAGGCTCTGAACAATGATTCTATACCTTGCACTTGCCAATCTTTTGTACCCCAAACAGTTTTTGTTTCAATGTTATTGTTCCAGAAATCAAAACCAAATGTATTCATTTGCTCAAAAAATGAATCTGAATATATCAATTTCGTGTTTGTAAGCATGGTCTTCATACCTGTCTTATTCGACAATTTGAAATAAAATGTTTCTGCATTACTTGTGTTAAACCCTGTAAAATATGAATATTTATCATAAAATGTTTTAGAACTACCCTTTGGTGGAGTAGCACAATGTTCCCATTGGTTATAATTTAAAACATTTCTAGGTTGTGCAGATTTATGAAGATAATGGTTACCATAGTGGTTGTAGCAGAACATTTGATCATAATTAGACGAACCCTGCAAATAATCATGTTCTGTAAATTTAGCAGACATTACTAGGTCAGATATCATATCATTTATACTTTCAAAGTCCCAATCATCAGCGAATGTGCTTGGTTTTACAAAGTCACTTAACGAGATCTTAAATTGATGTGGATACTTCAGGATTTCAACCGGGCCATAGATTTCATAATCAGTATTGTCCCATGCTACACCGCCTGGAATAGGATTGGCTGTGAAGTTCACTGAAGAAAGTTCTCTTTTCTTGACGTGTGAAGATGTGTGTGGTTTAAGGACCAAGTTGATTTTCTGGCTTGCTGTGTCCATTTTAGCATATTTTCCCTCAATGAAATGTCCCAAGCATAGTACTATGATGAGCCAAAGTATGAGGATAAATGCACCTAATGTCACGCAAATTTCAATCCATGGAGAAGTCAGATAGGTTCCCTTTAGTTGATGTAAAAGTTCCTTTGCTTTGTCTTTAAAAGTTTTTGTTGATGGCTGTAATTCTGGTTCACTTGGATCTTCTGAAACATCATTGAAGTTGATGAAGTAGCCGGATGCCGTTCTGTCAATTGTTCCAATTGCTTCTGGATTACTTTTTGTTTTTGGATTTTGCTTTATTTCATTAGGAAAGTCTGTAGTTACATCATCGTAGGTTGTTGTTCCTTGATGAAAAGTTTTTATTTGGGTTTTAAGAGGTTCAAGTTCCATTGCTTTGTTGCATAGTCCTTGTTGTTTCACTGTAGATTTTCCAAATGTGATCAGTCTTTCAGTTTGAACCTCTGTGGATGTAGCAAACTTTGGTGTTCTGCTACTTCTTGGGAGTCCTCTTGGCCTACTATTTGTTATCGGCCACATGATTGTGGTTTAACCAGGTCGATGGATATGACTCGGTTCTCCTTTTTACCAGCAAGGGGCGGTAGTACTACTGATCTTGTCCCGTTGACAGACAAGACAGGAACTGCTTTTCTGTAAGAAGGCCCAAATTCCTTCTTTACCGCGATCTTCTCTCTGACCAGATCCCCGACTTTTGGAATCCAGACAGGCCTTGCTGGGACAGGTGGTTTTTCTTCAGTGGTTTCTGGCTGCTGTTTCAACTTTATGTTGCTCAGGTCGTTTCATTTAAGTCCTGTAAAATAGCCAAGCGATCTTTGATATCAAAGCATTTTTCTTTAACCACTGAAGTCTGACTATCTAAGTCCTGGATTAACATTCTAGTCTCAAACAATAGTTCGTACGGACTGAGTCCTTTCAGAGAATTTCTTGGCAGGTTATTTAGACTACGTTGGACACTTATTAAATGTTTGACCCACCCAACTCCTGATCCTAATATCTTTGCTGTTATAGATTGCTTTATGCCTTGGTTTTTTCTTTACACCAACCCGTTTCCCTCAGGAAGGAAGTGGGAAGAGTCCCGCAATGCAATGTTCATTCTGGCCAGTCACCCCCCATAAGCTGTTTTTAGAGCTAAAGGAAAGATTTTGGTCAGAACGTAACATGCTTCTAGCGTATATGCCATTCGCAAATCTTTGTATAACAGTTCCGACGTCAGCCGAAAGTTGGGGTCTACATTATAAGTGAAGATAGTCTCTACATGTTAATACGACGCAATCTTCATACTTTGTTTTTATTATTTTTTTGTTGATTTGATACATTCTGGAGTGAAACGCCATGGTAGTAAACCGTTTCTCTCGCCACTGCGATCTCTGTTGCAGTCTGGGCAGTTTTTTACATAAATGTGATGATGCAGGCTCATGCCTGGCCACCAGTACACTGATTGTAATTCTTCCAGAGAATCTTTTAGCTTAAGGTGTCTGAGACCCTCACCCATATGTGCGTCTGCTATTAACAAGCCTCTCCTGTCCTTGTTTGGAATTACTCTATCCCCCACTCCAGGGATTCGAGCAAAAGGGACTGAGTTTGCATCGATTATGTATGTATAATTGAGTGGGTAATTGATCGTTAGCGCTGAGCAGTCGCCTTGTGATGACGTTTTCACTGCCAGCACAGTTTCCCCGTCAATGTATTTTACTGCACGCTTTTTTGTAGCTACGGAAGCCGATTTAGTTGCTACCGCTGTGGCTGTCTCAGCCAATGAATTCCCTGCAACGTGACCGCCATCACGCTGATGACTCAGTGAATGTATCACGTGAGTTTTTGGTAGTTCTTTCTGTAAAAGAACTACTTGTTCCCAAAGCACTTTTTGCTTTATTGTTGCACCTGTGTCATCTTTGTAACCGTTTTGAATCCATTTCTGTAAATCGTTATTGTATGATTTGACGCAGTAATACAAATCGCACACTATAAGTGTCGGGAATTCGCGATCGGCATTATCTAGCGCCATTTTTAACGCTATTATTTCAGTTTGTTGTTCTGAATTATTTTCCACTGATTGTGTTTTTGTAAATAGAGGTCTCAATTTACCTCCGCGCCACACTTCTTTTACAATTTCGCATGTGGCGTTGTAAGCCAGCTCTCCCCAAACTGAGGGTTGAGCATGACCGTCTGTATATATTACACAGGCGTACTGTCGTAAAGGCAGAATGTCGATTGGCAGAGGGTATTCTCTCTCATATTCTAGATATTTTAATTCTTTCATTTCCGGGTCAAAATAGTATTTTACTTTGTCTGTAGCAACAGAGTTTACCCATTGTATCCATTCTGGATTCAGTGCCGTTGTCGGTAAATTACATGGTGTTGTTAATGCCTCAAAAGCTGATTCTGCTGTTCTGACTGTAACCGGTCTACCGTCGGCTTGTTTTTTTTCTTTTGCTACAGCTGTTTGAACCGCATGAACAATGTTTTCCTTAATGCTGAACCTTTTTTCAGCTTCTGTGTACAAATGTGATTTGTATGCAATTGGTACCTTCTCTCCTTCATTAGAGGTCAGGTATGTGAATCCGCATCTTCCTGGGATGACTCGAATCACAAGGTTGCGTGTCTTGTCACGTGTTTGTAATTTTGTTTTAACTAACATATCTGTTTGTAAAGATCTCAAAATTTCTGTGTGTTTTTGAGTCCAATTGATTCTTTTAAAATCTGGTTTTATAAGATCATAGAGAGGTTTTACTCTCTCTGCATAATTTATAATGTAAGTTCTTCCGAAATTCAGGAAACCTAGAATTGATTGTAGGTTTTTTAGTGTTCTAGGTGCTTGAATTACAGCACATTTCTCAAGGAAATTGTCAGCCAGGCTTTTGCCTTCACTTGATAGTTCATATCCTAAAAACAGGACAGTTAGATAGGCAATTCTTGACTTTTTAAAGTTGAATTTGTAACCCTCTGCTGCGAACCCAAGTATTATGGTGTTCACTCTCTTCAAGTGAGTATCCAAGTCATCATCTGTTAGATAGATGTCATCGACATAATATAATGCCTCATCATCATATATTTGTAATAACTCTGTTACTCTTGCTGAGAATAATCCTGGGCTGTTTTTAAACGCCTGGGGCAAACGACAGAAATTTTTTTGCGCGCCATTTATTGAGAACGCGGTCAAATATCTGCTCTCTGGTGCTATATTTTGACAGAAGAATCCATTAGAGATGTCTAATGTTGTTTTATATTTTTTGCGCACTATGTTATTCATTAGTGCAGCACTATGCGAGTTTTGTACTGCAAAGGTTTTGCAACATGAGTTAAGGTGTCTGTAGTCCAAAACAAGACGATATGAATTGTCTGGTTTGGAGACAGGAAACAAAGGATTATTCATTTGTGAGGTGCAAGTTTCAATCACCCCCTGGTATTCAAGTTGATCTAGGATCTCTTTTACCCCTTTTTTTGCTTCTTGCTTAATTCGGTACTGCCTCTGAGCAGTAGGTTGTGATTTTAACTGGATTTTGTGAGGAGGAGAGTCCTCATCCCATCCCACATGGTTTTTATATAATGCAGGAGCTTGGGCTACTGCCCACTTTCTTGCAAGTGTATATTTTTTATGAATTGGAATATGATTTGAGAAGGCAGGCATAATTATTTCTTCGCCATGAGGGCACTCCCTGACAAACTCTGGTGGCCAGTCTCTTTCAGCTAGAAGGATGTCATAGCCCTTGGAGAGATTATCCCAAAAGAGACCCCTTATTTTCCTAGTCTTATCCCCCTCTATACGCAATGTTATTTCATATATTTTATGAGGTTTGCTAACTTTGGTATCTGCAGTTTCCACCTGAATGTATTCATTCGTGTCCACTGTCTCCAGATGATTCATAAGGATCTTGCGAGCTATGCTCACTTCTGCTGCGCTGTCTAGCATTGTCTGAGCCCATTCTCCGTTTTTCAGCTGTGGCCTCAGTATTCTCGGCATGGTTGATTACTTTAATACTGGCTACCTTCTTTTTTGGAAACTGTAATTTTTTATTTTGATGAGCAGGTTCCTTGTCTTTGGACTTGACGTGCTCTTCTCTGTGTTCTGATCGTCCTCTTCTTTCCGATTTCTGCAAGGAAGTCTGAAAAGATTGAGAGGGACGTGTATCAATATCTTGATATCTATCAGGTTTTTTTTAGATTATCCCTATTTCTAAGGTTGTATTTTTTCTCAGAGGGCTCCCTCTGGGGAGACTTGTGTCCTTGGTCCGGAGATCTTTCTCTCCGCCGAGGAGACCTTCCTCTGGACTGGAATCTTTTTTCTTTAGGAGTGGATTGTTTATATCCATCCCAGCTCTTTTTTTGAGTGTTTAGATTATTTTTAATAAATACTTTTTCAGGTTTTTCAATAAGTTGGGGTTTCACCGGTTTTCCACCCAAACTATCTCTTCCTAGTTCTTCATAGGATTTTTCTATGATTCTGGCAATTTCAAATGGTTGGTCTGCTATATCTGTCTCTTTCAACCTCTGGCGGATCGCCACATTTGCTGCTTCTCCCTTTATATTTGCTAATAATATTGCCGAGACCTGCTTGAAGTCTTTTAGTAATTTCATACCAAGAGTTAAGGCAGGTTCTGGACCGTATTCATCTTGAATTTGTTTTAGCACATCTGGTATTACTGACATGGATGGAACACCATGTGTTTTTGTGTAAATGGAAGCAAAGACTGTACCCCAAGTGTCACAGTCCTCCACATGTGGTGCGATTCCCATTGGAAGACAGATAGTCAGAAACACCTAAAATCTGGGATTGGTGGGCATTAGTAACCGAAATACACTCAATGGAGCTCGCTTTAGCAAACATTAGGGGCATAAAGGCAATGAAAAAATATGAAAAAAACTGGGGAACTTTCATTGAACATTGATGTTATACTCATGAAAAGACTATGCTATTTGATAATCATTACGGTGCTCTGAGATTGTTAACATGATATTGCTCCTCTCTACATTTGTTTCTGCCCCTATCTCTTCTTTTCTCGCTTTTCTTTTCTTTCCTTTGTTCCCTTCTCCCCCCCCCCCCCTTTTTTTTTTTTTCTTTTTTTTTCTTTTTGGTTTGTTTCCGATTACAGTACTGATTTGATTTTGTATACGCTCTATATGATACCCACTATATATATGTATTGTGTTTTATGTACAATTATTACTTTTTCTTGGATTTGCTGTTTACTGTTTGTTGTTCTCTTCGTCAGCCTGCTAACAATAAAAAAATTAAAAAAAAAAGGAAGACAGATAGTCAGAATCCTGTGTTTCTCAACCGGCGTGGTATCTGGAAATACCGCCTCTATTTGAGTGATTTTTTGTGCTAACCAGAATGGAATTTGTTCCCGTTTTGCGGGTACTTTACCTAGACAGGACTGTATGTTCTGTGGTGTAATTTTATTTGTGTTCCCCTGGTGAGGGATCAGCTGTGGAATTTTAATCGCTGGTTGGACTGTTGAAGTCCGCATTACATATTGGACTAATTGTCTATGTATTTTAATTAATTGTTTTAGCTGTGCTAAAAGTTCTGGTGCAGACATTTCTTCAATGTCTGGATGTGGTGTGTATCCGGCTAGGACCGGCCACGTTGCTCCTGGTCTACCTAGTGGACCGAGCCTGGTGATGTGATTATTATGTTTTAGGGCGCCATTAAACCAGAGCAGGTGCTCTTGGTATTTGAGTGGTATTTCCACCTCCTCGAAAGGAGTGTACTCATTAGGAGGTTCCTCTATTTTGTAATAGTGGAAGTCCTTTGTTACAGCGTTTGCTGCTGGAAAGTTTATCCATGAATAGAATACCTCTGTCTGCCGATATTCGTGTGCCTCAATTACGAATATGACTGTACCACCTCTCGGTGTCAGCCCATTTTCTATAAGTTTTAAAGTTATAGATTTCCTTATGTTGACCGGGATGAGTATTGCATCCGGGTCTTGCTGTAGGAGACTATTGTCAGCCGCTAGGAGTTGAGCTGCTATTCTAGCTGTCTCCCTTTCTTCTTCATTTTCTGACATTCTACTGTCAAGAAGATTTTGTTTATTTGCAGATCAGGTTTCTATGGAAACAAAGATTAGATGCACAATATTTTGGAACAGTGTATCCTTCAACGTTGAATAAACCAAGAACCATACATAGGAGTCTCCTCCTACTAAGTTTGGCGGATTTAACCTTTCATCCACTCCAGACGTCTTTGGAGTATTATGGGGAAAAAGGGGTCTGTGTGAAAAAGCACGACTGAGTTACTCTAATGTCTTACGTTAGATTTATCGCCTATCCAAACCATTGGGCGCCATGTAGTGTAGTTCCTATTATCCCAATAGGCTCTGCGCATTGGAATAATATCTTCAATAGTATAGACGTAGGACAGAGGTTAACTTGGTCTTCTACTGTCGATATTAGACTTAAAGTTTAATGTTTGCCAGCTAGCTCAGAGTTCACTAGAAACTTTCTCGAATAGACAAGGAGGAGTTTAACCTCCCTGGATAGACAAGAAGGGATTTAGTTTCTGACAACCATAGAACATGACAACTTTGCTCTCCCCTAATCAAGAGTGTATCTCTAGAGTCGTGTGAAAACAAAAGACAACTTATTTTACTCAGTCAGTTCAGTGCATTCTTAGTTTCACCAGATTGTAGAGAAAAGGAAGAGACGGGCGTGTTCAATAAAAAGATGTTATTTATTGATCAGTCTCTTTTCTTATACAAGAGAAATGAATCGCTATTATTGCAATACTTATGGTTAAGTAAAGTGCATACAGTAATAACAGAATTATAAAATAATACTGTAAAAGCATTGATATGGTTTCTTAGCCATATGATACTTAAAATGGATAAAATAGATACATACATATATACATTGACTAATCGTACTCAACTGGTGCTTCTAACTACGCCTACCCCAATGTACCTGACCTAAGCCTAATACGTGGGCGGGAGTAGATAAGTAGCAGTTTAAGTTAAGTTTGTTTTGCCAAGAGTCTGCTTCAAGAATTCTCTACAAAGGGTTATTCAGTTCAGTACCTGGGATTTAGAAGGCTGGAGGGATGGTATCTCTATCTCAGGTCTTGATATTCCAGCTGCCTGCAAGGGCGGCTGGAAGCGCCGGAGCTGGATTTCTCGGCAGGAGAAAAGGCAGCGTCTCTCTCTCAGCGCGTCAGAAAGGAGGGGCAGTGTCTGTGGGCTTCGCTGTCAGCTAGGCTCCTCGGCAAGTCTCGCTGCTCCAATCTTGTCACCACCTCGTGTGTTTGCTTAAGGCAATGTCGGTATTATTTATACCTGAAAGGTGCCGAGATTGACGTAAGGATGGACATAAATACGTCAATAAGGATGTCATACGAACTGGTCGTTCGCACATTCTTTACTGAAGTTCTCGGTTAAATCAAAACAATGGCTGTGGGGATTTCCCAGGTCGTGGTAGGTTTGATTTGTTTTGAGAACACCGTATGCCTATTAGGGGGCTGGAGAAATAGTGCTTGCCTAATGAGATGGCATGCGCTATGACCTAATCAGATAACGGGCTTCTGTGCCGTTGTTTGGCTAATCAGATAACGGGTTTCTGTGCAGTTGAATGGCTGCTAGTTAATTATTAACCAGACAAGGGTCAGAAATAGGGGGATCGATACAGTACCCATAGTAAATACATCACATAACTATATGACAAGCCCCCCCCATTGCCCTGCCTGCTGTAAAATAGAGGGCATAGTTGCTATGGGAACTAAAACCTTGCCTAAAGATATCTGAAGTAGTCCATGTCTACTGCAATAGACACATGGCAGAATTGGCTATATGCAATCCCCATTCAACATCGTCTAGTTTGGCCCTCAGCCCTGCTATGTTCTTCGAAATAAGTGTTGGAGAATGCTCTGCAGGGTTCCAAGGAATAGGGCTTTTTACGTACAGCAGGTCTGACTGATTAGTAGATTCAGGTTTGGGGACACCTCGCTGGGTGAATCCTCCAGGGTCCTTTACTTCCACATCAGTAGGTCTAGGGAAGATATTCATAGAAACCACTTCAAGGGTGTTAATAATCATAGGACTTATTTTAGGAGTAGGAAGAGGGAAATTAGTAAAGTCGGGAATTGTCGGACAAGGGTTCGCCCAAGGTGGATATAGTATCGCTATTTTGCAGTGGAGTGGTACTGACTGAGATGTTCATTTGGCAAGGACTACAAACAAGGACACCCTTATTGTTGTTCAACCTGATAATACCTCAGCTAGACTAGTGGGCTCAGTTTTGGGCTGCTGCATGTGTACAGAAGATGCCTTCTTAAGTCAACCAATACAATTGGGGGAAAGATAGAACTTACATTGCTTCTGCAAGCGTAATGGTTCATGTACAAAATAAATGGTATATTTGAGGGGCCTGGCGGGGTTGTTCTTACGTCTAAAGCAACCAGATTGTCTGCCACTCGCGAAGAGGTCATAGTTAACCCAACATTGTCGAACCCTGCCCTTCTGTTTGCTGTTCTTACTGCTCCAAAAATGTTGTCTTGAATAAGTGACTGGCAGTAACATATCCAGTGGATGGACTTGTTCAATAGGGATTCTTCAATCTCTATGGCCAAAGTTTTGGTAAGTTTTGGGACATTAGTCATTGTGACATAGCCAAAAGTGGCATTTTCCCTTCTACCCACTTGGGGATCAATTCTCCCATATCGTCTCTGTGGGACCCTTTAAGGCTGTGCATAGCACATGGGAAAAGCTTGATCCCTTATATATGGGGACTTAAGGTCTAGGATGTCAGTTGTATGTTTAATTACTACATCTGCCCTCTGGCCTTAGTTCTAGGCCCAGACCTATCTGGCGGGGCACAATTTAGTGATTATAGATGGAATCTGTGCCATTTGTGAGGGTTCAATCAAGGATGGAGACTGCTGCTATTGTAGGGGAATACATGATGCCGGAGGTCTACTCTGCGCTAAGGGCTGGCTTATTGTGGCAGAGAAGGACGTCACCCGGGATTTCACAATTTCCCCCTACCATTTTGCAGTTTTTTCTGGATTTTTTACTTTATACAGTCCCCAAATTGCCCTCCTAGGTTTTTGTTTTGTCCTAGTTTCTGTCTAAAAGCAACCACAAAGTGGGGATGAACCACGCAAAAGACACTAGGAAAAATCATAATGTCCCAAAGTCCCAATTTAAGTGACTGAGTGTCCCAGAATCCAATATTAAAGCATGCTGTACAATTTAAAAGTCACTGTCAATGCAAAAGTACCTTGTGAGATGGACGTTCGAGGGGTGGCCCAGCCTCTTCATGTCCATGTTTCGCCTCTGGTGCCTCTGGCGCAGCAGGAGTCGATGCAGTGCTTTATAGAGCACCTGAGACCTGTCCCCAAGCAGCTGATGGCACCTACTGGTGCAGAGTCACCTGGTACTTGAAGTCCCCCTCAAGCAGATGGAGAGACGGTGTCCTGAGTGGCAGGATTTGATTCCACACTTTATAGCCCACCTGGGACTGGCCCCCAAACAGCTGATGGTGCCTCCTGGTGCAGAGTCACCTGGGACTTGGAGTCCCCCTTGAGCAGCTGGACAGACGGCGAGTTGATGCTGCGCTTTATAGGGTACCTGAGACTGGCCCCCAAGCAGCTGAAGGCACATCCTGGTGCAGTCACCTGGGACTTGGAGTCCCCCTTGAGCAGCTGGACAGACAGCATCCCACGTGGCGGGATTTGATGCAGCGCTTTATAGCACACCTGAGATTGGCCCCCAAGCAGCTGATGGTGCCTCCTGGTGCAGAGTCACTTGGGACTTGGAGTCACCCTCGAGCAGCTGGACAGACGACGTTCTTGTTTTGCAAAATATTTCTTTGTAAAGTCTTTGATTTGATAACATTATTCTCTGACATTAATTGCACTCAAGGAGCATTGCAGGAGGTTTTAATTTATCTCATCACAAGTTGTGTAAATATTCTAGGTTAACTTTACTAGTAAGTATGGTTATAAAAATTTTATAAAATACCCTGTTCACCTTTTAGAGCATTTCTAAATAAATATATATTGTGATGTGAATAATCTTAGTCTGTGAAAGGTAGAATATGCTCAGATAACACAAGATGCAAGATATTGTTTTAATATATTAAGCAAATCCATAAGCTATAAATTTCAATGAGCATCAAATGATTCTGATGCTGAGACAGCTTTTCATAGGATGGATTGGGCTGTTATGTTTCCAGCTTTGAGTGTGTTTGGTTATGGATCAATAATTACAAAAAAAAATGTGTTGTTATAGTCCTCTCATAAAGCATTTATGTTTATCAAAAAAGTCAGTGTCTTGCCCTTTAGATTTTATAAAGCTTTTATTTATATGACCTGTAAGTTCCTTTCTTTTTAGAGTAAGTCAAGATATCCGCATGCATGGCTTTTAATAGAGAGAGAAACGTTTAACATTTTATGTTTATGCAGATATTCTTTTATTTATCTCGATTCATGAGTCTTCTTTGTTAGCCTTCTTGGAAGTGGTCATGGTCCTTTCCTAGGTTTGAGAAAATAAACTTAATTCAGATGACTCCGAAATGCTCCTGTCTAATAAGTTTTATTTACATAAGATGTTTGATGGTTCTAATTTTTAAATGGAGCCCATCTAAAATCAAATACCTATGATTGGGGTTTTCAAGTACTTTAAAACATATGGGTAAATTAAACAGAAACAAATAAAAAGAGGATTGAAACCTTTACGGTAAAATGGAACCCTTTATATCTATCTTGGCGGTATCATTTAGACTCTTTTAAAATGATGTTGGTTTCTATTAATTTATAAATTTTTATGTATGATTCCTATATATATATTCCAATTTCTTTCTTTAAGAAAAAAACCCTCTCTGTTTATAACTTTTTTAGAGGAATGAAAAACAAATCTTGCTTATCACTATTTGAGCTAAAACAGAATGAATATGAAGGAGGATTACATTTTCCTGACTTTCAAGATTATCATAAACCATTTTCAAACAATTGTCACACTGGATGTCTGACAGTGATAATCCTTTTCTTCCTATTTAGCTGGACATTGATAATCATTCCATTCATCCTTTTTCATGCAAATAATTTATATTATTTTCTCAAAAGCAAATATCTGAAAGGCGGGTTGAGCAGTGGGCAAGATGGAAGTTATCTTGCAAAGATCTGTTGGCTCCCCCAGAACGGCATCGCCGCCACAAACAATAGACTACATTGTTGGGAAACTGTGGTTAAATCATCAGTGAACTAGCAGACAAAAAAATGCAATATTTGAGCTTCCACAGATGGGAGAAACTAGGTGGAGAGATCAACCTATGACCAGGAGACTTGCCTGCTGCTTAATCTGGTCAGACCTGATCTGAGCTTTCCAGATAACCGCAGACATCACACCAACTGGCTTAAGCATGTTGAAGGCATCAGTGATAACACTGATATGCACTAGACAGAGATAACACCCTTCTGTAACCCTCCTGGAATGAAGAAATAGAAGACATATCCATCATTGAAGCTCATGAGGCTGACACTAATTCACAGAAAGGCTCATGTCCTTGTAAAAGCCATCTTACAGAAAAAGAGATGGTGCACAATGGAGTGGGAGAGCAGCTAATACAACAACAGGCAGAGCAAGCTAGTACATTTTTTGGGGAAAACAACAGATTCTCTCCCCTCTTCCAATACAGCAAGGTAGGTGTACCAATTGGTGGAGAAACCGAGGCAAGAAAGTTGACAGATCTCACCATAATAAAAAGGAATCTACAGAGAAGTGAACTCATAGGGTAATTGCAGGATAATGACTATGGATGGAGAGTGAACATTAACAACCCCATAACCACAAAGACTGCTAGAACTTACAAGACCCCAAGAAAATGAATGAGTGGGATGCAAGGTTTGAAGCTAGGAAGATAAGAACAGTATTAAGAATTGCACTGCTCCCATACCTCCCATTGTATAACACTAGCTTAACACTAGCCTGCATGAGATGACCCAGAGCTTACCCCATGCTATGAATTATATACCAGTTTCTGCGATTTTTTTGCATTTGATAAACAACACTGTGGTAAAGGGCCAAACATCCAAGAACACTGGATGAGGTCAGCCATGGCTCATTTTGTCATAAAGACTGGACACTGGTTGGGAACTGGAGTCCTAACACTGGTGACAGGAAAGTTTGAATTGAGGACGTGAGGCCAAAACAGACTCCTAACAGGGGGCTCTGTGATGTTAACATGTGAAACCAAAAAGAGTGATACACTACCGCAAATGAAAAAAACAGTGCAGCTATTTTTAGGAAGTATTCATACCTTACTCAAAGAGAAGTAAATACATAGAGGATACACAAAAGAAAGAGAGTAATGATATCTCTAAGATTAATGGTTACATATAACAGCAGCTGTTGAAAGGGTACAAGGTGGTCCAAAGACGTGGGACCCAACTAGGTATGTGGAAATATATGGTTAACTAACAATCTATGACCCAAGCCACCTTAGATCTCTGACTCATATCTAAACCAAAAATGACAAGACAGTTGTTGTTCACTGAACTAATGGTAGGGAAACAGATTTCTGATCCCAACAATTCCTAATCTGAAAAGTCCCACTGGCTTCTCTCATGGTGGACTTACTTCCATTAGGTTGGCAGGTTTTAATCGGTATTACAAGCTGGATATGAACCGCAACCAAGATAGAGTATATATGACAGACCAAATTGCAGATTCTGCATTAATTGTTGTATGGTGGCTTGCCGGGCAGCGGAATGGCTGCTCCTTGAGTGTGCTCCACCGACTGAGACAACATCCTGCATAAATCCGCACAGGAAACAGGGAAGAATTTCTGTACCTGATGCCTTCTGAACGTCAGGGTGACCGTGGCAACAAGCATTGCTAGGTTGGGGCGAATCTGAAGCTGTTACAACCACCTCCGAGGCCCGGGAAGCTGTGAGGGAGACGTGGGAGAATCGGCTGTGGACCGGGTTCGTGACCGCTCAGATCACCTGAGGGCGCGTTTGCATTTCGGACCTGCGGTTTGTTCTGGCGGAACAGTGGCAAAATCGGCCCAGAGGTATGTCGCGGCCGAGGAAGGCTGCCTCCACCCTTTAACAGGTGAGGAAGTACCCCGTGTTGCGTAGGGCGAGCATGAAGGGGACCCTCGCAGTAGCTGCCGCTATTTTGCCCACAGGTGAAGGCCGGCTGAAAGGGATGTTGCGGCGGCGCTCCACGGAAGAGAGAGGTCTGATCGAGGGGGCAGCCTGCGATGAGAAGATGCCGCTCATGCGGGGGGCCAACAGCAGAATATTGCCTGCAAGCGGATGTAGGAGATGGGCATGCTGTAATGGAAATTGGATGCTGACCGGCCGCTATTTTCACAAAAGGTGGAAATCAGAGGCCCTGGGGCTACATGAGATGGTTCTTCCCCTAAACTGTGATTTCAGGCGATCACACATCTGATTAAATAGGCTGCGGCTGCGAGGCACTGTTCAACAATTTACCAGTGTAATAGTTGGAATATTGGTGGCTGCCTGTCTGAACATGTGGCAGTTGGTAGCTCACCGACTTGAGTATCTACTGTCTGTCTGTGGACCCCTTGAGAAAGTGTGGTGGAGAGTGTAAAAGGCATCATACCCACACCCTGGGGGGTTGGAAGAGCTAATTCAAGCGAGCGCAAGAGGACACCACCACTGGGGAAACTCAAATTGTAATGCTTGCAGAGCAAAGTGCCAGGCATACGCTGCGACCTGGGGGCGCCTGTGTTGTTGCACCATCATGGGGAAACAGGATGCCAAGCAGTCCAAGATCAGCTTCGTGCAGCGACGGTCGACTAGGCAAATGGAGCCAGACACAGAGTCGGCATCTGGAGGGGCAGTGGAGGGGCAGCAAGAAGATCACGGTGAAGACATGCACATCCTTATGCTAGAAATGCGCTCCAGCTTGCGGACTATTGACGCAAAACTAGACATGCTGACAACTCATATGGAATCTAGGTTGGGGTACACAAACACAGATTGGACGTTACTGAAAATAAACAATCTGACTTCCATGATTTCCAAGTCGAGACCAAAGACCAGCTGTCGCAAATGGATAGACACTTGGGTGTGATCCGAGCGAAGATTGAGGATTTGGAGGCCAGATCGCGCTGCAACAACCCACGCTTCACAGGGGTCCGGAGACGACGGCGATCACTAAGATAGAAAGTTATGTTGCTGACCTTCTGAGAGACCTATTCGCTGAGCACTTATCACATATGTTTGCTGTAGAAAGAGCACATCGTACCTAGGGAGCTCTGCCACCGGTTGGGGCTCTGCCACGTCCTATTCTGGCAAGGATTTTAAATTATCAGGACCGTGATGTGGTGCTACGTCAAACTCGCATTAAGGGTACTACGACACACCAAGGAAATCAAATTTCCTTCTATCCGGACTTCAGTCCGGCGTTTCAGGCGGCCAGGAGGGAATTTTTGGCAGCGAAACGGATCCTACTGCAAGCACAAATTCCCTATTCCCTGCTATACCCAGCCAAACGTCTGTTTGCCCTCGCTCTGAAGATGCAACTGAAAATCAGCTAAGTGATACTGACTGATGTATATTATATGACACTCCACTTGCTATGCTCTACCTGCCTTTGTATGGTCTCAGTAATTTTATTGTTGTTCAGTTTTGATGATGGGCACAAGACTCTGGACTGATATGGACTCTGATAAATATATAGCATTGTATTGCTCTTATCGGCTGTGGTTGGCCAAATGCGAAAAGCGTTTCTTTGAAGTACTCTGTTGCTACGTTATTGCAAATGTAAGTTGTTTTTAGCCGATCTGACAAACGATGGGAGGTGCCTGATCATAATAGTAAGGGAAGGTGGGAGGAGTTAATGCTGCTTGAGTCACGGGTTTGTTCTTTTCATGACCAGGTGCAAATTCTTTTACAGCAGTTTCTTGGCCACCCCACTTCGGTAGGGGGTGTCGTTCGGTACTCACACGTCCCTATAGGAAGTTTCCCAGATGTATCTTTTTTGTTGTTTTGTACGGGTAGGAGTATACTTCAACTTAATTGGAAGGGTGGGTGGGAGGGTGTTACTTGGGGAAGTTTCGTATTGGGTTGGGGGGGTGTGGCCATGCTATGGTTGGTATGATGCGCGGGACAAGGAGACATTTGTAATTATGGTGAGGAAACGGGCTGAGGCTTGAGACTTGTGGAGATGCCCTGACACGCATGAGACTACAATAAATTGTTTGACCTGGAACATATGCGGACTCAACGACAGCAGAATAACCGGCATGGTACATGCATATCTTGCACAACACAATATTGATACATGCATGTTGCAGGAGACCCATCTCCGCTCCTCGACCTCTGTGAAACTTAGACATAATAGATGGGGATCATCCTACGCCTCAGTATACTCTAACTATTCCAGGGTAGTGGCTGTGCTGGTACGACGGGGACTTGACTGGAGAGAGCAAGAGGTTTATGCAGACCCAGATGGACGATACATTGGTCTATTGGGATATCTGGGTGGCACTTTGTTGACACTGGTGGCGTTATATGGTCCCAATGTGGATGCACCTGAATTCTTTCAGGAAGTGTGGGCCAAGGTGAAGACTACTGGATGAACCACGACCCTTTGGGGGGGACTTCAGCGCCATTCTTCATGATGAGCTAGACAGACAGGGTACAGTGCGAACACACCACCCAGCGGCAAGTAAAGTTTTCAATACTCTGCTAGACGATGGTGATATGGTGGACATCTGGCGACTACGAAATCCATTGACTAAGGAGGGTACGTGTTTCTCGGAGCATCGTCATGCCTGGTCTCGTCTGGACTACTGGCTGATGACCAGAGATATGGCAAGTTGGGTGGTCAGGTGAAACATTTGGCTAGAACCATATCTGACCACTCTCCATGTCTGCTGACTATTTCTCTACCCAACACTACACATAGAGCATTCGCCTGGAAACTCTCTCCGCATGCGTTTCTGGACGAAGCATTCAAGGAGGAAATCGGTAATGATATATCAGAGAACTTTGCATTGAACACAGGGTCCGTAGACACAGAGGCCTCGTTGTGGGAAGCCTTTAATGTGGTCATCAGGGGGAAATGTATATCTAGGCAAGCTGGAGTCCTAAAGGCCATTAGAACCACTCTGGGGCACATAGAGTCTCAAATAAAAGATCTAGAGACGCGCATACACAAAGGGGGAGAATCAGCCCTAATTACGGATTTGAAGAGCAAACTGTTGGAATATTAGGAGGAAGCATAAAGGGAAGTCAAATTCCTAGGGAAATATGCAGAAGCTCGTAGATATGGAGTTGGGGACAGACCAGGGCATACGCTTGCCGGTATGCTTAGAGCGCCGCACTCCACCGCTTTTGTTTCCGAAATTATTGACGAATGGGGTACCCCAATGAGAGGATCCCCGGCTATTCTAAATAAATTCTCATCGTTCTATGCAAACATATATACTACAACTGAAACAGACTGCCCAGAAGGTATGTAGGAATTTTTAGACTCCGTAGCGTTGGCATGGTTCAACAATCGGCACAGAGAATATATGCACCTGCCCGTTACCGTTGAAGACGTCGCTGACGTAATCAGGAATATGCCATTAGACAAAGCCCCTGAGTCGGACGGGCGGAATACTGCATTTTATAAGGTGTACGTTGAGGAGCTTGCATCTAGACTATTAACAGTGTTTGGAGAGGCACATGAAACTGCATATTGCCTCAATCAATGCGCAAAGCTATTATTATTACACTATTAAAGCCAGGGAAACCTGAAAATGAGCTAGACTCCTATAGGCCATTATCCCTTATAAATGTAGATGTCAAGATATTGGCTAAGCTGAAAGCAAACACACTGCAGCCTATGCTTCCCATGATTGCTTTACCGGACCAATCGGGCTTCATCCCCGGTAGATCCACCTCCCATAACCTTCGTACGTTTTTTTCAGTACTACACTACCCCTACCCTGACGTGCAGGCTGCGGTGGTGTTCCTGGATGCCGCAAAGGCCTTCGATTCGCTCGAATGGCCATACCTGTTCAGAATTATGCAGAGGATGTGATTCTGACCACTGTTTCTCAGGTGGATAAAACTGTTGTATACCAAACCAACTGCCAGGGTACGAGTAAATAACCTTATCTCAGACCCTTTTCCGATCACGCGAGGCACGCGGCAGGACTGTCCGCTGTCCCCATTGCTATTTGCCATAGTGATGGAACCCCTGGCCATGCACATTCGACAGCACCACACTGACAAAGGTATAGGATTTAGTGCTCGGAGTCTTTTAATATCACTATACGCTGATGACATTACCCTGTACATATTGAACCCGGAACGTAACTTAGATGTAGTGCTGAGGGAATTTAGCAAATTTGGCGGCCTGTCGGGAATATCCATAAATTGGAACAAGTCAGTGATATTTCCACTAACAGACAACACTAAGGCAGTCACCTCGGAATTCCCACTAAAGTGGGATAATGACACAGTGAAGTATCTAGGTATATGGATTAGCTGAGATGTACAAGAACTCTGGAACCTAAACTATGGGAGGACGATCAACTGGTTGGAGGACAAGGTGGCTTTGTGAAGCAGACTCCCATTGTCTCTGGCCGGTGGATTGCGTTGGCCAAAATGATAATTTTGCCTAAGTTTTTGTACTTGTTCGTAAACTTGCCACTCATACTCACTCAGTCCTTTTTTTAAACTTTGAGAACGCTGCTGATTTAGTTGGTGTGGGCGGGCGGCCACACTAGGGTGTCATGGGAACTGTTTTTGTTACCAACCAGGCAGGGAGGGTTGGGTGCCACGGACATGAAATTATATGCACTCTGTGCGCAGGCACAATTCCTACAATATTGGGTGCATCCGACGCCGTTTCAACCACATGTAGCTGTAGAAAAGGATGCGGTGACGCCTGTTCCTCTACGAGTGGCAGTATATCAGAGACATGAACGGCCCACTGTTGGATTGATACAGCCGAAACGCTCAGATGGGCGTGGGAGGATCTGCAGAGATGGGCGGGGTTACCTATATTGTATGCTCCCTCGATCCCCCTTGCTCAAAATCCTATGTTACCTAACGTCAAAGATGAAATAAGTAGCAAGATTGCACAGGCGATGAAACTCAATACTTTTGCGAACTTATACAGAGGAGGGGAATTCAGGGACTATCCGACAGCAGTGGAGGGAGAGAGGCTTCCGTTCAGGGAGTTATTTCTATATCACAAACTTCGGGCGGCCTGCCGACAGCTACATACAAATTTTCCATCTCAA
Organism: Lissotriton helveticus; assembly: GCF_964261635.1. Classification (NCBI taxonomy): domain Eukaryota; kingdom Metazoa; phylum Chordata; class Amphibia; order Caudata; family Salamandridae; genus Lissotriton; species Lissotriton helveticus. The sequence goes on along the minus strand of NC_136067.1, from coordinate 1,212,695,695 downwards.
CCACCTACTCTTAATGCCCTGGAAAATGTATTGACCACTCCGTCACCACGTAAATTGATCACCAGACTATACACACATATGCAGACAGATGCAACTGGGGTGACTTTGAATGCTCGTCTTAAATGGGACTCCGCGTTGCCCACCCCCATGACAGATGAAGAATGGACATACTGTTGCTCTCAAATGACTGATCTCTCCCCTAACTATAAACTCAGTCTAATCCATTTAAAATTTTTACACCGCTATTATAGAACGCCTATTAGCCTACATAGGATGGGATTAAGAGAAAATTACTGTTGTTGGCGGTGCGGAACGGATGCTGCATCGTTCCTCCACATGGCTTGGGAGTGTCCTGCCACTAGTGTATATTGGGGGACGCCCTTACTGGTTGTGTGGACCTTGCCGCATCACTGCCTTTGGTGTGGATTTCGTTGTGCCCTGCTCCACGGACCTGCTGCCACCGCTGGCCCATAGCTTTTCCCTGCCCCCGTGTGTTTCGCAGACCGCCGCCTGCCAAACTACGTTGCCCAGGAGGCAGTGTGGTGCGGTCTCGCGATAGGAGGAGGGGGGCAGTAACATAAATCACTCGGCGGGCTCCCGCGGCGCGGGACGCCCTTACCGGTTGTGTGGACCTTGCCGCATCACTGCCTTTTGTGTGGATTTCGTTGTGCCCTGCTCCACGGACCTGCTTCCACCGCTGGCCCATAGCTTTTCCCTGCCCCGTGTGTTTCATGGACCGCCGCCTGCCAAACTACGTTGCCCAGGAGGCAGTGTGGCGCGGTCTCACAATAGGAGGAGGGGGGCAGGAACATAAATCACTCGGCCGGCTCCCGCGGCGCGGGACGCCCTTACCGGTTGTGTGGACCTTGCCGCATCACTGCCTTTGGTGTGGATTTCGCTGTGCCCTGCTCCACGGACCTGCTTCCACCGCTGGCCCATAGCTTTTCCCTGCCCCTGTGTGTTTCGCGGACCGCCGCCTGCCAAACTACGTTGCCCAGGAGGCAGTGCGGCGCTGTCTCACGATAGGAGGAGGGGGGCAGGAACATAAATCACTCGGTGGGCTCCCGGGGCGCGGGACGTGCGCGGGCTCGCCCGGGCTAAGCCCGGGGCAAGGGCGGGCCCATCCTTGCCCGTCATAGCCCGGAAGAGGCTGGACTGGGCCCTATCACTTGGATTTGTGATCCCCGACATTCCCCTGCCCCGTACACTGGGACTACCTACCTCAAAAACAACGAAACTGGTAAAAAAGTTATTATATGGCAATTGTATCCGGCAGATTGCTTAATACCTTAAGTTAAATACCTTCCGTAAGCACCTCAAAACGTGGCTATTTGACCAATAACCACATCCATCTGTAGGGCTGAATTCAGCAGATACTTAGCGCCGAGATGCCCAAGGGCCTTTGTTGCGCTTTATAAGTGTTTTAAATAATAATTAAATAAAATAAATAGTGTTCAAATGTTTACGCTTTTGAGCTCATAATCTAGTATCAATGGGAAAGAGGAAATTAAGTAGACCGGATCTGGGCCGGCTAAAAAATAAGTCTAAAGCGGAAACTATGACAATAATGAAGTATTTGACCGGGGCGGTGGGGGGTTATCGAAAAACAAATTTCCTGCGTTGAAGATGCTCTGACTAAGGATAAGGAGACATTGAACCGCTCTGGCGTATCATCCCCCGGGACAATAAATACCTGTAATAAGCCAACTGATTTAATAAATGGCTGTATCATCATAGGAGGTGATGACATTTCATTGGACGACTTAGACTCTGTTATTCCTCCCCCACCTAAGAGATCCTGCAATAAGAAAAAGAGTGTGCCTCCCATTAGTTTGCCACCGTTGGTACACACAAATACCACCTCCCCTAAAATCCCTTCCCCTGTTCCACTGGTTGGTCTCTCCAAGGAGTCTATAGGACCAAACAAAGCCAAAAAACGGGCAAACCAGGTAAAAAGTAGTGGTAATAACAATAAGGGCAATTATACAATTCATACGTTTAATGCTCTGTCACTAAACTAATTTTGTCCTTAAAGTTGTTTTTTGGCCCACTAGAGATCCGATTAAAACAACTAGAAGCTGGAAAGCAGCAATTATGGAGAAATTGAATAAAATCATCACAGGACACCAAGTGTCAAATGAAAATGAGGGTAGGGAAATAAACGTCACACAGATTCATGCCCAAAAAGCCCAAAATGCTAAAGGTGGAAATGGCTTTAGTAACATGCCAATAATTGGTAGAAAAGGGGCGGGAGGCAATCAGGAGCAGCCCCCTCACATCAGGACCGCTCAACAGCAGAGGTGCCCGGGAACTGCTGTGGAGGAGGTGCGCTCTGATCTTATTACCTTAAATCTCTCACCCTCAGCGGCCCCTTATATCATTATTCTGGCAAACGTTCCACCATCAGTTTTGAGGGAGGAAGAAAACTAGGTTAAGTTGCGAAATAAGACTATTCATCATCTAAGTACCAGGGTAGGTTTGACGAAAAAGATGTTCGACGCATTTAAGATGGTGCGACGCGTCCCTTGGGTTGGAAAGAGTAGGAGGGTACTAAGGGGAGACTGTGTGGTTCTAAACCTTGGCTCACCGGCTCTAGTTCGAGAAATCCTTACTCGGACGGGGTCCAATGAGCTAAGAGTAGATGGGATAAATGTCCTCCCATTGGGCTTCTTTTATCGCCCGGAGGGACAACGACCCCCATTTCTAGGCCATCAACGCCCCTTTAATAAGTCGATCTACAGTGTGGAAGTTAATAACAGGTTTGACTTGTTACAATCCCTCGAGGATGTAGATTGACGGCAGGATAGTTACCATTTCAAAGGGTCCCCTGTAAATGAACAGGCACTAGCAAATGTAATCATAGACCAGAAGGACCAGAGTCCCGAGGCGGTGCCTAGCGAGATTTCCCTACCCAAATGTAACACATTGATAATGAACATAACCCAGGAGGAACTCAGGAGCCCCTTACCACAGACAGGGAACGTAACGACGCACAAAGAACAGGAGAATGAGCTACCCCCCAAATTGACATCTAGTCCCGGGGCAGTGAGATTAGTTTCGTGGAATATCTGTGGCCTCGAGTCAAAAGTCTTGAATAAAGTCTGGGTTGAGTTTATACAGGGCTACGACATCATGTGTCTCCAAGAAATGTGGCTATTAAATGAGATTCACTTTGACGACTTCAAAACCTTACATACTCCAGCTGTCCAGTCATCACATGGGAGACACAAAGGGGGGTTATGTATATACATATCCAACATGTTGAGAGCTAAGGAAATTAAGATGTTAAAAAGTACAGAATATTACCAAATGGTGTCGATATCCTTGTTTTCGCCTGTAAAATTGCTGGTTGTCAACTTCTATAATAATATTGATAAAGCTAAACTGCTAGATGTCTTAACAAATCTCGCAGAGGATTTAAAGGATCAAAATATGGTAAAAAGAAAGGATGGAATATTGATATGGGTTGGGGATTTTAATGTAAGTATCTGTAGCCGGACTGTGTGCGGTCCTGAGGAAAGTGACCCAGATGACTACGGACATTCGGATCATTTTGTACATTCAGATGGAGGTGATAAGCTTAATGATATCATGGCCACGCTTGATCTCGGTTTTGCCAATATATTGTGTTTGCCTACTGTGTTTTTTGACCCAACTGATATAGGCAGAGGATTTAAGTCTGTGATTGACTTTATTATTGTTCCTACCCGCTACGCTGATCTGGTGAAAAAATGTATGACTCTCCCCAATGGTCTGAGCGATCACCTGCCACTCACTATACATTTAATGGTGTCTGACAATAGGGTTCCCTCTGTCGTAGAGAGTTTGGTTTGGTCCCGGGACATTGCACTGGCTCGACAGAACGGGTATGCAATAAGGTGGGGGGAAAAAGGATCCAACAAGGATGAGCAATGCGATAATATCAAGGGCTTTAACTCCGATCTTAGCCTGTTTAAACGAAGGCATTGCTCAAGCTGACCTTTTACACGCTTTTATGCAGATTACCCAAGTTTTTCAATCCATCGTATCAACTCCCAATAAAAAGCCCATAAATAGGAGTGAAGGGTGGTTTGATAGCCAGTGTACAAAAGTGTATTCACTCCTTAAGGCCGCCCTCTCTAACCCGATGAGAGACGCTGAGAATATTGGAGTTTGCAGGAAGGGCTATAATTTAGCCAGGAAAAATCGAAAAAAGGAAATAAAGGACCAGGCGTGGGAGAATCTCTACGAGGCATCACAACTTAGAGATTTGCATTCATTCTGGCAGGCAGTCAAGGCCCCCTTTTTTTCTAATAGAGAGGCTGCGAGGATAGAGGTGGCAATTGATGAGGAGACCTGGATAAACTTTTTTTCCAAGGTATATAGTAACGAGGTTGATGAAACAACAAGCCAACTAGGGACTAGAGACGTTGATGGAGGTTTTTCAGCCCACATACCAATTATCCTCGAGTTTTCCATCGAGGAAATCCTGACGGCCATCAATAAAAGTAAAGGAAACAAAGCGCCGGGTCCCGATGGGATACCCATCGATTTATTTAAATTGACCACTGACCTCTGGGCGCCACTCCTGAAACGAGTTCTAGATGCATGTTGTTCAACGGGGTTCATAAAATCATGGTCTGAATCCATCATAATACCCATTTACAAGAAAGGGGGTCGGGATAACCCCTCTAGCTATAGACCGATATCGCTACTGGACTCACTAATGAAGGTCGCAGGAAGGGTAGTCCTAAATAAGCTTCAAACCTGGGCTGAGGAAAACAACATACTGAGCACGGTCCAGTATGGTTTTAGGGAGGGGATGGGCACCACTGAGCAGGTTTTAAATTTTGTCTTATTTCAAGGGAATACACACAAGCAAAACAAGCATTTGCAATGCAATAGGTCTCGCATTAGGAAAGTTTGACCTATTGGTATTGTAAATGACAAATTTTGTATTTATGTGTTGGTTTTGAAAATAGTGAAATTAAAAGCTTTGTCATTTACAATGCCAATAGTTTTAACTTTCGCAAATGTGACACCTATAGCATTTGTAATGCAATATGTGTTGTATTTACGAGACTTAGATGTATTGATATTACAAATAACAATGGCTTTTATTTCTTTTTAATAATGAATACTTAAATAAAAGTTATTGTAATTTATAATGGCAATAGCTTAAACTTTGGTAAATAACTTTTATGAAGATTATGTGCAGTGTATTATATTGTGACGAAAATCCAAGAACAGGAGTGAAATATTAACATATTTATGTGACATTTGTAATAAAGCTTGAAACATTGAGAGAACGTATTTGAATCAGTTTTTGTTGAATGGTTGCACAGATTGATGCAGTGGTGGCGTTCAGTGATGCTGTGGTCGCGCATAGTGATGTTGTAGTGCCCCTGAGTGATGCTGTGGTGGTGCTGAGTGATTCTGTGGTGATGCAATAGATAGAGTGAGTGCGATAGATAGATAGAGTGTGTGCGATAGATAGATAGAGTGAGGGCGATAGATAGAGGGAGGGCGATAGATAGATAGATAGATAGATAGATAGATAGATAGATAGATAGATAGATAGATAGATAGATAGATAGATAGATAGATAGATAGATAGATAGATAGATAGATAGATAGATAGATAGATAGATAGATAGATAGATAGATAGAGGGTGATAGATAGATAGACATAGATAGACCGAGGGCGATAGATAAGAGTGCGATAGACAGATAGAGTAAGGGAGATAGATAGATAGATACACAGATAGATAGAGTGAGGGCGATAGAGAGAGGGCAATAGAGAGATAGATAGAGGTGTAGAGAGAGGGGTGTAGAGAGAGAGAGAGGGGTGTAGAGAGAGAGGGGTGTAGAGATAGAGAGAGAGGTGTAGAGAGGGGGGTATAGAGAGGGGGTGTAGAGAGAGAGGGGTGTAGAGAGAGAGGGGTGTAAAGAGAGAGGGGTGTAAAGAGAGGGGTGTAGAGAGAGCGGTGTAGAGAGAGAGGGGTGTAGAGAGAGAGGGGTGTAGAGAGAGAGGGGTGTAGAGAGAGGGGTGTAGAGAGAGTTTGTTTATCCTACTCTCAGCTCCTGTTCCTTCTGTTATCGAATGACAACAATCCATTACTCAGTGAAATGATTGTTTATCAGACTGACCGTTTGCATGAAGTGTTTTAATGACTCTAAATTTCCGGTGTATGATATACGATTTCACACAATTGTTCTGCGTTACGCAATTCTACATTGTGCTAAGAAGTACTTAATTCGTAAAAAAATATAGTCACATCTCGAATCTGCTACCATTAGATTAATAAAAGAAAAAAAATTATATTTTTGTTTAACGATTACAATATTGTTTTGCTTAGACAACTCAGCGTTTGAAAAAGAGCATTGAATGTTGAATTAAAAAGTGCGTCAGCTGGCTACTCAAGTACCTGTTAGTTGCTTGATATGCACCACTTTCAACATTTCATAGTCTTTTCGTGGCTGTGTGCATCTTAGACTTAAAACGTCTTTGCCCGCACTGATTGAACTTCACAGCAAAACGCGCCATTAATAGTACACTCCCGAACACGGGTCATTTATCAATACATTCACGACCCTTAGGTCAACCCATGTCATCGGGGAAGTAAGTCCCTCTTTCCATTTCACATTATTTACTTCATCTTGCAGTCACTCAGATTGTTTACAATTTACAGATGTCTTGTTTCTGTAGATTTTTCATGCTACGCATCACTCTTCCACAGAGCATGCACTGAACGGAACCTCTAGATGTCTAGATGATGTCAGGTCATGAGTGGGTGTTCATCAAAGGCCCCCATTAAGCAAGGCGTGTTTCATGAAGGGATGCAGATTACATGCTCATGCAATTATTGGCCTCTCAGAGCGATGTTCGATTGTGTGACACAGCGCGAGTCTGTTGCATGTATTAGTCTTTGTGTGTGTGAAAGGGCATAGTGAAGGGGTGACACAGGTAAGAGTCTGAAAAAGGTCCGAGTGACCAGACCGTGATGAAGAAGAGGGAGCTAATGTGTGAAATAAGCAGGGGCGCATTTCAGGAAAATATGGATGCAACAGAAAGAGAGAATGCATGGAAATAAGGAAGAACTGGAGTGAATGTTTAACTCCTAATCTGCCTCTGACTTCCACAGAACTGTAATATTCAGTGCAACTGAAACATCTTCTATTCTTGTTATTCACAACGTTGTGACTGGTGCTACTCATTCTATGATACTGACAGTAAGCATTGGTAAAGTCACTAGATCTGGCTTGTGTTAGGTGCATGCCATTGTTGTGCGATATATATCTGATGCACTTAAAGAAAACTCCGGTACTAAATCATGATCACAGGGTGCTCTGTCTCAAGAACAGGATTTGGGCTCAAATTTTTAAAGCTTTTTGGAAAGTAATTCTCGCTATGCTTTTTTTTGCCATGCCCCCTTTGGACACCCAGTCCTCACCTTTTTGATCCCTCTTAAAGCACTGAGAATGGGGGGGGCAGAGATCACTTAAAATTCTAAAAATACGTCTGTGGAAGAAGCCTTTACTTGTACATTTCTGGCTGGGCTCTATGTTGAGCAGGGTGCATGCAGCTGGGGTGCAGCAATGGCAGTGACTGCACACTGGCATCACCAGGTCTCTGCGAGGCATTATATTACGGTTGGTAACTTTAGAAAAACAAGGAGCACCCACGCCAGTCAGTTCGCTGTTTTTAGTTAATTATGGGGCAATTACTCTTCATTTCCAAGTTTCCTTCTACCACCAATATTACAGCATAGCCTGCTTGCACATGGAAAGGGTAGTCAACAGTAGAGACAGCGAGTGTGGTTGCAAAAGCCAATGAGAAACAGGATGGTGAAAAGATCCCCTACCTACACATTGTAAAAAAAGATCAGTATGTGGGTCTGTGTGATAAATATCTAGTGGGCCGAGTCCTGACATGGGGCAACTTCAGAGTTTTCAACTTGATCAGTGGTCTCTCATGTGATTGTGGGGAATACTGTTTTGATATTCATATCGTAAACACAAAACGAAATTTCCCTAAAAGGAAATAAAATAAAACTGAAGATTTTAACGCCGCACCACTTCTCTGCTTGCGATAAAGGATTACTCAAGCGTGCCACACCACGTGTCATGTAAACATCATACTAGGGGCAAACTTAAATAATTTCACACATTTTGTGTCAGACAAGTAGTGAACTATGAATAGGCATGGGAACGATTACTGCACCCTGATGCCAAATATAGCGCTTTGCTGATAGTATTTTAGAAACAACGCCAGGCAAGAAGCGGGATATTCTGTCCAGTGAAGCAAACACAATGAAAAAAACATTAAAATAGGTCCCAGCACAAGAGAATACACCCTAGACCACATGACTCTCCAGTCTTCACCCACCCATCACTACATTTATTAATGCTGTGTCCCTCCTCCATAACTTGCCCTCGACAAGGGTAAGAAAAGCTTTGTGCTGTCACATTACTTTGAACACATCGGTGGTCTCCCTACCCCCACCCCCACCCCCACACTTCTAGACCTTCGCGTAACACTGGGCAGCGCAGTTCCGATATATCAACGGTCGAAAACCGCACCAGTGAAACCCTGCATCGTACGTTACTGCTGCATGACCACTAACCTCTCTGAATCCAAAGCGTGCCCTCTGTTAATACTCACAGACTGCACTAATCACACGCGCCTCTTCCTCGACACCCGAACACTGACCCGCAGGCGTTTGCGCGGAGCGTCCGAACGCCCTACGCACGAGCGCGTGCACGCCTCCTCATCCGGCCGGCGGATCTACGAGGGGCCCGTCATAGAAACACAAGCCCGTGCAGCCGCCACCACCATGGGACGAGAGGAGCCCGAGAGACCCGTTGAGTGGGGTGGGGGGGGTGTGGGTGCGTGCGTGTGTGTGTGTGTGTGTGTGTGCATGAGTGAGCCCGTGAGTGGTGTGGGGTGGGGGGGTGCGTGCGTGTGTGTCTGTGCGTGTGCGATCCGGTGAGTGGGGTGGGGGGGGCTGTGTGTGTGCGCGTGAGCCCGTGAGTGGGGTGGGTGCATGTGTGTGTGTGGGTGTGTGTGTGTGTGTGTGTGTGTGTGTGTGCGCACACGTGTGTGTTTGTGTAATCTGCTTCCTGGCAATGTGGGAGAGGAGACGTGCGCGCTCACATGGGGGAATCTCCTGCACGTGCACATCCCCTGTCTCACATTCCCGGCAAGCCGACAGTAATAGGTCTTTCGCTTGACAGCGAGACCTAATAAAAAGCACCAATCACATTAGTTCACAACAGCTGAACGGAAGCGCACAGGAGAGTGTGCACACGGCCAGCAAAAGCGGCAGTGAGGCGGCTTTTTACATAACTTGTTGATTTTAAATAATTCCATAACATGAGAGCCCACCGTGGTTAAATAAAAATCACCAATCACATTAGTTCACAACAGCTGAACGGAAGCGCACAGGAGAGTGTGCACAGGGCCAGCAGAAGCGGCAGCGCGGCGGCTTTTTACATAATTTGTTGATTTTAATTAATTCCATAACAAGAGAGCTATCGTAGAAATGATATATTGTAAGCCGTTCTTTTAACCATAATGGTGTCAGCGACAAGAAGGGTTACGAAGTTTGAGACGTGGTAATGCTTTGGAATTTAAAAGCAACCATAGTCCCAGTGAGGCGGCTTTTAACGTACCTTTGCGACTTTTAACACCGTGGTTAAATAAAAATAACCAAGCACATTACTTAACAACATCTGAACTGAAGCGCACAGGAGAGTCTGCACATGGCCAGGAGAAGCGCGTGCCACTTGCCTAAAATAGTTAGAGACGCGGAAGTCATTGGGCGCGATCACAACAACAGATCTGCAGCGCCCTGGAGAGTCAAGCACGTGCAACTTGCCTAAAAAAAATGCGAGGCACGGAAGTCATTAGGCGCGATCACAACAACAGATCTGCAGCGCAGATCTGCAGCGCCCTGGAGAGTCAAGCGCGTGCCACTTGCATGCAAAAAAAAAACAGACACGGAAGTCATTAGGCGCGATCGCAAAAACAGATGTGCAGCGCCCTGGAGAGTCTGCACACGTGATGCAAGCCCGACTGCAGAAGCGCGTCCTTGAGATGAAATAGCCGAGGTGAAGCGCGTAATCACCCCCTGTGCCCCATTCCCAGCAAACCCACAACAATAGGTCTTTCGCTGGTGCAGCGCTTCGCGCTGCTAACACCAGCGAGACCTAAAAAGGGCACTTCTATGCAGTATTCGCTGATCTCACGGCCGCCTTTGACTGTGTGAATCATAGTAAGCTCTGGGATATTTTGGTGGACATGAAAGTGGAACCCCCACTAGTACAGTTTTTACGCCAATTATATGTAGGCGCCACAGCAAAGGTGAGGCATGGCCTTAGAGGGGAATGCACCATATCATTCCGCGTGGAGAGGGGAGTCAGGCAGGGCTGCGTCTTGGCCCCGTTCCTCTTCTCCCTTTATACCAACACATTGGAGGAGGAACTGGGGGCAAGCGATAGCGACACGCCGAGATATTATAACAAACAGATAGTCTCCCTTCTGTACGCGGATGACGCGGTGATAATGGCCAGAACCAAGATGGGCCTACAGAGAGCTCTGTCTGAGTTTATGGCTAATAGGGGCCTAAAATTAAACGCAAAGAAAACATTTGTGATGACGTGTGGAAGGGGAGGCCTAGACTTAAGTATCTAGCTGCGGGGGGGACTAGAATTGACAATACCAGAACATTTTCCTATCTTGGGGTAACTCTTGAAGACTCAGGTTCTGGGGCCCCAGCAGTTAAAAGTAGGACCCTCTTGTTCAAACGCCCGGTTATGGCCCTAATGAATTTTGCACAGAAACTTGTAAAAAGACCGCTGGAGATCTTACAGAAAATTTACATCGCGAAATGCAGAAGCATAGCAATTTACGGGGCGGGTATTTGGGGTTTTTACAATGTATCTTCCATTCAAAAAGTAGAAAATGCATTTCTTAGGTACATCTTAGCCGTTCCGCAGAGTACTCCAGTTTTTAATTATCACGCAGCTAGGCATTGAGTTTATTACTGAACTCATCAGAATACAACTGATTCTGTTGTGACACAGAGTCTGGTTAGAGCCTGCGCTGGTTTTAAATCGAGAAATCATAAAGGACATAGGGGCATATTACCAAGGGCAATATCGCCGCTTTAGCGGGAAAAATTCCCGCTAAAGCGGTGATAATTTTATCGCCCTATTCCCTAGCTGTTGCTAACACCAGTTAGCGACAGCTAATAGGCGATAGCGGGCTTTTAGGGGCCCACTCTGCATGTCAGCGATGATTATCGCTAATGACATGCAGAGTGGGTGTGCCAAGATGTTAGCGACTGGAAACAGTCGCTAACACTGCTATCCCCTATTACCAACTTTTGGAAATAATCGCGCTAAGCGCGATTATCTCCAAAAGCTAACGCCTGCCCAGAGCAGTTCTTAGCCATGCTATCCAATGGTAGGTGGATAACATGGCTAAGAGCATTTGCTCGCTAATGCATGAATATCGCTGACTTTTCAGCGATATTCATGCATTTCGGCCGATTTTTATCGCTTAGGAGATAAACCTTGATAATATCAAGGCTCCTAAGCGATAAAAATCGTCGGAGCGCGGCGATATTTAAATGCCCGCTAACCAAGCTTAGCGATAATTATCGCTATAGCTTGGTAATATGCCCAATAATGTCTCTGGATTACGCCAGCAAGATTCCTTGGCTAAAATATGTTAGAAATTTCCAGAGTGATATAAATAGACCAGATCTATACAATAGGCCTGAATTGATAGTCTCTATATCCAAAAAAGAATTGAAGACACTGTGTATGAATCATTTGGAACAACTTAGATTATCTGGGGGAATTATAAAATCCTCTGTGTGTCATCATCAAATGATCCTGACATGTCATACTATCCAGCCCTATTTGTGTACCTGTTTGAAAGGCTATGATAGATTTGTTTTGACCAGGTTCAGGCTTGAGACCTTTCATCGGCTGGTTACATTTCCTACTAAAAATGACTGGTCAAGGGAATTAATACTCTGCCCATGTGATAATCTGGCGTTGCAATCCACCATTCGTGTGGTTTTATTCTGTAAATGTTATTGTAGAGAACGCGCAAGATGGATTAAGCCATATTTGAAGCAGGGTAACTGGCGGCAATGCCTTCCAGCTTTTTTATTCTTACAGCTATTGGATGATGAACACTGTATTGGAATTAGGTCTGGCTTTCTAAAAAGTATTTTGAAGAAGCGGAACAGTATGATGTATTAGTTACTACTTTGGAATGCACTACTTTTGTATGGAAATACTTGGTTCCTTTTTAATTACGATAATGTATGATTTTGATTATTTATTGTACTTTTTTATCTGCTGCTTTTATGATTTTATTCTTTGCTGAAATCGAATAAAGCATTTATTGAATTAGTGTATATTGGTCTCGCATTTTTGAATCTATCAATCAAATCCTAGACCTCAGGGTACCCCTTCTCCTCTGGTGGGTATACTGGGATACGTCAAAAAAACGCATATAAAAAATGAAAATTGCACGTGCTGCTTTTGTTATTTGCCAGGCGTCAGGTAGTAATTGTTTGGGGGAAAAGAAGGAAGCCAACAATCAAAGATTGGCTAACGGAAGGAACATATGGCCAAACACAGTTATGGAGAGCGGCACAAGGAGGTTAGTTCGGATGAATTTCTTTAAGTTCCATAGTGAGGGAGATGGACGTGTGGGGGAAGAGGGAAAAAGGAAGGATCATGATGAGAGGTACAAGTCTTTGGCAAAATGGGTGGCATTACGAATTAAGGTATTGGGAATATGTTTCTTGTGGTGATGGATTGGAGTAGGGTGGTTTAATTAATCAGCAGCATAAGTAATTTTATTGGGCAAGGGGATGAGCAAGTTATGTAATGGGATTGCGGGTTATGGCTAACTCACAGTTTTGGTTCTTATACCCTGTTTCACATCGATTGGGTCAGCTAAGCTGTTTATTTTATTTGTTGTAGAAACCCCTGACGAAGAGCCTATGGAGGCTCGAAATGCATTAGTTACTTGAAGGTTGTGCCTATTTCATATTGCGACAAATCTGCACATACCGTTGTAAAAAGTTTGGATTGACATGCAGCTGGTACTAGAAGTGTTTGAATAAAGACTGCAGATTTTATCAGACTGTCTCCGGTGTGATGAAAGGATAATCAAGTAAATTGTAGTAACAAGGATTGGAACATACATTGGTTATAAAGGTTAAACAACAGAGGACTTGGATTAAATGGATATAATTGAAGGGAGTAGTTCCCACTTTTCGCAGTGCGACTGTGCGGAGCACGAGAGGAGTGCTCTTTGTTGAATTCTTCGGAATTAACAGTGTTTGAGGCGATCCACTGACACAGTTCGCACGCACACATCAAAGAGTTATTCATACATGCATCGTATTAAGGGGAGGAGCGCATTCTCTTCTTGAATATGTTTTTCTCGAAAATGTAAACATAGTTAGCGACATACTGAGAACTCATGCCACCGACCTCCAAGCCTAGGGAGATATGGGAGCCATTTATTGAATGGGCTCGGGCACATGTTGATGACTCTGTTAATACTGGGGAGGATGGAAATGCAGAAATGCCTCTGTGATCTTCAGAATGCAATTTGTAAAACAAGGTCAAGTGGAGGGTACAAGAAAATAATAAGTGTTACAAGAAAATAACAAGTATATGTAATAATACATTTCAAGTGGGTTTTACATCTTATCTGACTGTCAAGTTGAGTCACGCTGTAAGATGTATACATACAAAGTTGTTTGATATCTCTGCATGTCTATAATGTCACTACTGTCCTCACAGCATACATGGTTTGGACAATTGTTCATGTCGCATTTTTCTGCTCTGTATTTGATTGATTACACACCACCAAACTATTCTGTCCTTTGAATTGTACTGTACCACTCTTTTGAAAATCAATAAATAAAAAAAAATAAAAACATAAAGTAAAAGAAAGGCAAAAATTGACAGGAACATCTAGAGCACCAAGTTTCAAGCCTAAGAGCATACCATCACACAATACCCAGCACATCAAATCCCAGAGCAAAAGTGGTCCTGAATACATACTTTACGACAAAGGCAAAACATGCACTGTCCAGACAAAAAAGGGACACAATAGAGAGAGCTGGGAGACTCTCGGCCATGCAACTCAAACAACTGGTAGCCTCAAGAATAATAATGATGATTATAAACAACACATGGGATCTACTATAACACCCTATAGATATAAAGAATTCAAAAAGTTATTTCAAACTCGGTATTAGTTAACTCAAGAAGACACAACAGAATTGAAAGAAAGCTAAGGGATGTTAAATGATCAAAACTACCCTCCGAAATTAATGGCAAGCTAGAAGAAGAAATATCTGCGGAGGAAATGGAAAAGCAATGGAGGACATGCAAAACGCCCAGAGAAGACGGACTCCCTATTCAGTTCTGTAAAATAAACAGATATAAAATAGCGGAAATACTCTGCAAAGTCATTAAAGAAGCCAAAATAATGTAAGCCCTGAAGCAGGAATTTAATAGGTTGATAATTTTACTTATAACAAAAACAGGGAAAGACCCATTTACCATCCTACTTCACTACTCAATGTGAATGTTGAAATTTTTGCTAAAGTGACGGTCAGTGGATTCAAAGGAGTGATCTCACTATTGACAAACCAACTGCAAGCTAGACTTGTACTGGTATGCTCCCTCTGAATAAATATGAAAACCCTACTACAGATATTTCATGGCAAGTTAGGAAAGATCAAGATGATATGATTGCACCCTTGGCTGCAGAGAAAGCCTTTGACTTCATTGAATGAGTTTACTAATTCTGCACTTTAAGAAGAGCAGGTCTTGGAAACCACTTTATTACCTCAGTTCAATAACTCTATTCAGAGGCAGGGGTGTCCGCTCTCCCACTGCTGTGCTTACTAGCAGTAGAACCACTGACCACAGCCATGTGGCAAAGAGAGGATATAAAAAGGATAGACACACTAGTTGGTACCCCAGCCTAATAAATTGTCTACATGCAGAGGATATCCTGACTATGATAGATCAACCTACCTCACTGGTAAGTCATTTAAAATGCCTAATTTAAAGATGTTCTGCCTTCTCAGGATACACTGAACCAAACAAGAAGCTTCCCTGATCACAAACTTCACTTGATGGGAGTGTATGGGACACTTCAACTTTAAATGGATGAGCACCAGATTGAAGAACCTCTAGGCATATTGGTTAATCTAGGACTGAATTCTATGGTGTAAGATACTCTAGGGGCCAGATGTAGGAGCCCAAATACCGGTCGGTAACGGCCGATTTCGGCAGTTACCGACCGGTATTTGGATTTTCAGATGTAGGGGCCATTATTTTACAGATTCGGTAAATTTACCGAATCGGTAAATTTACCGATTCTGTAAAATACAGAATCGGTAATTTTACCGATTCGGTAAATTCAAATGTAGGTGACACTCCTGAGAGTGCCACAGGCCCTTAAGAGTCGGTATTTTACCACACAATCCTATTGTGTGGTAAAATACCGAATCTAGGTGTGCATGCACATCTGTGCATGCACACTGTGCAATGTGACACACAGACATGCCCTTAGGGCATGTATGTGTGCCACATGTCACACATGCCTTTACTTGGGGTGCTAGAGGGTGTCAAAGTGACACCCTCTGCACCCTTGCAACATTCGGTATTTACCGATTCGGTAAATACCGAATCGGTATTTACCATTGATTCCTATGGGCTTCACAGCCCATAGAAATCAATGGGAAATACCGATTCGGTATTTACCGAATCGGTAAATACCGAATGTTACCAATTCGGTAATTCAAATTTAAAAATTACCTACATCTCCCTCCTTCAAATTTACCGATTCATAAATACCGAATCGGTAAAATTTGGTATTTATGAATCGGTAAATTGAAGTTACCTACATCTGGCCCTAAATGTATTAATACATAAGATGACCGCTGATGATCATAGATGATCCCACCTTAAACTCTCTCTTTGGAGCTAAGTGCCTCAAGATTTCGTCTATCCAAGATAGCATGATAACTATGAAAGTACTGACCTAATTTCTAAAAACCCTTAGATACAAATATCAGAGTTTTCTCTAGGAGTCAGAGAGGCCCATAATGCAAGCTGCAAAGTTGGGTGCCCGAAATAATACCAGGAGGAGTCAGGATACAACACTACAGGCTGGCCTATATTGTGAAGATGCTTCCCATCTGCAGTCTATGGTAACCCTATAAAGAAGCATCATGGAATGGCCAAAGCTGGCAGAACTATTATTCTGTAATCCAGCAAATGTCTCCAAGACAGTGAACCTTGTTAAGTATTCCAGATAGCGGGCATGGGACTCAGCTCATAGGAAACTACATGTTAGCACCTACATACACTCTGATGTAGCTCCAGGAAGAAATTTGAGAATAAAAATTGATCACCGAACAGTAAATTGGCATGAATGGTCAACAAAAGAGATTAACAGCCTAGAGGACACACTTTTGTAAACCAGCTTTCACGAATTCAAGGAGAAATGCATTCTTAGTAAACCCCAAATTTGGAAATACAGTTAACTGACAAAATACCTCAGAGCCTTGTTGCATCATCTTTATTTAGAAACACCAAAATCCTGAATTGGAAATACCTGAAAACTTGGGGCCAATGTTGAGGAATAATACTTAGAATATGTGGTACTGTGTTCAGGTCCACAAAACACCACAGAACAAATTTCAAACATCAGTTTACTCCAAACCGACAGATCGTAACAGCACTCTATGTCATCCCAGTTTTCACCCGAAGGGATTGCTTAACAACTTACCATATTCACAGTTCATCAGGATACGCAGGATCTGTTCAGATCCTGTGACCTGTCAAGAGAAAATGGAGGAATACTCACAGCGATTTTTAAATCACGGTTACCCTGAGCAAAACGGTGCAAGAATGTTTCCGTAAAGCTTCGTTGAAAACTCGTGATGAGTTACTACAGCCATCCATTAAGGAGACGAGTAAGCGTATGGTAAATGTACTTAATTTTCCACTGTTTCGCAGTCTGTGAAGAAAATCATTCTAAACCGTTGGGATTTATTACAGACTGAGGAAGAGTTCCATGGCTTTTTCCATGATAGACACTTGTTTGCCTATACTAAAGGGTGCAATCTACGCACCTTATTGGCCAGACCTTCGAGAGCAGAACAGATTCAGTCTTATGCATGGACAAAATGATGTAATAATTGTACCCACTGTAATAACGTGACAGTTGGTACCATTCTGACACATCCTACATCAGGCAAAAAATACCAACTTAAGCACACCACAGACTGTAATTCTGTAAACGTGATTTATTGCATTAAGTGCCCTTGCGGCAAAGCGTATATCGGGAAGACTTCCCGTAAGCTCAAAGTACGCATCACTGAGCATGAGAGCCGTATACGCACTAAGAGCTCCACATCTAGTTTAGCAAGACATTGGGAAGAAGCCCATCATACGATATCTCAACTACGTGTACAAATAGTTGAGCAGATCATTGACAGACCAGGTCTAGACATCAACAGATTATTACTCCAGAGGGAGGTACATTGGATTCAAACCTTGGGGACAATGCATCCGACCGGTCTTAATGATCGCCTAGACTTGATATGCTTTTTATGAATGTCGCAACTCTAGTCTTCTGGTTTCTTTTTAATTTTTTCTTCTCGCCATCAAGGTTTATATGCATTTATGATGGTTTGCTATTGTCCATTAGGGTCATTGGCCCGCATTGTGCATACTGTGTCATATTGTCTATGTTTTGACAGTATTATCTATGGTTGTCCCTTATTGGAATATTTTGTATGTTTGGCTATTTGACAATCATTATTTGTTTTTCCTTCTAGTGTCTTATAAGCAATTACATGTTTTGAATGCCCTTCTTATCGCTTGGCTAAGGGTTCAGCAACCTTCTTTGCACATTCTTTTCTCATAATTTGCACCCATTCGGTTTGCACTGTTGTTTACACACTGTACTGTGCTTTTCTTTTTCTTATTTTTTTTGTGTTTTGATCTTGTACTTTTTTGTATTGCCATTAGATTAGGCGCATTCCACTTTTGATTTGTTTCACTATTTATAGGATGCGGGTAGTAGCTTGCCGATATTTGTATTATCTAGGTAGGGTGTAGTTTGTCCCTTGTATATTCAGCAAATTAGCACCTTATTTAACATCATCCTGCTGCCTTTTAGATGGGCACTATTTATTTGTGCTGTAATCCACCATTCCAAGATGGCGCCTGCTGGTTCACCCACAGCCCACCTCTCTCTGCTACTTTGAGCTTGTTTCTTGTCCATTGTGCTGCTTTTGAGTTGTTCATTTGTTTAATACCGGGGAGTTAGATGGTCCTATCGATCCAGTTTTGGTTTCCTTTTTGTTTTGCATTTTCATGTCTATAGCAAGTTTGTTTTCGCCAGTTTACTAGTAGTTTTAGGGACTGTGGACCAATCTAAGATGGCGCTTATGGCCATTTAGCGCGAGGTGGTTGTTCATGTTTATAACCCTATTGGGTTTGCTGGTGATATTACAAGTGAGACGCCAGTCGTGGCGACGCTACGGTTTTTGAAACATTGAGGTTGTTATCCCTTCGAAATTAGGTCGGTGAGTTGGCTTTTTGTCTATAGTCGTTAAAATCAGTATCTTAAGTCGAATTATGTATATTAGTTCCCCAGCGAGGTAACAACTACTACTTCATTTCACGATACTCTGGTGCACATTTGAAGACGTGTATATTGGTAGTGCCAGGAGTGCGTGTTGCTGGAACTTTGGTGTGTGGTCTAGTCACACGCTACCATTTCACAAGAGCGGGTGAGTGTTTGGTTTACCATTCGCATAGCCTTTTTTCTATCAGCGATTTTACCATCAGTATATGTATACGGTGTTTGATGAGTTTGCTATTCCCATTTATTTTTAGTTTGGTGTACAAGTGCATCTTCTGCCTTCATAGCCGGTCACTCGCTTCTTGAACCTTCCCTAGTGGTGTATGAATTCGGTTGAAAGCACAGTCAGGTACATTGCACGGTAGCAATGGCAACATTTTTCTGAGTCTCAAGTGCATGTTTTTTTCACAGGGGACTGATTTGCAGTTACTTACCGTTCTGTTTCACCACTATTTTGTCACAGTTGGTTTGTACTGTGTTTTAACTGCACGTTTTTCCTTCACGGGGGAGCGTTTAGTTTTTTCTGCTTGATTTCTATCCTGTCATGTGTGGTTCACGTTCGGGATCAATCGACATATCTCCTTTTAGTACTCACTATTGTGGTGTCCACTTTCAATTCCTTTCAGTCTTGCTTATTACGACACAGTACCCGCGTTCTCATCACTCTCATGTGAGTGTCTGCTGTTTATTATTCTCATGATGCTACTTTTCCAGCTACATATCTTTATCCCTTTTACCTACAGATTGGCCCCTGAAGAAGGGACTTTCATGTCCCGAAATGCATCGGGCCCCAACAAGCAGCATTGCGACAATTTGGCTGGATTGATATTTGTGTATTTACACTAGTTGTCTATGTTATGATCCTATTTTCACCATATATGTGAATATGTTTGCACGGTTTCAAAATATTTGACTGAATACGTTTGACCACAGTTACCTGTAAAGATTTACATTTACAAGTATTATGGTGTCTATGTTTTTCATTTTTGATATATTGAGCTCATTTTTGTTAAGATAGTAGGAAGGTCACGCCGTGACCAGTTGTGCACAGTGAGCAGTTGAGTTACCCTGTCTGGTAACTTTACCTGTACTGTGTCTAGGACATAATATTGACTACAGGAATACCACAATAAAAAAATATAATTAAAAAAAATATTGACAACTCAATATTGTCTTTCTATACACTGAATTGAAAATACTGCAATATTGACTACAAAAATATTATTGTAAATAAGTTAGAAAAATATGATATCAATAATATAACTATTAAAAACCTATACTATGCACAACACATTCAAATCAATAAAACATGATCCATGCAAAGAAAACAAAAATATCCCCAACCAAAACATCAATTAAATATATAAATAAATTAAAAGATTACTTCACCATGTAAGAGCATAAAACCTATACAAATGTAAAGAAATGAAAAAAAAGCATTAATTTGCCTCCACCACAGAAGGAAACAAAAAAAAACAATGCTTAACTGCAATTTTAACCAATAACATTTAAACAAATAACAGTTACTAAATAGAAACACTTTCTTAATTAAAAGCAGTATTGAGTAAATGAAAACATGCAAAGCCTTCTGCACATGAAACCACCGCAACTGGAGAGTGTTCTCTTGCCAGAATGAAGCATCACACAGAAAGACTACAGCAAATCTAATGAAAGAAGGCCCCAACAATATGAATCAAGCAGTAAAAAAAATAATGTAATATATAACTAACTTCACAAAATATATATAAAAGAAACACCACTAATAATAATATATTCATTTGCATCTCCAAAATACAAATATCAAGAATGAAAAAGACCAGACTGAATAACGAAATAAAAAGGAAATGACAAAATACAGAGAGAAAATTCTGAGTACAACATAGTAATAGCATGTGAATATAATCAATAAAACCAACCAATACACTGCCAACACTATAAAAATTAAACACATTCAAAAAGTTTTGTAAATTACCAAGCAAACGTTAAAATTACAATAAAATATAACAAAACCTCCAAACAAAAATAATCATGAATATATGTTTTTTTCAACCCCAAACTTGAATTGATGTTTTTTTAACGACAAAAAGTGGCGAAAAAAGAAACCTTCAAAAAATAGGAGAGCCAACAGCCCAAAAAAAGAAGAAAAACTGAAAAAGGAAGTATAATATGTAAAATTGATATTGAAATTGCAATAACATATGTGGCAATAAATAATAATTAAAGTAAAATATAGCATGTTTGCTTACTTCCATAACCCTATGTAACCCACAGATATATCAGAAACGGGGGCATATATAACTTCACAAAAAATAGGAGTCCCTCTTAAGCAACAGGGGTTATACCTACATCAAAGAAAGTACTAATAAGGAAATTACACATTGGAAATGCACTAAATATTATGTCAATGCATGCTGCAGTAGAGCAACAACAAAAGATGACATAGTAGAAAGTGTCAGGGAACTCAACCACCTACAAATATCACAGGGATAGAAGTTAGAAATGTGCTATAGGCTTCAGAGAAGCAAGCACGCATTTCCAAACACATATAGAAACTATACTTATAGATAAAGAGCCTGATTTAGAATTGGTTAATGGGTTACTCCATCACAAATGTGAAAATTCTTATCCAGGTATCAAATATTAGCTTACTAACTTTAAACCAGTGTCGAAACTGGATGGGACTATAAAATCTTGTTCCGCCATTATTCTCACAGATTTATACAACATGTGGTCAGTACCCTTACACAAATGTTCCATTATTATGAGCACTATACACAACAAGCAAAAAAAACATATATCAGACTGCTACCAATAATAAAACAGAAAACACAATTACAACACACAGCAAAGCATAATAGACTTTGAACAAGCCATGATATTCACTATTACTCCCACACTGCTATACCATGGTACTCCTACCATTTTAGTAAAACAGTATTGAAGCACCAACATAAATCAACACTAAGCAGAGTATGACACAAGCATGCATGCATTCTGTTCAAAATCTTGAAGACACTTGGGTTGGGCACCTGCATCGATCTTGATGGAGATACCGATCCAAGTTTCAAATTTCATGGTGCAATGTATACGACAGTACAGTATGAAAATAAAAAATACAAACAAAGTGGAGTAAAGGTGGCATAATTCCTTCTAAGGAACTCTAGGAAGAAGCCACGCTACACCCTTTTAATTCCTGGAAATATTAAAAAACAACAGTACCAGAAATATACAAAGAGAACAATCCCTAATTTGTAAATGAATCAACATTATCCAGACTAAACAGATTGCTAGCAAGCAAAGTTATTTTATTTCCAAATCATCAGGATCGACCCTACTTTAAAAAAATAAAAAGAGCTCTACTCCTAGAACTTGGATGCGAGAGCTGCAGAGCCGAGAGCTGAGAGCCACAGCTACAGAGGGGCAGAGGCTGAGACTCGAGGGCAGAGAGTGGTGAGCTTAACACAAATTCAGCTGTTACCGTCCCGCTCTCCTGCACCCCCGCACCGCAGCGCTAGTGCTCCGACGCAGCCCCAGTTCTGCACCTCAGAAATAGGAGGAGGAGGAGGCAAGCCAGACAGTAGGCACGGAAGCTGCGGGAGAGTGGGAGCCCCTGAGTGCCCTGAGCACTGGCCAGTGGGATCTGTGTGTTCCGTGCCTTCCTGTCCCGCATTTGTTCAGTGCCCACTGTTGCCCATCGGCCGCTGCTCTTGACCAGTTTTCCCAGGGCCCTCCTGCTGCACCCTCTTGGAGATAGCAACCGAGACAGCGAGGCAGGAAGGGGCTGCTGGAGGAGGTCTATATGCCTCGTGGTTCATTCAAGGAGCAGAGGTGGCCAGCACCAGGCAGGTGCGTCTCACTCCAGTTGGGGGGCCTTTCACTTTCATCCTGAGCAGCCTCTGAACAGACACCACACCATCTTTATACAGCCCAGCCACCTGGAGAGAGTGAGGGAGAGGAATGGGGAGCAAAATAGAGAAGCCCCTGAAGTGCCTCAAAACCACACTCTTACGGCACTCAAAAGGTGCATCAAATCTAAAAGTACAAGAAACAACAAGGTCTCACCAAGGAGACTTCTCTGATACAACAGCCTGAAATAAGGAGTGAGACCGGGAAAGAACGAATCAGATGAATTAAACAGGCAGAAAAAACAAGCCACTTTGAGTAACATTGTGCGACAAAGCACTAAGGTACATCAAGCAGCGCAGAGCCAACGTGGAGCTAACTGTCAATCAGCATAACACTGAGCAGGAAGCAAGACTATCAAGCATAACAAGCAAACACGCAAATTTCTTTTTTTTTTGTCAGTCAAAGATCTTTATTCGGCTAAATTAGCCATAAAAGAGCAGTAAAAACATTTGAATTGCATAAATATACATAGCAAAATTCATCTTTGACAAAATCAAAACACAGGGATTATTTTTTTACAATGTTACGAGGCCGAACTGCAGAGGAAATAAACCTACAAATCATTAAACAAATAAATTCATCGTTTAGGAGAAGCAAATGGCGTAGCGCAGGTTGGCACTTTCTTTTTTTTTTTGTTTAAGAAATTTTTATTAATCATTTGGAAAGAAGGAAACAATACATATGTAATATATAATTGCAAGGATTACAAAATCACATGGAGAATAAAACATATGTATAAGGAGAGAAGGAGGTGGAGAGAAGGTGAAAGAAAAAGAAAAAAAAACAAGAGAGGAAGAGGGGAAGAAAAAGATAAAGATAAAAGAACAGGGGAGAGAAGAAAGAAAGGGGGAAAGAAGAAAGAAAAGAAGAGGAGAAAATAGGAAAGAGGTAAATGCGTGGGAGTAAAAGCAAAGCAATCAACCATGAGATTTGGAAGAAAGATAGGTAGAGAAGGGAAGCCAAAGAAGATCGGATTTGATTTTCAGGGGAACAGAGGATGAGGTAGCGACAGCAATTCTGTGTTCATCACAGATATAATTCCACCATGTATGTACAGAAAGTTTAGAATATCCTTCCAACATGACAAAATTACTTTGAATGCAAGAGCAATGAACAGGTCCAACAATCTAGCAGAGGAAGATACAATATCAATATCAATTGACAAAGAACCTAGAAAAACATTCAATAGAGATAATGGGGTGGAACAGCAAAACATTGGCATGCAAATATTCCAAACATCATTCCAAAAAGATAAAACAGAGGAGCACTCTTATAACTGATGTTTAAGCGTGCCAGTTTCTTTGGAACAAGACCAACATAATGGAGAGGATGTCGGAGAAAACTTATGAACACTAACAGGAGTAATTATAACTCTATGATATATAAAAAACAACGATTGGTTAATACGTGCAGCAATGGATACTTTAAACAGTTTGGACCATAATCGATCCCACAAAGAAACAGAAAGAGAAATAGCAAGGTCAGTTTCCCAAGCAGTCTCTACAGTTGATTTAGGACGATCCTTAGTACTTGATAATAGAATTGTATAAACAAGAGCAGCCTTAGGTAGTTTAGAAGAAAATAATGGGTAAAGTACAGTGGATGGAGAGAAGGAAGGTAAAACATTAGGCATTGAAAGAGAAGATAAGTGTGACTGAATGGCAGACGTTATAATGTTGTATTCGGTAAGATGCGAGAAAGGTAAATGATATCTATTTTGCAACTTTGGAAAAGGACTAATAGAAGTATCCTCAAAAAACTGATGAACAAACAAAATATCCTTTTCTTTCCAGTATTTAAAGTAAAACGATTTGCCTTTGTATTTAAGGAATTTGTTATACCACACAACAGAAATTGAAGAGGAGAGAAATTAGAAGTAAAAACATTGTGAAGCAGTGTCTGGGAGTATCTTAAAATAGGGTATTTGGTCAAAAAAGAACAATTTGACATAAAAACAATATGTTGAAACGAGAAATGCTTTAAGAGGGAGCGTTCAAGAAGAACCCAACTAGGCACAGGATTATCCCAAAAATCATAAGCTAATGAAAAGGATTGCTTGATTGAAAAGTCAGAGTGGTAAGTTTTAAAGTTGGGGAAGCGAACGCCCCCCTCATTTTTAGGGCGAATCAGTTTATGTAATGCAATACGAGGGTGTTTATCATTCCACAAGAACTTGGTACAAATAGAGTTTATGCGGTAAAAATAGGAATTGGGAATTTTAAAAGGGAGCATAGAGACAGTATAAAGAACATGTGGAGTAATCATCATTTTAATCGTGTCCAGTCTACCCCACCAGGATAGAAATAGGGGAGACCAGTGTTGAAGGAGGGATTGGAGCTTCTTCAAAAGGGAGTCGAAAGTAAATTTAAGAGTATCCTTTAGGGATGACGAGAACCATATACCTAGATATTTAAGTTTGGAAGGGCACCATGCAAATTCAGTATTATTGAACATATATTGGTACACACCGAGTTAAGGGGTAGGACTTCCGTTTTGGATAAATTGAGTTTATAGCCCGATATAGAAGAATATAACCATACCTCCTCCATAAAATGTGGAAGGGAAGAAGTAGGGTTAGCGATATATACTAGGACATCATCCGCATAGGCAGACAATTTATTTTCTGTAGAAGATAGTTTGAAACCAGCAATCCCTGGATTAGATCGGATCCGTTCTAAAAAAGGCTCAAGGCACAAAATAAATAATAAAGGGGAAAGAGGGCAACCTTGTCATGTGCCTCTAGATAACGAAAAGAATCTGGAAAATTGGTAATTTACAAAAATACTGGCCCTGGGGGAGGAGTACAGGAGTTTAACAAAGGAGATAAAAGAAGGACCAAAACCTAACCAGTAAAGGGTACGAAACATAAACTGCCAATTAATACGGTCAAACGCTTTTTCAGCAT
Source organism: Lissotriton helveticus (assembly GCF_964261635.1). NCBI lineage: Eukaryota > Metazoa > Chordata > Amphibia > Caudata > Salamandridae > Lissotriton > Lissotriton helveticus. The sequence continues at coordinate 1,212,670,187 of NC_136067.1, read as the reverse complement.
CTAAGGACAGAGCTGCCATCGGGACCTTGCGATGTTTACTGTGTGCAATAACATTAGAAAACATTTGGGCATTGTCAGCAGCAAGTCTACCCTTCACAAACCCTACTTGATCCGTGTTAATTAAACGGGGAATAATGGAATCAAGGCGCAAAGCCAGAATTTTAGCAAAGATTTTGCAATCATAATTAATTAATGATATGGGGCGGAAATTTTTACAGTGTGAATGATCCTTATCGGGTTTAGGGATTATTATAATTAATGCATCCAAAAAGGACCCAGAAGCCTTTGCATCGGCAATGAAGGAATTAAATAGCTGTAGGAGTTTTGGTGCAAAAATGGTAGGAAAAGCCGAATAAAATTCAACAGGCAATCCGTCAGGGCCTGGCGCTTTAGATTTTTTGAGGGAGTTAATAGCCCGGGTGACTTCCTGGAGAGTAAGGTCTTTCTCCAATTGAGCTAATTTATCAGGAAATGATGGTGGTGAGGGAAGGCCGTCAAAGAAAGATGACAAATTATCAGCAGATGGGTGAGTATCATCAGTGTATAAGGATTGGTAATAAGTATGGAACACATCAGCAATATCTTCATCGGATGACACAAGTTTATGAATAGTGTCGTTAAATATAGAGCATACAATTTTGCGCTCCGACTTGATTTTTAAATAATTTGCCAACATTTTCCCCGCTTTATTTTGACCACCATGGAATTTGGATTTGATTTTAAGAAGGATATTACAAGCTTCATTGGTGATAATTTTATTAAGGTCTGTCTTGGCAAGGATTAAGTCATGAAGGGCAGAGGTGGATTTAGATGTGAAGTAAGAATGTTCGAGCCGCTTAATTTTCTGGAGTTGGTCTTCATATTTTCGTTTGTTAAGTTTCTTTTTATTAGAGACATTGGATATAGTAAAGGCCCGAAGGGCAGCCTTAAAAGCATCCCAAGAATTGGGTATAGAGGTATCTGAAGGTTTGTTAAGGGTAAAAAATTCATCAAAAAACCCAACAATTTCTTTCATGAATACAGTATCAGATAATAGAAATGTATTAAATTTCCAACGACTAAATTTAGAGGAACTGAGGGAGAGGTCAAGGGAAGTGTACACAGGGGCATGGTCAGATATAAATATGGAACCAATAACAGACTTTTTGATAGAAGGGAGTAATACCTTACTAACCATAATGTAATCAATCCTTGAGCGGGTGTGGTGAACATTAGAGAAAAAAGCATACTCTAGCAACTCAGGGTTACATATTTTCCATGAATCATACAAAGGACGTGAAGCAATGGCAGATTGGAAACTCTTATTAGACTTGTCAGGTTGGAATTTACTAGAGGAAAGTCTATCTGAGAAAGGATCTAACCATTGGTTAAAATTACCAGCTATTACGAAGTCAGGACAGTCAATGGAAGAAATGAGGACTTTTATATCCTTCCAAAATTTGGGATCGGGTCTTACCGGGCCATAAATATTTAGCAAGACCAATGTCTTATTTTAGATTATAACCTTAGCCATTGCCCAACGTCCTTCACCGTCATTCTGAGAAGAAACAATTTGAACATTTAATGCTTTATGAAATATAATTGCAACCCCCCCTTTTTTATTGACAGCAGGAGAAAATACAATTTGGCCCACCCACTGTCTTTTCAACTTAATAGATTCAACATCAGAACAGTGTGTTTCTTGGAGAAAAACAACTTGTGAGTTCAGTTTAGATAAGTGGGACAATACCTTTTGACGCTTGACAGGATGACCAAGACCTCGTACGTTCCACGAAACAAGATTACACAGGATGGAAGGAAGGATGGATGGGCAACATATGGAGTGTCGTAATAATCAACGAGGAAAGGACACTTGTATCTACAGAAACCATTGGTTCTCTTTGACAACCCTCATAGACGCTGAAGATTGTAACGATGCGGTATATTTGTTTTTCCGCCCCTCATCTAGTGTCATGGCATAGTCATTGGGTGGTCAAAGGTAAAGTATGCCTGCCTCACCCGAGGCACCTCTGGAAAGTGTAGAAGTGTCCAGAGATCAAAAAGAAGAAGAGCCCCCTTGATGGAGAGGGTCCAATGGCCAAACTACGAGGGAAATTTATAAAAAACAGTATGATCACCACGGACAAATTTATTAGAAAAGGTGAATACTGTTGACTAAAATAAATGAGTATATTCGATAATCGTGTGACTGGATTATCATATATGGTATTTTTTAAAAAGTCGACATGTTTCAGCTCCTACTGGCCCAGCCGGGTCTAGAGTCGCTAGTCGTGGTCTAAGCCACGTGTGTATCCAGAAGGTGTCTGTGCTGGCTCTGCCCCTTCCTGAAGAGGAGGAATTCTCCAGGCAACCAGGATAATGAATCCGTGATTGCCAGTAAGCACTTGAATACTGCACAAGTTGTGTAAGTAATTTTCCCCCCTTTTGTATGTGTCCTGACGAAAGCTCTATAGACCCGGCTGGGCCAGTAGGAGCTGAAACATGTCGACTTTTAAAAAAATACCATATATGATAATCCAGTCACACGATTATCGAATATACTCATTTATTTTAGTCAACAGTATTCACCTTTTCTAATAAATTTGTCCGTGGTGATCATACTGTTTTTTATAAATTTCCCTCGTAGTTTGGCCATTGGACCCTCTCCATCAAGGGGGCTCTTCTTCTTTTTGATCTCTGGACACTTCTACACTTTCCAGAGGTGCCTCGGGTGAGGCAGGCATACTTTAACTTTGACCACCCAATGACTATGCCATGACGCTAGATGAGGGGCGGAAAAACAAATATACTGCATCGTTACAATCTTCAGCGTCTATGAGGGTTGTCAAAGAGAACCAATGGTTTCTGTAGATACAAGTGTCCTTTTCTCGTTGATTATTACGATATTGTCCTTGGGGAACTGAACGGGACAAGAATTCCTCATCCCTCTCCTTTGATGAACAACATATGGAGTGGACACACTTCAAGGAGAGAACTACAAAAAGGGATACAACAAACAAGTGAATTACATGTGGAGAAAACACCCAATAAATTCATAGTACTGAGGCAAACTGCACCTAGATACACAAAGAGGAAGAACCTGAAAAACGAGTGTAGAAAGAGAGACCATTCAGGGACAGAGTAACACGGGAACAGTGAAGACAAGCATGAAAGCCAGATATGGGAAGAACAAGAGAGAGGGAAAGAAGAAAGGGAACAAGTGAAAAAGGTAAAGAAAAGAATAGACAGACCAAGGCCAAAGAGCCTGGCCTGAGAAGAGGAGAACAACCAAGAGAGCAGGAGGGTAGATACACCAAAGAGGGGACAACACCCCATGAGCAGCCAAATAAAGGACATAGACCTAAACAGGGGTGGAAAAGAGAAACCTCAAGGGCAGAAACAAAGAATGGAAGAAAAATTCAAAAGGAGCCAGAGTGAAGATAGGAAAAACCGCAATGGAAGATAGGAGGAAGGGAAACACTAAGTATCGGTGACCATATTGGAGGAGGAGACACTCTGTAAATACGTTTGAAGCTTTTGAGGATCATCAAAGGAGCGGGTATGCCCATTATGTGTGATCCTGCAGAAACAAGGATGAAAAATACCATATTGAATATTCAACTGCCTCATCAGTGGACGAAGATTCAAGAATTCCTTGCGTCGGGCATTTGTGGCGGTCGATAGATCCTGGGAAATGAAGATATTGTGACCAGACCATTGAAGACGACGTTTAAGCCGGGCAGCCTTCAGGACAGTCATTAACTCTGTGAATTCGAGAAACAGCATAATAATGCCAAGAGGTTTAGTGGCATTGGAGTTTAGATGACCTAGACGATGGGCTCTCTGTATGTTGAGAGGGTGAGACGAAGGTTGAAGGTCCAATAGTCATGTAGGAATTTCCGCAGGAAGGACACAATGTCCGGGCCCTCCACGTTTTCCGGAACACCATAAACGCGTAGATTGTTCCTACGATTACGGTTTTCAAGGTCCTCAGTATGTAGTTTCAATTTATGAATCTCCTGCTCCAACAAGGGAATTTTAGCAGAGGCATCTTGGATATCACTTACTCGTTGCTCCAAGTTCAAAACCTTGCCCTCCATAACCATCCAGCGCTCTTCAATTTGTTTAAGCTTTTCGTTGGTGACATAAACGGTTGGAGGCCACGGACCTCCTCCAAAAGGGAGTCAAGGACAGGATTTGTGGAGGACTGAATGGGAGAAGGCGGGTCATTTTTGGGTCTTTTAGGCTTGGCTCCAGTATGGGATAGTTTCGGATTAGGTGAGTCATTAGCCATGTTGTCGGTGAGAAAATGTGCCAAAAAGCAATGTAATAGGAGGTGTTACTAGACGTGCACTACACCAAACTCCAAAGACCTATACTACTGGCGAACCCTTCACTGCTGGTGTACCTTCACTGCTGGCGCAACCTTCACTGCTGGCATAGCCTACGTGGGCTCAGAGCAAAATAATGCAGTATTGGGAGTACATAGTCTCAATACAGTAGGCACTTGAGTAGACATAGAAGTACTAAGGTGAGAAGGAGCCAGAACCATCCAGAAATAAAAAATGAAATAAAGAACTGCCTTCATGTGTCAGGGCAACTACAGGTAAAAAAGCATGCTGCACTTCACCTTGGAGATGAAAGAAGTCGAGAAAAGAGAAGCAGAACAAGCCTCCTCAACAAGCATTGCACCGCTAAAATGGCGGCCGAAATTCCTCACACAGGGAAGGGTATATAGGCATAAAACTGAAAAAAGTCAAGCATCTTGGAGAAGACATCGCAGAATATGCCACATATTGATTGAAACAGCAGCGTGGTGCAAGTATGAGAGGAAGGAGGCAGTATATAAAAAAAAACAGAGCGGCAAAATGTAATGCAGTGGAAAGCAAAGACGCGGGCTCAGCGGCCCAAAATGGAGGCCGCCCGCGTCTTAAATGTAGAAAAAATTACCGCTGTCCGGAAAAGGTGCAGTGCGGCAGGAAATCATGCTACAGCAGGCTCATTTTGTTCTAGACGCCTTCCGCCGCAACTTCAGCTCGAAGTTCCGTTAAAATATGTGAGGAATGAGGCTCTCACGGCATTCGCGGGATTAGTCCTTCACGGAGCTCAAGGAGCAGCCATCCTCGCTCCTCGGCGCGCAAGCCACGCCCCCGTGAATTTCTAAAAGTAAACATAAACAAGTCAATCCTGCAGATATGAGTAGAGTAAGAGTAAGAAATTCTATTACAAAGCCACAGCCAAAAAAAGCAAAGGAGAAGCTATCCCTAAAAGCAGCACAGAAACGGAACCCTTAAATAAGGGTAGCAAAGACACCAGCATTTTCTCCATTGCTAGTAGCACAGATATAAGCAACACCTGTAGTCGAGTAGCTACACACAATTTCAAAAGTCAATTGAAGACGGAAACAAAAAGGGACAAATCAAAAGAGCTCATAAACATAGAGGGGGCGTCTCAAAGAAAGAGCCTCTGTACACATCAGCCACAAATGTTCACATGTACATTTTTGAAAGATTCTGATATAAGCCATCTACTTCAAAAACGAGGATTTCAAGGGCTTGCAAACCCCATTCAAGCCTTGGAGAATATAATACCCCTCAGGGAAACTAATCCAATCAACTGGATCATTGGCAGTTACAATAGACATGGACATGATGCATAGAGGTATTAGAACAAAAAGTCAGCCCAATAGCCCAACGGAGAATAGAGCCCAAGGCGGACCTGCTTTTGGGATAGTCAGCAGTCCAACAAGTAGCCCATAAATAGGCTCTTAGGATTACAAAATTCCCCCTATAGAAACAAGAGTCAGCTGGCCATAGAACCTGAAAATACTCCAAAACAAGGGGGAAAGAAAGACTCTAGGGACCCACCAACATTTTCCCCAAGCAGGACCCTCAGACTAGACAGAACTATCGGCCCATAACACCACAGCCAAAAAATAGCTCACCACTAAAGACAATGAGCATACAAACCGACTCCTCATTAGCTTTCAGTCAACCACTGAACAACCCTCCAGTTGATTTCTCCCTGCCCCTGCCACATGAAAACTCACATATAACAGATAGTGACATGACTTTCCTCGCGTCACAGGAATGGGAGGAACTTGTTTCCTCATACTACTTAAAGCCCACTCCAAATCAACCTAATGTGGAAGTGACTAGAGTGTCCAGAGCAGGGAGCAACAACCCTACAGAAACAATCTGGGCAACCTTATTAAAAACCATGCAGCTTTCAGCAACAGCACTTCAATATCAATCTGACAAATGAGACATGCAGCTCACAGTTCTCCATACACTAGCAGATTTCACCTCTGGGATAGATAGGAAGCTTTCAGACTTCAACTGCCTTATTAAGCGGGGGCAAGAAGCTGCTCAATCAACCCAAATTTCACAAATCTACTATATCTTGGCCCCAATTATTGATAAATTATCCACTCTGCCAATAATGTTTGGTAACCTCCTAACAGACCTATAAACAAACACTATATCGCATAACACTACTGAAACCATCGAGGTAAGCAAATGCCCGATTGAACAAACAATTTGAAAGATGCAACGATGACCAGGCACAAACACATGGGAAATGTACCCTCTAGTCTGAATCAAATCCTAGAAGGTTTCACACTATTTAACTCGGTCGAAGAGTGTGCCGGCTGAGAAAAATGCAAGAACGCACAAGGAAGGTCAGGAACAGGAAGGTAGCCAATCTGGGCCATTTCAGAGAGAACCTGCCCATTACAACCCTTGTGGAAACTAAGGCTACTACGCATGCCTTCCCTTGACCCCCCAACCCGGACGAAATGACAGATCATTTAAATACAGGACTTAATGTCACTCTGGACCAAGTATGCAGCAAGCTCAATGTCAATGACACAAACTACCACAAAAGAGAATGGATCAGCACAAAAGCCATCAAGGGAGTATACACAAGCCAGAAATATGCTGATGAAAGATCAGGCACATGTTGAAGCCCTAGGAGCCAGCAATGCCAACCAAGCAGCTAGAAACATTAATCATACCCCACAAAGACTATCACATCTTGAAGTAAATTCTCATCAGGAATCCCCAGCCAAAGATTCAAATGAGACAGATACCATCATATCCTTTCCAGAATACATATTGAGGGGAAGAGTAGGCACATTAAACAGGGGGAGCATACTGTGACTCCTGCACTCTATTAAGAGCCTAGAAAAACCTAGCTCAATAGATCTGCTCTCTATTCAATTCCAACCAACCAACAATCAGCAGTGCCCAGAAGCAACTAAAACAATATGGAAAAAAATGAGACAGTTAAGACAATCATGAAAGAAGTAAACATATTCTTACAGTGGGGGATAAGACTAGAACCTGAAAAATAACAGCCTATCAATCACCCCTCTAAATGGATACAACAACAAACCACCACAAACTGTCACATCAATATTAATGGGAGCTTGTAGTAGCTTCCCAGGATCCCATCCCACCCACTTTAAGACCACCAAGTTAAGCACAGGCCTTAAGCCAAGGGGCCCAACATCACTGTAAACAGACCTTAGCTGGACTAACATATGGCGAACAATAACGATCTAGTGCACCCAATGACAAGGGATGCCCTTCCCAACACCATCAACAGCGGAGTCATGAAAAATCTGTATATGTATCTGGAATATCAGTGGCCTGGCAAACAAGATGGAGGAACACAAAGTACTAAACTACTTAAAGACATTTGATTTGATACTACTACAAGAAACTTGGGAGGATCAGGCAATAGAGCTAAAAGGATACACGTCATATAGATCCGAAAACAGGTTGACCAGACATCGCTCCATATCTTCATGCTTGCCAGACGTAGTGCCTAGTTCATCTATTGCTAGTTGATTAATGTGGTTTTTAACTCTATCTGTTTTCAACTTCCAGGCTAATATGGCATTAGCTCTTTCCCCATTTTTGTAATGCTCCATTTTATGGGTATTCCATTTGGCTTTTACTTTTTCCTCCAACTTACCTCGATAGTCTGAGCAATTTCGTTCTAGTTCTTTTAATGTAGAACGTTCTCCAACCTAGATATCTCAAGTTCCATTTTTTGGAATTCTATCCTATTCTTCTTGTTTTTAAAAGATGTGAAGCTGTGAAATACTCCCCGGATATAGGCCTTAAAAGCCTCCCATACCATATCAGGGGTCGTTGACCCTACATTATCTAAAAAGAATTTGATTGTAGATTCCTTAATGGTAGTAATCAGCTCTGGATCTACCAGTATGCCTCTATATAATGAGGAGGCAGTCCCTGACATTGACTGCATTCAAGAGTGGCTCAATAATAAAGATCTGCCGAGATTGACCATCGACAGCAAAGAGTCACTTGAAAGACCTATAACGGAGGAAGAGATAAAATTGCATATTGATAAATCAAAAACAAGGCAGCGGGGACGGATGCACTCCATGGGGAAGTCTATAAAATCCTCGACGAGGCAATAACATCCGGACTTCTTGAGCTATTTAATTACATCTACAGGAACAGACATTACAACTAATCGGTTGTATCGACTTAGCGATAGCAAAGTCAGAATTGCTTGCAGTGGCAGCGTATGACGCCGCCAAGGCGTTTGACCGCGTTAGCTGGATCTTTCTTTGGGAAACTCTTAGGGTTATGGGATTTGGCCCACTCCGTATACGATCATTAGTCAAATGCTTTGACGGAGCATCAGCAAAAATTCTTCTAAATGGCAAATTAACATCTAGATTTGAAATAAGGAGAGGCACCCGACAAGGGTGCCCGATCTCACCCTTATTATTCAACATCTATATAGAGCCACTGGCCCAAATGCTCAGGCTAGATCCTCAAATAACCCCTTTTCAGGTTCAAGACCTTAAGATCAAACTCGCTCTATATGCGGATGATCTGTTAGTCTATACTAGCAACCCTACTGAGGTCTTCCCAAAGGTCGAGCAATCCCTAAGGGAGTTTGGAAGATTCTCCGGCTATGCAGTTAATACTCTTAAGACCAAGAAAATGTGTTGGGGAGTTGAAGGTTGGGAAAGACGAACGGGTCCAGGATTTAAATATTTGGGAATTGGTATAGAGCAAGACCTGATGAATATACCCTTGACTAATTTAAATAGAGTAATAAAGGAAATTGACCATCTTTTCCTTAGGTGGAGAAACCTTCAACTTACAATTTATGGCCGTGTAAATATAGTCAAGATGGTAATCTTACCCAAGCTAACATATCTCTTTAGTGCTATTCCCCTCGAATTCTCCTCTAAGCTTATCAGGAAAATTCAGAGTAAGATCTGTAGTTTTGTATAGGACAACAAAAGCTCCAGACTGTCCTGGAAAAAGCTGAAGAGGAGACTTCTTAAGGGGGGACTTGCACTACCGGATATTTTCTGTTATTGTCTTTCTTTTCAGTTTAAAAACATCCAAAGTCTTTTGACCAGTCCTTCCAATAACAACTGGGGGATGATCTTGAAGGCAATGGCAACACATGAGGGGGGTGAAGATGGCTTCTTATATAAATTTGGAGCTATAAGGTTCTTCAAGAAAGTTCGATTAAAGGTGATCCGGGCAGCGCTTAACATATGGCAGAATTTGAAAACTAGGTGGGGTATAAACTATTACTCAGATTTCGCCCCAATCTGGAGTTCTCCTGGGCTTCCTTAATGTTTGAAGGATGGCTTGGCGGTGCCAATTGAACTTGCAAGTACAAGCACATGGTCAGAACTAATATCTGCAGATGGGGTCCATCCCTGGGAGGTCCTGAAAGCAAGGATTGGGGAATCTTTTTCACGGTTCAAATTTCTACAACTATGCTCATGGTTTATAGCAGAAAAGAATAATATTGGTGGAAACTGGGAAATAGAGTTTAAATTGCAAAATCCCACCCCCTTCAAAAAGGAAGTTGGGATATGGTATTGAAGCCTATTAGATAGAGAAGATATCGAATTACCTCCACCCCACCTGGTATGGAGAACATCAATATTAGAAAATAGAGCAGCGGAGTACTACCTTCCATCTATCACAAATCTTTACAAGTTCGTAAAATCAGTTTCATTGAAGAAGAATCATTTCTTTACTCTTAATAGGATTTATTATACCCCATACAGAGTTGCTAAGTTTGTCGACAACCCAATCCCTAGGTGCCCGAAATGTGGTATGCTTAGGGCTGATGATCTGCATATGTTTTATGAATGTCCCCAACTTAAAGGGTACTGGCAAAATGTAGAGCAGGCACTAACAGGTATATTTGGATATAAGGTTAATTTAGATCCAGCACTAGTTATTTTTGGTTTAAACTCTTCACTTGAAAACTTCATTTCTAGAACAGAGATTGGCCGCTTTTTAAACTTGATTCTGTTGGCCCGCAGGGAACTATGTATACTTTGGAAAGACCTAGCTGCTCCCCTCTATGAGAAGTGGCTCCGGGCCGCACTTGCAATGGCAAGGCTTGACCATACAGAAGGTAACGTTTGGGCGCCCTTAGTGTGCTGGGGGAAGGCACTAAGGTTGGTTTAAGATCGTCCAAGGATTACACCAAGCCTCGTACAAAGAAGCAGGCCTGGAGGCCCGTGGTGTATGCAGGAACATGGACCAAGGGTGCCCAGGATTAAGGAGGTCTAATTAATGTTACGATTGCAGACGCTTACGGTGATATGAGGAAAAAAAAAAAAGATACACGTCACAATTTGTGCCAGCAACGAAGGGATCCAACTTAGGCAATCGCTCAGGTGGTCTGATGATATTTGCCTCAATACTCACAATAGGAGCAATTGCATCAGTTGAGGCACTAATTGCAGCCCCAAGTGCCATACAGGCAGTAGGTACAACATTTAAATTCAATGAGGAAGACCAGCCAATCATAATAATTAATACGTACTGGCATCCAAAGCAAATGTTAAAAGCTGCTAAAGAACTAGTCAAAGAACTGATAAGAATCATATATAAGTGAGACACAGAGAACATTATCCTGGCAGGCGACTTTAATCTTCACCTCTTTGGAACTGCATCAGAAGACTAACTAGTACAAGAAGTAACCACAATATAGGGACTACAAATCAGGGTCCAGCATACTCAAATAAACAAACAAGATGTTCATCCTATTTACTCCATGAACTTGAACAATGAAATATGAGAGCTCTGAATGGTCGATTTAAAGAAGATAACCCACCAGTTCCAACTTTTCACTCCATTACTGCCAACCTCTTACCGATTTAGAATGGGTGATAACGCACAAAGTGATCACCAGCCGGAAGAAGTGATATTAAAAGCAAATAGAGGAAACCAAATGGAGGCATGCAATACCACTGGCACAAAATACACGTTAGACTTCAAGCGAATAAGGTGCAAGCCTAAAATTATTGAAGAACTATACAAAATTGCAAAGACACTTCTCTGCCAAGCAATTGATAAGACAATTCAACCAACAAAAGCTTGGGAGAATTTTCTAATGCTCTTGGGAAGAAAATCACCACCAGGACAGGAACAAAAACCGGAAAAACAGCAGTCTTTTTGCCTGGAAAGGCAAATACATTGGAGACAAAAACTCTTAAATGCACAATAAATCAAACACTAAGGCAGCTACGCAAAACCCCTCAAAACGTATGCCTGCAATGCGACCTGCGGTAACTGGAGGCAATATTAAAAAGAAAGAAATGGGACAAGAAAAGTCAAGAGAATGAAAATCTTTGGCCAAGGATGTTGCATGACTCTAAACTCAAGAACAACGCCAGGTTCTGGTGGACAATCAACAGCCTTCAACGACCAGCTCACCAAGGAATACATTTGAATATAACAGAGGCAAATTTGGCAAAATACCGATAAAACCATTTTAACAACAACGCGCAAGATAAGAATTTGGCTGAGGAAGAAACTTTGACCATCCAAAGGGACAAAGGTGGTACGTACAGAGAAAAAACTATACAAATCCCAGCGAGGGCATGAACAACAATGCTTTCCCGATTAGACATGAATAACCTGCAGTCAAAGTGGTAGCAGGCTCAGAAACATTACAGAACAGCAACAAAGACTGCTATGAAATAACAGTATCACAGATTAAGACACAACTAGCCAAGGGGAAGCTGTAACGAGTGCCAGACCATAACGGAATACCTAGATACTGTACAAGCATGATGCAGAATATTGGAGCGAAGCCATGTTCCCAGTGTTTAAGGATATACAGGATACACAAACAATTTGGAATTATGGAAAGGATCAATATCAGTCCTATCTACAAACAGGGCGACAAGAGCAGCCTAAACAATTACCGACTTGTCACCCTAATTGACATAGAAGTCAAGTATTATGAGGGAATGATCCTGGAAAAACTAACATCCTAGGCATCTTCAAAATCCATCATCCCCATAAACCAGACAGTGTTTTGCAGAAGACAGGGAACCACTACTAACATTATGTCGCTAGCTCTGCTGATGGATGTGGCTAAAGTGGCAAAGTGCCCCCTATTCTTATGCTTCATAGATTATAACGCAGTATTTGATCACGTAGACCATGCTAAACTATGGCAGAAATTGGAAAAGTAGGGGATACCAAAACCACTCTTAAATCAGCTGATATTGCTACACACTGACACCTGGGTCAAGATCAAACTGGGACCCAGGACACTCCTTTCGAGGTGAATCAGCACCTCCAAAGGACTAAAGCATGGATGCGTTCTAGCACCCTTGCTTTTTAACCTCTTTATGGCTGACCTCCCCCGGGAGCTTATGAGAGCATATTGCATGCCCCAAGATTGGGAAAAACACAGCTGTCCAACCTTCTATTTACAGATGCGTTGGTGCTGATAAGTTATACTCCAATTGGTCTGCAACACCTCCTGAATACTACTAACAATTTCTCACAATGCAACACACTAAATAATAATCAAAAGAAAACAAAAATCATGACAGTAAATTATCATAAGAGGAAAAAGATTAATTGGTTATTGAATGGGCACTACCGAGAAGGTGTAACTAATTACAAATACCTCAGATTTCTATTGGATAGCAGAGGCTCGTACAAACTCCAACCGGAGTCCCTGCACCGGAAGGGCACCACAAGCTACCTAGCAATGAAGCCTCTGTGACAAACGCTGCCTTGACGCTCTACTACGGGTGATTTGAGCACAATTAGAACCAATGCAAACATACAAGAGCGAATCAATGCAAGGGAGAGATGCAATGGCCCTGGATAAAATAATCACCAGTGCCTACAGAACAATCTTTCATCTGTCAAACTATGTGTCACCCACCCAAATACGCTTAGAATTTGGGCTACAGAAACAATCGGTGGAAAGGAGGGGTGCACACATAAAAAGATGTCACAAGATCAGAGGCGCTGAGCCAGGATCCCTAAACTTGCATCTTTGGAACGAACTGTCACATCAATGAAAAAAACAAAATATTTAAAAAAAACATTTCTACTTATATTTAGTAGCTGAAGATCTCCAGCCACAGTAGAATGTCCAAAGTAAAAATAATATTACAACATAATAGTAGAATCAAATAAATCCACAAACAAGTGCAAACATATATCAGGAAAAACAGGGAAATCCATCCAATCAAACTTATCAAATTCATCAGCACCCTGCAAAACAAGGACAATATAAAAAAGCAGATTTGACGCTCCAATAAGTCCACAAAAACAAGGAACAAATCAAATAAAAAGTTGTTAAGAAAATCTAAACTCACTTTTATAACATGACCACTTTCCAAAAATATAGTTTCCATAATGATGGAAATTCCAGTAATAAAGAAAACACAGAAACCCACCTTCAAAACAAAAAAAGTCCACTAAAAGTCATAACTAATATCTCTTAGAATAATTTAAAAATATAAGTCACACATCTAAGCTAAGCTAAACATACATATCAAACGTTGTGATATGAGGCATACAACCATGCACAATATGAATCTATGATAAGACCCACTACGAATTAACTTAAACTGTAAAACCTTACTAAGCTACAACATCTAACCAAACTAGTAATCTAACCTAAGCACCACATAAGTAAGTGAGAAAATAATCTTTTTGGCACTGCAGAACTTCAACAATGAACAGCCATGCTGCAAACCCACCAAACTACAAAGAAGACAGACGACAAATGACAGCAACCAGTAAACAAAAGGCTGCAAACATTAAATGAAAAAATGCTTTCTTTACTTTGAAACAAAAATAAAAATAAATGTAACCATTGAACAATAGGTTTACAAAATCCTAAAAATGTGAATACAATTTTCCAAATGTCAATTTTTTGTGTTGTTCATAGTAATGTAAATATAACAAAAATACTGATAAATATATATATATCCTCACAAACGTTGCTCTCTGGGTTGCAGTGGCCCCGAGGGAAGTGGCGTGTACACCGGCCGAGCACGCCGGTAATCCAATATTCCACAAGTTTCAAATAATACCACACGCTCTCAGAGATTCAAAACACCACGCAAAGTCAGCAGAGTCCAAGGGTGTTTATTAACACCTACAACATGTTTCGGCTTCCATGAAGCCTTGATCACGTATATATATATATAACTTAATTTACTTATAATATTCATTAATATATAGCAAAATAGTGATATTGACAATATTTCAAACATTTATTAAAAAACGTTTGCAATTATGTTTTTGTTACTGTTTGACTTTGAGGGATAACATTGACAATTCCGACTAAACTGATGGAAATTGGACCTAGCCACATTTGGGAAAGTGTGGGACTCTGAGAGGTACATATACTGTTTCCACTCTACACTTATTTGGTGGGGAAAGTGTTGGACTCTGGAAACTTTCAGATTTAGGGCCTTATTAGGACTTTGGTGGACTTGGCCGCCACCCATCCACCCCGATCCGATACACCAAAGCCGTAAAAAAACATCTGCTAGAATAAGACCTTTAAAGTCTCTGGCAGGCAGTTCTTTGATCGTCCCACGGCGGTGCCTTTGGAAAAGGCACCGCAATGGGCGCGTCAAAGGCAGTTCCTGCAGGGCATGGACTGTCAAGTCCATGCCCTGCAGGAACTGGGGTGCATGCAAACAGGGGGGGCACAACATGTTCCCCCCTGCATACACCCCATGGTGCAAAGTTTCCTCACTACCACACTTTCCATCGCGGCCGCACCACCATGAAATGTGTGGCGGTGAGGAAACTCGTAATATGCTGGGCGGGGCTGCAGCTGTCCATCCAAGCATATTGCGGCCTCAAGACTGCCGCAACACTGCTCTGATCCCTGGCAGTTGCAGTGGTGCCAATGTGGTCCTACCACCCCAGTTATAATGGGGCAGTTGAACCGGCAGTGCCCGTGCTGCTACTGTGGGTACGGCGGTCCGATGGAATGCCGCATTCATAATAAGGCCCTTACTATTCTCACTTCATACCTAGTCACATTGGGGAATGTGCTGGACTTTGTGCAGTGTCAGACACACTATTCCCACTTCAAACTTAGCCACATTGTGGAAAGTGTTGGACTTTGTAGGGTGTCACCTATACCATTTACATTTCTAACTTAGCCACGTAGTGGAAAGGGTTGGACTTCATACGGTTTCAAATAGACTATTTCCACTACAAACCTAACCACTTTGTGAGAGTATTGGACTCTGCTGGGGTCAGATATACTATTGATTCGCCAGACTTAGGGCCTGATTATGATAAGGTGGTCCGAAGACCACCATACTCGTGGTGGTGGTCCAAACGCCGCTCCTCGGCCATCCAAATGCCTGATTATGACCATAGCGGTAGGACCGCCACAAGATCACCGCCATGATCCATGATCCCTTGGTGGTAGAGGTGGGGTAGGTGACAGGGATGGAAGGCAGTGCTGATGCCGGCACTGCTATGCCAATCACAACCAATCTTCTCAGGGAGGAGACCCTGCAATGAAAGGTTTGGCGGAAAGGCAAGTAAGGGGTCTCAAACAGGGCTTCAGGGTGATTTTGCCCATTGAGCAAAGTGCATGGGGCATGTGTTATGCCCCCTCTTCTTGCACTGTTGTGCGTGCACTGTGTGCCATGCACTACAGAGTGCATGGTATACTGTACACCTGACATGCAAGTGGTGTTGCCACAGTGGCAGCATATGCTACAGTCTCTCTAAGAGCCAAAACACAATGCTGCTGGGGCACTGCCGACACAACACCGCCAGCCCGGTGGTAAAATCGTGCGTGGCAGTCGCATTGTCGTTACGGGGGTCCGGTGGTCGGATTCCTAAGTCATCATTGGACCCTTAGCCATATTGGGAAAATGTTGGACTTTGGGGGGGTTAAATCTTTTTGATCCTACAACAATTTTGGCCCCATTGGAGTAGGTGTTGGACTCAAGGGACTGTCAGATTCATTACACCCACTCTGTACTCGGTCTCATTGAGAAAAGGGGGGCCTTTGTGGGGTGCTAATTTGACTATTTCTACTCCAAACCTAGCCAACATTGTGTGATGTCATCAGTGATGTCATTTCAGATGTCATCAGTGATGTCATGAGTGATGTCACTGACCATGTCATGAGTGATGTAATATGTGACGTCATCAGCAGTGCATTGCGGGCGCGAGTTATAGTTAGCTGAACTAACTATAACAGGGGAATTTCTCTGGTTTTGTACGAGTGAAATATCCAACTAACTATAACTTTCCCTAAAACCTATGTTTTTTTCTGTGAATTTCTAAGGTTTTTTAAATGCTAATTTCTAACTTTACCGTGCCTGAAACTATGTTTTTTTAGTGAATTTTAAAGGTTTTTTAAATGCTAATTTCTAACTATAACATCCCTGAAACCTATGTTTTTTTCAGTGAATTTCAAAGGTTTTCCAAATGCTTGTTTCTAACTATGCCTACAGAGCTAGGACATGTGAAGAAAGAAGAAAAGACACACAGAAAGAAGCAAAAGAAATGCAAAATGAAGCAACTGAAGTCCACGAAGACAAAGAAAAGTGAAGGAAGTAGCAAGACATGTGCAGAAAGAACCAACAGAGGAGCAGAAAGAGGACTTGTTATAAAATCATCCTGTGCCCACAACTTTTTCAGACGGGTACTGGTGGTAACTGACTCTGACTAACCAGGCCTTGAGCCAGTGCTATGCTAAAAGACACTTAGAATACAGTGAAAACACCTACATACACTAGGGAACACTATGCATTGGGGTCCCCCTGTGATTAGCTTGACCTCCTCTGTAAGGTCCTAGTACATAATAGGGCAGGGAGATTAAAACTACCTCTTAAAATGCGCAACAGGGCGCGTTTGCCCAGTGGTGAAGGGATGGGGAGGCCTGAGGTGACATGTGTGCAAACACGCCCTGTGGCCGTTTTAAGTTGGGAGATTAACTCCCCTTGAATCCTGATGGTCCCTGGGGTCTAACTAGTCAACCAGGTACTTCCAGTAAGCGCCACAGAGCTGCGTTGCAGAGAGGTGTAAAAAGGGGCATGGCCTGAATATTAGTTCCCTGGGGAGGTGGCGGTCCCCGGGACGGGTGTGGGGGCTCAAGCCCCCACACACAGGTGTATTTATATATTTTTTTAAAAGCCCAGGGGGGTGGTGGTTCCCGGGGAAGCCGTGTGCCTCTGCAAAATAATTAATGAAAACCCTGGGGGGTGGCGGTCCAGAGTCTTGGAGGGGCTTAAAAAAGCATCCACGGGGGGGCTGCGGGGAGCGGTGTGCCTACCGCAAACATTTATAGAAAGCCCTGGGGGTGCCAGTCCCCGGGGCCCCACAAATATTTTTTGGCATGCCCCCGCCCGGGACTTGGCCCACTCAGGGGCTTATCAATAATGAAGCGCGGGAGCCATTGCGTCGTTTTTTTTATTTTCACGGCCGGATCCGCAGATCCTCCCCGCTTTTTCGGGCCCTGGGGGTCCTTGTGGGACCCCCTAAGCAGGCCTAGGGAGTCAGGGTGTTTCTACCCTGCCCCCTTTTCTTGATTTGCGCATTTATTGTACTGTTTTCTTGGGCCTCGGTTCTACCGAGGCTCAAGATGGCTGGCAACACTTCCTGGTTTGGAGTGTTGACACATGACACACAGAAGAGTAAACCAGGTCTAAGGGTGGTGTGTGTCTGAGCAAACGGCTATGAATCAATTGGATGTAAATGTAAGTGAAAACCCTCCACACCTTTTCGTTTTTTGAGTATTTTGAGCAGCTGCTTGCTGCGGGTCATTTTGTTATGTATACGCATCCTTGTATACATTTGTAGCTCACCCAACTCAATTGTGATGGTTACCCTATACAACCCTAGCCCAGTCCTTGCTGGCCCCTATATCTTTGTTGACAACCACATTACAACTATTTCCACAGTAACTGTGATCTTGAATCAGTCCATTTTATACATTCCTAATGGATTGACATGTCCAAAAAGATACAAATCTCACTTACTGTTTTAGTACACAGCAATTCCGATATGTACGACGTTAAGTATATGCGGTTTTTTCTGAGACACCATCATTGTCAATGGACTTGAGACACAGCTCTCTCCCTCATCAAAAGTGTGCTGACCTCTCATTTTTTTACATCCAGAGAATACTGTGTGCATCGCATTACTGCCAACGGGACTAAGAACCATGTCTCTTGTGACATATATGTATTTACATTGTCCCGGTCTTTTCCACTTAATGGCGCCCCTTTTCTAACCCCTCTTTTCAGCGTAAGCGGTGTGTTCCATAATAGGGATTCATAAATAGTCACAATTCTAACAACATTGTGCCCCGAGTACTAGCGCGCATGCGCCAGGGAACAGTGTTCTCTGTTTTGCGCATGCGTAGCTATACATGTCGAGACCCGTACTCCGGTCTCCTGACTCAGCACAGTGGTGCGTTTTTCAAACTCTCCTCAGGATTAATCTTTGTATTGGCACAATTCTTACTATTCCTGGACAGTTACAACTTGATATTGTCCAGATTTAGCGCGCAATTAGTCCCTTGTGACTAATTAACCAATCACGGTCCTTGTATAAAAAGGAGGCGGACATAATGTGAAACACCTCCACTTCCGCTCGGTAAATACGAGGGGCAACGACGGAGAGGTAAGAAGCAGGCTTCTACTGGGTTGTATTTGACAACTACTATGATTGTCACTAACAATGACTGGTCTCACACTTCAGTGAGTGCGCCACCTATACAATGGGCAGTGGGCAATCTATACCTTCCTTCAATTGGAGGGCTAATCCTGATAAATAGGTTTCTTTATCAATGGTGTCCAAAATTTGTTTAAAGACTGTGTTTTTCAAGTTATGAATATTCTTTACACCTTTATGTGTTGTCATATATTGAGTGCCCTCATTGGGCATGACAAGTGGAGATTTAGGGTTATATAAGAGTGCCTTTATGGCGGTTTTTGAAAACATCTCTAAACCACTTGGTATTTGGAAACTTTTGTTGTCTCCTTTTTAATCCCTGTTAAGACAACGTTGTGGTCTGATACTCAGGTTTCCATCACACGTTTGTTGGGTTTTATGTGTAGAGCAATTTGGCTAGACATAGAATGTAAATGTAAATGTAAATGTAGTTGAGCTTATATAGCGCACAGCTACCCACAGTGGGTTTCCCGGCGCTTGCTTAGGGAACCCTTCCTGGTATTCCCCTGTGAGATAGCAGGGTATCCACAAGGTGAAAGTCAGGCATCCCGCCGCGAGGGGCCGTTGTGGAGATTAAGCAAGCTATTGCCCAGAGTCGCAGAGTGTGAACCCGTGAGTCGAGGAGGCACCGGGGCGAGAATTATCGAGTCCGTGGAATTTTTAGCCCAAGACCCCGCCGAGGCGGGGAATTGAACCCTGGTCCAGGACCGATCTCAGCTTCCGGGCCTGCTGCCTCTAACCCCTGAGCCACACTTCTCCACATAGAAGATGATGTGCACTTACTATGTCCTTTTTCTACACTGTAGAGCGGGGCCTCATTCTCCCGAGCGGTTGCCGGGTGAGGTGAGGTCTTCACCCACACAAAGCTGGGTGAGTATCACTACGAGGAAATGCCTCTGTGTGATGTAGCTATTATGCTTTTTGCTTTAACAATGCGGAATAAAAACTGTTCACGCATGAGTGTTTATCTGAGTATTGTATGTGTATTCATGCGGATGTAAGTAGGTGACTTTGTCCTGTTTTGTTGTGTTACTTTGTTGTCTCCCGATAGGAAGAAGTCTTGTCTCTCTTCCTCCAGCGAACATTGAAGAGCACAGTTCCTGGTAGATATGTGACTTTTTTAAGTACATTTTTTACTGTTCCTCACATCATAAATATCTGTCAGTAGCAGTAGCAACTCCATATGATAGGTCCTGAAGAAAGCTGGGGTAGTTCCCCCATAGGCTGAAACATGTCGACCGTCCTGCTAAGCGCCACAAGGTATTATCCATTTTGAACTACTTGGACGTTTTTTTAACTTTTGACACCTAGACTTCTATTTGATAGTGTCCTGAGTCTGAGTAGTCAATTTTATTCACCATGATCACTTGAGCACTGCACTTTAATAATACTATAATGCTGAGGAACGATATATATATATAGTCAAACAAAGATTTTGATAGTATCCTGGCACTATAAGGCCGGGAGAGGTTTTGAACACTTATGAATCCCCACATGATGATATTCCACCAACGGGGTGGTCTGATGGGATTTTTTTAAACCTCTGTGATTTAACAGTCCCCCTTTTTTCACTTACATTTACATCCAATTGATTCATAGCCGTTTGCTCAGACACACACCACCCTTAGACCTGGTTTACTCTTCTGTGTGTCATGTATTCAAAGTATGGGGAGCGAGTAGACAGGTCGGTAAATATTCCCCCCGACCCTCCACACCTTTTTGTTTTTTGGAGTGTTGACAGCAAATTAGAATGCAGCTCGTGATCGGCAGGGTGCGCGGATCCACTGTGCCTCTATATATAAATATTTTTATTTTTTTATTTTCTCAACAACTACTGAATGGATTTACACCATTTGTGAAAAAGAGGTCTTTCTGAGGCAAGGGCTACCTTTATGCCAAATGTGGTGTAATTCCGTTCAGTAGTTCGAGCTGTAGCCGTGTCTAAAGTTTGCTATGTTAAATGCATTTTTTACCACTTTTTTTTTTTTATTTCTCAGGAACTACTGAACTGATTTACATAATTTAACAAAAAGAGTCCTTTCTGAACCAAGGGCTACCTTTTTGCCAAATGTTGTGTAATTCCGTTCAGCAGTTCGGGCTGTAGCTGGGTCTAAAGTTTCCTATGGAAATTTACATGGAGAAAACACGTTTTGGGACCCCCCTTTTTTCTTGGCCCCCCTTGCCGAATCACCCCGAAATTTTCCAGATAGAAGTGGACCGGAGCGCCCCACTAGTTTTGAAAATTTCTCGAAGATTCGTCAACTGCGCCAAAGTTATTGGGAAAAAAACGCTTTTTGAATAGAAACAAGGTCCTAACTATAACTACCTACTGGCGACCATTAGGTAATAAATATGTGGGAGTATAAATATGTATAAGCTTTCTTACTATTAGCAATTCACATTTCCCACAATTATGTGAAATATTACAAAAAATAAAGAAACAGGAAAATTCGACATACATGAAATTAAACATAAAAATACGCTATCCACTATTTAATTCCAAAAATAATAAAGACATGACCACTACATCATTTTTAAAAATGTATATAAATTAGCAATATTTTCAATGACAAATATTTAATGGATAACAAATAACTAAAACTTAAAAGACCTTTTTAATTTTTTTATATTTGATATTTTATTTATATATAAAAATTTCCAAATACTACTACTCACATACTCCCAAAAACCGTTGAAAGCTTTCAAATATACCAGAAAAATATTTTTAATTACTGTTATCAATGTAATATAAATGTAAAACTACGGACAACATTTTTATATAAAATGTTATGTGTATTAAACAATTAACAAACTAAACAGATTGGGGTTGATTACTGACGTGGAAACAGGACCGACCGACCCCAGGTCGGTGGTCCCGACCACCTAATCACGATGTGACTGAACACTGTTTGGTCGCATACTCTGATTGCCCTGCCCTGCGGCCCAGAAAAGCTCCGACCACTGGTCGGAGCCTTTCTGCACCGTAATATAATAAGGCCATTAATCTTCAATATATCTAAAAACTAACATTAATACATTACTGAAGTTACCTTGACCTAGAAAACCCACACAAACAAAAATTACAAAAATTACATTTGTATGAATATAACAAAACACAATGTTACTACATTAATATAGCAACTGGCAAAAAAACACGATATACATTACAAAAAAATATTATGTACAACATTGTTTAGAATGTTGATATTAAATGCAAAGTAAAACAAAACGATATTCATGCTTGTGAAATAGCATTTTATGGTATTTTTGACACCACAATATTTCTGCAATGATATTGAGGACCAACTATTTTTTTACACCGATATTTAGATTGAACACTGCCTCCCCTTGCCCCAAATGCAGATTCCCATGTAGTTCGCAGTACCTTTGATGTAGTGTGTAATTCTGACATGGGGTATGACTGTGCCATGTTTTATGTTTTAAGCTGCTCATAGGCAGCAGTGTCCTATGAAGGGAGTTGCGGTGGGGCAGGCAGGCGGGGCGGGGGGTGATAAACACCGGAATATGGATGATTACAGGTAAGTAAACAATTAAATTAATAAAATGAATTTCGTAGCGCGCCCTACATTGCATTTTGCGGAGCAGGGCACGGAACGAAATTCGTTTTATTAATTTAATTGTTTACTTACCTGTAATTATCCATATTCCAGTGTTTATCGCCCCCCACCCTGCCCCTTCCCCGCCCCGCCTGCCTGCCCCACCGCAACTCCCTCCACGGGCCACGGCTGCTCATAGGGTGTGCGCTGCAACGTCCTTGAGGTTGGTGGAGCCGTGAACCTTACCCCAGCCTGAACAGCTGGTGTGTGGTGGGATCTGTGTTGCTGTGCAGATCAAGGTGTAGTGTAGTTCCTATTATCCCAATAGGCTCTGCGCATTGGAATAATATCTTCAATAGTATAGACCTAGGGCAGAGGTTAACTAGGTCTTCTACCGACGATATTAGACTTAAAGTTTTGTGTTTGCCAGCTAGCTCAGAGTTCACTAGAAACTTTCTCGAATAGGCAAGGAGGAGTTTAACCTCCCTGGATAGACAAGAAGGGATTTAGTTTCTGACAACCATAGAACATGACAACTTTGCTCTCCCCTAATCAAGAGTGTATCTCTAGAGTCGTGTGAAAACAAAAGACAACTTATTTTACTCAGTCAGTTCAGTGCATTCTTAGTTTCACCAGATTGTAGAGAAAAGGAAGAGACGGGCGTGTTCAATAAAAAGATGTTATTTATTGATCAGTCTCCTTTCTCATACAAGAGAAATGAATCGCTATTATTGTAATACTGATAGTTAAGTAAAGTGCATACAGTAAAGACAGAATTATAAAATAATACTGTAAAAGCATTGATATGGTTTCTGAGCCATATGATACTTTAAAATGGATAAAATAGATACATACATATATACATTTGACTAATCGTACTCAACTGGTGCTTCTAACCACGCCTACCCCAGTGTACCTGACCTAAGTCTAATACGTGGGCGGGAGTAGATAAGTAGCAGTTTAAGTTAAGTTTGTTTTGCCAAGGGACTGACTCAAGAATTCTCTGCAAGGGGTTATTCAGTTCTGTACCTGAGATCTAGAATGATGGAGGGCTGGTATCTCTTATCCCAGGTCTTGATATTCCAGCTGCCTGCGAGGGCTGCTTGGAAGTGCCGGAGCTGGATTTCTCAGCAGGAGAAAGGCAGCGTCTCGTTCTCAGCGCGTCAGGAAGGCGGGGCAGCGCCTGTGGGCTTCGCTCTCTGCTGGGCTCCTCGGCACGTCTCGCTGCTCCAATCTCGTCACCACCGCATGTGTTTGCTTAAGGCAATGTCGGTAATATTTATACCTGAAAGGTGCCGAGATTGACGTAAGGATGGACATATATACGTCAATAAGGATGTCATATGAACGAGCTCGTTCGCACATTCTTTTGCTGAAGTTCTCGGTGAAATCAAAACAATGGCTATGGGAATCTCCCAGGTTGCTGTAGGTTTGATTTGTTTTGAGAACTCCGTATGCCTTATCAGGGGCTGGAGGAATATCGCTTGTCTAATTAGATTGCATGCGTTATGACCTAATCAGATAACGCGCTTCTGTGCCGTGGTGTGGCTTAATCAGATAACGGTTTTTGCACCGTTGGATGGCTGCTAGTTAATTATTAACCAAACCAGGGTCAGGAATAGGGGAATCGATACAGTACCTATAGGAATACATCACACCCACTCCACGTAGACTATGTCCATATTTACAAATCTAGGCATAGTGGAACCAGTAGCGTTTGTGTATACCGTACCACCCCAAAATACATTCATATGTATCCTGAAAAATTGGAACTACGAAATATACGAAACACAATCACATGTACTATCACATGTACTATATGCACAAGCAGTCTAATAATGCTAAACATATAACGCATATTTTAAATTTATCATGAAAAAATGCGAATAAGACACATGAAATGGCTCTTAATACAGAAAAAAAAGGGTGCGAGACCATTTCATCACAACCATAACGTTATGTATAATAGTGCTAGAGGATAGCGAATGTCTCGTGACTACCTAAAATAGAAATTTAGTTCTCTAAGAATAATGTCTACTTTAAGCAGAAGATAAGTGTCCCAAAAAATCGTAAATATTTTTGAATTGGGGAAAAAGCTCTTGCAGTTTGGAAAAATGATGAGAATTTTTTTTTTTCCATATCGCTTTTTTATTTTTAAAAGTTGAAGGCCAAATTCAGCATGTAGGGAACTCCAAGTGCTAGTTTGCTCAAAGTTATTCCTGCTGCTCTGGTGAAAACATCATATCATTTAGACTGTTGAAAAAACTGTCAACAGCTTCTTGCGTAAGTTCCACTAATTCGGAAAAAGTTGTTACCATGCATTCATGAGCCAGAGCATGATTGCCTCCATTGATGTTTTGATCAGCATAGCTGACTGAAGGTCGTACCTGATCGATGCTGCTTTCATCTTGTACTTCACTACCCCTCAATCGTAGTGGTGAAGTCTCCACGAATGCCGTCATCAGGATTGGTAGCCGCTGGGGACAGCACAATGCATGAGCCGTTACCGGACCCAACAAGGTATCTGCGTCCATTGGCACATCCGATTGTAGTGCCAGACAGGTGTCCAACACGCATTCTTCGCCGCATAGCAAGCACCTTAATACAGGCATAACACAACTTTGCCACATTGGTCTAAATGAAAGAGACCAAGTCATGTTCAGGTCTCTAAGCCGGGATAGTCCAAGGATTTTAGTTACCCGGTCCCGGTAGCCAATGGCTAGGATCATTTCTTCCCTTGTCGCAGGTGTTTTGTCTGTGACATGGTTTGCCATAGCGAAATAACAGGATCAAAAATAGAATACCCGCTACTAGTCCCAAAAGGAGTGGAAGTCCGCCAAAAATGGAATGGACAAAGTCTGGAAAAATACCCAGGATGGCTTTGAATGGAGTTAAAGCACCCGAAAACACTGCTTTAAATACACTGGAGATACCAGTGGTATCAGAAATATTTAAGATTTCGTTCAGTATTTCTGCGAAATGTATGGGGGAATTAGCTGATAATAATGAATGAATCTCTTCTGTTGTCCTTGCAACTTGGAGATCATACGTTTCTTTTGATGACGTGAGCCTGGTCGGCGTCTGTAGGAGCACAGTCTTCATTCTGCTTAAAGTACCTATTCGAATAGAAGCAATTTTCAAATCGGGCCATAACCTTGCCTCCCTGTCTGGAGAATCGTTCGGGAACAATACTCGTTCACAGCACATGACCTTCCTAGTCACGGTTATGAGATAAGGTTTTCCGGGCAGCAAACTACAACATCTGTGATCTACTATTAGAATGTAACTCCCGTTCGAGAGTCTCCTAAAGAATGGTTCTATTTGTGTTGCAGGTGTGCCTAGCTGGTAACATGAAAGGTTATTCGAAGTCCCTTCACAGGCTCCATGCAAGCTAATACCCTGACACAGAAGTGTACCGCTTAGTGATTTTGCACAATTATTGCCACTGAGAAACACTTTCTGGCCTTTATTACTGACACATTTGTGTGTATAGGGCAAGTTCCATATTGACTTAATGCACCCTTTACCCAACCTTTCATACTGGCCTGCCTGTATATATTTTTGGCAGAATTGAAACTGGAAAGTAGTTATCGGAATATTTATTATTCCATGTATTATCCATTCAATGACAGGTCGTTCTGACATTGTCAATGGTAATCTCTCAAGTCTTTCAATGCTCAGAATTGTATAGTCAGCACCCTTCTGCGCCAAACTGATTTGTTTATCAGTAAGGTTAAAGATATTAAATAATGACGTTGTGTTGATTAAACGCCAAGGCACATAGCCAGAACGCAGATTTTGTAACGTCCAGCCAAGCTGTACAATAGAACGCAATTGGGACTGACCGTGTTGTAACATCAGTAAGTCTTGCGATATTATATCGATTGCTGAAGACACAATGCTGTCCAGAGAATATATTCTGGAGGACAGAGTCATTAACCCATTGTCCACCACAGAAAGTGATTTTTCCAAATTAATACGGTCAATTTCCCGTATTTTTTCTGCTGTCTCAATTTGAGTTACTTTCCAAACTTCGTTATAAGCTGCATATGTAGAGGCCGCTATGAAACGTTTTTGACGCTGTTTGCGTGGTCCCATAATGAAATCACGCAAGTCAGCACCTTCTGTAAGTAAAGTTAGGTGTTGCTTAATTTCAGCCAGTGTGGACGTTTGTAGCCATTAAAGGCAGAGCTTGCCCACGCTGTAGGTGGTTACTATCCCTGGATGTTGTCTTTGGGAATATCTAGGGTCTGGCCTAGTCAATGTGAACCCCTGTATTTTGTTCAGGAATCTGTCTTGACAGTTATTCGTATCTGTGGGCCAGATGAACCATTTTTTCCATTCAGGATGTGTTCTGTTTTGGTTTAATATATGGTTTACGTCTATCTCAACATCTAAAGAGCTATTAATGTTCACTGTTGGCTTTGGAATAGACGGTTTGTTCAAATCTTTGATTTTGGCTAAGCCAAGACAGGTAGTTTGTTGAATAGTGTCATTCAAGAATATAATTTGTTCTGGGATCATGCAGGCTCTAAACAATGATTCTATACCTTGTACTTGCCAATCTCTTGTACCCCAAACAGTTTTTGCTTCAATAATATTGTTCCAGAAATCAAACCCAAATGTATTCATTTGCTCAAAAAATGAATCGGAATATATCAATTTTGTGTTTGTAAGCATGGTCTTCATACCTGTCTTATTTGACAATTTGAAATAAAATGTTTCTGCATTACTTGTGTTAAACCCTGAAAAGTATGAATATTTATCATAAAATGTTTTCGAGCTATCTTTTGGAGGAGTAGCACAATGTTCCCATTGGTTATAATTTAAAACATTTCTAGGTTGTGCAGATTTATGTAGATAATGGTTACCATAGTGGTTGTAGCAGAACATCTGATCATAATTAGACGAACCCTGCAAATAATCATGTTCTGTGAATTTGGCAGACATCACAAGATCAGACATCATATCATTAATACTTTCAAAGTCCCAATCATCAGCAAATGAGCTTGGTTTTACAAAGTCACTCAATGAGATCTTGAATTGGTGTGGATACTTCAGGATTTCAACCGGACCATAGATTTCATAATCAGTTTTGTCCCATGCTACACCGCCTGGTATAGGATTGGCTGTGAAGTTCACTGAAGAAAGTACTCTTTTCTCGATGTGTGAAGATGTGTGTGGTTTAAGGACCAAGTTGATTTTCTGGCTTGCTGTGTCCATTTTAGCATATTTTCCTTCAATGAAATGTCCCAAGCATAGTACCATGATGAGCCAAAGAATGAGGATAAATGCACCGAAGGCCACCCAAAATTCAATCCATGGAGAAATCACATAGGTTTCTTTCAGCTGTTGAAAAAGTTCCTTAGTTCTATCTTTAAATGTTTTTGTTGATGGCTGTTTCTTTGCTTCACTCAGGTCTTCAGATGACTCATCGAAGTTGATGAAGTAGCCGGATGCTGTTCTGTCAATTGTTCCAATTGCTTTTGGATTTTGCTTTGTTTCATTAGCAAAGTCTGCAGTTACATCATCATAGGTTGTTGTTTCTTGATGAAAAGCTTTGATTTGGGTTTTAAGAGGTTCAAGTTCCATTGCTTTGTTGCATAGTCCTTGTTGTTTCACTGTAGATTTTCTAAATGTGATCAGTCTTCCAGTTTGAGCCTCTGTATTCGTAGCAAACATTGGTGTTCTGCTACTTCTTGGGAGTCCACTTGGCCTACTATTTGTTATCGGCCACATGATTGTGGTTTAACCAGGTCGATGGATATGACTCGGTTCTCCTTTTTACCAGCAAGGGGCGGTAGTACTACTGATATTGTCCCGTTGATAGACAAGACAGGAACTGCTTTTCTGTAAGAAGGCCCAAATTCCTTCTTTACCGCGATCTTTTCTCTGACCAGATCCCCGACTTTTGGAATCCAGACAGGCCTTGCTGGGACAGGTGGTTTTTCTTCAGTGGTTGTTGGCTGTTGTTTCAACTTTATGTTGCTCAGGTCTTTTCTTGTTTCATTTAAGTCCTGCAAAATAGCCAAACGATCTTTGATATAAAAGTTTTTGTTTTTAACCACTGAAGTCTGACTATCAAGATCTTGGATCATCATTCTAGTCCCGAACAATAGTTCGTACGGGCTGAACCCTTTCAGAGAATTTCTTGGCAGGTTATTTAGACTACGTTGGACACTTATTAAATGTTTGACCCACCCAGCTCCCGAACCTAATACCTTTTCCGTTATAGATTGCTTTATGTCTTGGTTTTTTTCTTTACACCATCCCGTATCCCTCAGGCAGGAAGTGAGAAGAGTCCCGCTATGCAATGGTCATTTGGCCATGCTTCCCCATAAGCTTGAGGGCTAAAGGGAATACATTAGTCAAAACGTAGCATGCTCCTAGCGTATATGCCATTCTAGACTCGCAAATCTTTGTATAACAGTCCAGACGTCAGCCGAGCGCTGGGGTCTACATTATAAGTGAAAATTAGTCTTTTTATGTTAATATAACGATTTTTCGTGATTGGTACTTTCTTATTGTTATTTTTCTGGAGCGAAGTGCCATGGCAATAGTCCTCCTCGCTCGCCACTGCGATCTCTATTGCAGTCTGGGCAGTTTTTTACAAAAATGTGATGATGCAGGCTCATGCCTGGCCACCAGTACACTGATTGTAATTCTTCCAGAGAATCTTTTAGCTTAAGGTGTCTGAGACCCTCACCCATATGTGCGTCTGCTATTAACAAGCCTCTCCTGTCCGTGTTTGGAATTACTCTATCCCCCACTCCAGGGATTCGAGCAAAAGGGACTGAGTTTTCATCGATTATGTATGTATAATTGAGTGGATAATTGATCGGTAGCGCTGAGCAGTCGCCTTTTGATGACGTTTTCACCGCCAGCACAGTTTCACCGTTAATGTGTTTTACTGTACGCTTTTTTGTAGCTACGGAGGCTGGTTTAGTTGCTACCGCTGTGGCTGTCTCAGCCAATGAATTCCCTGCAACGTGAACGCCATCACGCTGATGACTCACTGAATGTATCACGTGAGTTTTGGTAGTTCTTTCTGTAAAAGAACTACTTGTTCCCAAAGCACTTTTTGCTTTATTGTTGCACCTGTGTCATCTTTGTAACCGTTTTGAATCCATTTCTGTAAGTCGTTATTGTATGATTTGACGCAGTAATACGAATCGCACACTATAAGTGTCGGGAATTCGCGATCGGCATTATCTAGTGCCATTTTTAACGCTATTATTTCAGTTTGTTGTTCTGAATTATTTTCCACTGAGTGTGTTTTTGTGAGTAGAGGTTTTAATTTACCTCCGCGCCACACTTCTTTTACAATTTCGCATGTGGCGTTGTAAGCCAGCTCTCCCCAAACTGAGGGTTGAGCATGTCCGTCTGTATATATTACACAGGCGTACTGTCTTAAAGGCAGAATGTCGATTGGCAGAGGGTATTCTCGCTCATATTCTAGATATTTTAATTCTTTCATTTCCGGGTCAAAATAGTATTTTACTTTGTCTGTAGCAACAGAATTTACCCATTGTATCCATTCTGGATTTAGTGCAGTTGTCGGTAAATTACATGGTGTTGTTAATACCTCAAAAGCTGATTCTGCTGTTCTGACTGTAACCTGTCTACCGTCTGCTTGGTATTTTTCTTTTGCTACAGCTGTTTGAACCGCATGAACAATGTTTTCCTTAATGCTGAACCTTTTTTCAGCTTCTGTGTACAAATGTGATTTGTATGCTATTGGTACCTTCTCTCCCTCATTAGAGGTCAGGTATGTGAATCCGCATCTTCCTGGGATGACTCGAATCACAAGGTTGCGTGTGTTGTCACGTGTTTGTAATTTTGTTTTAATTAACATATCTGTTTGTAAAGATCTCAAAATTTCTGTGTGTTTTTGAGTCCAGTTGATTCTTTTAAAATCTGGTTTTATTAGATCATAGAGAGGTTTAATTGTCTCTGCATAATTTATGATGTAAGTTCTTCCGAAATTTAGGAAGCCTAGAATTGATTGTAAGTTTTTCAGTGTTCTAGGTGCTTGGATTACAGCACATTTCTCTAGGAAATTGTCGGCCAGGCTTTTGCCTTCACTTGATAGTTCATATCCTAAAAACAGGACTGTTAGATGGGCAATTCTTGACTTTTTAAAGTTGAATTTGTAACCCTCTGCTGCGAACCCAAGTATTATGGTGTTCACTCTCTTCAAGTGAGTATCCAAGTCATCATCTGTTAGATAGATGTCGTCGACATAAGATAATGCCTCGTCATCATATGTTTGAAGTAATTCTGTTACTCTCGCTGAGAATAATCCTGGGCTGTTCTTGAACCCCTGGGGCAAACGACAGAATTTTTTTTGCGTGCCATTTATTGAGAACGCCGTCAAATATCTGCTCTCTGGTGCTATATTTTGACAAAAGAATCCATTAGAAATGTCTAATGTGGTTTTGTATTTTTTGCGCACTATGTTATTCATTAGTGCAGCACTATGCGAGTTTTGTACTGCAAATGATTTGCAACATGAGTTAAGATGTCTGTAATCCAAAACAAGCCGATATGAATTGTCTGGTTTGGAGACAGGAAACAAAGGATTGTTCATTTGTGAGGTGCAAGTTTCAATCACCCCCTGGTATTCAAGTTGATCTAGGATCTCTTTTACCTGTTTTTTAGCTTCTTGCTTAATCGGGTACTGCCTCTGTGCAGTAGGTTTTGATTTTAACTGGATTTTGTGAGGAGGAGAGTCCTCATCCCATCCCACATGATTTTTATATAAGGCAGGGGCTTGAGCTACTGCCCACTTTCTTGCAAGTGTATATTTTTTATGAATTGGAATATGGTTTGAGAAGGCAGGCATAATTATTTCTTTGCCATGTGGGCACTCCCTGACAAACTCTGGAGGCCAGTCTCGTTCAGCTAGAAGGATGTCATAGCCCTTGGAGAGATTATCCCAAAATAGACCCCTTATTTTTCTAGTCTTATCCCCCTCTATACGCAATGTTATTTCATATATTTTATGAGGTTTGCTAACTCTGGTATCTGCAGTTTCCACCTGAATGTATTCATTCGTGTCCACTGTCTCCAGATGATTCATAAGGACTTTGCGAGCTATGCTCACTTCTGCTGCGCTGTCTAGCATTGTCTGAGCCCATTCTCCGTTTTTCAGCTGTGTCCTCAGTATTCTCGGCATTGTTAATTACTTTAATACTGGCTACCTTCTTTTTTGGAAATTGTAATTTTTTATTCAGATGAGCAGGTTCTTTGTCTTTGGACTTGACGTGCTCTTCCCTGTGTTCTGATCGTCCTCTTCTTTCCGATTTCTGCGAGGAAGTCTGAAAAGATTGAGAGGGACGTGTATCAATATCTTGATATCTATCAGGTTTTTTTATATTATCCCTATTTCTAAGGTTGTATTTTTTCACAGAGGGCTCCCTTTGGGGAGACTTGTGTCCTTGGTCCGGAGATCTTTCTCTCCGCCGAGGAGACCTTCCTCTGGACTGGAATCTTTTTTCTTTAGGATTGGATTGTTTATTTCCATCCCAGCTCTTTTTTTGAGTGTTTAAATTATTTTTAATAAATACCTTTTCAGGACTTTCAACTAGTTGGGGTTTCACTGGTATTTCACCCAAACTATCTCTTCCTAGTTCTTCATAGGATTTTTCTATGATTCTGGCAATTTCAGATGGTTGGTCTGCTATATTTGTCTCTTTTAACCTCTGGCGAATCGCCACATTTGCTGCTTCTCCCTTTATGTTGGCTAATAATATTGCAGAGACCTGCTTGAAGTCTTTCAGTAATTTCATACCGAGAGTTAAAGCAGGTTCTGGACCGTATTCATCTTGAATCTGTTTTAGCACATCTGGTATTACTGACATGGATGGTACACCATGTGTTTTTGTGTAAATGGAAGCAAAGACTGTTCCTCAAGTGTCACAGTCCTCCACATGTGGTGCGATTCCCATTGAAAGACAGATAGTCAGAATCCTATGTTTCTCAACAGGGGTGGTATCTGGAAACACCGCCTCTATTTGAGTGATTTTTTGTGCTAGCCAGAAAGGAATTTGTTCCCGTTTTGCGGGTACTTTACCTAGACAGGACTGTATGTTCTGTGGTGTAATTTTATTTGTGTTCCCCTGATGACTGGTCAGCTGTGGAATTTTGATTGCTGGTTGGATTGTTGAAGTCCGCATTACATATTGGACTAATTGTCTATGTATTTTTATTAATTGTTTTAGCTGTGCTAAAAGATCTGGTGCAGGCATTTCTTCAATGTCTGGATGTGGTGTGTATCCGGCTAGGACCGGCCACGTTGCTCCTGGTCTACCTAGTGGACCGAGCCTGGTGATGTGATTATTATGTTTTACGGCGCCATTAAACAAGAGCAGGTGCTCTTGGAATTTGAGTGGTATTTCCACCTCCTCGAAAGGAGTGTACTCATTAGGAGGTTCCTCTATTTTGTAATAGTGGAAGTCCTTTGTTACAGCGTTTGCTGCTGGAAAGTTTATCCATGAATAGAATACCTCTGTCTGCCGATATTCGTGTGCCTCAATTACGAATATGACTGTACCACCTCTTGGTGTCAGTCCATTTTCTATAAGTTTTAGGGTTATAGATTTCCTTATGTTGACCGGGATGAGTATTATATCCGGGTCATTTTGCAGCAGAGTATTGTCTGCTACTAGGAGTTCAGCTGCTATTCTAACTGTCTCCCTTTCTTCTTCACTTTCTGTCATTTTACTGACAGGAAGGTTATTCTGTTTGTTTGCAGATCAGGTTTCTATGGAAACAAAGATTAGATGCACAATATTTTGGAACAGTGTATCCTTCAACGTTGAATAAACCAAGAACCATACATAGGAGTCTCCTCCTGCGAGGTTTGGCGGATATGACCTTTCACCCACTCCAGACGTCTTTGGAGTATTATGGGAAGAAAGGGGTCTGTGTGAAAAAGCACGACTGAGTTACTCTAATGTCTTGCGTTAGTTTTATCGCCTATCCAAACGTTGGGCGCCATGTAGTGTAGTTCCTATTATCCCAATAGGCTCTGCACATTGGAATAATATCTTCAATAGTATAGACCTAGGGCAGAGGTTAACTAGGTCTTCTACCGACGATATTAGACTTAAAGTTTTGTGTTTGCCAGCTAGCTCAGAGTTCACTAGAAACTTTCTCGAATAGGCAAGGAGGAGTTTAACCTCCCTGGATAGACAAGAAGGGATTTAGTTTCTGACAACCATAGAACATGACAACTTTGCTCTCCCCTAATCAAGAGTGTATCTCTAGAGTCGTGTGAAAACAAAAGACAACTTATTTTACTAAGTCAGTTCAGTGCATTCTTAGTTTCACCAGATTGTAGAGAAAAGGAAGAGACGGGCGTGTTCAATAAAAAGATGTTATTTATTGATCAGTCTCCTTTCTCATACAAGAGAAATGAATCGCTATTATTGTAATACTGATAGTTAAGTAAAGTGCATACAGTAAAGACAGAATTATAAAATAATACTGTAAAAGCATTGATATGGTTTCTGAGCCATATGATACTTTAAAATGGATAAAATAGATACATACATATATACATTTGACTAATCGTACTCAACTGGTGCTTCTAACCACGCCTACCCCAGTGTACCTGACCTAAGCCTAATACGTGGGCGGGAGTAGATAAGTAGCAGTTTAAGTTAAGTTTGTTTTGCCAAGGGACTGACTCAAGAATTCTCTGCAAGGGGTTATTCAGTTCTGTACCTGAGATCTAGAATGATGGAGGGCTGGTATCTCTTGTCCCAGGTCTTGATATTCCAGCTGCCTGCGAGGGCTGCTTGGAAGCGCCGGAGCTGGATTTCTCAGCAGGAGAAAGGCAGCGTCTCGTTCTCAGCGCGTCAGGAAGGCGGGGCAGCGCCTGTGGGCTTCGCTCTCTGCTGGGCTCCTCGGCACGTCTCGCTGCTCCAATCTCGTCACCACCGCATGTGTTTGCTTAAGGCAATGTCGGTAATATTTATACCTGAAAGGTGCCGAGATTGACGTAAGGATGGACATATATACGTCAATAAGGATGTCATATGAACAAGCTCGTTCGCACATTCTTTTGCTGAAGTTCTCGGTGAAATCAAAACAATGGCTATGGGAATTTCCCAGGTCGCTGTAGGTTTGATTTGTTTTGAGAACTCCGTATGCCTTATCAGGGGCTGGAGGAATATCGCTTGTCTAATTAGATTGCATGCGTTATGACCTAATCAGATAACGCGCTTCTGTGCCGTGGTGTGGCTTAATCAGATAACGGTTTTTGCACCGTTGGATGGCTGCTAGTTAATTATTAACCAAACCAGGGTCAGGAATAGGGGAATCGATACAGTACCTATAGGAATACATCACAAAGGGTGAGCTGAAGGAATGTCAGCACTAACAGAGAAAGCAATGCAGAGGTTGTAGTGCTTGCATCCTTTCTATGTCTCAGTCACAGGCACAAACACAAACGCTAACATAACACAAACACAAACCTATCACCCACTGCCTAGATGCTCACCCCAGATAAGTTCTTAATTGCTGGTGATGATCTTTCCATCACAGTGACTAGCTTCTTGGTGGTGTTGACTGTGGATGGCCGTCTGACCCACTGTACAGTTTTACAGACTTGTGGAGCTCAGGTACTTTCTTGTAGCTCCTTCCCACTTCGCTGTGCTATAATCAGGGCAGAACTTGCACAGACTGAAGTTTCTGTAGACTCTCTGACTTTGGTGTTGCAGTTCAGTTACAATGCTCAAATTACTTTCATATTTCATTGTACTAATTTAACACTAATCCTTTATGGATTCCGGAATAGTGTCCTACTCGAGGAAAAAGTGCGTTGACGCCTTGTCAGGGGTTGTAAGCGCTATACAAATGCAATTACAATACAATTCAATACAATGTTGTTGCTTCTCAGGGACTTTCAAAGTTTACCCTTGAGGAGCGGCGCAAATCTCGCCCTGGCTCATAGTAGAATTCTCTGGCTTGTCCTACTTCAGCTCTTTCAGTGGCTTACTTTCCTGGACTGGCATTTCCCTTGTGCGAGGACACCACCTGTGTCAGTCGTAAGCAGTTGATCAGCTCTCCTTCCACGTAGAGTCCAGAAAGCTTCTCCTGACAGCCCAAAGGGGAGATTCTCGGGCTTCTGATCCCAAACCTAGCAAGTAGAGTTGGCGAAGGATATATCAACACTGGAACTCACAAAGTCCCTTGATTTAACTTGTATGGTGCCCGTGGTTACAGAAAAGAAAACTTGCATACTGACTGCCCATGTTTTTACTCAAGCTGCAAAAATGTATTCGTGTATTTCAGCAGTTAGGTTTGGTAATCCATTGTTGGAAGTTCCGAAACTTTTATTATTTTCAGGCAGACTAGTACAGTCCTGGTCTTTGTCCACAGTGTGAGCAGGAAGTTGGGGTGGAGCTGGGAATCGCCTGTCAGCAGAAATCCAAAAGAATGGCGCAAAATATATGAACTTTGTCTCATTCAAATATCTGTGAAACAGTGAAGGTTGCTCTTCCAGAGCACAGAGGGCCAGGAAAGGTCTGGAGGCAACACCCTAGCATCAAAGAGACTCCCTGTTGCCTCTCCTAAATGCTCAACAGCTGAAAGAGTCCTTTGATTCATTTTATTAAAAAAAACAAAAAACATTTTATTGGGTTTTCGATGTTTTAATATCGTTACAAACTTTTGCAAAATGAAACTGCATGCAATACAAAAAGATACAATAGTAAATCTGAGGCATATCGTGGCACACAATAATTACACAGCAAGCATCAGGGAGCAATCGATGGAAGCCATCCCTGTGGGAGGTGTTGACTCTTGTTATCGTACCCAAGAGAAGAATTTAAACCGGTAATTTGGGGAGCGAATACTGGGATTAACAATGAGGGGGAGGGTAGGGCGGATGCGTGTTGATACTGCACTTGTGACAGGAAGTACCCGCTCTGGCACATGGGAGCGCACTGTGGTATCTCAGTGGACCTAGCAGCACCAGAAGCACGTTCGAGTTTGGGAAAGGGGCGCTCATAGGAGAGGTAGATTTCCTCCCCTGGAAGGGACACTCAGCTGGGCATCCCATGCGGGTCTTGTGACAGTGGGAATGTAACATCCTTGTCAACTTTTATTTCCCGGAAGTGCATGAGCATCATGGCCCACCCGGGGGAGATAGGCCTGGTGCAGTATGAAAAACTCTATATTTTTGAAGCAGGTGTTCGGGGAAACCTTCTTCAGAAATTCCAGAGCTCGCTCATGGAGCGGCCTCCCATATTCCTCCTCCCATTTTTGGCAAAGTGGAGCAAGTGGGACATATTTCAATTCTCGTATGGTCTTATACAGAAAGGTGATAGGGTGACAAGCAGGACCCATAGTTAACACAGCATGAAGCACTGGGTGTGTCAAGGGCTCCCCTCCAGAAATGTCCCAGAGGTGTTGGCAAGTGTGTTTGAGCTGTTGTTCTCCAAAAGCTGTTGTACTTATTCCTCAATATCCCATACTACCCCGGTAGACATTTTTTTAAGGCACTGCGATCGGAAATGATTAGACTAGTATGGGAAGGCAAACAGCCGCGACTACAATGGAACATACTCAACAGGCCTTACTCACTTGGGGATTTGATATTCCGAACTTCGAACTTTATTACACATGCACCCAGTCGCACTACACTTATTACTGGTTCCACCCCCTGTTCCATGCCACAGGTCGCAGCGGAACAGTGGCTGGCCGATCCCATACCTCTAGATGAAATGATATGTGCTGCCACCCACCCGCGGGACAAAGCACCAACTACGATTACATGCACGGCTGATGCCTGAAATCGTATTCTGATCCTTCTACAATGTCCTATGCTATACTCACCATCACTTCCACTATCATATCATTCCCGCATGCAACTACTTCTGGAGACGGGATTTCTCAAGCTCCTAGAGCAGACCAAAATTGCAACATGGGGAGACCTTTACCACAACAGGAAGTTTCAGTCACTAGACCAAGTATTCCATGAGGTCCGGCCATCCCCTCTGGATGTATTTCTCTATGTAGACCTTCGACAAGGCATGCGTTGCCTTACCTTGGAGTTCCCTTAGGAACCCCCCCACCTTGGCCCCTTTGCAACTGATGCTACGGGCTACTTCCCTGGGACACATGGTTTCTGTTCTCTACCACACCATGCATACTCAGCAGGAGGTGTCCCCATGCCCCTCTTGTGCGCACTGGAACTCAGAGCAAGGCTGCGAGCTCCTGGATAAACATTGGACATATTGCTGTCTACAAACAGAGCAAATCTCAGCAAGCAGCAGATTGTGCATCACACACTTTACATTTTTACATCGCCTATTTTACACTCCAGTTAAAATGTATAAATACAAGCTGAAAGATTCGAATTGCTGCGAAAGATGTGACACTCCAGGGGCTGCCTTCCTCCATTTAGCCTGGGAATGTCCTATGGTGAATGAATATTGAGGACAAGTCTTTGATGCCCTGGAACAGATGACGACACTATCTCTAGAATGCACTCCACTAGTTGCTTTACTAGGCTTCACCGAACTCTTTATCAAACCACATCACTGCTACCACGTTACTGCTTTGTTAATGGCTAAACGTCGCGTGGCCTGTAGATAGGGCAGAGGAAGAGCGCCGAAGTTCAAAGACTGGCTCACTAACTTAATATACTGCCAGGAACTATTGACTAACTATGCAGAATTACTTCCCTCTGCATCACGACCTAAACACACCTAATAGATACTCCTGCTGCCGCTCCAGAAATATTAGTGCCATAAATGTCTTAACGCATGTGGGGCACACACTGGCCACACTTCGGGCCACCAATTCACCCTCCCCCTTTCTATTACGCCAAATAATATGATGCACTGTTTATGCACTGGCACTGGGATGTCGATATTAGGTAATGTAATACATCTTGCCCCCTCAACACATGTGGTTAAAAACATTATAACTGTTATCCCTGCTGTAAGGCCTGCCTTCTTGTTTTGAGAGTAGGAGAAGGACAGTAAAGACACCATGGACTTGGCTAACATCTCCACACACCATGAACTGCTTTTGAGAGGAAAAGATACCATCTGTGACTTTGTAATAATGTGTCTGTCTCTGCAAGATTTTACTGTTGATGTATCACCTCATTGAAGAAAATCAATACATTTTTTTTAAGTGTGTATGAGCTGTTGATGGAAGAGGAACTGCCCCGGGGTAGCCCACTCTCCTCAGCCAGCTGATCAAAGGGGAGAGGTTGGCCCTCAGAAAAAAAGAGCTTCCACCTCGAGAAGTGAGTTGTTGGTCCAGATTCATAATTTCCGGACAGTGTATAGCAGCTGCAACAAGGCAGGCCAACCAACGGCAGCTGAGGGATGTAGAGCGGAGTCCCGCGGGAGAGGTATTGGATCCTAAGCATACTAGCCCTTGCTATAGTCACTTGTATGGGGTGGGTCAAGGCAGGCTGGGTGGCGGGTAAAAGCAAGCTGCGAATTGACACCAATAGCAAGGCCCCAGATTCTGAGCAACCCTGCTCGATTCCAAGAAAGCCTCCCCGAAATAACACCCTGCTGTCCAGCGGGACAGCCACTGGAGCTGCGCTGCCAAAACGTATGCCTCAAAGGATGGGGTCCCGAGACCTCCCCTTTCCACCGGCAACTGTAGCTTGGCTAGGGCGACTCGTCTGCATCCATTTCCCCATATAAGGGAGCAAAGCAATGGTCCAATTCTTTAAAGAAGGAGCGAGTAGGGATAACCGAAGATTGGCAAAGTAGTATAGATGGGGCAAGATGACCATTTGCGGCAGAGTGATCTTTCTTATAAGAGGCCGGTGTTTTTACATTCATACTCCTCTACCGGCCGCCCCATTCCATGCCCTTGTTTCCTATTTCCCTGGTGGAACAGATAACCAACCTACTAACACATCACCCCAGAATTGCCCTCTTTGGCGATTTCAAGTATTGGTTTAATGACAAGAAAGCTGGCCTTCACGCCACGGAACTATTTGAAGCTTTAACCAGCCTCGATCTTGTCTAACAAATCTCTGTGCCCACTCACATCGGGGGTAACATTCTGGACCACATCTGGACTCATGAATTAACACTATCCTGTCCGGTCGTTTCCCCTTGCATCTGGTCGGATCACTATTTAATCGATACCACCATCACAGTCAGCGGCAGGGCCCAGGCCCCTATCTTGGCCGGCGGGTCATCACGCAAATGGAGTTCTTACGACTCCCAAGGCTTTCTTGCCGCTTTGGCCAAGACTCGACCTACCACCGACATTAAGGCCAATGTCGAGGTAATAGCAGGGGACATTGACGACTGGCTAAAGATGGCCAGTGACCAGTTCGCCCCTTTCTCTAAATTTCCACGCACTAAACACAGCAGTTCACACAGATAGTTCTCTGGAGCCCTTAAAGAACAGAAATTGAAGGTGCGTCAGCTTGGACGGATCTGGAGGCGCAATTATTCGGACTCCGATAGATTGCTCTTCGTGGCGGCTCGTAAAGAGTACAAAGGCGCTATTTCCCTGGCTAAATCCACCCACATCTCTGACAGAATTTTATCAGCTGATAATAAATCCAAAGAAATTTTTTAAATTATGAACGAGTTCACCACGGATGATAGAATTCTCCCTCCTCAGGCCCCATCTCAGGAGACCTGTGACACCCTGAACTCCTTCTTTATTGAAAAAATAGCCAAAATCAAGAATTCCATCCCTCTTCTTACCTTCATAGGATTACCAGATACTCCCCCATTAACCAACACATTTTTGATCAGTTCCCCACTCTCAACCCCAATTCCCTTACAGAGCTGGCGGTCCGAGTCAAATCTGGGTCTCCCAATGACTGCTGCCCCCCCTCGCTCCTTCAGGACGTCTGCCTCACACTACCGGACTGCTTATTGACCCTGCTGAACTCTTCACTCAGCACCGGCACGGTCCCTAGCTGCTTTAAGGAGGCCACCCTTGTGCCCCTGCTGAAGAAACCAGGTGCGGACCATGCCGACTATTCCAATTACCGTCCCATCTCCCTCTTGCTCTATCTGTCCAAACTCCTCGAGGCTCATGCTACCCGATGTCTCTCAAACTTCATCGAGAATTCTGGGTATCTTGAACCCAATCAAGCCGGCTTTAGGCCAGCTCACTCCACTGAGGCAGTTATCTTGGCAGTATTGGATGTCTTGAGGGGGAATGCTGACAAAGGGTCACCCCAGGCCCTCGTGCTATTAGATCTGTCGGCCGCCTTCGACACGGTGGACCATAACATCCTTCTCCACCGTGTCGGACAGGCAGGCATTCAGGGACCTGCCTTCAACTGGATTACGTCTTTTCTTATCGGCAGAACACAAGCTGTTCGCCTGGGCCCTTTCACGGCAGCCAGGGCACTCACGACCTGCGGAGTCCCTCAGGTCTCCTCTCTCTCCCCCCTTTTGTTCAATTTATATCTCCGGCCTTTGATTCACTCGCTCAAAAGCTGGGATATCACAGTGTTCAACTATGCGGACGACTTGCAGATCATCTTTCCTCTTGACTCTCCTGATGCCGCCAAAAGCTTTAAGGCAGTGATGACCCATATACAACTCTGGATGAATCACAACCAACTGAAATTAAATCCAGGGAAAACTGAACTTATCCTTCCTGGTAACAGCCCAGCATCCTGGGGCCCTCAATTTTGGCCCACGGAGCTTGGCTCCCCTCCCGCCCCAGCAAACACGGTTAAGAGCTTGGGGGTTATCATCGATGTGGAGCTCTCTCTTAAGGCCTAAGTAGGTGCTGTGATCTCCTCCTGTATGTTTCAACTGCGAAAAATCCGCAAAATAGCCCATCTACTACCACATGTGGCACTGGTCTAAGTCGTGATCTCCCTGGTGCTATCCTGCCTTGACTTCTCGAACTCCCTTTACTATGGTCTCCCCCAATCGCTGCACCACCGCCTCCAAATTGTACAGAACCAGGCTGCCAAACTCATCCACAAAACCCCAAAGTGGGAATCTGCGAAATCACTACTGCAAAATTAAAGCCCTTCACTGCACCAGCCCTGTCTTCCTTAAAACCCTGATCACGCAGCACCGTCCGGTGCGCAACCTTCGTTCGGCGCATCTTCACCTACTGGTCACCCCTAAAGTAAAACTTAAAAAGTTTGGCGGCCGCAGGTTTGCTTATTTGGTCCCCAAACTATGGAACTCTCTTCCTCTCTCAGTTAAGTCCCGTGGCCCCTTATTGAATTTCAGGAAACTTCTGAAAACTCGGCTTTTCAGTCAAATTGGCTAGTCCACCCCCTGCAATTTCCACACTCTTTCTCTCAGCGCCAGGAAACTTACGGTGTCAGTGCGCTCTATAAATTCCACTTAAGATAAGATAAGATAAGCTAGGGGAAGAGTCCTCCAAAAGCCTACCCGGGAGCATATACCCGACAAAGCCCTGTGGTGATTGCCCTCCTACAAATCACTGGATGTGTGATGCAGATGAATAACCAGGTAGTGAGGTGCCTATGCATGCCAGGCGAGGTGAGAGTCACCAAAGCATACCTCTCATGGGGAGAGGTCAGGGGTGAGTGGGTAAATGGCAAACTTTGTCCAATTGACCCGCAGTCCAGCCACGGTTTTGAAGTCAGCGGCGTGACCTGAAAAGGGTCAATATCACCCAAGGAGCAGGTCATCTGCATAAAGGGACACACAGTGGGGTTTGCCAGCTAGAGGGATACCTCATTCCATCCCCTACTTCCGGAGGCGCATGGCTAAGAGCTCCATAGCCAGCGCAAACAGCAGGGGGGAGGACGGACATCCCTTGCAGGTTCTTTGACCCACTGGGATGGGAGCTGAGATGTGGCCACCAAAACAAAATCCAGGAGGTGTGGTTCGAGGACAATAGC
Organism: Lissotriton helveticus; assembly: GCF_964261635.1. Taxonomy (NCBI): domain Eukaryota; kingdom Metazoa; phylum Chordata; class Amphibia; order Caudata; family Salamandridae; genus Lissotriton; species Lissotriton helveticus. The sequence goes on along the minus strand of NC_136067.1, from coordinate 1,212,627,789 downwards.
TTTGTGTATGATAGAAGTTTGGGTCCCACTCCCATGCAACTGAATACCATGAATAGGTACGACCAGGAGTGGGTGTTGAATGCCTTTTCCAAGTCAAGTACTAGACGAGCGGCACTGTGAAATTGACCCCTCACCTGATCTTGGACGTGGAAAAGACTGCGGATATTTTGGGAGGTGCTTCAGCTGGAGACAAAGCTGTCCAGGTCTAAATGCGCAAGCTCCGGACAGACCTGGGCATAGCGGTCCGCTAGTATTTTGCCAGGATTTGGTAGTCCACCCCATATATAGCAATTGGCCTATTGAAGGTTAACAGGATGGGATCTCTGTTTGGTTTTGAAATCAAGACTAAAAGGGACTCGTGAAGAGAGTGAGGAAGCTCACCTTCCCCCAGGGCCACCTTATAAACTACCACCAGCTGAGACGCCAGGAGAGCTGAAAAGGTGCTGTAGTATTCTAGAGGTAAGCCATCCAAACCCAGGTTTTTATTTCGAGCCAGATCTAGGATTGTCTACTTCACATCAGCGGGTGTGATCTCTGCGTCCAGGGAAGTCCTTGAGAGAATGGGAATCTTGGCCAAGAATAATCGGCTAGGAATTTATTTATTATTTCCGACTGATCATTCGTCGGTGCCCGGTATACAGTGGAATAATAGTCGGAGAAGACTGATAGAATGCCAGTTTGAGTATTGACCCTGTTGCTGGAGGGGGTGACCACCTCCGTAATGGGAAGGGATTCTGAGTCGTGGCAGATGAGCCATGCCAAGAGAGCACCAGGTCTATTGCCCTCTAAGTGGACCCTGGCGTTGTGAGCCTTAAAGTTACAGTATCTCAGGTCCTCAAGAAGAGCCGCGTTGGCGGTCTTCGCCTCCACCAGCCGGGTTGCAGATGCCAAGGTAGCGTCTGCTTATTTGCTAAGAGTAGCCAAATTGTGCTCAGCCTCTTTCAAGTCTCCCTGAAGTGCTCTGCAAGCACCTCTAGTCACAACTTTGAAGGCATCCCATTCCAGCGTCCTGGTGGATGCCATGTTGTGATTTTCAGAAGAATAGCAGTGGATGCTTATCTCCTGCTCCTGACGAAACACCTTATCCTCGAGACAACCATGTGGCAGCCTCCAGGAAGGGGGTGCCAGGTGAGGGGGCTTCACTTGGAGGGTCATAATGTGTGCATCAAGATCAGAAAGTACCCAGCCTAAGTAGTTTGCGTACTGGATCAGGGGTACAACCATGGGAGAGCATAGAAAGTGGTCGAGGCACACGTAAAGGTTATGCGCGACAAAATGTATAGAGCATAGTTTTGCCGTGGGATGCTGGAATTTCCAAGCATCCGCAAGTGACCAGTGGTGTTCTCAGGCACTGCAGCGTTCCGTCTGTGTGTATGGTGGGGAGTGGGGAGGATGGGACCTATCTAGGGAAAGGTCATGCACACAAATATATTCCCCCCCAGTATCCATGATGCCGCTGTATAGTGGGTCAATGTACTAGAAAGGGATTACAAGAATATTCCCTGGTCTGGGTTGGGTGCATAAATACTACCTAGGAGTATAGGCTGACCTACCAGGTGTTCCTCGAGAAAAGGGTACAGACCCTCCGTGTCAACCACCCTGTGAGTTTCCTGAAAAGGGACCCTGGGTCGAATCCATACCATAGCCCATTGCGCAAATGCTGAGTAGGTGGTGGCACAAAAAATACCCTTCCATCGCTTGCGCAGGTGGCCCAGTTCCCCGATGCTGGGGGGTGTCTCCTTCAAAGAAGCTATCTGCGCCTGCTGACGCTTGATGTAAGAGTATACCGCATAGCACATACGAGCAGTGTGCATGTCTCGAGTGTTAAGAGTGAGAAGACGAGTGTACTGAAAAAGCCATGGCACGATAATAGAAGTGTGAGGAAGGTGCGCAGGAGGGCCCTTTCCCAGTTAGATATGCCTGTTCCGGGAACCTGGTGTCACCCACCCTCTATGGTCCTATGATGTGGATGCTCTAATGTAGCCGGGAGGCTAGGGAAAAGATTACTTTTTAAAAATAACCTGCATATATATTGCGAGCACTGTGTTTTTTAACTTCATTGTATTTTGCACTTGCCGATTTCAAGCGCTTCGACGTTTGTAAACCCCGTTTTTAAATTCCTCTCTCCTTTCACCACATCGTTCTACCTGAGGGAGCATCATAACAGGGATCATCGGGGCTTAAGGGGAGCCGATTTGGGGCTTCTCTGGACCTCCGCCCTCGTTCTCTTTCGGCACTTTTAGCGGCCGCCATTTTGGTTAGGGACGAGGACAGCGCTCTAGTGTTCGGCCGATTGGGGGCCCAAACACTATAAATACGCGCTTTACCTCGTTCTCCACTAACAATTAGACTCCTGAGGCGGAAGCTGGGAGGCTAGGGAAAAGATTACTTTTTAAAAATAACCTGCTGATATATTGGGGGGACTGTGTTTTTTAACTTCATTGTATTTTGCACTTGCCGATTTCAAGCGCTTCGATGTTTGTAAACCCCGTTTTTAAATTCCTTTCTCCTTTCACCACATTGTTCTACCTGAGGGAGCATCATAACAGGGATCATCGGGGCTTAAGGGGAGCCGATTTGGGGCTTCTCTGGACCTCTTCCCTCGTACTCTTTCGGCACTTTTAGCGGCTGCCATTTTGGTTAGGGACGAGGACAGCGCTCTAGTGTTCGGCCGATTGGGGGCCCAAACACTATAAATACGTGCGTTACCTCATTCTCCACTAACAATTAGACTCCTGAGGCGGAAGCCAGGAGGCTAGGGAAAAGATTACTTTTAAAAAATAACCTGCTGATATATTGCGAGCACTGTGTTTTTTAACTTCATTGTATTTTGCACTTGCCGATTTCAAGCGCTTCGACGTTTGTAAACCCCGTTTTTAAATTCCTCTCTCCTTTCACCACATTGTTCTACCTTAGGGAGCATCATAACAGGGATCATCGGGGCTTAAGGGGAGCCGATTTGGGGCTTCTCTGGACCTCCGCCCTCGTTCTCTTTCGGCACTTTTTGCGGCCGCCATTTTGGTTAGGGATGAGGACAGCGCTCTAGTGTTCGGCCGATTGGGGGCCCAAACACTACAAAATGGATCCCTCCTCTCGTCCGCGCAGCGGGCGGGCTCAGCGGGCGCGCCGATGGTCCGGGCCTGGACCGGGACCAGGGCCATCCCCCCTGGCCCTGGACACATCGATACTGATACTCCCAATACTCTCATTGGTTATTCCTCCACTCAGCTGCGGGAACTCAATACACCCACCACCAATCCACGCTGCCGGGTCCTGCCACCCCCAGTTGCCTTGTATCGGCCCCCTCTCCATGCGCCGGTTGTAACTATACCCTCCCATGCCCCACTCCTTCTGCTCTTAGAATCTGTTCCACCCCTAGGTGCAACTTTCGCGCAGCGCTTATCAACGCTCGCTCCCTCCCGAAACACAGCATAGAAATTAGGGAACTTATTGCACACCAGGATTTGGATATCCTGTTTATAACTGAGTCTTGGGGAGATGCGGCCTCTGGGCCAGATTTCTGTTCAGCCACGCCAGAGGGATTCTGCGTGGCAAGACAGGATAGAGTCACCGGGAGAGGTGGTGGGCTAGCCATTATATATAAGGGGGTTCTGCAATCCAAAATTGAACCCATTCACCGACTGAATTGCGAAGCTTGTATTTTCGCCATTACGCTTAATTATAATCAAGTCTTCAGGGGAATTCTTATATACCGCCCCCCAGGCCCGCATACCCACTTCCTGTCGACTCTGGTTGAACTTACGGAACTTTCCTTGAGCCACACTGATTACACCATTCTGGGGGACTTCAATTTCCATCTAGAAGCCTCAGGAGACAAAGACACCACCCAGTTGATATCTGACCTACTTGCAGTAGGACTACAGCAGCTGGTGACATCCCCTACCCATCAAGCAGGTCATACGCTTGATGGCTTGTTCACCAATAACCCTAACATCTTCCTGTCTACAGTTCTCCCCGTAGCATGGTCAGACCATTCTGCAATCATTTTCACTATACTGGCTCATAACCCCAAACCCCCGCAATCCTTCGTCCGCACCCCTATCGTTACTAGAGCCTGGAAAAACTTGGACTATCCTCTTCTGTCCAACATTCTGACTAAATCCTCCTATGAGGCTACACCGCACCCCGTGTTACTGTCCAGCAGATATCAGGAATGGATTCAGGTGCCATTAATCAAGTAGCCCCACCTAAAACCATTATTTCTAACCGGGCCACCCCATCTGCTCAATGGTTCTCAGAGGATCTTCGGCTACAAAGACAGTATTGCAGGAATTTAGAAAGGCGTTGGCGCAACCACTATAGGCCCTCAGATAAGCAAACTTATAAAGATGCACTAACGCTATACAAACAAGCTATAATCAAGCACAAAAGTGCTTTTTTTCTTGCTCAGATCGAATCCGCCCACAACTCGGCCAGAAAACTTTTCCAAGTAGTTGATTCCCTCTCCAATCCCCCGACAGGGCCTCCTATTGAACCTACACAAGATCTGTGTAATGCCGTGGCAACGATTTTCTATACTAAGGTCATGAACATCTTTTCTCCCCCAACCCGCTTGGACCACACTGACCCTTCCCCCTGTCCCTCTTCTCTCACTCCTACCTTCTCCAATTTTCATATGGTCACGACGGATCAGATTAGTAAGCTAATTACGTCCATTAAATCTGGGTCCCCACTAGATCCCTGTCCCCCTTCTATACTGAACGCTCTAACAGATGTCATCACCTCCCCACTCACGGACCTATGCAATACCGTCTTCCAAACAGGTACCTATCCCGAAATCTGGAAAAGGGCAGTCATTAAGCCCTTGTTAAAAAAGCCTTCCTTGGACCCCGCTGACTATGCCAGTTATAGACCCATCGCCTGCCTTCCTTTCCCAGCTAAAATATTTGAAGCCACCATGAACACTCAGCTTTCGAATTTCATCGATTGCCATCAGCTCTTAGACGATACCCAGTTTAGCTTCAGGAAGGGCCACGGCACTGAGACGGCCCTGATAAAGGCCTCGGACGAGGTTAGAACTATAATGGACCAGGGTGGGGCAGCGGTCCTTATACTTCTGGATTTGTCCGCTGCCTTTGACACGGTCGATCACTCCATCTTGATCGACCGTGTCACATCCCTGGGGGTGACTCACCTTGCCAGGGATCTTATTGCTTCATTTCTGGCCACCCGCACTCATTCGGTGAAACTGGGCACCTTTTATTCGCCCATCTTCACCCTTCCGTGCGGTGTACCCCAGGGCTCCGCGTTAAGCCCCACATTATTTAACATATATGTGGCGGATCTGGCGAGAGTCATTAAAACACACGGACTCCGCTTAACTACCTATGCGGATGATACCCAATTGGTGCTCGCGGTCCACAAGGATGGTTTAAGATAGAGAGAGGTACCCCTTATTGGCCAGGGGAGATAGGGTAAATTACCAGTACAAATGAAATGTTCCCAGGGCTCACAAGTTAAGCACAGATAATCTGACTATTGTATAAACATTTTATTTATTAAAAATCATTTCTGAGTTAAAACCGCAAGTATTGCACAGTGTTATTTACACATTCATAAAAGTATATAAAAAGTTTTTAATTAACAAAAACATCACTTATTTAAAAAATTACACAAGGGAAAATTCCCTACAAAGTTAATAACAGTAAACAAAACATCATTATGACCCACAAAATTATGACAGACAGAAAGCTCTATGACATAAAATTCATCAATTGCAATTTGTACATCCAACTTTTGCTCTGAGATCCTGTTTTTTATACAGACAAAATTAATATTTAAAACAGAAAATTTGTTTAAGGATTGTACTATTGAGTGCGTCGACGCGTTTCGAAGGTTTCTTCTCGATTATACCATCTTTATCAAGACAATCTTATTCGTTCTGTCTTCATGTACAGTTTACAGTTTCCTTCCCTATGGAGATACAGAGTGTTAGATCAAAGTCCTCTATACACTATTCCTAATTACAGTTATCTAACAGTGCCCTAACACATTAATATAATTTAATTATAATCACCTATGGGGAACAGATACATACATTTGCGAGATACTATACACACAAAATAGACTATGATTTATTTATGGACACATTTAAAAAGTTCCATTTTAGATATTGCATATTTTCTCCATGTTCAAAAGAATCCTTCCCTTAACAAGGTGTTGGGGGATAAATACCTCTTGGGTTTATCTTTCGGACCTTTCCTTGTCTTTAATACTTTTGACCAAAATTTTTTTTGAACTCGATCTACCAGAGGGGATAAAAAAAATGTTTTACATTCATTGGGTCCCCAATTCTATGAATATAAGTTAAGGTTCACCAATCTGTTTTCTCACCTTAAAAATTGCGTTGTATTTTCGCAATCATCTTAAATTCAATAGTGTAGGAATTACTCCTATGGTAGTCCGTTGAGACTTCTAATTCTCTTACAAGTGGTCTGGGTGATCTGTATAAATAAAGAACTTCTCTAAATAATGATATTACTAGAATTTTCAATCTTTTTATCTATCTGTTCAGCGAGTTAAAATTACCTTCAAACTTCCTGTTGGGCAGTTATCCCCAACTGTCACCTTCAATGGAAGTCAGGAAAAGGTTTTATGGCCTTTAGTAATGTCCGGCTATTAACTCGACCTCTGCATCAAAGATATAATTGAAGTACAAGGATGGACCAGCCGTGGCCGCAAGATTTCAGGAGGGGATGTTGGCCATCAACTCATGGATGTCAAGCAACTTCTTAAAGTTAAATTCTGACAAGACCGAGGTGAAGACCAGTGAAATGGGCCCACCCCCCACTCCAGTCGCCAGGGTCAGAAACCTCGGTATCTTGTTCGATGAGAGGTTGCTGTTCAAACACCACGTGAATTCGATGGTCTCATCGTCCTTCTCCACCTTAAAAAAGATTAAAAAACTGCTGCCATATCTCCCCTCAGGGGCGGGGAAAACTTTGATCACCACCCTCGTGTTCTCTAAATTAGATTACGGCAATGCCCTCTTCTTAGGCGCGCAAGAACAGACCCTAACTAAACTGCAAACGGTGCAAAACGCAGCGGCCAGAATTCTGTTAGACATTCCCAGCCGCCGCCCCACCTCTTTGGCCATACGTCACCTACATTGGCTTAGAGTCAGGAGCCGGATAAAATTCAAGGCTTTATGTATTGCCTATAAAGCCATTCATGACTCAGGACCCAGGTTTCTCAGAGAGGCCTTTCGAATCTACGCTCCTCAAAGATCCCTTCGTTCGGCGAATACTCACCTCCTCCCCGTTCCACGTACCAGAACCACCAACTGGGGAGACAGACGCTTCTTAGTGGCAACCCCCAGACTGTGGAACTCTCTTCCTTTGTTTATCAAAACCAGTCCCACTCTTATCATTTTTTATAAACTCCTGAAAACCTGGTTATTTAATCAATGATCCATTTGGTAGCTCTCCACCCCAGGCAGTCTGATATGCGCCGAGACACCTTCGGGTAGTTGTGCGCAATAAAAATCTTAAAAACATAAACATAAACATGTATTGTGGGGGGTTAGCAACATGTCCAGAGCAGATGAGATGAGCTGCCAATGAAGAACCAGGATTAAAAGGGGCACTAATAGTGGCAGGGAATCACAACATCAATGCTGTAGAATTACTTAAACTGCGGCATGGGTGGGATAACCTGGGTCAGTTAAATGAGAGTGTCTGCTGCCAGGGAAGTCACTGTGGGAGAAATTGGCGAATCAGTCTGGGAAGTGCCTGAGTCACTATGGTCCTCTTTGAAGGTGAAGATGTGGGGGCCCCTCTGTCATCCGTGGGCCATGGGTCCCAAGTCTGCTGCAGCCTGTAGGTCTTACCTGCGGTTCACAATGATTTGCTCCGGGTTGGGAGAACTAGCCAGGGATTCCCAGGGCAAGGACCATGTGCGTGACTAAGTTACCTTCTTGCATCATCACTTGTTCTGTGGCCCTCAGGCCGGCAGGGTGCGGTCAGTGTCTGATGGCCTAAGCTCATTCAAGTGCTGGTCAGTTCAATCCCATGCTTCAGCTGCGCCAGTGAAGAAGAAAGTAGCACCTTCAGAGATTATCTTGAGGCGCGCTAGGAAGTGCAACAAGTATTGTATCCCCTGCTGGCGGAGGTGGTGTTTTATCTCTAGGAATAACATAATATGCTTGTTCTCCACTTGCAGAGGTCAACTCCGCCTGGCGACATGAAGCACTGCATCCCTTTACTTTAAGTGAAGACGTTGCTCCAGCATTGGATTGAAGGGGGAGCCCAGAGGTGGGCAGCGTGTCGGGACAAAATGTCCTCTCTCAAGGGAGAAAAAGGGCGGGAGGCCCGAGGTTGGAGTGAATGACTTGATCCATGTCTCGAGGTAGGCAAAGCAATCAGTCCCAAAATTCGGATGTTGAAATCCTCCGGGAGTGGCCCTCTAAATCATCCACCCTGATATCTAGTTGTGTAACCCGGCCTTGAAAGTCGCAGATCTCTGTCTGGTGGACCTTCGTAAGTGGTTGCAAGGCAGAAAGGGTTTTCTCACCTTCCGCGATCCTGTCAGCAACCTTGCTGTGGTCGTCTTGGGGAAAGTTAAGGTAAGTGGCCAAGGCTCCGCACTTGTCCTCCATTGTGACACTGGAGTGCTCTATGGCCACCAGCACTTTATCCAGCTTGTCAGATGTGGTGAGGGTGAGTGCATTTTCCTCCTCTCCCTCCTGGGGCCCAGAAAAGGTCGGCATGCAGGAGCCGCGACAGAGACCCGGTAGTCAAGCTCAAACTGCACACGGCATAGGCCAATCCCACAATGCCAGCCATGGGCCCCAGGGGGCATACTTGTTGCAGGGTAGTAGATGTTGCACCCCTGACCTAGAGCTCATCGAGGGGCAGTCAGAATTGGAAGGCCTGTGCGCCCAGAATGAAGCAATGCCCTGGCCTCAACCAAGGCTCTGGGAGTAACTGCTGCCATCCACCTCCTCAAGTCAAGCACCTGTGCCGGGCGGACCCCACCAGCTATCCAACAGGGGGTACTGCCCTGTGGGACTTGGCCACAAACAGACAGAGTCAAAGAAGAAGGAGCTGGGAGCCCAGAACCGAGGTAGCCCGACGAGACACCCACACCTCGGTTATGGCACTGATTCAGGGGTCAGGAGTCGCAAAAGGTTACTTCCAGTGCTCCCATAGAAGTCTCCACCCAACAAGAGTGAGGACTGGTCAGCGAGGACTAGGTAGAGAGTAAGCAGCAGAGCTGGGAGTTGCTGGACTCTAGCCCCTCGGCAATAGCCCCTGCCCTCGATTATGCGCGGAATCAGGACCCCCTCTCCGGTGTGTCCAGGGCCAGGCAAAAAGGAAACAGGAGAATGCTGCGAAGAAACAGAGCCCGGCCCCCAGCAGTGATCTTACCTCTGTGCCTCAATTATGGTGCCTATTCTGGGGCCTAGTAGAGGGCCCATACCAGCAGTCCCCCACCCGGACACGCCACGGCACTCCTCACGTGTCAGGGCCCGGTGTTGGGTGCCCGGCAGGGGCATTCCGTGGTCTCACCTGGGCACCTCGATTATGAAGCCGAGTCTGGGGCCTAGAGGAGTGCCCAGCCCAGCAGTACCCCACCTGGGCACGTAACTGCACTCCTCACCCATCAGGAAATTGTGTTGGTTGCCCCTCGAGAGCGCACCCAAAGGCCGACTTCATGACAATCCCTACAGCCGCAGGCCTAGCTGCTGGCTTCAACACGGGCAACAGAGGCAAGCCCGTCCTTTCACAATGTCATGGGGTCTTTGGAGATCACCACAATATCAGCACCCCGGGTCACTGCCCGCACGCTGGCATCACAACCTGGGGGATCTCAGGCAGGAAAGGCTGGGGGGGTGGGGCAGGAGCTGCGGCACACCCCCTCTGCCCCAGCATCTGCATACTGCCCTCCACCACACCTCAATCTAGATGCCAAGGCAGGGAAGCCTAAGGCGGAATGCTCTGTGAAGTCTTCATGCTTGGTTACTCCACTGCGTGGGCCGGTAGCCCAATACGGATTGCAGTCATGCCTCCTCTGCACCGGACAGGATAGCATGCAGTGATGTACGACCTCAAGGCCCAGAAGGTCCGACTCGCAATGGAGGCACCTCTCTGTCTTGGGCATGACACACTGAGGGCAGCACCGGGGAACAGGGGATTCCCCGCAGGTGACACAAGGACATTGCCACAGCCAGGAAAAACACCTCACCAGCATGCAGGTCAGTGGGAGCCGGGTGTGGCCATTTTGCGAGTGACCTGGCGTCCCCGGATCAATGGTCTCCTTAGCTGTGTTGCTCTCGGTTCCAGGGCACCAACAAGGAAGCGGTGTGCTATGGCGAGCTCCCTACAGTTCAGTGATGCCCATGTGATGCACTACCGGCCAGGATGACTGCCGATGGTTGGGTCCACCCATGGAGCTCTAGGCAGGCACATTCGCCATTTTGGGTCTTCTGCTTTATAGCAGCTGTCCCAGCCCTCTATCTGACCCTTCCTTTACGTAGCACTTGGACTCTTTCCACCCAAAATGGAAGTCAGTGTAGCCATGGTCACATGCACCATACACACTGTACACACTAGTTCAATCCACACAGATAACTTTGTGCATCCGCCAATCTTTTCCAAAAAGGGTGGACAAACTGGCAAACAGTTTAAAAACATAGGAGAGGTCAGTAAGCTATTCTTCCTAGCAGCCAAAATGCAAAAAGGCAATTATAATCATGTTGCTGCCACTTAACACTGTCAATCCTATATAGCACACTGTAATGACAGTTGTCACTCATTTTAAAAGGAAGGTGATCATGGTGTGCCCTTCTAATCTTAAGCCTCAGTGCACAAGCACGATCATTGTCTGTGTTGAATTGTGGTCACAAAACATTACAGCTTGGTAAGGGGCACTCAAGTCAGGAGGTGCACCCTCTCCAGAGCATTACAGTGGACCTTTTTCTATCCTAGCAGATGCCTCCCTAGATCAGGAACCCCCAAGACTAACTCTACCAGGTCACTGAATTGGGAAAGCTAGTGGAAAAGTCTATATGCATTTTTGTACTGTAATCATGCAGTGAGTTCCACTGTGAAGTTCAATTCCTGGAGAGTGATCGATTCCTGGAGCAACTTAGGGTTCTCTCCTTTCATAGACATCAACCAGTTGAGCGGCTTGTGATCCATTTGGACCACAAACGTGGTGCCAATCAAGTAAGTCCTGAATCTGTGAAAGTCCCCTACTATAGAAAATCATTCCTTGGCAATGGCAGACCAGTTCTCCTCTCTAGGGACCAATCTGCAGCTGACAAAGGTAACTCGATGCACCCTCCCCTTTTTGTTGAGCTCAGTGAGAACTGCCACAACTCCCTTTCAGTCTTTATAATGAACATCTGACTGTAGTAAAGAGCCTTCAAGACTGGTGCACAGCACAGAGTTGTGTTCATGTCATAAAAGGCCTTTTGGCACTCCTCAATCCAGATAATTTCCCTTGGCTGCTTAGAGCAAATACCACCTTGTATTCAAAATCAATTCAAGGATGCATTTTTCCAAAGAAATCATGCTAAATGCAACAGAACATGAATACAAGCAGCTACTTGCACTCGCCAAATGTGCCGTTGAGGTAGGATTTTCCAAACTCTTAGTTCTGGAGATTAGTACTGGTTTCTTAGTGCAAAATGCATCCTTGTGTCCAAAATGGACACTTTGATGCATTGTGCACTATGAAATTAGTGGTAAATGCAACAGAACATAAATAGCAGTGTGAACAAGCTCGAGCTTGCTATATACACTCTTGCAGCAGGATATTTCCCCCACAAATCACTCTTAATTATGCGAGCAGTAGTAATCAAATTATTATCACGGAATTTCCGAGATTACTATGAGTACTCTGGAGTAATTGAAAGTCCACCCAGGCCTGAAAGAGGTCTTCTGAGGTGAAGAACATAGTCTTCCTATTGGTACTAGGTATCCGTGTCATCTGCCAGTAGCCACTGGTCAGATCAAAAGCATACCAGTATTTAGCTGTGCCTAAACTATCTACAAGCTCGCCAGCACAAAGTATAGGATAGGTATCTGTCTTAGAAAGGATACTATGGGGCATATCTACAAGGGAAGTGGCGGATTGAGGCGTTAGCTTTCCTGGCTTAATGCCTCACTCCGCCAATTCAGAAACATAGGACTGCACCATATTTACAAGAATATGGTGCAGCTCTGCGTTTCCCCCTGCGCTGGCGCTACGATAAGCAGCCTAGAGCCAATCCAGGCACCCTTGCACAACATTGCATGGGTGTCTGCGTGCAGGGGAATACTGTTTATGTGCAGGAAGGATCCCTTTCCTGCACATAAACAATATTTAAATGCTGTTTTGCAACTTCTATGTGTGCTGCTTAATGCTGCACACATAGAAGTTGCAAAACGGCATTTAAAAAAAAAAGATTGTTTATGTGCAGGAAGGGGGACCTTCCTGAACATAAACAATCTTTGGTCTTTTGCTGTTTTCATGTAAGCTGTACGACACAGCACACATGAAAACAGCAAAATCGAGGAATAATGAAACATTTTTTCCCTGGTCTTAATTCTGGTGCTGCCTCCTATTCACGCCTCCCTTGCAAATAGGGGGCAGCATCAGCATCAATGGGTGTTGCAGTGGAACACCCACAGCAACACCCATTGACCTCCCCTTTCACGCTACGCATAGCATGAAAGGGGGCCTTATTTACAAGACAAAAGACACACATTGATAGACGGAATGCAGAACAAATCAAAACATTCACCCCCAGTCAAGAGATCTGGGATAAATACATAATTCTTTTCCTCACCATGCCACCCCAGTTTAGACCTGTCCATATGCAAATCAGTCTTGACCTTGTGCCTCGTGGGAACAGTCCAGCCCGAACTGCCAAGCCAGATCCTCCCTGGACCGGAAACAAGCATCCTAGGACCAGTTTGGGGGTTTTCATCACTCTTCAGCCAGGATAGCTTGATTCCAGTGGCACAGTGAGCCCAGGACCCACGTCTGGGCATACCTGGCGCACTTAGGGCGAGAAAGCGAAAGACACACAATTGATGGACGGAATGTAGAACTAAGCAAAACATTCACCCCCGGTCAAGGGATCTGGGTAAATCCATCATTCTTTTTCTCATCCCCTTTGGTTTTGCTTTGTTCGCCCTAAGTTGGCAGGGGGTGCCCAGATGGGGGACCCTTGCTCACTTTGCCACTGGATTCAAGCTAGCCTGACTGATGACAGCTGATTAGCCAGAAAGCGGTCCCAGGATGCTTGTTTCCGGCCCGGTGAAGACATGACTTGGTAGTTCGGTCTGGACTGTTCCCATGAGGCACAGGGTCAGACTGATTTGCATATGGCCATGTCTGAACTGGGGTGGCGGAGTGAGCTAAAGAATGATGATGTATTAAACCCAGATCAGTTGACTGGGGGTGAGTGCTTGCAATGTTCATCACTCCGTCCATCATCCTATTTGGTTTTGCTTTGTTTGCCCTAAGTTGGCAGGGTATGCCCAGACGTGGGTCCCTTGCTCACTTTGCCACTGGATTCAAGTTAGCCTGTCTGATGATGGCTGATTAGCCAGAAACCGGTCCTAGTATGCTTATTTCCTTTCCAGGAAAGACATGATTTGGTAGTTTGGGCTGGACTGTTCCCATGAGGCACAGGGTCAGACTGATTTGCATATGGCCATGTCGGAACTTGGTTGGCGGAGTGAGCTAAAGAATGATGATGGATTAAACCCAGATCAGTTGGCTGAGGGTGAGTGCTTGCATTGCTCAACACTCCGTCCATCATCCCCTTTGGTTTTGCTTTATTTACAAGGCAGCATTAAGCCACGTTAAGTGGCTTAACACTGCCTTGTAAATAAGGCGAATACCCTGTTGCCACATGAACGTCATAATAAATGATGTCCCCATGGCGATAGGGGCTTGTAAATATGCCCCTAAGTGTCTAGTAGTCTATGCAAAAGTCCAGGCCTGTAGACCCTTGCTTACACACTATCACCACTGGGGCGATCCAAGGAATGCAGAAACTCTCAATAGCTCCTGGTTCCTTCCTCTTGGCTGACTTTGCTTTACCAATATAAAAGAACAGTTCCCTTGAATGAAGTCAATCACATAAACATCATATTAAAGAAACAATAATAACTATACCAACTGAATAAAGGTTAAAAACAAATTTGTTGAATTTTATTGTATACAATATGGTTAAAAGAAGCAGAAAACAAGATTGACTGCTAAACACAAATTAAAACATGATAAAAATAACAATCCATTTACAATATTGACCAGCAATATTGCCGAAAGACAGAAACAACAGTGAAACATACAAATTATGCAATACACGGTATGTGTTCTAATGTTCTTTTTTGAAACAACGGTGTTGTGCAGATTGAATATTATTCTGTCAACAGCGATGTATGAACCATGAATCACACTGTACTGAGGCGTCGACGCGTTTCGGTGGTTGATTGCAATTTTATCCACCTTTATCAAGACAAAGATTCTATTTCTGTCGTGCTTTACAAATTCTCCTCTATGATGTGGATGATGGTGTAGAATATTAGTGCGGTCATCCACTGTAGGGGCGTTCTTGCTTAGGCTGTGGTTTATTCATAAAGGATTTTCAGGCATTGATTTTTGTAACTAGCCCTTGTCTTGGGTTTGTTTGTAGCTTATAGCAAAATCGATCAAGTTTGATTTCAGAAAGCGATCCTTCTGCCTTCATTAAAAGCGTCTGCTATTCTAGTGAAGATATTGAGTCGGCCTGTTATATCTAATGGAAACGACCAGAGAAGCGTGCAGCCGACAGAAGACGGAAAGGGATTCATTACTTTCGTCCCTGTGGCAAGACTCAGGTGCCTCTGGTCACATTCAACGCGATAGAATATAAAGCGTTATACTTCAAAGAAGTCGGGCATCACCTTGTTTATCTACATAACAGGCCGACTCAATATCTTCAGTGGATGACCGCACTAATATTCTACACCATCATCCACATCATAGAGGAGAATTTGTAAAGCACGACAGAAATAGAAGCTTTGTCTTGATAAAGGTGGATAAAATTGCAATCAACCACCGAAACGCGTCAACGCCTCAGTACAGTGTGATTCATGGTTCATACATATCTGTTGACAGAATAATATTCAATCTGCACAACACCGTTGTTTCAAAAAAGAACATTAGAACACATACCGTGTATTGCATAATTTGTATGTTTCACTGTTGTTTCTGTCTTTCCGCAATATTGCTGGTCAATATTGTAAATGGATTGTTATTTTTATCATGTTTTAATTTGTGTTTAGCAGTCAATCTTGTTTTCTGCTTCTTTTAACCATATTGTATACAATAAAATTCAACAATTTTTTTTAACCTTTATTCAGTTGGTATAGTTATTATTGTTTCTATAATATGATGTTTATGTGATTGACTTCATTCAAGGGAACTGTTCTTTTATATTGGTTTGTTAACCCTACTTCCCTTGATCTCTGTTAAGGGGTACCTCTCTTATTTTTAACCTGACTTTGCTTTACTGCATTCATTTACTTGTCCTAACATCCTGTAGAGTTAGCTTTTCCTGGGCTAACTATCCCCTGTGTATGTGACAGTAAAACAGATATGTGTTAACCTTGAGTTGAGTGAAAAGAGGTAGGCAAACTGTCCCAAAACCTCCCTGTACTCTACCTGCTGTGCAGAAGTCAGCTCAGGGGCAAGCTTGACCCATTCTACTGAGCCATCTTTCTCATCACTGTGCAACATGTCTGGGAGGGGATAATTCTCTTCCTTGACATCCTCTGCCATTGACAGAATGTTATCTGTGTAGTATCTTCAGAGGTATGGTTTAAGCTGGTTCAGGTGGAACACCCTCTGGGGTTCCCCAATGGCATCTTTGTCAATATGACATCAGATATCATCCAAACTACCATGTAGGGACCACTTTGTTTGTTTCCCAAACCTTGGTATCAAATTGTCTTGAACACCAATACCACCTGACCCTCTTCTTATCCATTCGGCAGTGCTTTCTAGTCATAGCTCTTGGCTGATTAGACATTTTTTCTTCACCTTATTCATCAGTTGAGCCATCAGCTTTCTGATGTTAAGAAAAATTCCTCTAAAATATGGCTTGGGATGAAGGGGCACCTTCCGAGGTCTCCCTGACCTAAGGCAGTGGACTAGAGAGAGGTCAGAGGCTCAAAGGGACTAAACCCTACCCCTTTGTTGGGATTTCTCAGTAAGTGAACAAGACACATGGCAGGTGGAGATATAATTTCTTGCTACAGTTTTCGGCTAGAGACTCCATCATACTTGTTAGGATCCTCTTGAAGCATTCCGCTACCTAATTGGTCTGTGGGTGGTACGTGGTGAAAAAGTCATGTCACACCAACTTGCTCCAACACAAGGAAATCCATTCTTCGATCTGCGACCACAGTCTTTGGGAATCCAACCCTGGAGAAGATCGCAAAAAGGGACCTTGCCATTGCCTTGGCAGTCATGCTACTTGGGGGTGTGGCCTCTGGGTACAAATGGTATGGTCCACCAAAACTAAAATATAATTGTTGTCTGAAGCAAAGTGGGGGGATCAAAGGGACAAAGAACATCTATACCCACCCTCTCCCATGGCACACTGACTTCGGGCAGAGGCACCAACAGAGTGCCTTATTTGATTTCCAGACCTGCCATTAACTTGACACACGGGGCAGGTTTTACAAAGACTCTCTACATCTCAGTACATATATGGCCAGTAGATTTTGATTCCAACCTGTCCTTGCTTGTCTTGATGGCTATATGCTCTACTAAAGGCACCTCAAGGGTTTAAAACAACGGGACATTCCTGTGTGCTTGTGGACTAACAGCCTCTTGATGGCTTCAGGTTTTTAAACCACAGGTTCACTATTCAGCAAACCATCCAACCAGACCATGTTGCATTTGCCAACCACTTCGGTAGCACCTTGTTCATTGGCCACCTTGCATAAGCTTGTGAGAGTAGAACACCCTTCAGGTGCTTTGCAAAACTCTTCCTGGGAGGGTCCTGCAGCAGCAGCTAGCAACTCCTGCAGCTCTAGAAGTGATTAAGACTCCAGCACACACACCACATCAGAGCAACTCACACTCCTCTCAGTAGGGAGCCGGGGCGATGAGTACCTTGGCCAGAATCTTCTCAGAGCCTGCCCTGGTAAACACTGTACTGCTCTCACCTGGGGCCTCATTTATGAAAAGTGACGCATCGCTGAGTGAAAACAGCGATGCGTCACTTTTCATTGCGCCCTCCTTGCGACACCAATGATGGGTCATATTTACAATATGACGCATCATGTCGCAAGGAGTTACAGATACGTCATTATTTCTGACGCATCTGTATGCGCAAAAGTGACGCATTGCTGGAATGTGTCACAAAAGTGACGCAACTCCAGCAATGTGTACTCTCACATGGGGCAAGCCCCATGTGAAAGGGCCTGCGTCAATCTTACGCCTGCTGTAAGGCAGGCATAAGATTTTGACGCAACAGCGTCCTAAAAGTGACGCAGTGTAATCTCATAGATTTCACTGCGTCACTATTACGAGGCTTTTTGCGGGGGAACGCCCCCTCTGCATACATTATACCTGATGCAGGTATAATGTAGCGCAGGGGTTTACAAAGTGACGCATCTGCTTAGATGTGTCACTTTGTAAATAGTGCGCAACAGGAGGCATGTTTTACGCCGCCGATGCGTCACAAAAAGTGACGCATCGGAAGCGCAAAACTGACGCAAGGCCTCATAAATGAGGCCCCTGGTCTTTTCACTCCAGAAATAATTCCAGCCTCTTCCTTTGGCTAACTTGCAGCCTATGATCTGGTGAACACTCAATCAATCAGGGAATTTTGCGTGCTACTCACCTGTGAGGGTCTCAAGGTGTTGATGGGGGGGTCCGTAGATCTTTTAGCCGAAGAGCCAGATCTTGAGGAGCTTCCTGAAGGTGTTCAGGGAGGGGAAGTGTGACGAGGAGGACCCGGACTCGGGTCCCCAGGGCCTGCCTATTCATGTGTCCCCTCTTTTTGCACAGAACACCGACTCCTGGAAAACCCCGGATGGGGACAGCTGCCAGCCCTGGACATATTCAGAGGAACCGTGTTTCTTTAATTGGGCGGACCCGGTTCAGGGCCCCGCCCTCCATCTGACTGTAAAGCCCGGCCCTGCGAGCACACCGGTGTGTGTTACACCTGGAGGAGGCAAGTGGCGACTGGAGAGCGAAGGCGGAGCGGGGCGGAGCGGAGCGGAGCGGAGGAAGAGTGAGGACGAAGCGGAGCGGAGGAAGAGCGAGGACGGAGCGGAGTGGAGGAAGAGCGAGGACGGAGCAGAGTCGAGGAAGAGCGAGGGACGGAGACCACCGCGGAGAGACCCGGCGGAGCTGACAGCAGAGAACCCCGGAGACAGACCAGAGGACGAGCAAGACTGCAGTGACACGCCAGGAGGCCGACGTGAAGGCGCATCGCCCAGCCACGCTTCCCGGGAAGTGTGGCTAGGACAGGTACGGTCTTGTTTCCTGGGCTGGGCGGGACGTAAGTGGGACAAGCCCCCTTGACCCGTTTTAGGAGTAACAGTGCACGATTCTAAACCCCCTCTCCCCTCACGTCACCACACAAAGCCGCGGGGTAGTTTAAAGTGTACGTGTGCCTACTCACCACCCCTTCCCGACCTGCAGTTGACCTAACAGCGAAGTTACAATAGATTTCGTCTTCCTTCTTTTCTTTGGTTTTGCTGACCTACCGTCCTTGCTGCCACAACGGCGGAAGCCCGGACTACATCACCCAGAAGACCCCGGGAGTTGAGATGGCGGGGAATCCTACGGGAGGCCACGGAAGACGCCGACAATCCACTACCCTACTATAGAGTCCCTGTACAGAAAAGGAGACTGTATAAAATAATAAAACCAGCACTTCCTACATCCCCGTTGTCCGTGAATCTGTTCGACGACCCCCCTGAAATCCCACAGGGAGCGTCTGATGTCTGCCGGTAGCTCATTCCAGGTCTTGGCTCCAATGTGAGAGAAGGATCTTCCGCCTGCTCTGGCTCTGTGGATGTGCGGGGTTTCGCCAGTGCGAGGTTGGAAGATTGGGGGTTTCTTTTGGGTACGTGGAAGTTGATTCTGTCGTTGAAATATTTGGGTCCGTTGTTGTGTAGGCATTTGTAGACGTGAGTCAGGATTTTGAAAGTGACTCTTTTATCCATGGGGAGCCAATGGAGACTTCATGGGTGTTGGCTAATGTGTTTGTGTTGGGGGATGCAGAGGACGAATCTGTCGGCAGTGTTCTGTATTGTCTGGAGTTTGCGGAGTAGAGACTTCTTGATGCCGGCGTAGAGTGCGTTTCCATAGTCCAGTCTGCTGGTGATGAGTGTGTAGGTGACTGTCTTCGTTGACTGAGGGGGGATCCACTTGAAGGTCTAGAGGGGGATGCAGAGGGTGTTGAAGCAGCTGGAGGTGACGGAGTTGACCTGTTGTATCATGGTGAGTGATGAGTCGAGTATGATGCCGAGGTTCTTGGTGTGGTCTGAGGGGGTAGGTGAGATTCTGAGGGGGGCGGCCACCAGGTGCTGTCCCATGCAGAAGGGGTGGTACTGAGGATGAGGACTTCTGTCTTCTCTGCGTTGAGCTTCAGGCAGCTGTTGTCATGCAGACTGCGATGTCTTGCATTCCTTCCTGGAAGCTGAGTTTAGCAGTTGTGGGGTGGGTATTGTTGGCGTAGGATACGATATTGAGGCCGTGTTGTCAGACGATTGCTGCGAGGAGAGCCATGTAGATGTTGAAGAGGGTGGGGCTCAGGGAAGAACCCTGTGGGACTCCGCAGGTGATTTTTGTGGGGTTAGAGAGCAATGGTGGGAGTCTGATTTTTTAGCTTCTTCCGGTGAGGAATGATTTATCGAGTCCAGGGCTGATCCTTGTATGCCTGGGTCGTGTAGTCTGGTGACTAATGTACGGTGGGAGACAGTGTTGAAAGCCGCTGATAGGTCGAGTAGGTTCTGATTGGTAAACCAGTTCCTTTTAGACTTATGCCCCAACTGCCTCCCTTATGAACGATTCTGGCCCTAGAAGAATTCTGCGGTAGGTGCAACTCCACTCTTGACATGGAAACACCCTGCTCCAGTCCCTTGGTCACACAGTTAGTAAACCATCTGTCAGTCAACACAAAATGCTTTTCTGGATCCCTCTTCATTACATCAGACAAGTACTGCCTGGGTGTGTTACATTCTTGCCTGAGTTGCTCTGCAATCATTAACAGATTTAGCAACAGGTAATGCTTCTCTTCGACCCCTCTCATGCATTCATTTCAGCTCCTCTCTCTGTGAAAGACCCAAAACTCAAATTAAACTCTATCCTCCTGCTTTCTGTCATGGACCATCTACAGGTATCCGGTGAGTTCAACCAAACAGTTTAATCAGAGCATACTTTATATACTCATAATTCAGATTGTCATGCTTGGGCATTCTTCATGTGATCCTAATCCCTTTCACTTCACAGTACAACATTACATTCTTAGGTGGTTCCATATAGATTGCATGTAAAGTGCTTGGATTTATCATTTAAACTCAGCACTTTACATGCAATCTGTATGAAACCACCTAAGAATGTAAGGGCATGGCACAAACATATGAATCTACTCCACTGGTACAATAGTGGTGGATTCCTGTGTCTTGGAGGGGTAATTATCCTCCACAAAGCTAAAGTTTCTCCCTGCTGAAAATGTACATTTTCTAGGGTCATCTGCACCTTTTCTAGTTCTCTACCTAACATATTTCCTCCCTCTCTTGTCCCCTCTCTTCCCAGGCTCTTACATGTTGTCTAACCTTTCACCTCTCTTCCTGGCAGGCTATAGTGAGTTTACCCAGCTCAATCGCCATAGCCTTATCCTATCACTTTTCCTTAGCTTTCTGTAGAGGTAGTTCACATTTCTGGGTCATGGGAAACCCAGGTGTGGTCCCTGGAATAGGTGACATAGGTATCCTGTAAATGGGAAAAGGGGACTACTTCAGGAATAAACCCCAAAACAGTTCAGGGGATGCTGTAGATGGGTAGCCTGCACTCTGTGACTCTGTCCATAAAACTCTTTTCAAGGGTATCTACTATTTAATCCTCCCAGAATTTCTTGCAATTTTCTCCGTTTCTTTGCCTCTGTCAGGGTTGTTTCTCTCATATGTCCAGGATTGTAAACCAGCACTGTCCTAGATCTTCAATTATTAAAGAGCACAACCACAGTGTGGCAGAGACCTGTCTAAAATTAGCACGTGCATTGCTCACTTTTTGGGAAATGGTCCCAGTTCCACAAACATGCAAAAGTTTAAATGGACCACCTTATAATTCATTTTTTAAATTTATTTATGTATTTATTTTTTTATTGACATGAGTTCAATACAAACCAATGCAGTCATGGCATTCAATACAATAATACAATAATAAATCAAATTATGAATAAAATTTCATTTTCAAAAACCATATGAAGAAGATTTCTTGGAAGGGGAAAAAAAAAATCCTTCTCTTTTTCTCACCCCCTTTAAAGCAAAAGCCAAAGAAATAGCCTGCACAAAGCGTTCCTTACTACCACAATAATTTACAATGAGCCAATGAAACTTGATAGGAATCCTATCATTTTATCCACTCCTCAACCGGTGCCCAGATCTTAGATGCCAATTTCCTCCTTCGCTTGCCCTTTAAAGAAAATACTGAAAATTCCAGCTTATAAATGGCAAGCAGTCTAGCTCTCCAGTTCATAAATGTCAGTGCTTCGGGAGACAACCATTGCGAAGTTATACATAGCCGGGTCTGAGACATGGCTATGAACAAGAAAGCAGACATATGCCACGCATTTCCAATATTCCCTGAGTCGTAGCCCATTATCACCATTTCTGGGGTCAGAGTGCACCGAATCTTGAGCGTTGTGTTAATAAAGTGCTCGACATCTGATAGGAAATCAGAGAGGCGCGGACAAGAGTAAAACATATGAATGACATCTGCTGCAAACAGCCCACACCTTGAACAGTGGTCCCCCTTTCTACTGCCCCATTTCGCGATTCTTGCTGGCGTATAATATAAATCAAACAGTGCCATATAGCTTTGGATCCTAAGACTTCCGGACACCAGCACCTCACTGGCAAACTCCAATGCCGGCTTTAAATCAATACCCAACTTTCCAAGTTTGCCTTCCCACTTAGCACTTTGGACCCCTAAATCATCCGGAAGACTAGACAATAAGTATCGATACACCATTCCTATTCTGGCTCTCTTTTGAATTTGCTCAAATATGGGTAATTTATCAAACATTGAAGACGCCCCGTCCAGATGTTTATGCACAAAACTTTGAACCTGAAGATATTTTAAAAAATCATGGGCACGCCCAGAGATTGGGCCATCACCGACCAGTAATACAGTACCAAATTTGGTACAGACCAGCCACCTCGGTCCCGGGGAAAGCACATCCACTTAGCTGCCCTACGGGAATGCCTATACCCCCAAAGAAACCTGTAACAGATCCTATCAGCCTTTTTTCAGGCATTTCTAGGGGAATCGTCCTGAAAAGATATAAGAACTTCGGGAGTACTAGCTTTATAAGGACGCTGCAACGACCATTGAGGGAGAGGTGTAGGTGGTCTAACCACTCTAATTTACTGTTTACCGCATCTACTACCGGAAGGATATTCAAGTCGGGATAGTTTCAACTGCAACGGTAATTCTAATCCCTATATATGTTGATTCGGTGATGACTGGAGCCTCTGAGTATGACATATCTGGTGGTTGAACAACCTGAGTTTTGGCAACATTTAACTTATACCCTGATACTAAACCAAACTGCTCCGCGGACGCCTTGAGTACCCTGAATGCAGAGGAAACATCCGATGTTAAAACAACAATGTCGTCCGCGTAAGCCAAGGCCCGGTACTCTGTATCACCCACCCTTTTCGGTGCTATACTCTGATGTCCTTCAATTTTACTCAGGAATGGATCAATGTAGAGGGCAAACAGCAAGGGCGAACACGGACACCCTTGCCGAGTGCCCCTACTTATATTAAAATACCCAGTCTGTTTCCAGAAATGTGAAGCGCTGCTTTTCGGGAGGAATACAATGAATTGACCGAATAAATTCAGTGCTGAAGCCCTTACACCAAAGCACAGCCCACAAGAACCCCCAGGAGACCCTGTTGAACGCCTTCTCGGCATCCAACAGGATCACCCCGAGGGGAGAGGCCGTGACCTGCGCCCAGTCCAATAGGGCAATGACACGCCGGACATGGTCTGAAGTGCCCCCCCCCCCCCGGAATGAATCCATGTTGATGCAGAGATACCAATGGGACAATCACCTGAACTAACCTAGATGCTAAAATTTTAGAAAAAAATTTAGAATCACTATTAATAAGTGAAATTGGGCGAAAGGATGATGGGCTCAGCTCCAGCGTACCCTTCTTTTTAAACAGAACGATGATAGTCTGTCGCCATGAATCAGGGACAATACCTTTCTGTGCGGCCCTGAGCACCATAAGGAGATCCCCCCGAATCTCCAATAAAAAAGTCTTATAAAATTCCAAGGGCAAAGCACCTGGGCCACTGGCCTTACCATTAGCTAAGGCCTTAACAGCAGTCTCCACCTCCTCCCATAGAATAGGGGCCGATAATAGTTAGTTCTGCTCATGCAAAATCTTAGAGGTATCTACACCAGATAAAAAATCCTCGATCTCTGACTCTACCTGAGCACTCAAAATATCTTCGGTGTCTAGTTTGGCATAATATTTTAGAAACACCCCATTCTCACCCTCCTAGGTATCCTTCACAATCCCATTTTCATACCTGAATTTTAGTAACACAACTCTGTACACTTCTCTGATGGAGCCTCTTCCCCAGTACCCTGCCAGAGTTTTCACCATACTCAAACATCATTGTGCGGTATTGAAGGTACTTAGGGGCAAGATCCTGACCGAAAGACTCCAAAAGTTTAGCTTTTATTATAGCAACCGCCTGCTGACACTCATCTATATTATGACCATGCTTAATTTTAAAATCTAAATCTAATTCTGCAGACCTAAGTTCCTCCATGGGACCCTTAACCTGCTCTTGTCCTATCTTCCACCTGAATGAGGAGAAGCTTTTAGTCTCTCCACGTACTGCGGCTTTAAAAGCATCCCAGACCTCTTGGTCAGGCGCCATATCCCTGTTGATATCTAAAAATTTGACTATCCATTTTTTTATATGTGCTTGATAAGTCTCATACAATAAAAGCTTTCTTTCAAAAGTCCACTTGTGGGGGGCTTTCTAGCATGGGGCCAAGGACATTCAACAATCAATGAATTGTGGTCAGATAGAATCCGAGGAGGAGCAGAGATAGGGGAGACTTCAGCAAGCTGGTCTGATTATTTCTTTGTGGTCTGAAACAAACAAATAATCAAGCCTGACCAATTTGAAATGGGGGCGGAATAATATGTATATCCATCATCCGTTTTATTGTGCCGAAACCATAAATCCATAGCCGCATGCTCTTGTAATAATGTTTGAAGTGCCTTAAACACTTTAGGATTCCTACCACAGTAATTGCCATCCCCAACCAAATTAAAATCATTAACAATATTAATATTCATATCCCCACATAGAAGAAATGGACTGGGCCAAGTGACCAATTCTACATTTCAGTATTTAAATACTTCGGAATCATCTGTATTAGGACCATAGACTGTACAAATGGTTAACGACCTCCCGTCGACTAATAGCTAAGCTATGTTCCACCTCCCCATTTGATCTTCTAGAGCCCTTTTACAGACCCCTACTCCTCGCTTCAAGAGAATGGCCACTCCTCTAATCATAGAGGTCTGCTTAGAACACGCTATCAAATCATAACCAGGCAATTTCAAACAATCATGCCTCCCCCAAGGTATGTGCGTCTCCTGTATACATAATACGTCTAGGCACATAGTATATACAATTTTAGAAAATAATGCCCACTTTTTGGCGTCATTAAGACCACAGATATTCCATGTGTCTAAATTAAGTTTATTCTGCCCCATCAAAACCAAAAAAATCGAACAGCCTCCTTCGAAACTTTTCCAAATTTACGAACATAAGAACCAATATATAGCGACATTGATCAAAATTTAAAGCCATGACCTAAATACCTTTCAAATCCATGCTTGACCGTGCCCTCTCGCAACCCCCCCTCCCCACAAAACCCAATCCCCCAAACCCCGACCCCCCACTTCACCCACCCATCCCTTACAACACTCTTAAGTGACAACAGGTCCTAGGTCCTTGTGATGGAAGAGCTGGTTACCCACTCTCACCCGAATTCCCTCACCCCCTCAAAGCAAAAACTAAGGACTAGAGACTAAAGCATTCGCAACAAAAAAAAAGGGAAAAAATTAACAAGAAGAAAAAAATAGGGGTACATACCCCCTGCAATCAAACTTGCGCTTGCCCCGTCTCCAGCCTTAACTAGCAAAATGAGCAACTCTGAAAGGCTACCCCCGCCTTAACTATATCGTACCAAGAAATTCCTTGGCCTGAATTTCCAACAGAAACAGCCTGTTGAGATTTAATAGCGCGCACCCACGGGCCCTTAGGGAGAAGTTACCGGTAGGACAATTCCTACGAATCAGAAGGAATTGTTCTGAACTCCAGCATTACCGGAAAGAAGCGTGAATACTAACAGAGAAATTAAAAGAGAAGGACTATCCTGTTAAAATCATCGAAAAGGCCAAAAAGAGAGCCCGAAATACCCCAAGAGAGGCCCTCCTCGAAACCAGAGAGAGAACACAACCACAACAAATGATCTGTGTCACCACATTTAATTCATCTTCAAACGATATGAAAAAAATCATAAATAAAAAATGGCCCATACTCACATCAAACAAATTGACATATGAGAAACCTATGTTCTCATTCAAAAGAAATCAGAGTTTGAGCGATACCCTTATCCATACAGACACATACAAATCAAAAGGTGATAACCAATTGACACTTTGGAACACTCTGCCGGTAAGAGGACATTACCCATGCGGGTCATGTGTGGCCTGTGGATTTACAGAACACACCAAGACTCTTGAATTAGGACTACATACACCGTGGGAACAGAGATCACACACTAACTGTAATTCGGAGTCAGTAATTTACCTTGTGAAATGCCCTTGTGAACTGTTCTATGTGGGCACGACTAGTCGTAAAGTTAAGATACGGATTAGTGAACATAGAAGCACGATCAGGCATGCAGTCACAGCCACCAGATTAACAGCACACTTCGTTGAGAAACAGCACACAGATACAGATATACAATGGACAATAATTGAGCAAGTTAAAGGCACCGGCAACCCTTAGAAAAAGCTCCTAGAGAGGGAACAACGCTGGGTATACCGCTTGAAAACTCATGTAAACTGATTTAATGATGGTATACCATGGAGCCAACTCAACAAATGAACCCAGTGGAATCCCTTATGTTTTTGAGTTACCCAATGTCCGTGCCTCATGTGACTTTTTGATCTAACATACACAGAAGTCACACCAAGCAGACCTCAGACATGATTGCGACTTTGGTATCTCTCCCCTCTAATTTAGAAGTGGATGTGAGCCTCCCCTTACATGTCCACTGATATCTTACAGAGTGGAGCTCCAATTGGTCATGTAGTCTATTGCAACTACGATCTGACCATAGGGTATGTTTGACCAACTATAACTCCTCCTTTCTCTTGAGCATATTTACATCTTTGCTTAATTGCATTGTTTCTATAATGTTATTTAAACGGAATAACAATTAATTTCTGTCCCTGATGGCTTCACGATCTGGACACTTCCTCTCTCACCCACCAATGCGCCTCAGTTTCACTTGCACTGTAGTGAGGTCAAACAATGTACTCACTTCATGATGTGGTGAAATATATGAGGAGCATTCTTACCACATATTAGGTTACTTTATTGCTCATCTCCCCATGGGGATTTAATATGGCTATTCTTTTGTGCTCCTCCCAATCGTGTGAGAGACCTTGAACTACAAATCTTTAATCAAAAACTCCAATCCCCAAACGTACACCTCCGTTTTGGACGTGCTCACGATGACGCATCACGTCGTTTCCTGTCGGGGGCGGCACCATTGGGCTCCAGCGGTTCACCGCACAACTACTATATTTAAGCCCAACACCAGCTACTCGGGCTACAAGAGCCGAGGACCTCCATCCAGATAGATGAATTCCTTTTCTTCCTACACAACCCCCAGGACCACCCACACTATCGTACCGGTCCTGTGTGAAATGGTCAACTTCCCTAACTGGGTAAAGTATTATTGAACAAGGCAGTGTGCACGAGATACACGTATGAGTCAGTGTATATATCCGCAATGGTTTTTTATCTTTTGGAAGAATAGTAGATGGTATTACGAGAATTGGTGCAATCGAGACCATTTTTCACTTGATGCATGCTATTTTTAATATTAAAAAAATCGGACTATCACGCAGAATGTGTTGGGATGCGATTATATTCGCCACTTCTACAATACGTCTGTCACATGTAATCCAATATGTTACAGTGGAATGAGTCTGAGTGGCACAATGAGGGGAAAGATACCTCTATATAGAGGCATGCACTTCAGTTCAGGCATGGTCACCTACGTGGTATTCACCTTAGACCACTTGAGTACGAAGCTCGGCATCAACTCTGTTTGTGAATTATTTGTTACATGTTGTTTGTCCTTGTTCTTCTTCTTTTCAGATGGAGTCTGGCAGATGACACACACCACATTTTACACTCTATGGGGAGCAGCTACTCTGCCCTGGCTTCACTGATAGGGACCTCCCATCCTTTAAGTTCCCTCACATAGGGGGTCAGTCATGCCCTGAAGAAAGTCCTGGACCTTTATGGCCCCTTTGGACTGAAAAATGTCGGCACTAGGGTCTTAGGACCATAATGTTCCAAAAAAGACCCCTATTTTAGTATTTTTAATTACCCAGACAGACCCAAGAATAAAGGGAAACCAGGGATCTGCCTGAGGTATTTTATCTTTAGAACCCCCTTCTCTCTTGTCTATCCAAAGAGCTCCCAACACTGTGGTTGAGCCCACCCTGACTTCTAGGGGTCGGGGTGACCCGATGATGAAGCATGACACCACTAGAGTGTGTGAGGGTAATATAAACAAAATAGTTTTTTCCCCTACATTCATGGTTGGGTTAGGTACAACCTTACACTAGAGAGTTTTTCTTTACCCCCTCTACCTCCTTCCTCTACCTCGGGTACAGTTTACTTGCTTACACAACTGACCACTACGCGGTCAATTGGAGTATTTTTTTGTGATTAGAAGGGTAGCCCTGTGTGCCAGAGAAGGAGCCACCGTGAACATAAACGCTAGGTTAGCATGACAGATTTGTGAGTGTTGTGGCAGCGACCCCGTATGCCAGGATGGACCGATGGAGATGCTGAGGCCAAAGGTTCGGGCCGTCGCCCAGAACCAAGAAACTGCTGCTATGACCAAGGTGGGTCAGGCCCACATACTGGGTACAGTACCGATGGACTCCTGAGGATCAAAGGACATTGTTGGAGCCCCGGTGGATCAATGAGATCAATCTCCCCTCCCCTGCGATGAGAAGTGTGACTTATCGCGCAGTCTCAGGAGCGGGAACAACTCCGATCACTAAGACCAGCTAGAGGCATAGCTCGGAGGAGAGAGCCTGCGCCTGCCGGGTGCTGCCACTTGTGACCATGCGCTGCCCGACTTGGTCAAAAGTGGCAGCACCACTTTTGACCAAGTCCAGAGAAGGCCAGATCCAAAGAAGGACTTCGCTGCACAGCTGAGGGGTTCCTTAATGCTGGAGCAGGTAAGTCAAGAACTGGGCCGCTGGAACCCAGGGGAAAAACTGTGATTGGTACTGCGACCCCGTAGACTCTTGAGACTGAACTTCCAAAAGGAGCCAGAGGGGAGAACTCTTGGCTATGGCCTAATAGTTTACATTCTCTGGATGTGTTCACCAGTGAATGGGGAATAACATGGAACCAGTGGCACTAAAAGAAGTAGGACATGGATTGGCCTGACAACTACTAGAGCCCCAGACTCAAGGGGGATTTTGCTATTGCTTTTGAATGTTGTTTACCTTTGCATGTGTAGAATTCAAATTAAAATACTTATTTTTATATAAAAAACAAGTATTTGACTGGACATAGATTTATTATTCACACTGCTTCCACGTTGAGTTATGAGTCGTGTTCACTGATCTGAGTCTGCGCTTTCTCCCGAAGGAGCCTTTACTGCTCGTCAGACGCAACCTAACTGAGAGTTAGGTGCAGTAGAGATGCTTGGCCCAGTTGAGCAGGATCCATAGTAGGTTGGGCCCCGGGACATAGGGAGCAAAAGATTTCAGCCATCACAGGTGGGTCCAGTAGTGCCTGCTTGCCCCGTAGCCCACTGAAAACAGTACTCACAATACCTCTTGGGGTTCTCAAATCCCAGCAAACCTTGTAACACTGCTACCTGTACGTGTGACCTAATTTCCAGGTAAAACTTCTCACTTGCTCTGAATGCTTTTCTCTTTGTTTTGTCCTTAGTACTTCTGTACATTAGAAAAGCAGACAGGAATGTGCATTGGTGTGCCCTACCAGCAACCCCTTGACTGTTAGTGAGAAAATATCAGTCCATGCTTCTTCTAAGACACATTATCAGCCCACTAATCATAAACTGATCCCCAACACAAGCTTTAATTCTGAGAGCTTTAAAGTTGATTCTAAAGTTTGATTTAGGCCCTCATTACGAGTGCCCCTGATGGGCAGGTGAGATTTACTGAACTGGATAAAATCCGATTCACCGGGGTCTGCATTTTTATCGAGTATAAACCAATTGCAACTATTCTGAGTTTTTAAGGAGCAACATGCAGATTAGGGTGCTTGTCACACCGAATTCTGCATGTTATGGGAAGAATTGTTCTCTTTTCCCCAACTAAAGACAAGTTTAAGGTATAGGGATGTAGAGATAACAATAATATGAGGTTAGGCTGCCTTTTCTGTTGTGTGGAATTTATTTTAGACTCTAAGGACCTAGTAACGAGGATTTTGCTATCAGTAAGTGTGACTTACTCTTTAGTACTAGTGGCTTACTCATGCATTTTAGGAGTAAGGCAATGCAAGATCTTTGTGATCCAGGCCCTATTTAAGGATCTATCCATCATTTGAGGATTGTTCATCATTTGCGGAAAACCCTAGGCTGTTTTAGAGTATTGTTTAGCACTAAGTAATTTTTGAACAACATTGGATTTCTGACAAATGTAAGCTTTGTAAAATGTTAGATGGTGTACAAAGAAATACCGTAAAAAGAGCGGTTTTTAATGTATTTTTAGATGTTGCATTATGTTTGTGTTTGCAATATCCAGAGTTTTACCTCACATATGGGTTTTATAGCTAATGATATGTACCCCACACTGCTACAAAATGTTGCGGTGGATAGAAAAGCCTGTGCAACATCTTACCTTTTTTCAATGTCAGGGTGTCTGTGCCTCAACAAAGCATACAAAAACCTTCAGTAGCATCACACTACTTGTGATAACCTATACTGTTTCTTGTGAGCAGTACACCTTCGCATGGGATAAAAACAAAATAAATTTGTTTTGTGCTGTGACAAAATACACATGCTAACAGTCCAATA
Organism: Lissotriton helveticus; assembly: GCF_964261635.1. Lineage (NCBI taxonomy): Eukaryota > Metazoa > Chordata > Amphibia > Caudata > Salamandridae > Lissotriton > Lissotriton helveticus. The sequence goes on along the minus strand of NC_136067.1, from coordinate 1,212,597,188 downwards.
AAAAAAATTCTTTATTACTGTGTTTTATAAGTTGACAGATTTTAGTCGTTTAGGGTTTGCAACTGATTTAACGGCGTAATTGCATTGTTTGCTGCACGGGCAATGCTATGTGCAAGCAATTGTGTATATTTTCTCCGACAGCCAATAAGCATCATTTTTATGAAAATTATAGAAATCATACAAAGTACACTTGTGTGGTCGTCGGTGTGAAAACGTATGAGAGGGCTGCACTTACGTACAAAAGGCACATGTTCCATGCACTTGTATCAAGATCACACGAGATACCTGCACAGTTCATATACTATACATTTTCAAAGTCATAAGGTGACTCATTGAAGCACCGGATATGCGTTTCCAGCACACATTGAGTTCCACAGTAACTGTGAGACATATTTTGTTCCAGCCAGTCTCCTGTGTGGAATAAATATGCAGAAGGCATAAGTATAGGAAAAACAAAACATACCCTGAAGTTTATCTGGGCCTTATTTATAGGGGAATATTGTATTCTGCAGTTTTTTGTCAGAGAACTCCCTTTCAAGGAGATACAGCAGAGACAAGTAAACAAAATATGGAATCAATGTGCACATGCATCAAAACTAAAAAAAGGGATTCCTTATTTGCTAACGGAATGCATCATGAGATTCGCTACAAATGTACGAATCGCAATAAATTGCTAAATCGGGACCGAGTACACAATTGCGACTCGCTAACACATGAAATCGCAAAAAAGCAATTTCGGTATTAGCGAAATCACTAATACCGAAATCGCAAAAAACGGATCGCACTGGAAGTAGGCTGATGACATCACAACCAGGAAGTCATCCAGGCCACGCTTCATTCAGTGCTCTGAGGAGCTCAGAGGAGAAGGCAGAGACCTGAAGCTGAGCTGAGAAACCTCACACTCTGTATCCAGCTATTGTTCCCAGACCCAGGATGGACAAAAACGATGCAGAGAAGAGGGCCATGCCTAGGAAGAGGAAGCTGAAGTTCTCTGAGAGGGAACTTGAACATCTGATTGAAGGTGTCAGCAGTAGTCACGACAAACTGTTTGGGAAATTGTCCCGGAAGGTTTCAGAGTCTGTGAAGCGCAAAATATGGCTGCACATAAAGGAAAAAGTGAATGCTGTGGGAGTCACACACCGCAGCATTGAGGAATTGAAGAAAAGGTGGTATGACCTGAGGAAACGCGCAAAGGAGCGCATAGCAGAAAGGGTGAAGGAAGCAGCTGGAACAGGAGGAGGTCCATCGAAAGCACCTGCAAAAACAGCCCTGGAGGACCTTGTTGAGGGGACAATCGAGCCTGAGACAGTCGTCAGAGTGACACAATTCGACACATCCGGCGCAGCAGGAACATCACAAGGAAAGATACATGCAAGCGCTAATCCTCTGCGTACTGCATAACCGTGCACAATCGCCCAGGCAAATCACAGTGTACAGGTAAAACCCCATGCCATGTTTCACCTCATACACAAAATGCATCATGAGTGGTCATTCAAAAGCTAACATAGTTAATTAAACATACCAATACCTCATGCCAGCCAGTGTGTTTAAGTCAGTGATTTATGTTGAAATAAGTTTGCCAAATGATAAACAGAATTAGGATAATCCATGACTATCACTGCACTGTTTTACATTACAGATGCAGCTTAGGCAGACTCCGAGGATAGTGACCAGCTTGTCATCTCAGAAGCACCCGCAGAGACAGATGCAGAGACTCCTGTGGTCCCAGAAAACACACCACCCCCACTACCAAAACACAGGGCACATGTACCCTCACTGGTAGAAATGGAATCCGATCAGACTCCAGCACCCACTACATCCTCCAGCCAGCCATGTGTCCCTTCCGCAACTCTAACACAGGCACAGCGCCAAAGAGGACGATGGCGCAGGTCCAGGGCCCGTTTTGCAGCACATAATGAGCAGGTCCCAAATGCATATGGCGGCGTGGAGTCTCAGATGCTACGTGTGCAGCGCCTGCAGGGGAGACACTTGGGCACAATCAATATGCATATCACAAAGCTGGCCAAAAACATAAGCACACTGGCAGACAATGAGTGCAAACAAACATCAGTGCTTGCTGAGGGGAATCGCCAGACAAACTTGAGCTCACCCGAGCAGTGCATGCAGGACAACGCACATAGCAGAGAGCCGAAATTGGAGCCTGATCTTCATGTCAGCGAATACCAGGGCCATCAACAAGCTCTGTAATACCACTGCGCTATTGGCATGGCGCTCCGTGCCAATGTAGATTGACCTAGGCCATTTCTGTGGGGATGTTGCCAGGTCCTTAGGACAAGTCACCACTACTGTGGAACACATCCAGTCCAGGACTGTGAGTGCCATCAACCTGGAAGGGGAGGAGAGGAGTGAGGAGGCCTCTAGCCTGAGTAGCCTATCGGTGCCAGTGATCACTAAAAGGAGGCACAGTTCGCGCAGCTCAACATCCACAGGATCACGTCAGGGTGATGGTGCAGAGGCAGGCGACAGGAGGCTGGGGGTACGTGGCAAGAGGCGCTAGCCACGCATGAACTCCTTTTTGGCCATGGTGGGGTAAGCATGGGCAATTTCTACTTGGTGATTTCCCTCCAGTGCTGAGTACAATTTTATTTTGGCTTTATAGACCAATGCAATCACCTTCCAATATTTCTAAACACGCATCTCAAGTTTGACATGTGCTCATGTTAATAAATATTTACGTACAGTATTTGTTTGTCATGGCTCATTCTTACCTACCTCAAAAATTATGTTGTGTGATGTGTGCACATCTCCTCTGAGCCTCTGCAGTGTTTGCCACAAGCGCCTGTCGGTGTTGTGCGGGTGGATGCTCGTCACCATCCAAGTCAGTGTTATCCATCTCAATGGGAATGCCCCTTCTGGTGGCAATGTTGTGCAGCATGGCACATACAGCCACAATCCTGCAGCAGGTCTCGGGCTATATTGCAATGCACCACCAGTTTTATGAAGGATGCGAAAACTACTTTTGAGTATGCCGAATGTCATTTCTACCACATTCCTTGTGCTTATGTGTGCCGCGTTGTACCTCTGTTCCTGTGGTGTGGCTGGGTTGAGGGATGGTGTCAGGATATATTCGTGCAGGGCATATGCCCTACAGGGTGGAAAGCAAAGGGTTAGCCACAGTCATGCTATTAAATTTTGTTCCATGATGTAGCAACTAGATATATGTATGTATCAAGTAGGTGTCCTACGCAAAATTCACCCCTGAGCAGACGCCTGTGGATGCCACTGAGACGGACTATATACTAGTCATGTGTGCTCCCTGGAAATTGTGCCACGATGTCCGTTATTATGTGCTTTGCATTGCACATGCACATTGATGGAGTGGTATGACTTACTGTTCCGAAAGATGTACTCGTTGGCTGCTGGTGGACAGATGGGGACATGAGTGCAAAGCAATACCTAAGGGGATGATGGCTGGAGTATTAAACAATGCAAGCTCTCCCCCCATAGTCAACAGATCTGGGTTTAATCCATCATCATTCTTTAGCTCACTCCCCCACCCCAGTTCAGACATGGCCATATGCAAATCAGTCTGACCCTGTACCTCATGGGAACAGTCCAGCCCAAACTGCCAAACTACATCATCCCTGGACTGCAAACAAACATCCTGGGACCGGTTTCTGGCTAATCAGCTGTCATCAGCTAGGTTAACTTGAATCCAGTGGCAAAGTGAGCAAGGGACCCATGGCTGGGTATACCCAGTCAACTTAGGGCAAACAAAGCAACTCCAGTTTTGTCTGGTTCAATTCCTGTGGGCTTGTGGGGAAGGTGATGTGGGTGTGTATCATTGTCAACATGGCGTCAAGGAATCTTCAGAAGAAGGGGTTCCAAATCTGCAATGAGGCGCATTATCATTGCACGGTTCAACTGGTACTTATCATGTATTTTGTCTTCATTTTGGCCCAGTTTTGTTATGCGCACCTGGAATACCCTCTCCTGTATCCTCCTCCGGTGCTGGGTTGATGCATTGATCCTCATCCTCCTTGCCAGCATGTAGAGGGTTGCCATTGTGAAAGGCTTACAGGGTCTCCTAAGGCATTTTTGAAGGGTTTCTAATTGGTTGCATTTTTACTTTACTTTACCTCCTGGTTGAGATTCCCCTTATTCTGCTTGTGCAAGATAGCGATCATCATTTAATTAGCTAATTGTGATATTTGATGCATTGCTTTGCGAATCTTTATTTGCTTATCGCTATTTGCGGTAGCAATTGTATGTTTCGCTATTATGGTTTCACTATTTTACTACTCGCTAAATTTGCGAGAGATTTTTTTGTGATTCTCTTGTTTTTTCAGTATTTTGGTTGATGCATTGGGAGAGTTTCGTTTTGCGGTCACTAACGGCCTATTTTGCATTTTCGCAATCTTTGCCAGTGCAATTATGCTTGATGCTGGTGCCAGCAAATGCTAAGCAAATTAATATGTGTACATAGTAGGCTGTGTTGTATGAACTTAAGATGCAGACCAACTATGAGGTGCAAAAGGACCAAAACATGTTTGGGGTTACGTTTCGTGAGCACATGTGAATAATTTCACTGCTGCTTTAAGTGTGGTCCAAAAAGTTTCTACATATAGGGGATTATCACCCAAAATGGCACCAGGAGCATTACTATTCAGTGTAATTTTCGCTGAAGACGTTTCATTCACAATCTGGAACAACATCCCGTATCCATCCGACAATTTAGGAAAGAGTGGAAGATGCACTTTCTTAAACACAATCACAATGCATTAACAATCCACAAACCACCTACTTTTTCCTAGCACCTGTTGACTTTATGCTTGCCTTTCACCCTGTACAGTGCCCCGCTGCTTTTAGGCTAAGTTCGTGCTGTAAATACCATCTGCATGCATACAAACACTATCAATGGCTTTTCTCAGTTAAATGACACATTCCTCGACTGCCATTTCCAAAGTTTGCTCTTTCTGCTAACTTTTTAGGTTTCGCCCTGGCCGTTGCAACTGCGTAGCAGTTGCTCCGCCCAGGGCGAAATCTCATGTCCTAGATATGGGGCTTTGGTCCCGCCTCTGTCTCCCATTGGCTAGCTCCATAAATGGAGGCTAGCCATTGGGAGACAGAGGCTGTCAATCACGCTTTCCCCGTGAAAACGCGATTCGGGGGCGTTTCCGTGTCTTTTTTTAAGTCACGCCCTCTCTTCTTCCCATTGGCTGGAATTTTACCTTCCAGCCAATGGGAAGGGGAGAGCACGAAAAACACGCCCCCGAATCTGCCGGCCGGGACACCCCCGTGACGTCATTTCCTGGGCTGCGCTGTGATTGGCTGCCGGCCCGGGACCTGACTTGTTTCTGTTTGTATCTCTTATGTAACTCATGTATTCCAAAGTCCTTATGTAAGCGCTCTGACACCTTCGGGTAATGTGTCCGTCTCTTACCACAATCCAACTTAAATAGACCAGGCTGGTAGGGTCTGTTTCCGCTTCCACGCTGGAGTTCGAACTATTCAATCTTGTGCATTTGTGTATTGCTTCTTGCCTCTAACGGAACATTTTTCTAATAGAGAATTATTTTCGTCCCTTACTACGATCTAATTATAACTGATCGGGTTTTTTTTGTTTGTTTTTACACCTGAGCTTTTCGTTTTTGGATGCAAAACTTTGCATTTTGGGAAGGTGCTTGATTAATTCAATTCTGCGCACTCGTGTATTGCTTGCTAATGAGTTTTCGAACGGAGCGTTATTTTCTCTTCCTGCCTACATTGTGATCATACTATAATCGACTGGGATTTTACGGTCTGTTCTTATTTTCACAACTGGGTTTTCTGTTTCCATGCTGCCTGGCAACACTGCTCGGGACGCGGTGCAACGTGACGGACTGCCGGTTTTGACGTCAGTTGTATGCAGAACCATGCATGACTATTAAACTACTCGTTTTGGCATTAAGCCAACTGAGTCTTTCTATGGTGAAACTTTGTTAATTGATTTTCGCGAGCCAAACAGCGGGACATTTAAGGGGCCTCGCATTTCTATCCCTTCCCAGCACACAATCGACATCTTTGAGACGTACGAATCGTAGGTAAGAACTAGCCACTCTGTCCTGTGACTTTATTTTATTGCTTAGCGTTCTGCTTTGGGGTTTGGCAGCTCGCCGTCACGGCAGATTTTGTGTGCTCTTTCTAGATGAACACTCGTGTGTCTTTTTCCACAAGGCGGTTTATTATTTGGAAATAGACACTGCCCACTGCTGTTGTAGTTTGTATAAATATCCCCTGCTTGGGCATTCTGCCGCCTTGGTGGTATGACTATACATTACATTCGGAAAAAAAACTGTTGGGAGTGAGAGCCTGATGCCCCTGGCCCCATGTGTTATGTTTTCAGATCGTTATAGACGCATGGTTTTAAGCAGGCAGATGCTTTTATTTTAAACTTAAATGCACCATCCTTTCTTTTATTGAAGTGTAGCCTTGCTGCTGACATGGTACGAATATGTCCACACCGGGCTCCGTAGATCGCTAGGGCTTTTTGCACAAACTTAAAAGATGTGCAAAAGATGGTGAGAAATGTGGACTCTCACATGTTGCGCCACCTACGATAGCCCGAAGTCAGGCCTCAAAAGCTTCACTTTATACTTAAGATTCTACTTGCTGGTATGTCCCAGTTTTGGCTATTGCATAACGCCATGCCCTGAAACGCCATGCCCTGAAAGCTCAAGCTAGCTATTCAGTTTGGGGACGTTTATGTTATATACATCTTTCTATTTGAGCTTATTTTAAGCACAGGCTTTAATCTTACTGCTTCAGCCTTCATGTTGCATTTTGCTCTTATTCTTAGTGCTACGGTTTGGCCCTCATCAAGGTGGCCTACGCTCCCTACGCGCTACACTTTTCTCGACGACTTTTAGACATCATTGAACTCATTGACCCAGTGAAACTACTGCTCAACGTTAATAATTGGTATGTACATCTACATATTGTTGTTCACCATCTCTTGAAATGCCTACAAGTGAAGGTTATCTCCCTTATGTCTTAGCCATTAATAATTGCCTGTACTTTCAGCTTTAACTAATTGGGCACGAGGGCGATCACAATCTACATTAGGATAGATCTGTGAATTAGTTACTGAATGCCTGTTTTTTATATTTGATTTTGTATACAAACTAAAGATATTGAAGATTTTAAACTGATGGAATGCGTGCCACACATAGGATATATATTTTTTCCTGTTACCCTTAGCCATTAGGGACTACCAAACTCAAGGCTGCTTATAATCTGTGTTAAGGGAAGGTTACAAAGGCTGTGACAACCGTTTTAAGGATTACATTTGGAGAATACTTGCTAAACGCTGGCTTCCCATTTATTAGCATACATAAATCTGTGCTTCTGCCATTTTAGGGACGCTTGTTCCTCATTGATTAACATACAGAAATATTTGCCAGTACTTTCTCAGGAAAAACCCCAGCATGATTTAAACTAACTGGTTGTTCCTCTGACCTTAATGACAACATGCTTTTATTAGATCGTATGTGATATCTCACTTTGTGATGTGCTTTTTCATTCACAATCTGTTTTTATACAGTATTCATAGGTAGGATCACATGAGGTTGCCAGAATCGGTCCTATCTGAGTATGTCCAACATGTGCCTATGCACTACATGTGTTTTGGAATATATAAAACACACAGCACAGGCTTTACTTTTCCTGCCCCCACTTTCTTTTCTTTCCTTTTCTCAAATATCGAATAAAACATATCACACTTAGAGGTGTGATTTACTGAATAAGACATATCACACTTAGAGGTGTGATTTACTTTTGAAAGGTCCCATACTCACCATATACATACTTTTGGGGACCAGTTATGCAAATTTTGCCAACACGTGATTTCTAGATGGACTGTTTTAAAATGTGTGTTGGTTATAAGCACAGTATGGTTCCCTTAGGTTGCTGTTAACATTAGGTTTCCGGATTCTGTGTCTTTTTTAAACATGAAATGTTTTTATATGTAATGCGGTCTCTGCTGTTTGAGTTTGGACCTTTATGTTTGTTATTTATGTCTTTTTCTTCAGCCCTGACGAAGTTCTTTCAAGAACGAAACGCGTTGGCTGATTGCTTTTACACTTATGCTTTGGATTTATACAATTAAAGACTTATTCCACGAAGATACTGTCTGAGCTTCTTTATTAATTCTTGGATATCTTGGTAGTGCACCACTCCATTGTTTTTGGTGACCTTCGGGTAATGTTCGCTATATAAAATCGCATTCAATTATAATTAAATCCTATGTAGAACGCGCCGCGAGTGGTCTAGGAAGAAGGAACCAGGGAAACTGTACATCCCTAGGAGCTAGGGAGCAGTCATGGGGTCACGGTATGTTGCTCTAGGAACGAGGTGCTGGGGACAGTGTTGCTGCCATATGGAGTAGAGGGCAGTACAGCGTGCTTCTCCTTGATTGGCTGCCAGATATAGCGTGCTAACCTAGAAGTCGGCGCTAGACGAAGAAGGCCTTCTCAGACGGAGGTGTCCATGGAAATGAGCTCCTCTAAGAGGTAGGGTTAATAACAAAGCTCGCCTGCTCTGTAAGGTGAAGCAGGCAGTGGATTAAGGGCTAGAGTGCCTGACGGTGATGCTGGGGAACCAGGTTCGAGTCTGGCGGGCGACTCAGGCATCCTGTAATTCTGGGCAAATCACCTAATCTCCTTGTGCCTACAAGAAACCTAATATACAAAAAAAAAATGTTTCCCTCTGTAGTGCAACTGGCGCTCGTGTAAAGCGCTCTGAAACTTTCGAGTTCGCGCTATATAAAATGGCCCAAAAATAAATGAAATGTAGAGTAGCCGGCACTGCTCTTAAGTACGATAGCATAAGCCATAATGCAAGGAAAATGGCCTCCGAGCACCGTGAGTGGGCAGGCAAAACATCCACAATCGGATTGCAGAAGGTCCTCACACGCTCCCAGGCCTTGGTGTTACAGCATCCCTCAGACGGCATCTTTGTCCTTGAGCTGCTTGATGGTGTAATTGTGTCCAGGGCAAAAGTCTAGTAAACCACCGTCATTACACCTAGTGTGAATATCACCCACTTCACTGGAAGGTAGTTCATGATTATCAGACCGTTTTCATTTAATTATTTTAGGTTTGGTGACACATTGTGTAGGTTGATTAATTCATTAGGTACTCTTCCATGGCACACTATACGTTGAAAAGAGCGCCTTTAGGCTCCATCTAGGCACTGCACATGGCAAAACCTGCTAAATAAAGACTATTCAAACACAATGCAAAGTTACAGTAAGGGTGTAGATACTACAAAGATAACACCAGTCCATCCCTCATTTACTTGCACATTTCAGAAAGAAGCTGTAAAAATAATCGAGTAGCTTGCATCATGTAAATCCTCCCATTAATCAGTCTAGGTTTTTGATTGCTTCTACCGACTGGTGGTTAGTGGAGGTGTTTATTTAATAACATTATTTTTATTCATCGTTTAAATTCCTTTAGGTTGCAGACTTGCCTTATCGGGCCATGAATTGCATTTCCGGTGTTCATTAAATAGAAAGCCTGACGGTGGGTGTGTGTGGTCGTTCACCAGTGGCACATTAAGTAAATGACAATGCCATTTATTTATCTATTTTCAAAACCAACACATAAATAAACAATTTGTCATTTACAATGTCAATAGCTCTTACTTTGTCAAAGGCGAAACCGTTGTATTGTAAATGCTTGTTTTTGTCTTGCACGACGATAGAACCATCAGACGTTCCCAGCCCAGTACTTCGCTACCCCCTTCCTTGTTTCAATGGCTTCTGTTTATTTTTGTTTTGTTATTGGTTCACCATTTCACTTTTGCCAAACGTTAAAGCACTGAAACTAAAAGTGATGGAAAGCAGACAGAAAACATTTCTTATCACGTGGCTTATGTTGTTTCCAAAATACACGTAATTATGGTCGATTCTGCTCAAAGTGTACTCCGGAAAATCTATATTTCAACACAGGACCGCTCTGCTGCTTTGGGAATAATTTACAGTTTAATGAGGGTGGGTGCTCAGCTTCCAGGAAATGAAACTTAGCCCATCAGTCCTGAATTAAACATCGGGTGAACTCGGCACAGCCCAGGGTTTCCGGCACTACACAGGGTCAGTAAATCTTCAGCTTTTAAGCAGAGGCCAAGGGCGGAGTAACAATTAAAGTTAAATTGCCGCACTATTCCTGAAAATTCTTGGAAAATACATTGTTCACAAACAGCAGTCCTTCTCCCCTTTGGCACATACTTCGCCATTGTAATGGCGCCAGATGGCGAACTTGAATGCCGTTTGTGAGGGTGGGAAATGAGTTCCACTATCTTCTCTCTGGAGCTGGCCTGGGCTGCCACTTTCCACCAGAGCATACCCTTCAGTTCACGCCTAAAAAGACTGTCAGAGGGGATCTGGCTTCGGATAACTGTTTAAGAACAGCAGGCTGCATCATGAAAAACAGCTTCACGTGTGTGACCTGCCCTAAAAGCACATGCAACGGTAAACACCTCACGCCGAAACTTGCATCGGTGAGAAAATAAACTGGGCAAATCCATTTGCAACATTTTCGCCACGTGTTTAATAGGGAATGTTGCAGTTCCTTCCAAGCCAAATGAGACCAAAGTGTTTTTTGCTTAAAGCAGCACAAATTGTTCAGTCCTCTGGCGTGTCAGGGACGTAACATAGGTACTTCTAGCCCCTGAAGCCCCTGAGGTGCACGAGGGGAGCACCTTTCAGAGGGCCCCAATCATCCCCCAAGTCTATAAATATCAGCGAGATGGGGCCAATCACCACATTCTGCAGGGACCCATCATTTCGTGTTACATCACTGCAGTGTATAAATGCTGTTTGAGAGTATCAAGATTATTTTAAGTGCATTTGTGGAGCGCACAATCACTCACAAGGGTATCCTGGCGCTGACCAGGTGTGTGTGCCTAGCCCTGCCTAGGATAGTTTAGGAAATGGACGCGCAAGCGCTTCAGCTTCTTGTGGAATTCAAGAAGAGAGGAGGATGCTCTGTTGTGGAGTGGGAGGTCCTTCCACGCATTGGGAGAGATGTAAGAGAATGCCAGTGTTCCTGACCTGGCTTGTGTATGTGTGGCATGTTTGTGAGTGGGAGCCCTGCGGAGCAGAGGTGTCCGGCTGTTTGGGGAAAGGAGATGCAACTGTTCAGGCAGGTGGGCCTTACGTTTTGCAGTGCCTTAAATATGTGTGTGAGGAGTTTGAAATGAGCGTGTTTGTGTATTCGGAGAGAATGTAAAGCTCCCTGAATGTGGCGTGAGGTGTGTTCTGTGTGGAAGTTTGAGGATGAGTCTGGCTGATGAGTTCTGCGTGTTTGTAGTCATCTGTTGAATTGTTTAGTGATCCCACTGTGGAGGGTATTCCCGTAGTCCAACTTGCTGGTGACTTTGGCATCAGTGACAGCTTTTCTGGTGTTGCTTGGAAGCCATTTGAAGATCTTCCTCAGCATCTTCAGGGTGTGGAAGCAGAATGCAGTAGTGGCATTGACTTATGCAGTCAGGTCCAGTTTGCTGTCGGGGACGATTCTGTTGTTCGTGGCCTGGGTGCTGTGTGTGATCCGAGTTCCATGGCAGGTGTTCTTGCTGAATGTCACTATGTACCGGGTTGGACTAGGACAGAAATGAGTCTGAGGCATCAAAATAAAAGTGTTTGCATACAGTCAGGTAACCAGGCAAGAAACAACAAATGGCGCTCAGCACTGCGTATGGGGAAGTAGAACCCAAGAATATCTATAAATGGTGCTCAAAGGAAAAGAGTCAGTTACCCAAACAACCCTAATATGTCCCTCAAAAGAGAGGAGCAAACTGTATCAACAAACTATTCCAAGCACTAAAATATTAAAAAAGGCCAATATTCAGTCCAACTGTAAATTGGTGTATAGTCCACTTTTAATCCGATTCATCTGTTCGAGCCATAGGAGGTGTATTCCATAAATATTCACATAAAAGACTGGTTGATGTATGCACAGCCAATGAAATTTCCAATCAATATTAGAATTGTACAGCCATCATAGAACAGTTCAGCTAACACGTGTTTTGTCGTTAGGCAAGTAATACCTCGACTTCTTCAGAGCTGACACATTTGTAGAAGACTGCTCAATCATGAATAGTTTAACAGGATACCCGGCTCAGTGGTGCCGTGATCATAAGTCAGTGGATTGAGGAACTACAGTCCAGAGGCAGAGTGACATGTAAAGGAGAGTGTTACATGAGTATGCTGCAGGATGGATTGACGTGTATCAGCCCTGAACTTTTATAGACCTTTTTTATGATTTTTGGGTTTGGGGAAAAAAATATTGTCCAAGTTTCACAACACTAGTATTTGTGAACAAAAAAGTAAACAATGGGAATAAAAAAACCTCAAATGGCTTAATAAAAAATATATATATTTTCAAGCCTTCTAGTCTTTTTGAATTTGCATCAGCCGAGCATCACGTCTTTGCTTACCAGAGGAAATCACTCTGTCACACAACAAAGAATGCAATCTCACTGTTAGATAACACTATTGATCTATTTACACTATTCCTAAAGAATTTGTTCAGGCAATCGATCTCCAGCAAGGATTGGAAAAGTGTGGTTGCAGAAGATGCATCAGCGTTCCTCTTCTTCGATTTTTCAACAATGAGATGCTGTTCATGCCACACATTAAGATGTATATTCATCAAAGTAGTTCCAAAGCTGTATTTCTCTTAGTTGCCACTGCTCAGCTTTTTCTCACAGAGTGTAAGTACCATATTTTAATATTATTGTTTTTCACCAGGTGGAATGGTGAAAAACGTCGACATAGCTGTTTAAACAAATGATCTTGAACCCTCATTCTCATCAATGTCAGGAATCAGATAATTTTCTTTATCTTCCCTCTCTTTCCCTAGAATTCTTCTGTCCTTAAATTCTTGTTCAGAATTTTTGAAGAAGAAAAGGTTTTGCTTTTCCTAAAAATAAAACATAGCAAAAGGTACCTGTAAAGTGTCCTTTTCTGTAGCAAGCTCTTACAAAAATAACAACTGATGGTCGGAATGCAGAAACAATGTCAACCATTCACCCCCAGTACAGAGATCTGGGCCTAAATCCATTGTTTTTTGCACACCATGCCATTCCTGTTTAGACCCAGCCATATGCAAATCAGTCCTGACTCTTCTCCCCATGGGAACAGTCTAGCCTGAACAGCCAGGCTAGGTCCTCCATGAACTGGAAACAAGCATTCTGGGACCGGTTTCAGGGTTTCACCCTCATCAGCCAGGCTAGCTTGACTTCAGTGGCATGATGGGCAAGGCACCCATATCTGGGCATACCCTTCCCACTGAGAGCGACAAATGCAAAAAGAACAATTGATTGACAGAATGCTGAAATAATGTCAAACATTCACCCCCTGTACAGAGATCTGGGCCTAAATCCATCGTTTTTTTTGCACACCATTCCATTCCAGTTTAGATCCAGCCATATGCAAATCAGTCTTTACCTTGCTTCCCATGAGAACAGTCCAGCCCCAACTGCCAGACCAGGTCCTCCCTGGACCCGAAACAAGCATCCTGGGACCGGTTTCAGGGTATCGCCCCTCATCAGCCTGGCTAGCTTGACTTCAGTGGCATGGAGGCCACAGGACCCACGTCTGAGTAGACACTTCCCACTTAGGACGACAAATGCAAAAAGAACAATTGATGGATGGTATGCTGAAACAATGTCAAACATACACTCCCAGTACAGAGATCTGGGCTTAAATCCATCGTTTTTTGCACACCATATCATTCCAGTTCAGTCCCAGCCATATGCAAATCAGTCTTGACCCAGCCTCCCATGGGAAAAGTCAGCCCAAACTGCCAGGACAATAGTGCAATGATATGTGCATGGAAGAATTACAGAATGTTTTGAATGGGGAACAATACATTGTCAGGAGCCAATCACATCACCCTTATTGTGCTTAAGAGTCTGCAGATCCTCCACAAATCAAAGGTAATATAAAGGGGTGGATCTGGAAAGCTCATGATTTGCATTTCCAATCCCACTTTCCTGGAAAGTTTAAACTTAGAAAAACTGAAATGTAACAGTACAAACTCAAGTATCTAGTTCAACTAAAATAACCCATACCTTCAAACTATATATTATAGATCATTTTCATACGAAACATAACCTTTTGATAATATACAGAATTTGCAGAACTAATTTTGGAATTCAAGATTGCAGAAAATAAGTCCTGCTTTTGCCATCATGAGGAAGTCATAGGCCGAGAAAAATACTTGATTTTTGTCCTGTGGTTAGATATGCAAAGGATCCATGAACATTAAAACAAAACTAAAAAAGAACGGAGAGGAGTGATTGGATAAAAACATTTACACATAGAAAAAGAAGTCCACTTCCTATCAAAAATAGGAATTCAAATCCCACTAAGACACTATTTTCTGTTCCAGTCTACAGAGTGAAACATGGCAAAATAGCCTCATAAATATGCTGCAGCTGCCGGCAGCAGAAGTGAACAGAGAGCTAGGTGCAGCTGTCCTCCACCACGCCTGCGCTTGAGGAAAAAAATGAAGAGGTTTTGTAGGTTCCAACCACTCCCAGGAAAACAGAACTACTGGCCAAGGAGTAGGGTGACCAGGCGTCCCTGTTGTGCCAGGACGGTCCCATTTTTTAACCAGCTGTAAAATTCTGGTCACCCTACCAAGGAGTCACTTGTCTGGAGGTTTCTCACTCACGAGGTAGGAGAAAAGGACGACGTGATGCGAAGGTCACTTGCACTCTTTGTGCCAAGGTGCTCCACAGAGAACACCGTGGGAGAATTGCATTTGGGACTACCAGCACGGTTAAGCATTGTCGTTCCATTCACGTAAGTGAGCACTCTTGGGTAAAAATAGAGGAACAAACCATGGAACAGGAGGAAGAGAAAAGTATTTCTGTGGAGGTTCATCATGCAAAAGAGAAAAAATGTGCGGCCACATGCATCATTGTTGCCGTTTGCGATTTCTTAATTGCGAAAATTAAGGAATCGCAATTAAGAAATCGCAAAAGGCTATGCATCAAGAAATCGCAATTTTCTTGCGAATTTTTAAATTTCCTTAATAGCGATTCACAATTTGCGAATCGCAATTAAGGAATCCCTTCCCATTGATTCCTATGGGCCTAGAGGCCCATAGGAATGAATGGGAAGTCATTTTCAATTTGCGATTAGCAATTTGCGAATTGCAAATTGAGAATGCAATTTCAAGGGTGCGGGGGGGGTCCAAGGGACCCCCCCTGCACCCCTGAAATATAACTTTAAGTGCATTTTTCACACACACATGCCCCAAGAGCATGTGTGTGTGTAAAATGAAACTTTCAAAAATGCACTTTTGTGCATTTTTTAACGTTTTCGCAAATTACCATGAAGGTCGACTTCATGGTAATTTACCTCTCCCTATTTGCGAATTCGCAAATTTAAAATGTTCATGCATTGCATTTAAGAAATCGCAAATTACGATTTCTTAAATGCAATCGCAATTTTAGAAATCGCAACATGATTGCGATTTCTAAATTTGCAAAAAACATGATATATCCCAATTTTGTCAATTGCATTCGCAAACGGCCGAAAATTGCGATTCGCACCGTTTGCGAATGCAATTGACAATGATGCATGTGGCCGGTGATCCTTGACAATTCAAAAACAAATTCTTTTGCTCTGGCAAAAATCATAAGAGAGTAAGCTCTAGTGCAATGAACAAGCATATAAAAATGAATCGGACAGACCTTAATGCTTCTTTTAAAAAAAAGTTAGCATTTACAACGAAAAGTCTTAAAATGTGTTCAGCAACAGAAAAGGCTTCGTCTAGGAAGACAAAATAACGTAAAAAAAAGATCAAGAAAATAATCCGGAAAAGGTTGAGTTGAAGGAAAAAAATACAATTCTTTGCCCACCCACGGTGCATTGGGTGCAGAGTTTTGCGGGAGACCAGGTTCTGTGGCCATCCCCCTTGCACCGGTTGGGCACAGGACCTGGCCACAGGCCCAACAATGTGGCCAAGCCTTCAGCCATGTGCAGCAGTGGTTTGCAGCTGGGTCAGAGTTGGATGCAAGATGTTGTAAGAGTTGAGGTGTTGTGGTCAAACTCCATTCTGCACTGCCAAAGGCCATGTGTAGCAGGAGTTGGTGAATAAGTGCGTGATAAAAAAATCATGAGAGCCACAGAAAAAAACAGTTAGAAAGCGATTTATGCTTGTGACTCAAGGCACTGAAATTTACCAATTTTTTGTTTGCATCACAAACCATAACTCATGCATCCTTCCTAGGCATGGACATCACACGCCCCACATGGCGTCATTTATGACATTGCTACTGATATCAGTGATGGCATTACTGCTTGTCTGTTTTTGTGTTCAGAGTTAGTGTTTCTATTTGTGACATGAAGCCTCAGTTTATGACTTTTGCTTTGTATTTTAGCTCCTTTTCTAATTATTTGATGATTTCGTCATTTTTCTTTGCGCTGGAACAAGGAGGCACGGAACAAACCCAGTCCACCAGTGGCTCAGATAAAAGCCCTTGAGTGGACAATAGGAAGCTGCACCAAAACAAAGGTAGACTAAAAACCAAAAAAGAACCAAGCTGATGAGAACCTGAAAAAGGCAGAAGGGAGAAGTCCAACAAATACCAAAAGGCATATTTACAAGCTCCTCGCGCCGTCGTTGCGTCACTTTTAATATGGGAAAAGTGATGTTTCAGCAGCGCAAGGGGCTTGTAAATAAGCCCCCAAGTGCCTAAAGCAAGAAAGAGCGACTCTAGCCAGATGTAACCAATGCTGAGTGAGTGACAAAGATGACACACCAAAGAACAACCCTTGGAACAAACCCAAGGGACCCAGATAGAGTGTACGGGGAGAGAGATGTCAAGGGGCAGTCAAACAAAAGCCCACCAGATCCAGGTCCAGAAGAACTAACCATGCATCCAGAGCAGCACAAAGCAAGAACGAGAAAAACAGAAGAAGACTCAGCCATTGCATATACCGCAGGGAACCACAGAAGAATGAAACCAGAGAATAGTAACAGACTATGGAAAGCAGCAAACCCGAGACCACATTTCACCTTAGTTGAGCGAGGGGGAATGTTACAGGTGGACCTCTAACTAGGCAAAATTCGTCCAGGAGCGTCCAACAGGTTCAGGGGCAAAGAAGACAAAGGGCCTAGTCCTAGGCAGAAACCAGGAAGCACATCATTGTCAATACCCCCCAGGAGCAGACCAGTACAAGAACAAAGACCAAGGCCCAGAAGATGAAAAACCAGGCAGAGCAGGAGCAAGCCTAGAAGCTGGAAGGAAGACAAACAATCCACAGCGAACCAAAGAGCAGTTTACCTAAATGTCCAGAAAGTCAATGAGTCTGTCAAAACCCACCCCAAATAAGCATCTACAATTGTGAATCTAAATCATTCAAGCCAATCAGGGAGAAAAAGAAGGGAGCGATGGAGGAAATCAAAGTCGCAATTTGTCTCTGGAGATTTTTGTTCCAATGAACAAAGAAATTAAAAAGGTGTAGTCTGGGATTACCCACTTACTTTATGACAGCCAGCATGGGTTTTTTGGGCTTGCATTCTCAGCAATTCAACCACTAAGGGGTCCATTAGGTTAGCGGGTGGATCGCCACCGCCCGTATGGCGGTGGCAATCCGCCCACTAAAAATCACCGCCCGCTCTGCATTTTCCCCCGCCACATTACCATGGCGGGGGGAACCCCAGTGGACGGAAAGACCGTCCACCTGTTTTCCGCCCGGTCACAGAGTCAACCGGGCGGAAAAGCAGCTAATATGGTGGCGGTGTCTGGGAGACACCGCCATCGATATTAGCATAAATATGGGGTGCCGCCACAGAAAGGCATGCGTTTTTTTCCATTGGGGGCGCGTAACGGGCCCCCAAGGATTATGGGGGTGCACAACCGTGTGGTGCCTGCCACGTTGTGCATGGAAGTGCACGACATGCCTTCCTGGCATTGCGGCGAGGGTTGCTGAGAGCACCGCCCGCCGCAATGTCAGGAATGCAGGATGCGCCCGCCAGTGTGGCGGGCGCAACCTAATGTCTGCAACGGGACCCAATGGTGGGTGGTCCCATTCCATGAAAGGAACCCCTACATTTGGCGATGCAGCGCGCACAACGAAATTTGTTTTATTTATTATTTTCGTTACTTACCTGAAATCGTCCGTTTGCCGCTTTTTACAACCCCCCTGCCCCACGTCACCATCCGGTGGCATGCCCTATAAGGGCCGTGGCTGCTTGTAGCATTTAATGTACAGGCCATGGATACATGTTTTACGACATTACTAGGAACGTATGAATATATTAAATGTGTCAATTAAGTGTGCCACATTTTCCATGTTTTAAGGAGTAAGAACAAGCACTTTAGCACTGTTTAGCAGAGGCAAGGTGCACAAAGTCCTAAATCCAACAACCACCCTAAAGCTAACAGGTATAACAGATATAATATTAGCGTTTATGATCCATGATAAAAGTTTATGGCCCTTGAACCCTCTGTTCTAAATGCTGATTTCCCAGTAGAAATGGGGGAATCAATGTTTTACATGCCGTCGGGCCCTGTCCCGTGGTAAATTAGTTATTTGATGTGACCTAGCTTGATAAAGTCAGGTTGGGGGACATTCCATACAATATCCCCCCTCAATTGAATTCAACTTCTTTTAATTCAACTGCACTAATGTCATCTCAGAATGTGTTATGGTATCACACTGCTGGCAATCATTAACACACTTACAAAGGATAGAGAGGGTTTGAGAGTAAATATTTTATTGACCACCTCTGTTTCAGATACTACAAGGTTTAATCACACTTTTAAATGGAGCAAGTTTGTTGTACATGATGGAATAATTTCACACATGTAGTTTAAGTCAAATTGTATCCAGAACACCAAACGGCGTATTGGGCCTTCATTTTTTATCTTTGGCTCAATTCAATATTTATGCTTAAATAACAGGATGAACAGGCTGGAACTTCTGAAAACAGACATCCATCTTTATATGTCTTTCCATTCCAGTGTGCTATCAATTTTCAGTCTTTAGAGCAAATTAGATTGATTATAGACTGAATTAAACTGCCCACAGATATGAGGTGAATGGTGCAAAGACAGAATATCGAGTTACAAATATCGATATACAAAAATATCAAGTTTGAAATATTGTCATACAGGAATATCAAGAGCAAGAATATTGTGGTCCAGAATATCGACATTGAGGTAAGAAATATTGTTTTACAAAATATTGAAGTTAGTAATATCGTTTGTTTAAATATCATTGTTTAAAATATCGATTTTTATATTAGTGTTATGTCTTTTAGTATGTATTTTAAAAGTATGTGATGTAATTTTTGTATAAGTATTGATTTGGTTTTTTAGTATATGTGTTACATTTTTAGTAGTGATTAATTATATGTTAAATACATTTTGCATTTTTTAGTTCTTTAGCGGGTTGTGGGTTTATAGGGGAATAGGGTGTGAAGTAATTTTATTAGAACAAAGAAATTAATATTTTTTATTTATTAGTATTTTTTATTTAGATTGTATAGGGTTAATTGTGGGAATTATTTTGTATTAATTGGTTTGAATTTTTTTTTTTGAAAATCTTTTTATTGTAAAACACGCTCCAGTAAGATCACATAGCGGTCGGCAGTATTAATACATTGATACATAAAAGACATCATCATACCTATTGCATGTTGTCATCACGGCCAGCAGGGAAAAAACCCAACCCCCCGGATCCCTCCCAACCCTAACCATGAATATCCAGGGCCCATACCGGTGAAAGACCTGTGAATGAGCATCTCTACGCACTAGAGTGTCCTCCCCTCCCAAACCCGACCTACTCCCTCCCACGCCATCCATCCAACCCCATCCCCCTCAAGACGGGACCCGGGCCCCCTCCAACTTTTTTAATCGAACTCAGTCTTCCTGGGTGTCTACTGCCTCCTCTGTATCGCCTCCATGGCCCCCACACTCTCTCCCATTTTTTGGGGCATCCCCAACTCTTATAAATGACCCTTTTCACCCTTTGGCACCAATCGAGGTCCCTTTCCCACTCTTCCACTGTAGGCATCGTCTCACTCCCCCAGAGCCGTGCTATATTCCTTTTGGCGACCATACTTGCTAGTGCCAACCAGATCTTGTTGCCCCCACTACCTCTGCCATGATGTCGGAAAGCCTGTACCTGTCGGAAAGCCTGTACCAGTAGGCCCTGATCTTGGTGCAGTCCCACAGAATGTGGAAGAACGTGCCCTCTTACCCACACCCTCTGAGGCAAAACCTCGAATCTGCGTAGCCCATCCGGAGTTGTGTCGGGCGAGGGGTGTAAGAGCGGTGCAATATGCGAAGCTGGACCAGCCTGAACCGAGCCCAAATCGCCATCAATCAATCAATCAATCAATCAACAAAATTTGTAAAGCGCGCTACTCACCCGTATGGGTCTCAAGGCGCTGAGGGGGGGGGGGGTCGCTACTGCTCGAACAGCCAGGTCTTGAGTTGTTTCCTGAAGGAGAGATGGTCCAGGGTCAGCCGTAGGTGAGTGGGGAGGGAGTTCCATGTCTTGGCTGCCAGGTAGGAGAAGGATCTTCCTCCGACGGTGGATTTGCAAATTCGTGGGACGGAGGTGAGGGCGAGGCTGGCGGATCGGAGCTGGCGGGTGGGTGTGTAGAATGTGAGGCGGATGTTGAGGTACTTCGGGCCCGTGTCGTGGAGAGCCTTGTGTGCGTGGGCGAGGAGTCTGAACGTGATCCTCTTGCTGACGGGGAGCCAGTGCAGGTCTTTCAGGTGGGCAGAGATGTGGCTGTGGTGAGGGATGTCCAGGATGAGTCGTGCTGAGGCGTTCTGAATGTGCTGGAGTCTTTTCTGGAGTTTGGCTGTGGTTCCAGCGTAGAGGGTGTTCCCGTAGTCCAGACGGCTGGTGACGAGGGCCTGGGTGACCATCTTCCTGGTTTCGGTGGGGATCCATCAGAAGATCTTTCGGAGCATGCGCAGGGTGTTGAAGCAGGATGATGAGACGGCGTTGACTTGCTTGGTCATCGTGAGGGAGGAGTCCAGGATGAAGCCCAGGTTGCGTGCGTGGTCCGTTGGCTTGGGTGCGGTGCCCAGGGCAGGGGGCCACCAGGAGTCGTCCCAGGCAGAAGGAGATGGTCCGAGGATGAGGACTTTGTCTTGTCTGAGTTCAGTTTCAGACGGCTGATCTTCATCCATTCTGCAACGTCTTTCATTCCTTCCTGGAGGTTGGCTTTGGCGGTGGCGGGGTCGTTGGTGAGGGAGAGGATCAGCTGGGTGTCGTCGGCATAGGAGATGATGTTGAGGTTGTGTTGGCGAGCGATGGTTGCGAGAGGGCTCATGTAGACGTTAAAGAGGGTGGGGCTGAGTGAGGATCCTTGCGGAACGCCGCAGATGACTTCGGTGGCCGCGGATCGAACGGTGAGGAACGAGATGATCCACTCCAGTGCCGCTCCTTGGATTCCGGTGTTGCTGAGGCGCTGTATCAGGGTGCTGTGGCATACGGTGTCGAAGGCTGCTGAGAGGTCCAGGAAGATGAGGGCAGCAGTTTCCCCGTTGTCGAGCAGGGACCTGATGTCGTCGGTGGCTGCGATGAGGGCGGTCTCGGTGCTGTGGTTTGCTCGGAAACCGGACTGTGAGGGGTCGAGGGATCCGTTGGTCTCGAGGAAGGTGGAGAGTTGTCTGTTGCGGTCTTCTCGATGACTTGGGCTGGAAAGGAGAGGAGCGAGATGGGATGGAAGTTCTTGAGGTCCGTGGGGTCCGCGGTGGGTTTCTTCAGGCGGGCGCTCAGCTCGGCATGTTTCCAGCTCTCCGGGAAGGTGGCGGATGCGAAGGAGCAGTTGATGATGTTCCGGAGTTGGGGTGCGATGATGGAGTCGGCTTTGTTGAAGATGTGGTGTGGGCAGGGGTCAGTAGGGGAGCCGGAGTGGATGGTGTTCATCAGGCGGGTGGTGTCTTCAGTGCTGACAGGGGTCCAGGTGCAGAGGGTGGTGGTGGGGGGTGCTGGTTTGGTGGTTGGGTGCGTGGACAGCGCGCCGAAGCTGTTGTGTATGTCGGCGATCTTGCGGTGAAAGAACGAGGCGAGTGAGCCGCAGAGGTTTTGCGAGGGTGTGATGTCGTTGCTGCAGGCGCTGTGGTTGGAGAGCTCTTTAACGATGTTGAAGAGTTCCTTGCTGTTGTGGGTGTTGTTGTCCAGTCGTTCTTTGAATGTTGTCTTCTTGGTGGTGCGGATCAGCTGGTGCTGTTTGTGGGTGGCGTTCTAGAGGGCTGTCATGTTTTCTGCTGTCTGGTCGTGGCGCCAGGCTTTCTCGAGGGTGCGGCAGGTTTTCTTGAGGTTTTTGAGGTCGTTGGTAAACCACAAGGCTTTCCTGCTGCCGGGTCTGCAGGGAGGATTCTTCAGTGGTGCGAGTTCATCGGCGCAGTTGGTGAGCCACTGTGTGAGGTTGCGGGCTGCTTCGTTGTGGTCCGTCGTGTTGGTGGGCGGGTTCTGGCTGAGGGTGGAGGTGAGCTGGTTGGCGGTGATCTTGCTCCAGCTTCTGTGGGGAACCTGTTGCGGGTGGTGGTGGGTCGTGGTTCTCCTGAAGTTGAAGTGGACGTAGCTGTGATCTGTCCAGTGTAGTCCGGTGGAATGGCTGAAGGAGATGTGCTTGCGGGAGGAGAAGATGGGGTCAAGCGTGTGGACGGCGAAGGGGGTGGGGGTGTTCACCAGTTGTTTGAGTCCGAGGTTGGCGAGGTTGTCCAGCATGGCGGCGGTGTTGCAGTCCTTGTTGTTCTCCAGGTGGAAGTTGAGGTCCCCTAGGAGGATGTAGTTTGTGGAGGTGAGGGCGTGCGGACTGACGAAGTCTGCGATGACTTTGCTGAATTGTGTTCGTGGTCCCGGGAGTCTGTAGATGAGGGTGCCTCTGAGGGTGGTCTTGGGGTCGGTGTGTATCTGGAAGTGAAGGTGCTCGGATGCAGTGAGGGTGTCGTCGGAGTTGGTCGTGATGCGGATGGTGTTTCAGTGGACGAAGGTGATGCCTCCTCTGGTTTGGTTGGCGCGGTCCCTCCGGGTGAACTTGTAGCTGTCCGGGATGGCTATGGCGATGTCGGGGGCTGAGGAGGCGTTCATTCAGGTTTCTGTGAGGAAGGCGACGTCTGGTGATGTTGTGTCGAGGAGGTTCCAGAGTTCTGCGGCGTGTCTGTGGACGGAGCGGGTGTTGAGCAGGATGCACTTGAGGTGGTTGTTGCTGGTGCTCGGCTTGGTGGGTGCGGTGCAGGTTTGGAGGCAGGTGAATTGGCAGGCTTGGCAGGTGAAGGGTCCGTGGGTGCGTTTCGGGGTGGCTCGGTAGCAGGCGTGGTTTCGGCCGGCGTTGAGTGCGTGGAGGGTGGCGGCGTCGTAGGTTCGTCGGGTGCGCTGGCATCGTCGAGGACCAGGGGTCCTGGCGCTGGGCGCGGGCCAGGCGCGGATGGGTGTAGACGGGCTTGCCTTTGGCGCGCCTTCGGCGCGCAATTGGCGCGCTTGCTGCACATACGCGCGGGCTCCATATGAGGCGAAGTGGGAGGGAGGAGCAGCTGGGAGGCGGGAGCAGGGCGGCCAATGGGGTACAGAAGAGAAAAAGGGGGCAGGGCCGCGAGGGAGCAGCGGCGGGAAGCGGGGGGGCACACCAGAGGGCAGGGGTACAATACTAACGAAATAGCACAGTAGTAACTTAACAGAAAGACAAAGAATGTACAATCAGGGAATAAACACGAAAATGAGGGCAACAGCGGAGAAGGAAAAAACGAGCAGCAGCGAGGGGGCACCGAGGCCAGGGGCGAACCTGTGGCGCCGGGGCAGAGACGCGCTCACAGCTGGTGAGTCGTGCTGCGTGGGGGTGTCTGGGGTCAGGTAACACTCGCCTGCGCCGCGCGGGCTCCATATTCGGCCAAGTGGGAGGGAGGAGCAGCTGGGAGGTGGGAGCGGGGTGGCCAATGGGTTACAGAAGAGAAAAAGGGGTCGGGCCGCGAGGGAGCAGCGGCGGGAAGCGGGGGGGGCACACCAGAGGGCAGGGGTACAATACTAACGAAATAGCACAGTAGTAACTTAACAGAAAGACAAAGAATGTACAATCAGGGAATAAACACGAAAATGAGGGCAACAGCGGAGAAGGAAAAAACGAGCAGCAGCGAGGGGGCACCGAGGCCAGGGGCGAACCTGTGGCGCCGGGGCAGAGACGCGCTCACAGCTGGCGAGCCGTGTGGCGTGGGGGGTGTCCTGGGGTCAGGTCACCTCTCTTGGACCTTGCAGCGCTTCTCTCCAGTCATCATCTTCCAGTAACCCTACTTCTGTCTCCCACTTTTCCCTCAGGGGGCCCAGGGGGTCAGTCAGATTGTTGATCAGCTTTTTATAAGTGCGGGAGATTGATTTATCTAACATCGGATCCATTAGCAGCCGGTCCTCAAGCGGGGCATACTCCGTTAGGTGGTCCCCGGACTGCAGATGGCCCCGAATGGCATGTCTAAGCTGCTGGTAATGCAGGATCTCTCCAGTTCCCATCCGGAACTCCATCTGTAGGGCCGCAAATTCCACCATGTCTCCCCTCTTCCATACGTCCCCCAGTCTGTCAATTCCGATAAGGTTCCAAGCTTGAAGGCCCTTCAGTTTGGCCACTGCCGGGAGAAAGTACCCGGCCCATAAGGGGGTCTGGGCAGTCAATTTCGCTCCCCATCCCAGCAATTTTGTCGCCCTCCTCCACACTTCCACCACCGCATTTGTCTGAGGTGGGAGGGTCCCACGGCATCTGCCTCTATGGTAGAGGGCAGCCAGGTATGTCGCGTCTCCAAAAACCAAACGGTCCACCCTGTACGCCGGTTCCTCCACAGGTGCGAACACCCAACCATTAACATTGACTAGCTGGGACGCCCAGTAGTACAGGCGGACGTCTGGAATTGCGAGCCCCCCTCATACACCCCCTTCTGTAACTTCTTAAGAGCTATCCTAGGACAGCCCTCGCTCCATAACAACGCTCGCTGTTCCGACTCAACCGTTCGAAAGAACTGCTCCGGCACCATGAACGGCGCGCTCCGCAACGCATAGAGTAGGCGAGGGAGGGCCATCATTTTGAATAGGACCGCGCGTCCCATTAGGGACAGCGGGAGGGTCCTCCAATGCACAACATCGCCCCGCAGACGCTCCAATTGAGCCGTCACGTTCAGGCGCATGTATTCCGCCTCAGTCTTTAATATCCAGATCCCCAGATATCGAAACACCTCTTTCCATACAAGCCCGGCGCATTCATCCACCACACTCGGCGTGGGGCCTGCCAATAGATGGCCCAGGGATTTACCCTAGTTGATCCGGTAGCCTGAGAAGGTGC
The DNA here is from genome assembly GCF_964261635.1 of Lissotriton helveticus. Classification (NCBI taxonomy): domain Eukaryota; kingdom Metazoa; phylum Chordata; class Amphibia; order Caudata; family Salamandridae; genus Lissotriton; species Lissotriton helveticus. The sequence goes on along the minus strand of NC_136067.1, from coordinate 1,212,571,878 downwards.
CAAACTTATGTAGAATCTCCAACAATCTCCGGATGGAGGCCTCAGGACGTTGGACGTATAGCAGGACGTTGTCAGCGTATAAAGAAATACGCTCTTCCCAGCCACCACCCAAATCTTTTCCCCACACCAGTGGGTCCGCCGCACCCAGGTCGCCAATGGCTTCAGGGCCAAGGCAAAGAGGGTCGGGGAGAGCGGGCAGCCCTGCCTCGTGCCTCGCTCTAGTTGGAACTCCCTGGACAGGGATCCATTCACCCTGACCCTCGCCAGCGGGTCAGTGTATAACAATTGTACCCACGATCGGAATTTGTCCCCAAACCCCATCTTGGCCAGGACCGCATTAATATAGTGCCATTCTATACTATCTAAGGCCATATGAGCGTCGAGCGACAGCAGGGCCGCCGGGACGTCCGGTCTGGCTGATGTCATCTGTATGACCCCGTAGAGGCGTCGCAGGTTCAGCCGGGTGTTCCTATGTGGCATAAAGCCTGACTGGTCTGGGTGGATCAGGAATTGTATCACCGCTCCCAGCCTGGTAGCCAGGATCTTGCCCAGGACTTTCGTCTCAAAATTAAGGAGGGAGATGGGCCTGTATGAACTACATAGGTCTTGTGGCTTACCCGCCTTGTGGATCACCACAATCGTCGCCGAACAAAGGTCCTTTGTCAAGCGACCAACCTGTTGGGCTTCTATGTATATACGCAGCATATGGGGCGCTATTCTACTAGCAACACACCTAAACGCCTCCGCCGGGAACCCATTAGGCCCCGGTGCCTTCCCCACTTGTAAGTCGCTCATAGCATGTTCTATTTCCGCAACTGTAATGTCAGAGTCCAGGATATCTCTGTCTGCCTCCTCCAAGGAGGGCATCTGCAAGGGGGCCAGGAAATCCTCACATTCTCGTCCTGTCCGCTGCGTGTGGGATTTGTAGACCGTGTCGTAATAACTAGCGAACTCTTCCACTATGCCTGCACTTGTGGTCTGTAGCTGTCCCTCCTGTGTCCTAATCCCTGGCACCCAGTTCCGCTCCCTATCTCTTCTTTCAAGCCAGGCTATCATTTTGTTGGCTTTGTCCCCTAGGTCATAGACCCGCCGCGGGGTCGCTAACGCTCTGGATCGCGCCTGATCCGCCAAAACATCATGCATTTCCTTCTCTAACAGCCGTAGTCTATGGCGCCGTTGTTGCTGTTGCTCCCGAGTTTCCTCCCTGTCCTTTTCCAATTCCAGATATTGCGATTCTAGACTATCAATCTGCGCTGTTTTTTCCTTCCTTCGCCTGCCCGCCTCCGCATGTACGAAATCTCTCACTACTGTCTTGTAGGCCCACCCTCTTACGAAACTGCGACTGGAACTTCTGATCTCGGAACATAAAAGTGTCCAGTCTTGGGGAGCACTCTAATCCCTCCCAGGGCCCAGGAGCTGTACTTCTACTGGGGAGTGGTCCGAAATGCCCCTGGCCTTATGGCTCCCACCGCAAAAGGAGTTCATGCACCCAACCTGTGTGAATAGGTGATCCAATCTAGAACTTGACCCATGCGCCGCCGATATATGTGTGTACTGACGGGTGTGGGGGTTATGCGCCCTCCAGAAGTCCACCAGACCCATCGCATGCACACAATCTCTGAGATGACTCACCTTCCCCCTGGACATCAAACCCGATGACCTATCCATGTCCTCTGCCATTACCTCATTTATGTCCCCTCCCAGAAGCAGGATGCCCTCCGGCATGTCTAGGAGCAATTTCCCAATGTCTGGAAGGGTAGTACCATGGAGCCGTGGGGGAACATAGAGCGAGCAAATGTTGAGGGTCAGGCCTTCCCAATGCCCAGTGATAGCTGCATAGCACCATAGGGGGTCCACCCAATGTTGCCCAATCACCAGTGGAAGGGAATTTTTAATTAGTATCCCTGCACCTCTCGAGCCTGTGGTAAAGCCGGCATGCGCCCTCAGTGTATAGCCAAATCTATTGAGAGCCTTATAGTGATTCCCAATAAGATGTGTTTCCTGGAGCAGGACTATGTCGGGCCATGCCTATGTAGGTACTGCAAAACCATAGTGCGTTTAATCTTATTCTGCAAGCCGTTAACATTCCAGGATAATACAGTAATCGTCCGTGCCTTTGACTTATGCATCATATGTGTAAAGCAGTGCAGCTAGCCTGGGGAGTACCCACACTCCTCCACTCCCCGCCGCCCTCCCGCCCATCACCCGTGTCTCTGGAGCTAAAAAAGTGTCATCAGAACTAAACTTTCCTGCAGCAAATAAACACTGAAACTTCCCCCCCAACACCCAGATCCCCCCCCTCCCTGCTACCCTGCTTTGCAGGCCAAACGGGCCCGACATTCCCCAATAAGCAGAGCACCTGTTGCCCAGGCAACGAAAAACTTAGGGGCAAAAGTGGCAACCAAAAAGCTAGTCCGAGGGTTTTGCCCGGCCCCAGTCTAGTAATGTAGTCCACCTCTCCATAGCTGCAAGTCCAGACGTAAACACACTCTGTGACTCTGCCCCCCCGACATGTGCCGCCCCCCCTCCCTCCCCCCAATACGTTACCACATGTCCACCATGGCAATGGTGCCTCGGTTTCAGCGCAGGTTCACCGTGTGTCTCAGCCCCGCCGTCGCCAAGCAACTTCCATTCCCAGGCAGTGATCCCATCACCTGGTGCGACGTCCAGCTACACGTCCCTCGTTGGGCCTCGCTCTACCGAATCAACCCAAGTCCGGCCAGGCCGATAAACTGCGGGTTCCCACTCTGTCCAGTGTCCGAGGAACACCACGATCTCGAGGCTCGCCTCCACCCGAAATCGGCGACGACGCCAGGGACCGGGTCCCAGTGTCTCTCCATCCCCCCTCTCCACGAGGGCCATGTGAGGGGTGCTCTGATTCTTCGAGCCATGCCATGGCGTCTTCCGGAGACGTGAAAAAGAAGGATTTACCTCTAGCCAGGACCTTAAAGCAGGCTGGGAAGAACATCATGTATTTCAGGCCCGTGTGAGGAGCTCCTTCTTAACCCCATCGAAGGAGCGGCGTTCTTGCTGAACCTTCAGGGTGAAATCAGGGAAGAACCAGATCACCGCATTCTCCAGCCGAAGGTCCCCATGTTGACGGGCCGCCTGCAGAATGGCGTCCCGGTCCCTGAAGTTCAGGATCCGGGCGATGATAGTCCTCGGGGGGGGGGCCCCGGACGAGGCAGGGGGACCAGGGCCTGGTGAGCTCGCTCGATGACAAAGAACTTGGACAGCCTCTTAGGTTGAAGATGTTGTAGGATGAGTTCTTCCAAGAACAGGTCCATGCTCGGCCCTTCCATTTTTTCTGGAACACCCACCACCCCTATATTGTTCCTCCGGGCCCTCCCTTCCTGGTACTCCAGCCATGCCGTGGTAAGCTTCTGCTGGTGGGTGAGATGCTGGACCTGCTGCTGCAACTGTTCCGTGGCCCGTTGGAGCTCCCCAATGTCTGTGGCGTTACAGGAGGCTTTTTCCGACATCTTGTTGAAGTCCGCTCGCTGCAGGGCCAGTTCGATGGCCACTTTATCGATTTTTTACTCCAACGTTGTGCCCGGGGACTGTATTGCCATCATAATGGCAGACAAGGATGGTTCCGATCCCTACACTGCCTTCCCAGGGGTGGTGGCACTCCCTCCGCCCGCCGGGGCCGTATATTTATCTATTGTATTGGCCTGGACAGTCTCTGAAGACTTTGTTTTGGTCGCTTTTTTGGATTGCAGTCCAGGGGCAGTGGCAATACCACCCTGAGCACCCGAGCCCTCAGCGTCGCCTCCTACCGTCCGGCTCTGTGCTCCCGGTCCCATCGTGGCGGGCCCTCGTCGCTAACTCGCAGCACCACTCCAGTCCCACGAGGGGTGATCAATCGCCGCGTACCTCCTTTCAGACCCCGCAGTCCTCTCCGCCACAGTCGTCCGTCCTGGGGGCTCCAGAACCCCTCCCGCTTCACCGACTGCCAACCTCCCCTGCTGGGTTCTCGCTGTTGTAACAGGCCTCCACACCAGGATAGAGTCTCCCCAGCCGGCCGACACCAGCACCTAGGAAATGTTGGGCCCCGGGAATGCTGAACGTCCCCAACGGGCGTCCACACCAACCGAGAGCGCTTTCAAATGGTCTCTCCCCTCCGCGAGGTCAGTGGGGGGGGGTTCTCCAGCCAGCATTCACCCCCGGGACCCTCCAGGCCCACATGCAGCGTCGAGCCTCTCACAGCCAGGGTGGCCTCATACACTCCTGCCGCTCGACCCCCGCTGTAGGCGCACCTCCCCAGCCTCTGCAGAGGGCCTGGGGGAGCGGCGGGTCAATTGGAAACTGTCAAACCACGTCACTCGCGGGCCGCCGGCAATCGCGGCCGCGTGCCGCCGACACACCTGCCTTCAAGCCGGCCCCGCAGACACGCGAGGCCGTGCTGCTCTCACCGTCCACAGCGGCTGTAGGCCGCAGCAAGGCCCAACATGCTGGATCCGGCCGCAGCAGTTTGCGGGGGCAGAGAAAGACCGGAGCGGGCTCTACCGGCTCCGGAGCACGTCCGCTATCAGGTAACGCAGCCAGGCAGGAAAGGCAGCAGGATTAGGTGCAGATTTCAGGGGCATTCTCGCCGACCCCCGGACGAGCCTCTGGACTACGCAGCCATTTTAGCTGCCGTCATGCCACGCCCCCTCCAATTGGTTTTAATTTTTATTAATTAATTAATTGATAATTATGTCAATTGTGGATTTATTTTAGGTGCGGGATTTGGGTTTATAAGGGACTAGGAAAGCAATTTAATTATAATACATTGATTCATTTTTTTATTATTCGTTTTTATATAATTTAGATTTTATAGTGTTAATTGTGGAAATTATTGTATTATTAATCAATTATTAATTAGTTGTTAATTATTATGAATTAATTGGTAAATATGTCAATTGTGTTATTTTTGTAGGAGTGGATTGTGGGTTTATAGGGGAATAGAGTGGGAAGTAATTTCCTTTTAATAAATGTAATACTAATTTGTATATATTAATATTTATTCAACTTTTAATTTATAGTGTTAACTGTGGGAATTAATTTATTAATAATTATTTATCAATTGTTTGGTAATTAATATTAATTAATGTAATACTTTGTACCTAATTATGTTAATTGTGTCATTTTGTAGGAATGGGTGGTGGGGTTTATGGGGAAATAGGGTGTGAAGTAATTTATTTAAAATGATTTTATAATTAATTGATCATTATTGCTAATTAATGTATAAAAAATTAATGATGGCAATTGTTTAATTAATTAATTTGCGATATGAGTTGTGGGGTTTATAGTGGTAAAGGGTGTGAAGTAAATTAGTTATGGATAGTGTGTAATTACTTTTATGTGTGTTTTGTGGTCTTTATTGGGGTAGAGGATGGAAAGTATTGTATGTTTTATTAGTTAATAAATATTTTCTCATTATTATTCATTCTTTAATTGATACATTTCCATGACTATTGTTTACTTTTATTTTGTGTGTGGATTTTGGTTTTATAGGGGTAATGTTTGGTCAGTAAATTCATTTTTATATGTTTTAATTTGATTTTAAATTAATAATTTTACCAATGTAGATGCGTGTTGTGAAATGTTGTGAAATATGTGGTGATATAGGGTAGGAAAGAATATTTATTTTTTGTAACAATTAGGGGTCGATTCCGATTCGGTAAAATGCCCTCCGAATAGCCATACAGAGCGTTTTTCCCGTACGAATTGAATGCAGAACCGAACCCGTACGTACGATGTAGTACGATGTGTACCCAAAGCAGTGCTCCATACGAATCGTACCGAAGACCGTACAACTCACTAATCCGAGCGAATCGCATTCAGAACGCGCAGTACGCGATGTCTGTATGGATCGAAGCTGCATTTTCCGACCCAGCAAGTATGAATCGTATCGACAACACTCCATACGACTCTTTTTGTACGGGACTTAAAACGTCCATAAAAGCAGTGCTCGCCTCAAAATGCGTACGAAACGGACCCCCCGGCTACGGTGCGTACACCCCATGGTTGCAGGGGTACGGTGCATCAGGGTACGGTGCGTACACCCCTGGATTTCAGGGGTACGGTACGAATGTCCCCGGGCGTACACCCGATGATCGTAGATGTACGGACCGTAGGGGTACGGTTCGTACACCCCAGTATCGTAGGTGTACGATGCGTACACCCCGTGCCTACACCCCTTAATTTTGGGGGTACGGTGCGTATGTGATAGTGTTGCCCTCCATACGAATCGCTTATATGCGACGTTTACCATACGAATCGCGTACTCATTCCGCGGTCCGGATCATACTTGGCGGGTCGTACGGCATTTTTCTGAATCGTACGGTTCACTGTGCGGGTCGATGTCGTACGGATTTACCCTTCATTTTCCTTTGGTTCGCACTGATTCGGACGTATTTTCTTGGAACGGATCGTACTACGCGATTCGGACGGATTCCTACGATTCCTACGATTCGAATGGCTACGAATACGAATCGTCGGACGGATTCGCTTCCAGAATCGGAATCGACCCCTTAATGTTTTTGATTATAATTAATTTATAATATATAGGTATTGGTTTGTAATTTTTATAAAATAATGTTTGTTGGTAATTTTTAGATATTTTTAACATTATAACATGTTTTATTTTTTGTTATTTTTAATATTTTTATATATTTATTCCTTTTGTGTTTTTAACAATTTTTGTATTGTAGTTGATCTTTTGCTTATTATTATTTTTTTATTGACATTATTGAGAATATTAATTTTATCCCTCAGATATACACAACTTTCCCTACTGTTGTACTCACTGGAGTGGGACTAGTAATTTCCCCCTCCGCTATTCAACACTTTCCCTATTGTTGCACTCACTGGAGTGGGAATACCTCTTTTTACTCCTACTCTATCCAACACTTTCCCTACTGTTGCACTCACTCGAGTGGGAATAGTAATTTTTATCCCTACGCTCTCCAACACTTTTCTTACTGTTGGATAGTGCAAAATGTAAGTTTTTAATTATATTATAATTTATAATATAAACTTTTTATTAGATTTTGTGTTATAGGTATATGTCAATTTAAGGGTTCCGAGTCTCTGCCGAGAAATGCTGTGCTCCTGCCTTTACGTGTCGGTGCCAGCAGTGGTGGCAGACAGCCACAGTAATCCAAAACGTTCCACACTCCAAGGAATGAAGCAGCACACCAAATTCGCAACAAGTGATTTATCAGCAAAGAAACAACGTGTTTCAGCCGGGACAGCCTTTGTCAAGTTACCCAAGCCGTTACCGGTCCACCATTAAATGCTTGTGATGTCACTGTAGACATAGAAGAGTTACTGCAGCATAGAAAATGTAGTTCATTCAATTTCAATCACCATAAATAATTTTGTGGCAATGTAATATAACAATAATAATAATCAATTCAATTAAATTGAAAATAAAGAAAATAATCAATGTAACAGTATAATACATTGCTGCTGCCAGCCACAAAAGATCAAGCTGTAGAATTCATTGATTCATTATCTAATAACAGTTTAAATTTGAGTTTCACTCATATGATTAGTGACTCGTCTTGTAAATTTCTATATATTAAAATCATGGTAAAGAACAATAGGTAAGTAACTGAATTATTGAGGAAATAAATACCCTGCAGGTATTACTACCTTGCATGCATGCAGTCATCATCCTGCCTCCCTACTGAACAGTATTCTGTATGGGGAGCTACTGCATGCACGCAGAAATTATACCAGTGATGAGCGGTATGCAAATGAGACAAGATGCATGAAACTACTTTTTAAACAGCGGGTGTATTTGGAAAAAAAATAATAGAAATGTCCTCTAAACACACTTATGGTCAACGACCTGGTGGTAATTCAAATACCTGACAAAAGAAACAAGCTGTGGCATATGTAGAGAGGTTACGCTATAAGGTAGTGGACTCTGCAATGGGCTGCTCTGCTGTGGCTGGGTAAGCAATGTAGAAGTGGGATCCACAGTAGCGCATTCAAGCTATGCGCCGAGAGCCCAAGAGTAAGGGTGTCAGAAAAGGTGAGCAGCAGGGTGAGCACTGTTATCTCCTGTCGCTGGAGCAGTATCTGCAAAGATAGGACCACGAGGCGGAGTAGTGTGCATGCTACAGGTACTCGAAATAGAGATATAACATGTAGATACCGCAGTAGGTCACAATAGGTGAAAAGGTCTGGAATGCACCGATGACAAAATAAGTCATGGAACTCGGGGGGGGGTTATGGCACATACCATATGACTGTGAGGGATGCAAGATGGTAGATTATTTGTTTTCCGTCTTCTAGTGTGTGATTACAGGGTCCTTCTACCTCTAATTTACCTGGGGGCCTCGAGGTTTGAACAGTTTTTGATATGCATTAGTGTGTAGTACACTGTTGGATAATGTCCTTTTCTGAAGAGTTTCTCCAATCTTTTTGCCCTTTACATCCTGTTTTTGCTGATTCTTCTAGTTGGCCATAGGACTCTGCACACTTTACCACCGCTAACCAATGCTAAAGTGCATGTACGCCTCCTCTAAACATTGTGACATTGGTACATACCTGAATGGTATATTTGATTTACTAGTAAGTCCCTTGTAAAGTTGTATAACATATAACCAGGACCTGTAAGTCAAATGCGAGAAGGGAGCCTGAAGCACTGATTGTGCCACCCATATAAGTAGCCTTTCAAACCTGTCTCAGGCCTGTCATTGCAGCGCCTGTGTGTGCAGTTATTGCCACTTTGATTTGGCATTTAAAACCACTTGCCAATCTTCAAACTCCCCTTTTATTACATATGTCACCCCTAAGGTAGGCTCGAAGTAACCCTAAGAACAGGGTGCCATGTAAGTAAAAGGGCATGCATGTTTAATCTTTACATGTCCTGTTAGTGACAAACCCCAAATTAGTTGTTCACTACTATGAGGCCCACCCCTCTCGAAGGCTAGCATTGGGAATTCCTTAATATAATTTTAAGCTATAATTTCTGATCAGGGAGGAGTAGCTTTTCATGTTTCATATCTTTGGCATTGTAATGAAAAATCCTCCTCACTGACAAAGTTGGATTTAATATTACTGTTTTAGAAATGTCACATTTGGAAAGTGGATACTTCTCTACATTAACTGCTCTGTGTGCCTGGCAGCCTGTCTACAATACATGTCTGGGGTGGGTGACAGCTGCACTTTGTGCAGTCTCTCTAGACAGCCACAACACAGGAAGGATAGGTGTGTCTGAGTACCCATCTACATACATCTACATTCTGATGGCTTTGCGTGGGCTGGATGGAAGGGAGGGGCTAACACTTCACTTGGATAGGTAGTGTCCTGTCCCTATATAAAGGACTGATTACCCCCCAGAGATAGCCTGGCAGACAGGACTGGTTTGAAAGTGATACTTGTGCACTTCAGAGGGCTGTTTTAAAGCCACCCCCGCATCGAAGGCACTTTGGGGTTTGAGTACTGGGTCTCTGACCCCTAAAATCAGACTCTACTGGACTTGTAACTGAAGCTCCACCAGAAGAACTACTGTACTGCCTAAAGGACTCAACTGAACTGCTGATCTGGAAGGCCTGCTTTTCTGTTTGTTGCATTGCTGCCTGCTTCTCTCCAACTGTGCTGAAGGAGAGCTGGACTCTGCCTTCACTCAAAGTAACCTCCAAGGGCTTGTTGGCTTGCCTCATATTGCTTGAGAATCAGAGATATCAAAGTCTCTACCCTTGCGACTGTCTCTGGCTCACTGGAAGTCACCCAGATACTGCAACATGGTTTTGACACATCTCCTGTCAGCGTGTAGCAGAACAGGTGCATCGACTCGGTTGCGGGAGTAATATTGGCGCATCGGACCCAGTGCTTTCCTCCAGAGACCACTGCATCGTACAGTGTATTGCTGCTGCTGCAGCTTGGAGAGATCGATTCATCCCCTCAACTGAATGGCAGAGTCTGGCGCATCGCTCAGTGCCTCCCAACATTGACACATCTCACTGTTGGTGACCAGGAGAGGTACTTTGTTCACTGGGGGCTGTGTGGGTCCATTGGAATCGGCCCGAACTTTGACTTTGACCCAGTCTAGCATGACTTAAAGTAACCCTTATAGCACCACTAGCTTCTAAGTGCTTCACTGCATTTATTCCTTTAAAATTAATTATCTCAACTTCTACACATTGAATTTTTGTTGTTTTGGTCTTGTTTTGTTCAGAACATAATAAGCTATTTTTTAAAAACCTGTGCGGAGTCTTTTTGTAGTATAGTCATTGTGTTACTGTGTGTGTTTTGCACAAGTGCTTTACACATTTATTTCATATTTTCATATTTCATTTACATTTGTATAGCGCATAAATCACCCGAAGGTCTCAGAGCGCTTGCAGAGAAAACCTCCTAGCAGAGACCCAGGCAGGGCAAAGGCATGTCTAGAAGAGCCATGTTTTTAGCTGTCTGCGGAATCTCAGGTAGTCGGGTTCCTTCCTAATCTGGAGGGGCAGGGAGTTCCAGGCTTCAGGAGCTGTTTTGCTGAAAGCCCTGTCACCGTTTCTGGCCGTACGTACCCATGGGACACTTAGAAGAGACTTGCTGGATGATCTAAGCGTTCTCACAGTGTGGTAGACCTTAAGCTTTTGTTCTAGGTATGCCGGGCCATGCCCATTGATGGATTTATGGACGAGGCAACATAGTTTGAATTTAATGCGTTTTTGTATCGGGAGCCAGTGCAAGGTTTTTAAGCAGGGTAGTGAAGGGGTGCGGGAGGGAAGGTCGAGCACCGGCCTTGCAGCAGTATTCTGTAAAACCTGTAGGCGGGCCAGCAGGGTGGTATTTGTTGAGGACAAAAGTGCGTTCCCATAATCAATCCTACTGACAATGAGTCCCTGAACTAATGGCATACGAGCTGAGAGGGGAAGCCACTTAAAGATTTTCCTCAGACTGCGCATGAGGCCATAGCTGGTGCCTACTACTTTGCTAATATGATCAGACATGGACAGCTTATTGTCGATTGTTACCTCAAGATTGCTCACTGAGGATTTAGGTGAGGGGCATAAGCCAAGGTAAGCTGGCCACCAATCATCGGACCAGATTTTATCGGCCTTTCCAAACAGCAGGACCACCGTCTTTCCCGCATTCATCATTAGAAAGTTCCTGGTCATCCAGTTATGAATGTCTACCATGCAGTTTTTAAACCTCAGTTTAGTTACGTCAGGGTTCTGATTAATTGTGATCAATATTTGGGTGTCGTCCGCGTAGGACACGGTCCCAAAACCGTGTGCTCGAATGACATTTGCGAGAGGGGACACATACAAGTTAAAGAGCGTAGGGCTCAGTATGGACCCCTGAGGGACGCCCTTATCGTTGTCATAGAAGTTGGAGGAGTGCGCACCAACTTGGACCTTGGACCGTCTGTTAGTCAGATAGCTTTTTATCCAGCATAGTGCAGAGCCCTCGACACCAATCTCAGCAAGACGTTCTAGAAGAATGAGATGCAAGATGGTGTCGAAGGCAGCAGACAGGTCGAGCAAGACCAGTATGGCAGACTGGTTGGAATCTAATGTCATTCTTATATTGTCCACAACTTCGAGCAGGGCAGTTTCGGTGCTATGGAATGCCCTGAAGCCTGACTGTGAGGGGTCAAGGAGCTTGTTAGTCTCCAGATGTATTTTGAGTTGTTTATTTGTTAGGGACTCCATAACCTTCCCAAACAGAGGAAGGAGTGAGATGGGCCGATAATTAGGGAGTGATTTAGGATCGGCTGAAGTTTTTTTAAAAATATGTCTTATTACGGCCTCCTTCCAATGTAATGGGACAGAGGAGTGTAGTAGGGACTGATTTAAAGTTTTCGCTAAGGCAGGGATCAGAACAGGAGCTTTTTTTGATAGAATTTGAGGAGAGGCAGGGTCTCCAGGGGCCCCAGACTTCATTTGGTGTAAGATTGCCTCAACCTGTGCTTCAGTGCATGGTGAGAATTCCCTTAGTGTGGGAATGCAATTGTTGGGGTCCCTGCAACTATTGGTGGGCGAGACTATTGTCTGACAAATGGGAGGTGACTGAGGAAAACGTTTATGGATTTCCTTGATTTTTTCGTGGAAGTATGCTGCCACAGAATCCACCCATTCTTTAGATTCGTTGAGTGGCTGTTGGCTGGCAGGGGGGTAAGTGAATTCTTTCACTATACTGTAGAGCTCTCTCTGTGAGTTGACTGCCTGAGATATCCTATTACCAAGGTATGCCTTCTTCGCCTCGGCGATTCCTTTCATATACTGCCTGTGTGCAGCTTTATACAGATCCCTATCACTCAGATCTTTAGTTTGGCGCCATTTCCTTTCTACTACTCTGACTGCGTGTTTAATTTGTTCCAGATCTGGCATAAACCAAGGTGAGTTTTTCTTAGGAGGTCTTGACACTCGAGCCGGGGCACTGCACTCTAACGCCAAAACTATTGCGGATTCCAGCTCCCTGGCAGCTATGTTAGGGTCAGTTTTGTCAGTGATCGCGGGAGGAGAAAAGTGCGCAGCAAAGGATTCTGAGGTGATCTTGTTCCATGGTCTGCTCAGTTTTACTTGAGTGGTTTTTCGGGCTTCGATCTGAGGACCCGTGATGTTAAATTTTATAACATAGTGATCAGTCCACAGGACTGGAGTAATCTGCATAATTTTGACTTTAGGGGAGTTCGTGCATATAAGATCTAATGCATGTCCCGCAATATGTGTTGGGCCTGTCGGGAGTAGGCTTAGCTGTAGGGCGTCGAAGCTCGTGATAAGATCAACAGTATGGGGTCAGGTTTGATCCAGATGATAATTTATGTCTCCTAATAATAGAAAATTCGCTGTTGCTAGAGCGTAGGGCGCTATTGCTTCGACGAGCTTCTCCACAAAGTGAGTTTTGGCACCTGGCGGTCTATAGATAAGAGCCACTTTCCATGACTCTTGATTTCCTATAGTCAAGGTGGCAATACACATTTCGCCCCAGCATTCTAAATAGGAGTCATTGGTGTGAAGCTTGATATTGGATTTATAAATTATTGCCGTTCCTCCTCCCTTCTTACCTGGGCGGTCAAGCCTATGTATTTTATAGGCGGGAGGTAAGGCAGCTGAGATGTCGGGTGAGGAGGACTCCTGTAGCCAGGTTTCTGTGATGAATAATACATCAGGACTATCCGAGTCCAGGAGTGCCCATATTTCCATGACGTGCTTAGGCACTGATCTAGCATTGCAGTACATGCAAAATAGATGAGGCTGTGGAGCGGGACGTTTTATCGCTGCCTTAATTCTCCTTTCTCTGGTGTTATTACAGGCATAGTGGGGTACAGTAGTGGTCTCCCTGGCTGTATTTAAGGAGTGGAGCTCCTGGTTAGTATAGCGGATGATGCCCATTGTAGGTGAGCAGCCCACGGGGGGTAGAGGGCTGGGGAGAGAAAAGAAGAAAAGAAATAGGAAAAAGAGAAAAAGGCAGGGTACCTGGCGTCTGGAGTCGGCCAGGAGCGGACGGGCACAGACGAGCTTGCCTTTGGCGTGCCGATGCGCGCGTCCGCTCGGCGCACTTAGTGATAAAGGGAAAGTGGGCGGGACCGCAACAATGGTAGGATAGCCCTAGAGCGCTGACCCTGCTTAATCCAGGAAGTGAGTCGCTCGTAGGGATGGTGTTGACCCCTCCGCTCAAACGGCACAGGCCGCGACGGATCAGGGACACCGAGGTACAGGTACACAAACATTGCCTCATTAGATCAGCTTGCATGCTCTGTGCTAAACTACCAGAGGGTGTGCACAGGTTATCTTTTAGTGTGTATATAGCTTACCCTGACTAGAGTGGTGATAGCCAGAAACCGGTCCTAGGATGCTTGATTCCGGTCCAGGAAAGATGTGGCTTGGCAGTTCAGGCTGGACTGTTCCCATGAGGCACAGGGTCAAGGCTGATTTGCATATGGCCATGTCTGAACTGGGGTGGTGTGGAGTGCAAAAAAAATATGGATTTAGGCCCAGATCTCTGTACTGGGGTGAATGGATGACATTGTTCTGCATTCTGTCCATCAACTGTTGGTTTTGCATTTGTCACCCCGAGTGGGATGGGTATGCTCAGACATGAGTCCCATGCTCTCCACACCACTGAAGTCAAGCTATCCTGGCTGAAGACGGCTGATAGCCAGAAACCGGTCCTAGGATGCTTGATTCCGGTCCAGAAAAGACATGGCTTGGCAGTTCGGGCTGGACTGTTCCCATGAGGCACAGGGTCAAGGCTGATTTGCATATGGCCATGTCTGAACTGGGGTGGTGTGGAGTGCAAAAAAACAATGGATTTAGGCCCAGATCTCTGTACTGGGGTGAATGTATGACATTGTTCTGCATTCTGTCCATCAACTGTTGGTTTTGCATTTGTCACCCCGAGTGGGATGGGTATCCTCAGACGTGAGTCCCATGCTCTCCACACCACTGGAGTCAAGCTATCCTGGCTGAAGACGGCTGATAGCCAGAAACCGGTCTTAGGATGCTTGATTCCGGTCCAGGAAAGACATGGCTTGGCAGTTCGGGCTGGACTGTTCCCATCAAGGCTGATTTGCATATGGCCATGTCTGAACTAGGGTGGTGTGGAGTGCAAAAAAACGATGGATTTAGGCCCAGATCTCTGTACTGGGGTGAATGTATGACATTGTTCTGCATTCTGTCCATCAACTGTTGGTTTTGCAGTAGAGTGGTGGTTCCTGCCTGGCCTGGGTGCATACCTCAGCCAAACAGGAATCCCAATTCTAACACTGGTGATCAGCATTGAGGATAGGACTTGTGTTTGTGTAATACCATATAGTAACTCACTGTTCATTAAAAATCTATGCTTAGACCAATTTGAGCTTTGCTTTATTCTCCCTAATCTGACATCTCTTGATGTTACCAAAGTCCTTTTACTCAAGTCCCATTTTTTCTGTAATGTCTGTGGTCCTAAATTGCAATTTGTAATTCAAACTTGCCAATCTGGAGGCATACACATTGGCCCAGCTCAAATGGTCCTGCCAGGAGAGAAGGGTGTTCCCTAAGGGGAGTGCCAAGAAGTCAGAGCTTCAGAAAGCCTTAAGAGCATGGGAAACCTCCCACCCAGAAGGAGAAGTGCATGAGGAGGTGGAATCTGAGTCTGAGGAAGGATCAGAGTGGGACTTTACAGAGGGTCTTGTCATGCAGCCTACGCGGGGAACATTTTTCTCCCAGGACTGGAAGTCCATTCTAGACCAGGCAGCAGTTTGTCCTCAAAGAATATCTCCCCAGAGGAGCTGGCAGACAGGAGGGAGGAGAGGAAACTAAAACTAAAGCTTGTCTAAATTAACAGGGATCAGGCCCTTACTAAAGTAGAGAAACAGCAAGCTCTAGAGAAGAAGTAGCTGGCCATGGAGGAAAGGAAGATGGCCCATGATCTTAGCATCAAAAAGCAGGATATTAGACCCTCAAAGTGGGGTCCAACAACAACAAAACTAGTAGCAGTATACATGCAGCGCCTTCACATGAGTCCAGAGTACATATTCCAAACAATATGGTGTCCAGTTATTGAGTGGCGGATGACATAGACCAGTTCTAACATACACAGACACTCTTATACCATCATACTTATTAGATAAAGGATAGCTGAGTGGCTGACACCAATTACAATGTGCATGTTCATCCATTGTACATGTTTGTGTGTGCTTATATGTTATCATTTATGTCCACTCTTTGTAGTGATTGGAGTCCTCACTAATGGTGAGAGAGTCCTCACTCCTCGAACAATGCCATCTAGGTTATGGATGACAGTTTTCTCCATGTTTTCCCTCTGTTTCTCTCTCTAACCACAGGTGTAATAAGGGCAAACCGAACCCGCAGGGTGTGTAAGTAGGTGATTTGCATAAATGTATGTACTTGTCCTACATACTATTACATGATTTGGCCACAATAAGTGGATTGTGCACATTGATATGGCAAACATCCCTTACATATGGAAGATAGGGATCTTAATTCATAGGTTCTGAGGAAAACCACAAGACCCGACTTGAGCCATGGTGGCTTAACATGTGGACCTCTCCCTTAGATACAGGAGATCACTAATCTGTCCCCATTTGCATTATTTTGTTTTCAACCTTGTCCGAGTACCCAAGAAAAGAATACATTGTATAGAGTGGACCTGAGACAATTTTTTATTCAGCACAGATCGCACCACAAATAACAAGTCAGAGCTCACTTCTTCAGAAAGTTGAGTCCATCCAGACACAATTGGTGTTCTATGTGAAGACTCGATGTTGGAGCATGCCACTATTTAATTCATTGAAAGAATCCAAAGGTTAGGAAGGTTAGGAAGGGTTTTGGTGGTTTAATTCCCCTGTGATTGTTTGTTTCTTATGGGAGATGAGAGAACCCACTCTGAATACTTCCGCCTCCCTTGATGGATAGGTTATGGTATGTACTAAGCCCAAAGGAGCTAACTGTCTGCAGCACTCAGGATGTGACTTCATATAGTAATCTCACAGTGTAATTTAAAGCTTGAATGTGTCTTTATTTCTCGCATAGCACACTCGTCTTTTGGAGTAATTACATCATGCATTAGTACTTCTAGCAAGATCACCAGTGGTGCCACGGTGGCCTCACCGGTCACTATAAACAAAGCATGATTATGCTTCACGTGATAACAACAAATATGTAGCATTGTGGGTGACAGACAGTATTTTCTTGTTCATAATATTCATAATGGTTGCTTCCAAGTGTGGTTTAGCATAATTAAGTTATAGTGGGGTGGCAGAAGAAAATAAAACAATATGGGACTCTTTTGCCAAGTAAACTTGAACTACCACGTCTGCTTCCCCCTAGAGTGGTACGCTATTACCCTCAAACCAGCGATCCTTTTCTTTATCATTATCAGGTGCTAACATTATCTAAATTCAATGAAATGCAATAGAAATGCAGTGCAAACTAGAAAAACTATATTTCAGTCTGCGTGCAAAGGACAATTTAATAATGTGTGCTCTGCACCAGAAAACGCAGGTAAAAGGAGGGTACGCTAGCATAAACGTTTGAGTGATATCACTTGGATCTATTTCGATGGCAACAGTTGTGAAGAACATTGGGGCATATTACCAACAACTAGCGATAATTTTTGTCTCTAACTTGTTTAGAGACAAAAATTATCACCGCACATCGGCGATTTTTATCGCAGATAAACCTTGCTATTAGCAAGGTTTATCGCAAATGCGATAAAAAACGGCCGCAATGCATGAATATCGCTGAAAAGTCAGCGATATTCATGCATTATCGAGCAAATGCTCTTAGCCATGTTATCCACCTCCCATTGGATAACATGGTGAAGAACTGCTCAGGGCAGGTGTTAGCTTTTGGAGATATTCGCGCTTAGCGCGAATATCTCCAAAAGTTGGTAATAGGAGATAGCGATGTTAGCGACTGTTTCCAGTCGCTAACATCTTGGCACGCCCACTTTGCATGTCATTAGTGATAAATATCACTGACATGCAAAGCGGGGCCCAAGATGGTCGCTATCTCCTATTAGCTGTCACTAACTGGTGTTAGCGACAGCTTGGTAATAGGGAGATAATTTTATCTCCGCTTTCTTGGCTTTTAAAGCCAAAAAAGCGGAGATAAACCCCTTGATAATATACCCCATTGTTTTCCAATTGTCCGTTTCATACAGTGCCCGAATTGCCAATTCCTTTGTGACCTATCTGAATTGAAAAACTGGTATTTTCCCATGAATTTTAGCATTAGCCAATGCAGTACTTTGTGATTTTCATAATATATTTCATAGCCATAAAAGTGTAAAATAATTCAATCATTCAATCATGCACATAGTTTGTCTACTTGAGTGGATTAGATTAGGCTTCTCCTACTTAGTTTGTTGAAAACTTTAGCAGAGACTACCTTTCTTTGATATCTGAATTATTGCTTATAGAAATCGGAGGAATCAAGTGCAAGCAGTAATATTTATCGTAGAAGGAATCAGAGATAATGTATTTGATTTTTTGGGCAGTTTTATATAGTATGAACTGGACCTAAAGGTGTCAGAGTGCTTTACATGAGCGCCTATTGCTTTACAGACGGACACATACATTTTTTGTTATAGAAGGGGAGATCGAGTGATTTGCCCAGAATCACAGGATGTTGAGCGTTCCTGCAAATATGACTCTGGCCAATGGCTTGTGGCACAAACGTTTAAGCGCATTTACAAATCTAGATTTTATTCAAAAGTTGGTAAAGATAATTGCAATGTGCCCTACAAAAGGTCTTTTCATTTGGCTGGTCTATATTATCTCTTGAGCTGTCTCAGAACTTAGGGGTATATTACCAACAACTAGCGATAATTTTTGTCTCTAACTTGTTTAGAGACAAAAATTATCGCCGCACATCGGCGATTTTTATCGCAGATAAACCTTGCTATTAGCAAGGTTTATCGCAAATGCGATAAAAAACGGCCGCAATGCATGAATATCGCTGAAAAGTCAGCGATATTCATGCATTATCGAGCAAATGCTCTTAGCCATGTTATCCACCTCCCATTGGATAACATGGTGAAGAACTGCTCAGGGCAGGTGTTAGCTTTTGGAGATATTCGCGCTTAGCGCGAATATCTCCAAAAGTTGGTAATAGGAGATAGCGATGTTAGCGACTGTTTCCAGTCGCTAACATCTTGGCACGCCCACTTTGCATGTCATTAGTGATAAATATCACTGACATGCAAAGCGGGGCCCAAGATGGTCGCTATCTCCTATTAGCTGTCACTAACTGGTGTTAGCGACAGCTTGGTAATAGGGAGATAATTTTATCTCCGCTTTCTTGGCTTTTAAAGCCATAAAAGCGGAGATAAACCCCTTGATAATATACCCCTTAATGAGCAAATGGTGGTCATATTTTCAAACAAGTCTCTTGATGGAGCACTTCTCACCATCTACCAAATCTGATATATTACTGAAATCTGTTCACTGTTACTTTGGCAGGTATATTTAAGGCTGCATGAATTGATAATATGGATCTAAAATTTTGGCAACTTGTTAGATCATGTTCAGGCTTTGGAATTACTACAATTAAGACACTATTTATGTCAACGAACAGTGTACCATTTTTCTATGTCTCATGAGAAATTGAAGCAAAAAGATGAGACGTAATCACGTCTATCAGAAACTTCCCTATTATTATATTTTGCAAGGCTTTATTGATTTCTTCTGAGATGGCGTCATACAGAGCGTTTTGATGTTTTGATTCTTTGGTATATTAATTTGTTCTAAAACCGATTATCAGAATACATCAAAAGTGAGAAATCTTTGATTTCCTCAAAAATATAACAGAGGCTATATTTTCCTTTTCAAAGTTAAAATCATATGTCCATAACTGCAGCTAATGTATTTAAAAGTTAGTTCTTTGTTAAACGTCTTGAAAAGGTCTTGGTTGTTCATAGACGTTTTCATCCACAGAGAAAATCTCTGCATTCATATAGATTTTGATGCTGGACATAAGATTGTGGTGAGTTGACAGAACCATTTGTTGAGATTCTCTGGGGATATTCTCAAGGACCGGCGATATCCTATCACAAACACCAGTTAGTATCAGTTTTTATATCGCTGCCTAACCCTAAAAACGATCGACATCTTAGCGTTGTATTACCAAGCCGTCGCTACATGGCAATAGTATCAGGGAACAATGGTGAAAACTGCCGCTAACATCAGCGAGATGGCGATAGGAAATCCGGCGTTAGTGGGTGATACCTACCGATATAGGCCCATTAGCGGAAAAAAAACTCACGTTAGTCACCCCAACGTGAGTTTTCTTTGTCTCAAATGGAAAAAATAGCCTATCAGTCAACCTCCAATATAAAATAGGCATAAAAGTCAATAAAATGCAGAATGGAGCAGCCAGGGCCAAGTGCAGCACACGTCAACAACCCCTGCAAGCCAGCCAACATCCAGGATGACCAGGATGAGAGCCTTGATGCCTCGCTGGACCTGCATCTGGAGCTTGGATGCCTCGCTGGACCTGCGCCTGGAGCCTGCATGGCCGGATGCCTGGATGCCTGGCTGGACCTGAGCCTGGAGCCTGAATGCCTCGCTGGACCTGCACCTGGAGCCTGGATTCCTCACTAGGCCTGCGCCTGGAGCCTGGATGCCTTGCTGGACCGGAGCCCGGAGCCTTGATGCCTCGCTGTACCTGCATCTGGAGCCTGGGTAATTTGATGAACCTGCGTCTGGAGCCTGAAGTGGGATGTGAAAGAGTGGGGAGTCGATGAGCCGTGGCGGTAGACATTGAGGCGAGACGATCGCCCGTACCTGATGGTAAACTCTGGCAGGTCGCATGGAGACACGTTGCTGACCGGTGTGAGAAGATTGCCTTGCGACCCTTGGAGCTGTAAATGGTAGAGACGCTCCTGCGCACCAACGTAGTGAGGTCCGCATCGCATACTACGATCCATCACTACACCAGGGTGCACAAAGGGGATTACCAATGCTGTGTGCCGTCTCCCTGCATCACAGGCCGCATGATGTTGGACTGGCCATATGCTGTCGAGGGTGAGGCCCCTGTGCTATTCCGAACTTGGGCGGGGTGAGCGCTGCACCTTCACGCCTAAGGGGGCCCTGCTGCATCAACTGCATTGGGAGGTCCACCAGCGGAATAGGCGGTGACTGCTGTACCCAGCCTAGTGAAATCACACCTGGCGGAGGCTCCTGCTGGCTGAGTCACAGATTTGGGGAGAGTGCAGTGGATTGCGCCACGGTGTCAATGTCCAGGTAAGGAGAAGGTGGGATGCGTAGCGCAGGAGGGTCGGGGTTGAGTCGCTCAGGCCTATCACACGTAGATGACGCAACCCCCAGTGGCGGCACTTCCGCAATGGTGGTAGAGCGTTGCCCCACTGCCTCAAGCAGTGCAGAAGAGGAACAAGCATCACATGAAGATAACTCAATCAATCAATCAGGGGAATTGTAAGCGTGCTATTCACCCATGACGGTCTGAAGGCACGGGGGGGGGTTACACAGATCTGTTATCCGAAGAGCCTGTCTTGAGGGTCTTCCTGATAGTGTTCAGGGAGGGGGCGTGTCTGATGTCTGCTGGTAGCTCGTTCCAGGTCTTAGCTGCAATGTGAGAGAAGGATTTTCCACCTGCTCTAGTTCTGTGGATGAGTAGGGTTTCGGCCAGTGCGAGGCTGGAAGATTGGAGGTTTCTTTTGGGTACGTGGAAGTTGAATCTGTCGTTGAGGTATTGGGGTCCGTTGTTGAATAGGCATTTGTCGGCGTGAGTGAGGACTTAGAAGGTGACTCCTTTCTCCACAGGGAGCCAGTGGAGTCTTTGTAGGTGTTGGCTGATGTGTTCGTGCTAGAGGATGCCGAGGACGAGTCTGGCGGCGGTATTCTGTAATATATGGAGTTTGCGGAGTAGGGTCTTGTTAATGCCGGAGCCGAGTTCAGTCTGCTGATGATGAGTGCATGGGTGACTGTCTTCCTCGACTCCACGGTGATCCATTTGAAGGTCTTGCGGAGGATGCAGAGGGTGTTGAAGCAGTTGGAAGTGACGACTTTGACCTGTCGGTTCATGGTGAGGGATGAGTCAAGTACAAAGCCAAGGTTTTTGGCATGGTCCTAGGGGGTAGGTGAGCTTCCGAGGGCGGTCACCACCAGGTG
This sequence comes from Lissotriton helveticus, assembly GCF_964261635.1. Taxonomy (NCBI): domain Eukaryota; kingdom Metazoa; phylum Chordata; class Amphibia; order Caudata; family Salamandridae; genus Lissotriton; species Lissotriton helveticus. The sequence continues at coordinate 1,212,550,292 of NC_136067.1, read as the reverse complement.
TTGTCCCATGCTGCAGGGGTAGTTCCAAGGACAAGGACTTATGTCTTCTTGGTTTTGAGCTCCAGGCAGGTGTTGGTCATCCAGACTGCGACGTCTTGCATATTCTTCTGGAAATTGAGTCTGGCGGTGGTGGGGTCTTTGGTGAGGATGAGATTGAGCTGGGTGTCATCAGCGTAGGATACGATGTTGAGGCCGTGTTGTCGGACGATGGTGGGGAGGGGGCCCATGTAAATGTTGAAGAGGGTCAGGCTCAGAGAGGACCCCTGTGGGACTCTGCAGGTGATTTACGTGGGATCGGAGAGGAAGGGTGGCAGCCTGATCCTTTAGCTTCTTCCGGTGAGGACTAATCGGATCAAGTCTAGGGTTGGTCCTTGGATGCTGGAGTTGTGTAGTCTGGCAACTAGTGTGCAGTGGGAGACGGTTTTGAAGGCCGCTGAAAGGTCAAGTAGGATGAGGCCTGCAGAGTGGCCTTGGTCCAGGAGGGTGTGGATGTCGTCTGTGGCAGTGAGTAGGGCCACAGGGTGTTTGTGCACAGAGCGCACGTTGATGAGGATGCATCTTAGGGTGTCGCCGGTGCAGGCGTCGACTGTGTTTGAGGTCAGGGTGGTGGTTAAGGGCTGGTGGCAGTGGAAGCAGGAGAACTGGCCGTGGTTCGTGTTTGGCGAGGCCTGTTGTCAGTCTCTGACATTTCTGGGGATGAGTGCATGGAGGGTGGCTGTGCTGTAGCAGTGGGTGGCTCGAGATCCAGGGCTCCTGGTGCTGGTCGACGTCGGGGAACAGACGGGCTTGCCATAGGCTCGCCAGCGGCGCGCCCGCTATGCGTGACTGTACAGTGACCGCCATTTAGTATGGGTGGAGGAGGAACGATCAGCTGGGAGGCGGGAACAGGCAAGGACAGAGTGGCGGGCCGCAGGGGCATCAGTGGTAGGAAGTGGGAAGCTCGGGCTCAGAGAAGCCAAAAAACTGATTCAAAAGAGAAAAACAAGGGATAACTGACTGATGTATGAAATGAAATGAAAGCAGGATTTGTATAGCGCATGGCTGCCCGAGAGCGTCCCAGCGCTGAGATTGCATATACAGCTGAGGGGAGGAAGAGGGGGGGGACAAGAGTAAAAGAAGGGAAAGGAGATTATTGTGGGAAGAGGTGCGTTTTGAGTAGTTTTCGGAACTTCATGTAGTTGGGTTCGGCCCGGAGCTGTGTTGGAAGCGCGTTCCAAAGAGTAGCGGCTGTGACCGAGAAGCGGCGTCCTCCAGTGCGGGCTTTCTTTGCTCTGTGGACCGTCGCCAGGTTCCTTTGAGAGGAGCGGAGGGGCCTATTGGGTTTGTAGGGGTAGATCATGGTCTTAAGCATTGGTGGCCCTAGGTTTTGCAGGGCCCTATGGGTGGTGCATAGGGCCTTGAATATGACTCTTTCTCGAATCGGCAGCCAATGGAGTGCCTTAAGTGCTGGTTTGGCAGAGAGTCTCCGGGGTGTTCCTGTCAGAATCCGAGCAGCGGCATTCTGTGTCCTTTGGAGAACATTAAAGGTAGCTTCTGGGGCTGCCAGGAAGAGGGCGTTACTATAGTCTAACCTCGATAGTATTAGTCCCTGTATCAGCAGTTTTTGAGATTGTGCGGGGAGCAAAGGGAGAATCTTCCTGGCTGAGCGGAGTAGGCCGACACAAGTGCCGGCAGTTTTTTTGGCCTGTGTCTTCATGGATAAATCCTGTTCTATCCAGAAGCCTAAGCTCTTGAGTTCCGTCTTAGGCTGAGGAAGGGGACCTAGGCAAGAGGGCCACATGGCGGACGGGAGAGGTGATAATTGGTGACCCAGCAACATGAGCTCGGTCTTGGAGCCATTGAGTTTCAGCCTTGAATTAGACATCCACTTGTAGATTCCCTCAAGGCAATCATGGAGGTTTTTTATTTTTTCACCTTCAAGGGAAAAAGACACAACCATTTGGGTGTCGTCGGCGTATGTTACAGCTGTTATCCCAAAGGGAATTACCACATCCTCCAGGGGGGCCATGTAGGTGTTAAATAGTGTGGGGCTCAATGAAGAGCCCTGTGGAACCCCACACTGGAGGTGGAATGGGTCTGATCTTATATTCCCTTCACAGACCTGGAAGGTTCTGTCCTTCAGGAACGATGAAAGCCAGCTGAGTGCCTTGTCTCTCACTCCCAGGTTGAGTAGTCGCTGGATCAGGATCTTATGGTCCACCGTGTCAAATGCAGCGCTTAGATCCAGGAGGATCAGTAACACCGATCCCCCTGAATCCAAGATGCATCTGGCTTCCTCGACTACCTTTACCAGGGCGGTCTCTGTCCCCTGCCCGGGGCGAAAACCTGTTTGTGATGGGCGTAGGAGATTATTACTTTCAAGAAAGTTAGATAGTTGCTGGTTAACTATCTAACTTTCTTGAAAGTAATAATCTCCTAGGCTATGTATCCTCAGGGGGTGGGAGGGTGGGTAGGACTGCTCCAAACACGAAGCAGGCCATAGGCGGATTGGCATGCCCCCTTTGGTGCGCAATGACTGTTTGGCCGGCCCACTCAGTCCGCCCAAAGCCGTCATGCGCACTTCCCTGTTCGCAATGCAGGCTGCGTTACAGCCTTCATGGAGATCATGCCCACCCCTCCGGCCCCTGGCTGCATGACTTGCCCCGTTGCCAATTACCAATCCCACAGCTGCATTGAAACGTTGTCATTGACTCAAGGGAGGGTCCTGGCTGCCTTCTTTTCATTGTTTACCACCTCACAGCTGTCCAGCCCCCCCAGCACTTCTCGATGGCAGTTGCTGTGAGTCCATGCACAGTAGGCGTACCACTCATGTGCCTTTGGCACATACGTAGTTGCGACACAGGCCATAACATTGCATTCCATTCCAATGTATACTAATATGAGGCACATTGCAACAGTAGTGTAGGGGTTGCATAGCGGAGACATTAATATCACTATTCAAACTTTAGTGAGTGCAACCCAAAACTAACCTTTGCACCCCAAACCCAACTGTGAACCCTGGAATTCCTTTTTGAGCCCCCATGACACACCCAAACATCAAATTTGACCCCAAATGCACACCCCAATTTCCATATTTTACCTCAAAACACACCCCAATTTCCATAATTTACCCAAAACACACCCCAATTTCCATATTTTACATCTGAAACCCATACCCACCAGAAAAATTTTAAATTACCCCATTACTGGCCTCGCAATGCATTGTAATCAAATGCGATTTAAAGGCACCTGCGTTGTCGGAGTTGCGTTGTTAACGATGTACTGCCTGCATTGTACCGGTCGTCTCCCATGCCAAAGGCAACCCTTAGGCTACGCCGTTTGCGTCCGTCTGCCCCTGGACTGCGCTCAGCACCAAGGAGCCTTCCTCTTCCGTTGCTACAACGCCAGCACGCTCCTCGCCATCAACGCGGGACGCCACCTCGCCTGCCAAGACCAACCTCTGCTCCGGACCGGAAATCGCCATCGCCATCACTGACGGTTGCAGTATCACCCGCAAGGAGCACTCCAACCATCAAGGAGGAGGCATTGCCATCACCTACAGAAGCACACTTTGACTGATCACGCACTTAAATGCCCCATGGGTGACCATGGACCACCTCAATTCTCATATCCGGACCAAGCCCAAGCATATCCTCTGCAGCACCCTCTTGTGCACCCTCTTGTGCAGGCCCCCCAGGCCATGGCACCCCATTCTCCAATTCCATTGTAGACCTCATTGCACCCCAGGGTCTCCCATCCACCAAAGACATCCTATTCGGTGAACTCAAGTTCCACCTGGACAACCCCAGTAACCAAGACACCACCCCCTCCTGGGGAAGGTCACCTACATCAGACACAAGCAACAAGTCACCTCAACAGCCACATAGCTAGACACCTGGTCGAGCACGTCACCTTCACCAGCGGGAACTTCAACTACAGCCACAACACTGGACTCTCCTGGACCGACCATCATTGGTAATATGCCCACCGGACTCCATTGCCATCATCGCCCCCCTCGCAGATGGATCAAGGACACCTGAAGAATGTCTTGTCAACTCCCTCCGCACCGACACTCCACAAATGCTTCAAAACAATGACACCGCCGCGCGCAACCACCACCGATGGATCTCCAACAGCAGCGGCACCCCACATGAACAGCACTGCATCAGTACCATCTGCCTGCCTTATGGTAGGCTGAGCGTGACGCAGAGCGACAGGGATAGGCTGGCCCCATGCATTGCTGGAGTTGCGTCATGCTTGTGACACGACTGCAGCAATGCGTGACTTTAGCGCAGACAGGATTCCTGACATAGCTTTCATTACTTGCGTCATGGAGCGCTGTCCATTTAATACAGTGCATCCATGCTGTTCGAAGAAGGGCATAGTGGGAAGTGTTGCAACGCTGTCTTGTCACAGTGCTGCAACACTTTTCATGACTGGGGCCCAGGAATGCGAACTATCTTATTGATGGTGCGCATTCCTGCACTGTAGTTTTGTTACAGGGTAGTAACGGCAGGCCAGTAGTTGCATTTTGAATGGACTTCCATGGGTGGCATAATGCATGCTTCAGCCCACCTGGGACCTCTGGGGTACCTATGCCCTGGGTACCTTAGTTTCATATACTAGGGACTATAAGAGTACCCCGGTATCCAATCTAGGATATACCTAATTACTGACCACAACAATAAAGGGAGAAAGCAGAGATACTGGGGTCCTCCTGATCAACAGGATCCCAGTCAGACTAATCAAAAACAGCTTAGCTCCAGGCAGAAAGTGGGGTAACCATAAAAGGAGATCCTATTTTCCTACAATCTTCACCTAGTGATAGCTTAAACTATATCATAAAATATTGTCAATGAGTCATTCAACCAACCACCAACGCATATGGCTCTTATAAATATATATATATATATATATATATATATATATATATATATATATATATATATATATATATATATATATATATATATATATATTACCTACTGGCAGTCGCCAGTAGGTAGTTATAGTTAGGATTGTTTTCCATAGGAAATCCGCAACATTCTATTGAGAATAACTTTGGCGCCGGTGGACGAATCTTCGCGAATTTCTCAAAGAAGATGGCCCGCTCCGCTCTGCTCCTTCCCTGAAAGATTGGGGGGGATTCGTGAAGCGGGGCCGAGATATTTGGGGGGTCCCAAAACGTGTTTTCACCATGTTAATTTCCATAGGGCGGTTGGACTCACTTTTAGCCCGAACGGCTGAATGGATTCCCACCAAACTTGGCAAAATTGTAGGGACTGGTAGCCTGATGTGCCTTTGCTATGTGTGAAGATATGTGCTCCAGTGGATTTTGGGTAACTATAAGCTCGCCCCGGTACGCGCACCGGGGTGCGTACCAGCGCGTAACGCGAGTTTGCGAGCGGAAAGATGATTGGCTTTCGGGTGTCTGTCAACATTCCAAACAGTCTGGAGCGGCCGCCATCTTGTGTCTCGGTAGGATCGAGACACAAGAGGTGGCAAAAACAAAGGGGGAAATGACCAAAAGGGGGCAGGGTAGACCCCCCCTGACCCCATAGGTTTGATGTGGGGGCCATAAAAGGGCTTCGCGGGGCAAAAAAAATTAATTATAATTCTCGATTTTCGCGGGGGGAGCGCCCGGTACGCGCACCAGGGAGTGTACCGGGGAGCGTACCATGGGGACAACCAAGTGAAACAGTAAAATAATAATTTAAAGTGCTTAGAGGTAGGGTAGCTCTGAATAGAGTTGTTGTGTTGTATGGGTGATTTAAGTACCAACATGTAGGTACCAATGCAGAGTCTTAAATTCAATGTACACCTTCTTTTCTGTAGATATCTTGCATGTTGTTACAGAAGTTATGTAACAACATGCTCCCTTATGATGTTTTAAAATTGCACAGTATACTGTAAGTCTCACTTTATATTATAATCATTTTGGTACTACTTCATGAATTACATATAAAAATGAATAATGTCTCAAACAATTTTTAATTATTAAATAAAAATTTATTGGTTAGAATTTTCATAGTTTAATAAAACTTCCAGCATCAGATGATCTAGAATCTCCTCAAAATTGCATGATTCAATTTCTTGTGAATAGTCAATAAATTGTTGGTCCAGAGACTCATCCATAAAATCCTTGTCAATATAATCTTCAAGAACAATCTCTTCATCAGTAATTTCGAAAGAAATATTGTTGATTTCTTGTTCTCCTTCCCTTTTCTTGCTGTAAATTGCATAAAAAATAACTATATCAGTAGGGTTAGGGCACTGTTGGGTTAAAGTTCAGACAGGTACTTCTGAGTTTTTAACAGTGAAGTTATCTTTGGGCAGTGTATGGTATCAGGCAGGTAGTAGAAATATAAAAAAGTGTATGTGAAGAAGCCTAAGTAAATTCATAATTATACCAGAGAAGCCTAACTCAATCTATAACTATAACAGAGAAGTCTATCTTAATCTATAACTATAACAGAGGGACAGTAAATAACTATCAGAAAACGTTTTTACAAATTAACTTAAAGTGCACAATATAGTTCCCCTTACAAATTAACAACTTACCTTTCAGAAAACAGTTGAAGATTTCAGAGAAAATCCTTAATAAATGTACCTCAGGTAGTAGTAGTCAAAATGGCCGTGTTTCCCTCTCATTTTTCATATATATTCATGTACATAACCAATCAAATGTCACCACACAAAAATACAAAACGAAAGCAACATTTTAATTGGTTGTAAATTCTAACACTTCATATGTGTTTTTGTCATGTAATTTACCTAAGGATAATTAGACAGGGCTACAGCCCAAATGGCTCAATGGTATTCCATCAAATTTGGGAAAATGGTAGGGACTGGTATGTAGTAGGACCTATTCTATATTTGGTGAAAGTCTCTTCAGTGGTTTTCATGTAAATTAATTTTTAAAATTTTTGGAGAGTGCTTACCGGTGCGCGCCCCGGTACGTGTACCGGCAGCACAACGGGAGTCCTTAATCTTGTGTTTCGGTAGATTTGAGACAGAAGATGGAGGACAAACAACATTGGGAATGTGTAAAAGGGGGCACGGTAGACACCCCCTGACCCCCTAGGTTTTCTGAGGGGGGGTTAGGAGGCCCATAAAGGCCCAAAAACAGTGAAAAAAGTTAGAGTAAAGTAATCATTTTGAGTGATCAGAGGTAGGGTAGCCCTGAAAAGAGCTTTTGGGTTCTGTGGCTGATTTAGGTACCTACAAGTAGGTTCCAATGCACAGTCTTAAATTTAGGAGGAATATTCTATTCCTCTCATCTGAGAAGTGCACACCATCTCCTCTGTAGATATCTTGCATGTTGTAACGCAAGTTGTTGTTGTATATTGAACCCATTCCATAGTCTCTCATGTAAGCAGAAACAGATTTATTCACATGTTTCCGTGCTTTCTCAAATTGTGGACAAAATTGGTTGGACCACTTCCATTTCTGTCTTTGGCATATATTGGAATATACCAAGGCAGTTTGTGGAAAAAGTGTTATCAATTGCCCAAAGGTGTCCTTTAAAAGCATTTCCAGACCTACCCCAGTCAAAGTGCCTAGGTCATTTCCACCACAGTGCAAAATTATGAGGTCAGGGTGTGGCAGATGCTAAAAGGTTTTCACCAATGGTATCAATTGATGACATATCAATCCTCTTTGGCCAATCCACTTGATGTCTACATTTGGTAAATCAAGGTTGTGAAAATTTCTGATAGCTGCATACCTTTGAGCCCAGTGGATGTAGCTATGTCAAATAATCCAGACAGAATACATGGTGAGAGGAGGTTCTGGTGCAGTCAGATGAAGTGTGGGAATAAAATGGCAGTTGGAACAGTAGGAGTTTGCAAAAACAAAACTGTGGAGTTTCAGTGCTCTTGAATCACAAGCAATGATTGGTGGATTCAGATAGTTCAAAACTGAAAGTTAGGGTGCATGGTTCTGTTCTGTGAAAGAAGTAATTTGAATGGTTAAGAAAAAGTCATTTAAAGAAACATTGCACCGGAACAGCTGGTGTATTAAGAGGTCAAACATCCTTGCTCAGTTCATTTGCAACATTGTAGAATAAAATGTTAAACCTGAGAGCTCAGTGAGGAGGGAGTTGCTATGGTAACAGGTAGAAAGGGCTGAGGGGGGAAGGGTGTTGGTTTGAAAATAGAGAGGGAAGAGTTTTGATTGGTTAATATGAGGGATATGTGTGTAGAATTAGAGATTTTCTGTGCCATTCATGGTTGCAGTGCCTGGAGTACATACCTTTTGCTCTGCTAAAGAAATATTGGTGTGTGTATCTGACACTGTTCTCAATCTCCCAAAGCATTTGTAAAGGTAAGTAATGATTATGTAAATGTATTTTGAGAAATAGTGAGTTTTCAGTACTGAAATGGAATGCTTGTACATAGGACCCGTGCTCTGTTTCTAAAATGTTATTTAAAAAACGATTTTGGGGAAAATCAATGGCTTTTACATTTTTGAGAAGGAATAAATAGTGTCTGCATGATTAAATAAATATATTTGAACCTTTGACAATCATGTCACTTGTGTTACCTCAGATTAGGAAGCACACTGAAGTTCTTTGCTGTTGGTTTGTGTCATGCTTTTTGATAATGCTTGGTATCAACATTTGCAAGATAGAGGAATTGTATTTTGTAAAATAGTGATGTTTCAGTAGTGAAATTGAATGCTTGTACATAGGACCTGCGCTCTGTTTCTAAAATGTTATTCAAAAAACGATTTTGGGGGAAATCAATGGCTTTTACATTTTTGAGAAGGAATAAATAGTGTCTGCATGATTAAATAAATATATTTGAACCTTTCACAATGATGTCACCTGTGTTACCTCAGATTAGGAAGCACATTGAGCTTCTTTGCTGTTGGTTTCTGTCATGTATTTTGATAATGCTTGTTATCAACATTTGCAAGATAGAGGATTTGTATTTTGTGAAATAGTGAGGTTTCAGTAGTGAAATTGAATGCTTGTACATAGGACCTGCGCTCTGTTTCTAAAATGTTATTCAAAAAACGATTTTGGGGCAAATCAATGGCTTTTACATTTTGGAGAAGGAATAAATAGTGTCTGCATGATTAAATAAATATATTTGAACCTTTCACAATGATGTCACTTGTGTTACATCAGATTAAGACTACTTGGAGTCAAGCTAGCCGGGCTGAAGAGAGGTGTTACCTCGAAACCGGTCCGGTCCTCGGATGCTTGATTCCGGTCTGGGAAAGATATGGCTGTTGTAGTTCGGACTGGACTGTTCCCATGGGGCAACAGGGTCAGAGCTGATTTGCATAAAGCCATTATCTGACCCAGGGTGGTGTGGAGTGCAAAAAAACGATGGATTTGGGCCCAGATCTTTTGACTGGGGGAGTGTGTGACATTGATCCACATTCAGTCCATCACTTGTTGTTTTTTGCAATTGCCGCCCTAAGTGCGCTGGGGATGCCCAGACGTGGGTCCCAGGCACTCCACACCACTTGGAGTCAAGCTAGCCGGGCTGAAGAGAGGTGTTACCTCGAAACCGGTCCGGTCCTCGGATGCTTGATTCCGGTCTGGGAAAGATATGGCTGTTGTAGTTCGGACTGGACTGTTCCCATGGGGCAACAGGGTCAGAGCTGATTTGCATAAAGCCATTATCTGACCCAGGGTGGTGTGGAGTGCAAAAAAACGATGGATTTGGGCCCAGATCTTTTGACTGGGGGAGTGTGTGACATTGATCCACATTCAGTCCATCACTTGTTGTTTTTTGCAATTGCCGCCCTAAGTGCGCTGGGGATGCCCAGACGTGGGTCCCAGGCACTCCACACCACTTGGAGTCAAGCTAGCCGGGCTGAAGAGAGGTGTTACCTCGAAACCGGTCCGGTCCTCGGATGCTTGATTCCGGTCTGGGAAAGATATGGCTGTTGTAGTTCGGACTGGACTGTTCCCATGGGGCAACAGGGTCAGAGCTGATTTGCATAAAGCCATTATCTGACCCAGGGTGGTGTGGAGTGCAAAAAAACGATGGATTTGGGCCCAGATCTTTTGACTGGGGGAGTGTGTGACATTGATCCACATTCAGTCCATCACTTGTTGTTTTTTGCAATTGCCGCCCTAAGTGCGCTGGGGATGCCCAGACGTGGGTCCCAGGCACTCCACACCACTTGGAGTCAAGCTAGCCGGGCTGAAGAGAGGTGTTACCTCGAAACCGGTCCGGTCCTCGGATGCTTGATTCCGGTCTGGGAAAGATATGGCTGTTGTAGTTCGGACTGGACTGTTCCCATGGGGCAACAGGGTCAGAGCTGATTTGCATAAAGCCATTATCTGACCCAGGGTGGTGTGGAGTGCAAAAAAACGATGGATTTGGGCCCAGATCTTTTGACTGGGGGAGTGTGTGACATTGATCCACATTCAGTCCATCACTTGTTGTTTTTTGCAATTGCCGCCCTAAGTGCGCTGGGGATGCCCAGACGTGGGTCCCAGGCACTCCACACCACTTGGAGTCAAGCTAGCCGGGCTGAAGAGAGGTGTTACCTCGAAACCGGTCCGGTCCTCGGATGCTTGATTCCGGTCTGGGAAAGATATGGCTGTTGTAGTTCGGACTGGACTGTTCCCATGGGGCAACAGGGTCAGAGCTGATTTGCATAAAGCCATTATCTGACCCAGGGTGGTGTGGAGTGCAAAAAAACGATGGATTTGGGCCCAGATCTTTTGACTGGGGGAGTGTGTGACATTGATCCACATTCAGTCCATCACTTGTTGTTTTTTGCACATCAGATTAAGAAGCACACTGAGCTCCTTTGCTGTTGGTTTGTGTCATGTTTTTTCATAATGTTTGGTATGAATGTTTGCAAGAGAGAGGAAATGTATTTTGTAAAAAAGTAAGGTTTCAGTAGTGAAATGTAATGCTTGTACATAGGACCTGCGCACTGTTTCTAAAATGTTATTCAAAAAATTATTTTGGGCAAATCAATGGCTTTTACATTTTTGAGAAGGAATAAATAGTGTCTGCATGCTTAAATAAATATATTTGAACCTTTCACAATGATGTCACTTGTGTTACCTCAGATTAGGAAGCACATTGAGCTTCTTTGCTGTTGGTTTGTGTTATGTTTTTTGATAATGCTTGGTATGAACATATGCAATATAGAGGATTTGTATTTTGTGAAATAGTGAGGTTTCAGTAGTGAAATTGAATGCTTGTACATAGGACCTGCGCTCTGTTTCTAAAATGTTATTCAAAAAAACGATTTTGGGGCAAATCAATGGCTTTTACATTTTTGAGAAGGAATAAATAGTGTCTGCATGATTAAAGAAATATACTTGAACCTTTCACAATGATGTCACCTCTGTTATCCCAAATTAGGAAGCAGATTGAGCATTTTTCTTGTTGAATTGTGTCATGGTTTTCGATAATGCTTGGTAGCAATGTTTGCAAGAGAGAGGAAATGTATTTTATAAAATAGTGAGCTTTCAGTAGTGAAATGGAATGCTTGTACATAGGATATGCGCTCTGTGTCTAAAATTTTATTCAAAAAACGATTTTGGGGCAAATCAATGGCTTTTACATTTTTGAGAAGGAATACATAGTGTCTGGATGATTAAATAAATATATTTGAACCTTTCACAGTGATGTCACCTGTGTTACCTTAGATTAGGAAGCACATTGAGCTTCTTTGGTGTTGGTTTCTGTCATGTATTTTGATAATGCTTGGTATGAACATTTGCAAGATAGAGAATTTGTATTTTGTGAAATAGTGAGGTGTCAGTAGTGAAATTGAATGCTTGTACATAGGACCTGCGCTCTGTTTCTAAAATGTTATTCAAAAAACGATTTTGGGGCAAATGAATAGCTTTTACATTTTTGACTAGGAATAAATAGTGTGTGCATGATTAAATAAATATATTTGCAGTTTTCACAATCATGTCACTTGTGTTACTCTAGATTAGGGAGCAGATTGAGCTTTTTTCTTCTTGCTTGTTGTTAAGTTTAATGATAATGTTGGGTATGAACATTTCCTAGATAGAAGAATTGTATTTTGAAAAATAGTGAGGTTTCAGTAGTGAAATGGAATGCTTGTACATAGGACCTGCGCTCTGTTTCGTAAATGTTATTGGAAACACGATTTTGGAGCAAATGAATGGCTTTTACATTTCGGAGAAGGAATAAATAGTGTCTGCAAGATTAAATAAATATATTTGAACCTTTTACAATCATGTCACCTGTGTTTCCTCAGATTAGGAAGTAGATTGTGCAGATGAGGTGAGGCATGTCCAGGGGTGCAAAGGAGGTGAGGCCTGTGTCCATGAGTGCAGTGGAGAGGACTCACCTCCTCTGACCCTTGGACAAGACTTACCTCCTCTGTGCCCCCTTGACAGGCCTCAATGTATTGGGTATAATTGATGGTAACAGGGTGCAGATGAGGTGAGGCATGTCCAGGGGTGTAGATGAGCTGAGGCCTGTCTAGGGGTGCAGATGAGGTGAGGTCTGTTCAGGTTTGCAGATGAGGTGAGGATTGTCCAGGGGTGCAGAGGAGGTGAGGCCTGTGTTCAAGAGTGTAGTGGGAGAGAGGCCTGTCCAGGGGTACAAAGGAGGTGAGGCCTGTGTCTAAGAGTGCAGTGGGGGAGAGGCTTCATGAAGTCCAGCCCACTGCACTCTTAGAGACAGGACTCACCACCAATCTTAGAAAACACAGCTGACATGTTTGTGAAAAGTGCAGGTATATTTATTTAATCATGCAGACACTGTCTAATCCTTCTGAAAAATGCTAAAGCCATTCATTTGCCCTTTAATCGTTTTTATATTAACATTAAAAAAACTGAGCACAGGTCATATGTACAAGCATTCCATTTCACTACTGAAACCTCATTTTTTTACAATACACAATTCCTCTATGCAGCAGAAATTTTGTACCAAGCATTAACAAAAAAATAACAGAAAACAACAATAAAAAAACACAATGTGATTCCTAATATGAGGAAACACACCTGACATGATTGCAAAAGGTGCAGAGGAGGTGAGGAAAGTCAAAATGGCTTTCATGATTGTGAAATTTGCTGAGGAGATGAGGCCTGTGTCTAAGAGTGCAGTGGGGGAGAGGCTTTATGAAGTCCTGTCCACTGCACTCTTGGACACAGGCCTCACCTTCTGTGCTCCCCTGGACAGGCTTCACCTCATCTGCACTCCTGGTTAGGCCTCACAATCTTTTTTTAGAATAACATTTGAAAAACAGAGAAAAGGTCATATGTATAAGCATTTCATTACACTACTGAAACCTCGCTCATTTATAAAATACAATTCCTTTATGCACCAAGGTTTCTTTACCAAGTATTATCAAGAATGTATAAGTCTCTCTTATATTCTCTTCCTGACTTACTCTATTTTTCCATCAGTCCCCTTCTAACACCCTCTCTCTGACTCATTCCTTTTTACATCCTGACTCTGTGTTACACTCTCTTACACTTTCTCTTTGACTTACTTTCTCTTACACCCTGTCTCTGATTTATCCCCTCTCTCTCATTACTCCTTGTTACATCCTCTCTCTGATTTACTTCCTCTTACACCCTCTCTCAAACTTACTCTCTCTCTCTACCTTTTACAGCCTCTCTCTGTTTTAGTCTCTTTTACATCCTCTCACCTTCTAACACCCTCTCTCTGTCTTACATCGTTTTATACCCTCTCTCTGTCTTACACCCTGTTACATCCTTTTTCTGACTTACTCCCTTTCTCCCTTTCTTTGACTTACTCCCTCTCCCTATTACATCCTTTTTCTGTCTTACAACATATTATACACTCTTTCTGTCTTACTCCTTCTCTATGTTTTACTCCCTCTACCTGTTTCTTTGTCAGACTCTCTCTGTCTTTTTGTGTTACTACCTCTAGCTCTTTTTCTCTGTCTTACTCCTAGTTACATAGTTGCTGTGGTATAAACTTAGATAGGTTGTACACTAGTGTTTATATCGTTTGCTTATTGTCATTGCTTTGTTGTTTGGTAATAGTGGTCTATAATGTGTTAGTTTTTTTCTTTACCACAGATTGAAATCAAGATTTCAACAGTAAGGAAATATGCCCTCAAGGCAGAGGAGAAGAAAAGATGCCAAGCGGAAAAAATCAAAAACAGCAACGGAATTAAAGCACTCCTCTACAACAAATACTTCAAAAAACAGGAAAAAAGCTCCTGGTAAGACAACTAAGTCTTTCTTTCGGAACATATGTAGATCAAAAAAAATGTTGATGAGAATGTGAATAAACAGAAAGAGAGAGCAAATTTGAAAAGGAAGGAGAGGCCCCCCAAAAATGTTACTACTGAAGCAGGAGAGAATAATATGTATAGGAATAGAAGGCAAAACCAATTTAGGGACATTCGTAAACGAATGTTTCGCAATAGGGTGGTTTATTTTAGTAATCAATAGAATTAGGACACTTAACAAGACAATTGATATTTTCAAATCAAAGAGTAGATGCAAAAGAGTAATTAATCGGACTAATTTTTGTAAAGTTTTTTCTGGAGAATGGATGCATAGTTCAAGTTGTGAGCCATTTTTTAATGAGGAGAGTTACTTCCAGGAGAATGATTTGGTGCATGCAGTTGACACCAGTGGTCGAGCATATCAGGTGAAAGACGGTTGTCCGACTGAAAAAGAGAAACTTGTGCCTAGAAAGGCAGAAGAGGTGTTAACTGATGAAGTTTTAGGGAGACGTACTAAGGGTCCAGTGTACACTTGGAATTGTAGTAGTATTTGTAGTGTGCGACAGGAATCAATCGATTTGCTTCGTAATTTTTTACGTACATATAGTAAGAAAAGTCTAAAACAGAAAATGAAGATGTTGCAAGACTTAGATCCTTGCAGAGTGAGAGAAAACACAGGTTTGCAAGGGCATTCACTGGCTTGTCTTTCTAGAAAAGTATGTCAGAGTGTTTTCATCATTTTATGATGTTAGCAGTGCATCATAACAAAATGAGGAAATTAGTGAGAAGGTTGTATTATGCAAAAAGTCCAGCACTTAAGCTTAAACAATTAAACAGTGCTCTTTTGCATGGAACTGAATTAGATGTGAAGAAAATTTGTGATGAAATTGAGTTAAGTTACTTTGGTGAAAAAGAGGACAGTGTAGAAATTGACACAGTAATAGAAGGTAATGTGGAAGACAATGTACAGATTTCAAGTACAGAAAAGTTTGACCAGGAAATTACCAAGTTTAAGGTGAAATCAAGTGAAAGGCCTAATTTTACTTGTGTGTGTTGTAGACAGACTCATTATAAGATTCAGACTAGGTTAGTTGATTTATATGCAGAAAGTGAAATGGAAAATAATACTGAATGGAAGAATTTTGCAACTTTTTTGTTGGTGGAGAATTCTTTTGATTTGACTTCTGATCAGCGTATTTGTAAATATTGTTATAATAAATTAAATGAAAACAGAATGCCTGCTAGAGCTGTTCATAATAATCTTGAGTTGGTAGACATTCCTCCTGAGTTGATGGATTTAAATACATATGAATCTATTTTGATTCAATGTGTCCATCTTTTTCAGGTTATTGTTCGCATGGAGCCTAAGATAGGGAAATTGCCTCCTTCAGATTTACAGAGAGGATTAAAAGGAAGAGTTGTTTATTTGCCTCTAGATTTCAAGAAAAATATTGATACAATTGGTGTAGAGAAAGTGGAAGAGGAACCTCTGGTTATTCTAGTTAATGGGGTTCCGACAAAGAGTAAGAAAATCTGGCAAGATTTAGTGGATGTTAGGAAAGTAAAAAATGCAACGTTGTATTTGGTGAAAAACAATGAGTACTACAAAGATGTATGTGTTGGAGCAGAGGAAACAGCTGCAGAAGAAGACAGTGATTGTTCAGCCGGCCAAATTGAAAAAGTTGATGTGTCTAGAAGTGAAGAAATATATGAACATTATACTGTTCATCCTTTGCATTCCAAAGAAGTAATGGGGAATGCAATTGACTTGTTTCAAATGAAAGCAGCAAAAGGAAGTCCCATTAGTGTATGGGAAGAAAGTTTGGAAGCTCGTTGTTTTCCACAGCTATTTCCAACAGGTCGAGGTGGACGATATGACGATCGACCACTTCAAATTCCAGCATCTGAATACCGGACTTCAAGATTATATGCTGAAGATCCAAGGTTTCGTCAATGCATCCTATATTTGTTTCATCTACTGTATGAAAGTGACTTGTCTGGGCTTTGTTATGCAGTAAACCATATACTGAAAAGTGGAGCACATCTGCAAAATGTTTCGGCGAGGGACTTGATGGAGAAAGTCAATCTGCAAGACAATATTTTGGAATCTCATCTAATCAATCTCATGGCATGTCGGCGTGGTACAAACGAGTATTGGTACCGTCGTCATGGGGAATTGAAATGTATGCTAAGAAACTTAGGAACTTCTACATGGTTCCTCACTCTTAGCTGTGCTGAGTATGCATGGGACGACTTACTTCAATTTCTACGAGAGGCAAATGCAAACATTCAAATTATAGAATTCAAAACACCTGGATCCAGTGAATGTATGCAGATATTTCAATCATAGATTTGAAGCTATGATGTCTTTCATTACCAACAAAAAAATCCTCCCCTTGGAGAGGTTTTGGATTTCTTTTGGAGAAAGGAGTATCAAGCGAGAGGTGCTCCTCACATACATATGTTGTTATGGATTAAAGATGCACCCAAATTTGGAACAGATTCGGATGACACACTGATGAGTTTCATTGAAGAGTATTCAACATGTGCTGTTCCGAAAACTACTGAAGAAAACAGTTTAAGGCAACAAGTTTGACGCTTTCAATCCCATCGTTGTGGAAAGTACTGTCGTCGAAAATTCAGAAACAAGGACAAGTTCTACACAAAATATCGTTTCGGGTTTCCACGACCAGTGATTTCTAAAGGAAGAGTAAATAATTTGATGTCTTCTCTGCGACATACTGTGACGAGGAAATCACCAAAAAATACATACAATTTAAAAAGAAACGAAGAGTCCAAGTACATCAACGACTACAACCCAGTCATTTTGTCCATGTGGAATGCTAACATGGATATTCAGTTCGTTGCTGACAACTCTATTGCTGTGGCTCGATATGTGACGTCTTACATCACAAAAAAGAAATACCAGAACTGAAGGAAATGTGGGAGGACATTTCACATGAAAAGAGTATAAGTAAAAAATTATACAGTTTCAGTTTGAAGATGTTGTCGCATCGAGAAATTGGAGCATATGAATGTTCTGATCGGTTATCATCAGCAAGTCTCTACGCCAAGTCTAGAACAATTATTTGGGTGAGTCTAGGTCTTGCTGCAACACGAAACCGAGTTTTGAAATCTGTACAAGAAATTGAGTATTTGGCGGAGAAAGAACCAAACAGTACAGATATTTTGAAGACAAACATGTTGGATACATACTATCCAAATAGAAGTAGTAATCTTGAGAACAGGTGTTTGTATGAAGTTCTGCAAAACTATATTTATGAGAGGACCATCAGAGAAGATATCAATAATGGAATATATGCTATCATTGGGTGTGAAGGATGTCTAGTGAAGCAGAGAAAAGGCCATTTGATTACTCATCGAAAATTGAGTTGCGAAAATCCAGAGAAAAGGGAATTTTACTATTTAACTCTTTTGCAACTCTTTAAGCCATGGCGTACAGAAGAGGAACTACTTGGAGATTTTCTCTGTTACGAAGATTCTTTTAATGCAACCAAGGATACCATAGAATGTCCTGATTTTCCAAATTAACTGCAAATGTTGAACGAAGAAATAGAACAAGAAGCCACAATTGCTTTAGAGATTGCTAGAGACAGTTCTCAAGACAGTCAGAGTTCTGCCTCGTTGAGTCAGGATCCACTAGGAGGACCAATTATCCAAAATGAAGCTGCCACTGCCATGGATGAGGTGGAAAGAGCCATGGAACAAGCTCAAGATGATGTAGTTAACTTAGAAGATTTGGTGAAACAACTAAACCTTGAGCAGAAACAGATATATGACGAAGTCACAGAACAGGTTGAACATGGATTCAGTCATGAGAAAAAAGAGTGCTCATGTACATCATTTAAGCCTGTGCGACTGTACGTGAGTGGAGAAGCGGGAACTGGAAAAAGTTTTCTGATTAAAGCAATTGCAACTCATCTGCAGAAAAGGACGGAGTCATCACTGTCTTGTGTTGTTACCGCTCCAACTGGGCTGGCAGCACATAACATTACAGGGATTACTTTACATCGTTTACTGATGCTACCAGTTGAGCATGATAACAAATTGCAATACCACAAGCTATCTGGAGATGCTTGTTATGAAGTTTCCAGAGTCCTGAAGAAAATGAAACTTCTTATCATGGATGAAGTAAGCATGGTCTCAAATCTAATGCTTGCTTTTGTGCATTTAAGAATGCAAGAAATTCTTAGAACAGACTATGATGTCTTATTCGGAGGAAAACACATTATTGTTTTTGGAGATCTACTGCAGTTGACTCCAGTGAAAGGACAACAAGTGTTTAAAATGCTCACGCATGAAGATACCAGGAAGTGCCTAGGAAGCATTGGAAACGTTAACATATGGTTAAATTTCAAATATGCAGAACTGCTTAAAAATATGCGACAGGAAAAGGATGAAGATTATAAAAATATTCTACAAGATGTAAGAATCGGAAAAGTAAGTGAGCATGGGAAAGAAGCTTTACATGCATGATTAATTTCAAATTTGTATCCAAATGAAAACATTCTACCAGAGAAAAAAATCTGGGATATGTTTGATGCCAACTCTGCAAGAATGTTCCATCTTCAACCACAAAATGTTAAAGTTAGAAAATGAAGAGATTGTGAAACTGGAAGCTATAGATAAAATAGAGCATATGGGAGCAACAATTATTTTGTCAGAAAATTTGAAATCAAAATTCTATTCATTAGAGTAGAGTATATCTAAAACTGCTGGTTTTGAAAAGACTCTGAATGTGTGTTTAAATTGTCGTATCATTTTGAGAAGGAATTTAAATGTTGAAAGAGGTCTGATAAATGGAGCAATGGGTCATGTTGTTGATTTTGTGAATTACAAAAATAGAGATGGAATTGAAATTTGAAAAATTAAATTTGATGGCATTGACGAAATAGAACAAATTTGTCGTTGTTCAGCTAGATTTTTGCTTGTGAAAGACTTATATGTTCGCCGAAAACAGTTTCCTGTTTGTTTGGCATATGCGGTGACAATTCATAAATCTCAAGGTTTAAGTGTAGATAGGGCTTTGGTGAACATTGGAAGTTCTGTGTTTAAAGAGGGTATGGCATATGTGGCATTATCACGAGTCAGAACTTTATCAGGATTGTATTTGATTGAGTGTGATTAAACAAAGATGTGTGCAGAAGTAGATTGTGTTAAAGAATACAGTAGGTTAAGAAGAGAGTATGCTCCACATTTGCCTCAATATCCTCTGTTTGAAAAACGTGTGGTAGGCCGAAAAAGAAGAAATGAGAATAATTGCAGTGAGGTAGGAGCAAAAAGACAAAAAGTAGATGCAACTGTAATTGTAAGCAGAAAGAAAAAGGATTCTGTTGAAGATGTTGTTGGATTTCAGTTTGAAAACAGTTCTGGTGTCAACTGCTATGCTAATGTAGTGGTTAATGTTGTTTTTTTCTTCAAAATTTACAAGAACAGATTGTTGAAAATCGGGATGAAACATTCTGCTGTTTATTGAATTCTGTGTTTGAGAAATGTAGCAATGATAGAGCAAAAATAGAAAGTGTTTCAGAAATTCGAAATCTTCTAGACATATGTTCTGGTCAAAATCAATTGTCCCAGAATATTCAGCAGGATTGTCAGGAATTTTTAATGTATATGTTTGATGTATTGGAAGATGAAGGTGTAGATATAAAAAATCTTTATAGCCTTTCTTATCAATGGCAGCATGACTGCGACAACTGTAGTTTATCAAGTAGTAGTACAATAGACACCGAAAGATTTATATATTTGACTTTACCAGACTGCAAATCAGTGCCTTTTAATAATCTAGTTAAAGCAGCAGATCACAATATGGTGTGTACCCAATGTAAGTCTGCAATGCTGTCCACATTATTTATACAAAATTATGGTCAGTATGTCATTTTAATGTTCCAAAGATGTGACCTGATGGAACTAAATTGACAACTTCTATTAAAAATTTCGTGGCTTCTCAGTTATCAATTTCAGGAAGAACTTTTGCAACTGTAGCTATTATTTATCATGACAGTCCTTCAACAACATCAGGGCATTACACATGCTATTTAAAATGTCGAAAAGGTTGGACTAACTGTAATGATACTCATTTGACTTTCAAACAACGTTTGCCTTTTGACTTAAAAAATTCATACCAAGTGTTTTTACAACCAAAATTTAAGTAAAGGTAATTGGCTTATGAAGACGGGAGCAGTTAATAAAAGTTAGTCTGCTGTTTAAAATTATATTATGAGTAAAAGTGATGAAGATAATATAAAAATTATAGTTCTCATATAGGTATGGTAAGTGAATCGCATAGTAAGTGATATCAGTATTATAGGAAATGTTCAACATGAGAGAGCCAGATATGGAATTATGAATATTTAAATATTGTGAAAATGTTGTTTGAGCCTTTCTTTCAGAACGTCGGGAAAACAGTAATTTTAGAGTTTGTTTTAAGTAATTTGAAAATATACTGCTACATCTGACACTATTTGGCCTTAAGGAAAGGTGAAGGAATGAGGAAAGAGTCATGACTGAACACAAGGAGTATATGAAAACATTGAAACATATTTCAGATGTTCTTGGAGCTTTTCTTCTAGAAAGTCGATGAAATGGAATTTTTAGAGAACAGCAGAGTACCTTACAACGAAAAGGACCTTCATGATGTACTATTTGGCCTAAAGGAAAAGTAAGTGAATCAAAGATTAGTGTACATATGTGATTTGTAAGTTTATATGTTTTTTTTAAACACAATCTTTTTGATTGTGTTTTTTTCCCGCTGTTATATGATGAATAGTTTGAACTCACTGTTTTTAGTGAAATTCAATATGTTCTGAGAACAGCAACAATAAACTATCTAACATGTTGTACAAATTATTCTATAGTTTGTATTGTGTAATTTATATTGTATTCCCATTGTCTCACACTCATTTTCCTTTTTCCTCTCTCTTTCAGCTCTCTTTACTCACTCACACTGCCTTTCTCTCATTCTGTTTCACACCCATTCGTTTACTCAACTTCTTTCACAACCCCTCATTTCCATTTCAACTGTCTGCATCCCCTCTCTCCCTTGCACCACTTTTCAGCTTTCAGTCTCTCTGTTTTACTTCCCTTTTCCGTCTTTTCCTCTTTTGCTCTTTTAGTAATTCCTCTTTACTCACTCAACAGTATTGTCACACTCTGTCACTATAACTCACCCACTCTCCCTCGCTTATCTTTGTTTGCTCCTTTTTTGTACCTGTTCTCTCTATTTTCCGTTCACTACCTCTATGTCCTCAGTCCCTCACTCTCCCTGTGTTATGTTCACTTGTGTTTATCTACCTTCTATCATTTCTCTTAGAACAACTTCACTGCTCCTCTCTCATCATTCTTCACCCCATTTCTTTTAGTCCGGTTCCATTACTACCCCTCCCTTCCTATCTTTCAATGTTCTTCTCTTTACTTTCATCCCCGAATCACTTTCTCTCAGTACCACTGCTTTAGTCCTCTTCTCCTCTCTTTCTTTCTTTTGCTCCCTTACTCATTTTCCTTTCTTCACTCATTGTACTCCACTTCACTCAGTCCTTCCCTTAGTCGGTCTGTGTACTAAATTTCTCACTCCTTTTCCCTCGATCCTTCTATATTATCCTCTCTCCCTTCATCCCTTCACTCTATGACTCTGCTTCACTTACTCTCAGTTATCTTCCATTCCTCATTCTTCTAAATGCATCCTTAATTAGACTCATTTCCCTCTCAGTCATTGTCTTTTTACTTACTCCTGTTTCCTGATTTAGTTTTGCTAACTCACATTCTTTTAGTATATTTCTTACCTTCAGTTCATTTCTCTCTTCTTATCTTCCTCTCTGTCAGTGAATCTATATGCCTTACTCTTAGTAATTTGCTCTCCTTCTATTTCTTTTACCCTCTTTTTGTCCTTTTACATCACTTTATTTCCCTTTCTGTGTCTTTCACTAGTACTTTATTTCTTAATACACTATTATGATTTTTAACCTCTTCATTTACATCTTTTATTTTAAAATATATATTTTACTAATTATAACTTATTATTTCTTCTCTCTTTCACAGATACAAAGTGTAGTAAAAAAATGTAATTAAAGTTACATTAATTATATGGTAAGTGTGACTAAAAAAATGTAGTTTGTCATCACCCTTTGCTTTAACCTCACTATTATTCTCTCAGCCTACCTCACTCCTGTTTCCTTACTCTGCTTCCCTCACTTATTCTTATCCTCCATGTTTACTCCCCTTTCCCTAACTCCCCTTCCACATTCAACTTCTTTCAGTCCCCCTTCTTTACTTCCCTTAACCTCTGTTCCCTTCCTTTGCTCCCTCACTCATTCCCTTTCCCTTAATCATTTACTTCACTCCTGTCACTCCTTCTCTCAGTCCGTCTGTCCTCACAGTTCCTCACTTCCGTTCCCTCAGTCTGTCTCTCTTACCGTTGCTGTCTCTGTCCCCTCATTCTGTCAATACTCTTTCGTCATGCTCACTCCCTACAACTCACCCACACTCCTTCACTTACCTTTCTTTGCTGCTTCACTCACTCCCTTTCAGTCACTCCTTCCTTTACTCTCTCTCTCCTTTCTCTCTGTCACTCCCCATGTCTTACCCTTATTCACTTTTATCCACCGTCTTTCACCCCTCTTTACTTAGAGTCACTGCTTTTGTCGTGTATTTCTATAGGTTCTGAATCAGTCCCCCTATTCCTGACCCTATTCTGGTTAAACTAACTATCAAGTTAACTAACAGTCAGCCCATGAGGCAAGAAAAGCCCCCATGATGCAGATACCGTTATCTGACGCAGTCACACTACGGCACAGGAACGTGTTATCTGATTAGGTCATAACGCTTGAGATCTAATTAGACAAGCGACATTCCTCCAGCCCCTGATAAGGCATACGACGTTCTCATAACAAATCAAACCTATGACAACCTGGAAAATCCGTGCGGCCATTGTTTTGATTTCACAGAGAACTTTAGTAAAGAATGTGCTAACGAGCAAGTCGTATGACATCTTTATTGACGTATCTATGTCCATCCTTACGTCAATCTCGGCACCTTTAAGGTATAAATATTGCCGATCTTGCCCTATGCAAACACACGCGTGGTGACAAGACGGAGCAGCCATACTTGCCGAAGCCGAGAGCAGAAGCAGACCCCGCTGGCAGCAGCCCCGCCTTCCTGACGCGCTGAGAGACGCGCTGCTATCTCAAGCCGAGAGACCCAGCACCGGCGCTTTCGGGCAGCCCTCGCAGGCAGCCTGGAATATCGAGAGCAGAGAAAGAGATACCATTCCTCATTCATCCTAAATTCCAGGTACAGAACTGAATAACCCCTCACAGAGAATTCTTTAGTTATTCACTTGGCAAAAACAAACTTAACTTAAACTGTAACTTTCTATTCCCGCCCACGCATTAGACTTAGGTCAGGTACACGGGGTAGGCGTATTTAGAAACACCAGTTGAGTACGTTTAGTCAAATGTATATGTGTATGTAAATATATTTTAATCATTTTAAACATCATATGGCTCAGAAACCATATCAATGTTTTTACAGTATTATTTTATACTATTGCTTTTAATGTATGCACTTTACTTAACTATAAGTATTGCAATAATATCGATCCATTTCTCATGTATGAGAAAAGAGACTGATCAATAAATAACACCTTTTTATTGAACACACCCGTCTCTTCCTTTTCTCTACATTCTGATGAGACTAAGAATGCACGTACTGACTGAGTAAAATAATTGCCTTATACTCACACGACTCTCGAGATTGACTCTTGATTAGGGGAGAGCAAAGTTGTCATGTTCTATGGTTGTCAGAAACTAAATCCCTTCTTGTCTAATCAGGGGAGGTAATTCTTTCCTGAACATTCGAGAAAGTTTCTAGCGAACTCTGAGCTTAGCTGGCAAACCCAAAAATTAAGTCTAGTATCGACAGTAGTAGACCTAGTTAACGTCTGGTCTAGGCCTTTACTGCTGTAGGTACTATTCCAATGCGCAGAGCCTATTGGGAAGATAGGAACTACACTACATGGCGCCCAACGCGTTTGGAAAGGGCGATAAAACTAACGTAAGACATTTAGAGTAACTCAGTCGTGCTTTCTCACTCAGACCCCTTTTCCCAAATACTCCAAAGACGTCTGGAGTGGGTGAAAGGTTATATCCTCCAAAACCTCGCAGGAGGGAACTCCTATGTATGGTTCTTGGTCTAGTCAACGTTGAAGGATAAACAGTTCCAAAATATTGTGCACCTAATCTCTGTTTCCATAAAGAAACCTGATCTGCAAACAAACATAATACCATCCTGTCTGTAAAATGGCAGAGAGTGATGATGAAAGAGAGGCAGTTAGATTAGCAACTGAACTCGCAGATGCTGATGCTACCATGCAAGCAGCAGACGCGGATATAATACTCATTCCGGTCATTAAAAGGAGATCTATAACCTTAAAACTTATAGAAAATGGACTGACACCTAGAGGTGGCACAGTCATATTCGTAATTGAGGCACACGAATATCGGCAGACAGAGGTATACTATTCATGGATACATTTCCCGGCAGCAAATGCTGTAACAAAGTACTTCCACTATTACAAAGTAGAGGAACCTCCTGAAACATACACTCCTTTCGAGGAGGTGGAAGTACCACTCAAATTCCAAGAGCATTTGCTCTTATTTGATGGCGCCCTAAAACATAATAATCACATTACAAGGCTCGGTCCTTTAGGAAGACCAGGAGCAACGTGGCCGGTCTTAGCCGGATACACACCACATCCAGACATCGAAAGAATGCCTGCAGCAGAGCTGTTAATACAGCTAAAACAACTACTAAAAATTCATAGACAATTAGTTCAGTATGTAATGCGGACTTCAACAATTCAGCCAGCGATTAAACTTCCACAGCTGACCCCACACCAGGGGAACACAAATAAAATTACACCACAGAACATCCAATCCTGCCTAGGTAAAGTTCCAGCTAAACAGGAACAAATACCATTCTGGTTGGCACAGAAAATCACCCAAATAGAGGCGGTGTTTCCTGACACCACCCCATTAGAAAAACACAGGATTCTGACTATATGTCTCCCAATGGGAATCGCACCACACATTGAGGACTGTGACACTTGGGGTACAGTCTTTGCTTCCATCTACACAAAAACGCACGGTGTTCCATCCATTTCGGTAATACCAGATGTGCTAAAACAAATTCAAGATGAATACGGTCCAGAACCTGCTTTAACTCTTGGTATGAAATTACTAAAAGACTTCAAGCAGGTCTCGGCTATATTATTAGCCAACATAAAAGGTGAAGCAGCAAACGTGGCGATCCGCCAGAGGTTAAAAGAGACAGATATAGCAGACCAACCAGCTGAAATTGCCAGAATCATAGAAAAATCCTATGAAGAACTAGGCAGAGATAGTCTAGGTGGAATACCAGTAAAACCGCAACTGACTACAAGTCCAGAACAAATATTTTTTAATAATAATTCACCAAAAAAGAACTGGGATGGAAACAAACAATCCAATCCTAAAGAAAAGAAATTCCAGTCCCGAGGGAGGTCTCCCAGGCGAAGAGAGAAATCTCCAAACCAAAGACAGAGGTCACCGCAGAGTGACCCCTCTGGGAATTGATATAACCTTAGAAATAGGGATAATATTAAAAAACCTGATAGATATCAAGACATTGATACACGTCCCTCTCAATCTTTTCAGAATTCCTCGCAGAAATCGGAAAGAAGAGGACGATCAGAAGAGCACGCCAAGTCCAAAGACAAGGAACCTGCTCAGCTAAAAAAGAAATTACAATTTCCAAAAAAGAAGGTAGCCAGTATCAAGGTAGTTAAAAATGCCGAGAATACTGAGGACACAACTGAAAAACGGAGAATGGGCTCAGACAATGCTAGACAGCGCAGCAGAGGTGAGCATAGCTCGCAAAGTCCTTATGAATCATCTGGAGACAGTGGACACGAATGAATACCTTCAAGTGGAAACTGCAGACACCAGAGTTAGCAAGCCCCACAAGATATACGAGATAACATTACGTATAGAGGGAGATAAGACTAGGAAAATTAGGGGACTATTTTGGGATAATCTATCCAAAGGCTATGACATCCTTCTAGCTGAAAAAGACTGGCCACCAGAGTTTGTCAGGGAGTGCCCTCATGGCGAAGAAGTAATTAAGCCTGCCTTCTCGAATCAAATCCCGATTCATAAAAAATACACACTTGCTAGAAAGTGGGCAGTGGCCTTAGCACCTGCTTTATATAAAAATCATGTAGGATGGGATGAGGATTCTCCTCCTCACAAAATCCAGTTAAAATCACAACCTACTGCACAAAGGCAGTACCCAATTAGGCAAGAAGCTAAAAAACAGGTAAATGAAATACTAGATCAGCTAGAATACCAGGGGGTGATTGAAACTTGCACCTCACAAATGAACAATCCTTTGTTTCCGGTCTCCAAACCAGACAATTCATATCGTCTAGTTTTGGATTACCGACACCTTAACACATGTTGCAAAACCTTTGCAGTGCAAAACTCACACAGTGCTGCACTAATGAATAACATAGTGCGCAAAAAATACAAAACAACCTTGGACATCTCCAATGGATTATTTTGTCAAAACATAGCACCAGAGAGCAGATATTTAACTGCATTCTCAGTAAATGGCACTCAAAAGCAATTCTGTCGGTTAGCCCAGGGGTACAAGAACAGCCCGGGGGTATTCTCAGCGAGAGTAACAGAATTACTACAACTATATGATGATGAAGCATTATCTTATGTCGATGACATTTACTTAACAGATGATGACTTGGAGACTCACTTGAAAAGGGTGAACACCATAATACTTGGGTTCGCTGCAGAGGGTTACAAATTCAACTTCAAAAAGTCCAGAATTGCCCATCTGACAGTCCTATTCTTAGGATACGAGTTATCAAGTGAAGGCAAAAGCCTGGCAGACAATTTCCTAGAGAAATGTGCCGTAATCCAAGCCCCTAAAACACTAAAAAACCTACAGTCAATTCTAGGCTTCCTAAATTTCGGAAGAACATACATTGCAAATTACGCAGAAAGGGTCAAACCCCTTTATGATCTAATTAAACCAGACTTTAAAAGATCCAATTGGACTCAAACACACACAGAAATTTTGAGATCCTTACAAACAGACATGCTAATTAAAACAAAATTAGAAACACGTGATAACACACGCAATCTTGTGATTTGAGTCATCCCAGGGAGATGCGGATTCACATACCTGACCTCTAATGAGGGAGAAACGGTACCAATTGCATTCAAATCACACATGTACACAGAAGCTGAACAGAAATTCAGTAATACAGAAAAAATAATTCGTGCAGTTCAAACCGCAATAGCTAGAGAAAAAGTCATAGCTGACGGTAGACATATCACAGTCAGAACAGCAGAATCAGCCTTTGAGGCACTAACAACACCGTGTAATTTACCAACAACAACATTGAATCCGGAATGGATACAATGGGTGAATTCAATCACAACGGACAAAGTATACTACTACTTTGATCCAGAACTAGAAGAATTAAAAAATCTAAAATATGAAAAGACGTATCCTCTGCCAATCGACATTCTGCCTCTACGACATTACGCCTGTGTAATCTATACAGACGGACATGCTCAACCCTCCGTTTGGGGAGAACAAGCATACAACCCCACATGTGAGATTACAAAAGAAGTGTGGCGCGGAGGTAAACTAAGACCTCTATTAACAAAATCACACTCAGTAGAAACTAATTCAGAACAACAAACTGAAATAATAGCATTGAAAATGGCGCTAGATAATGCGGATCGCGAATTCCCGACACTTATAGTGTCAGATTCATATTACTGCGTCAAAGCATATAACAAGGATTTGCAGACATGGATTCAGAACGGTTACAAAGATGACACAGATGCACCAATAAAGCAGAAACTGCTCTGGGAACAAGTAGCTCTTTTGAAAAAAGAACTACCAAAGACTCACGTGACACACTCACTGAGTCATCAACGTGATGGCGTTCACGTTGTGGGGAATTCATTGGCTGAAACAGCCGCAGCGGCAGCCACTAAACCGGCTCCCGTAGATCGAAAAAAGCGTACATTAAAATACATTGACGGTGAAACATTGCTGGCGGTGAAAACGTCATCAAACGGCGACTGCTCAGCACTACCGATCAACTATCCACTCAATTATACATACATAATCGATGCAAACTCCGTCCCTTTTGCTCGAATCCCTGGAGTGGGGGATAGAGTAATTCCAAACATGGACAGGAGAACCTTGTTAATCGCAGACGCACACATGGGCGAGGGTCTCAGACACCTCAAACTGAAAGATTCTCTGGAAGAATTACAATCACGGTACTGGTGGCCAGGCATGAGCCTGCACTACACCATGTTTGTAAAAAACTGCCCAAACTGCAACAGAGATCGCAGTGGGGAGAGAAGCAGTTTAATACCTCGTCGTATCAAGGCAGATAATATTACCAGCAAAAAGAATGGCTTGCGATTAACATATACAGGCTAGTTTCCACTTATAATGTAGATCACCAGCACTCGGCTGACGTCCGGACTATTATACAAGATTTGCGAGTCTAAATGGCATATACGCTAAGAGCATGCTACGTTCGACCATTGTTTTCACTCAGGCAATCCAGCCTGGGGGGGAAACATGGCCAAATGAGCACAGCCCAGCGGGAATCTTCTCACTTCCTTCCTGAGGGTACGGGATGGTGTAAAGAAAAAACCAAGGCAGAAAGCAATCTATAATGGAAAGGATATTAGGTTCGGGAGCTGGGTGGGTCAAACATCTAATAAGTGTCCAACGTAGTCTAAATAACTTGCCAAGAAATTCTCTGAAGGGATTCAGTCCGTACGAATTATTATTCGGAACTAGGATGTTAATCTCTGACCTTGATAGTCAGACTTCAGTGGTAATAGAAAAAACCTTTGATGTCAAAGACCGTTTGGCTATTTTGCAGGACTTAAACAAAACAAGAAAAGACCTGAGCAACATACAGTTGAAACAACAGCCAACGACCACTGAAGAATCACCACCTGTCCCAGCAAGACCTGTCTGGATTCCAAAAGTCGGGGATCTAGTCAGGGAGAAGATCGCGGTAAAGAAGGAATTTGGGCCTTCTTACAGAAAAGCAGTTCCTGTCTTGTCTGTCAACGGGACAAGATCAGTTGTACTACCGCCACTTGCTGGAAAAAAGGAGAACCGAGTTGTATCCATCGACCTGGTAAAACCACAACATGTGGCCGATAACAAACAGTAGGCCAAGTGGACTCCCAATAAGTAGCAGAACACCAAGGTTTGCTACCAGTACAGAGGTCCTAACAAAGAGGCTCATCACATTCGAAACGCCTACAGAAGAACATCAAGGACTATGCAACACTGCAATAGAACTAAGACCTCTGAAAACCCAAATAAAAACATTTAGCAGAGACACACCAATCTACAATGAAGTACCAAGTGACAATGCAAGAAACAAAAATCCTGAAGCAATTGGAACAATTGACAGAACTGCATCCGGGTACTTCATCAACTTCGATGATTCCTCTGACGGCTTCAGTGAATCAAAGACACAGCCATCATCAAAATCCTTTAAAGACAAAGCTAAGGAACTTTTGAAACAACTGAAAGAAACATATCTGGTTTCTCCATGGATTGAATTTTGGGTGGGTTTTGGTGCATTTATCCTCATACTTTGGCTCATCATGGTATTTACTTTGGGACGCTTCATTGAGGGAAAATATGCTAAAATGGACACAGCAAGTCAGAACATCAACTTGGTCCTCAAACCACACACATCTTCACACGTCGAGAAAAGAGAACTTTCTTCAGCCAACTTCACAGCCAATCCGATACCTGGTGGGGTAGCCTGGGACAACACTGACTATGAAATTTATGGTCCGGTCGAGATCCTGAAATATCCACACCAAATCAAGATCTCCTTGAGTGACTTTGCAAAACCAAACTCATTTGCTGATGATTGGGACTTCGAAAGTATTAACAACATGATGTCTGACTTAGTAATGTCTGCTAAATTTACAAAACATGATTATTTGCAAGGTTCTACAAATTATGATAGTATGTATTGCTATAACCATTATGGTAACCATTTTTTACATAAATCTGCACAACCTAGAAATGTTTTAAGTTATAATCAATGGGAACATTGTGCTACACCTCCAAAAGGAAGCTCTAGAACCGTGTATGACAAATATTCATATTTTTCAGGTTTTAACATGAGTAATGCTGAAACATTTTATTTTAAATTGTCAAACAAGACAGGGATGAAAACCATGATAACCAACACAAAATTGATATATTCAGATTCATTCTTTGAAAAAATGAATACTTTTGGATTTGATTATTGGGACAAAAATGTTGATTTGAAAAGTGTTTGGGGTACAAAAGAATGGCAAGTACAGGGTATAGAAGCTTTGTTTAGAGCCTGCATGATCCCAGAACAAATGATATTTTTAAATGACACTGTTCAACAAACCACCTGTCTTGGTTTTGCCAAAATCAAAGATTTAAATAAACCGTCTATTCCAAAGCCAACAATGTTTAGCAATAGCTCTGATACAGATGAAGAGATAGACGTAAACCATATACTAAACCAAAACAGAACACATCCTGATTGGAAACAATGGTTGATCTGGCCCACAGATACAAATCACTGTCAAGATAGATTCCTGAATAAAACACAGGGTTTCAAAATGACCAGGCCAGACCCAAGATATCCCCAAAGACATCACCCAGGGATAATAACAACCTACAGTGTGGGCAAATTATGCCTTCAATGGCTACAAACTTCCACACTGCCTGAAATTAAGCAACACCTAACTTTACTTACTGATGGTGCTGACTTGCGTGATTTCATACTGGGACCACGCAAACAGCGTCAAAAGCGTTTCATAGCAGCCTCTGTATATGCAGCATACAATGAGGCCTGGAAGGTTACTCAAATTGAAACAGCAGAGAGAATACGTGAAATTGATCGTATTAATTTGGAAAAATCACTTTCTGTAGTGGACAATGGGTTAATGACTCTGTCCTCCAGAATTTTTTCATTGGACAGCATTGTGTCTTCAGCAATCGATATATTATCGCAAGACTTACTGTTATTACAACATGGTCAGTCACAATTGCGTTCCATTGTACAGCTTGGCTGGACGTTACAAAATCTGCGTTCAGGCTATGTGCCGTGGCGTTTAATCAACACAACGTCACTATTCCAAATCTTTAACCTTACTGATAGACAAATCGGTATGGCGCAAAAGGGTGCTGATTATACAATCTTGAGCATTGAAAAACTAGAAAGATTACCAATGACAATGTCAGAACGACCTGTCAGTGAATGGATAATCCACGGAATCATAAATATTCCAATCTCAACCTTCAGGTTTCAATACTGCCAAAAATATATACAGGCTGGCATGTACGAGAAATTGGGAAAGGGGTACCTTAAAACAACATGGAACCTGCCCTATTCACATGCATGTGTCAGTAATAAAGGACAGAAAGTGTTTCTTAGTGGCAACAATTGTGCTATGTCACTAAGCGGCACGCTTCTGTGTAACGGAATTAGTTTGCATGGAGCCTGTGAAGGGAATTCATACAACCTTTCATGTCACCAGCAAGGCGCACCTGCAACTGAAATAGAACCATTCTTTCAAAGACTCTATAATGGGAGTTACATTCTTATTGTAGACCGCAGATGTTGCAGTCTTATGCCCGGGACTCCTTATCTAGTCACTACGACGGCGAAGGTCAAGTGCTGTGGACGTTCTTTATTCCCCAGCTCCTTTCCAGACAGGGAGGCAAGGGCAATGGCCCAATTTGAAAATTACTTCTATTCGAATAGATACTTTAAGCAGAATGAAAACAGTGCTTCTTCAGACGCCTACAAGGCTCACGTCATCAAAAGAAACATATGATCTACAAGTCGCAAGGACGACTGCAGAGATACATACATTATTATCAACTAATTCCCCCGTACATTTCGCGGAAATCCTGAGCGAAATCTTAAATATTTCTGATACCACTGGGGTCTCAAAGGTATTTAAGACAGTATTTTCGATGGCATTAACACCATTCAAAGCCATACTGGGTATTTTTCCAGATTTCGTCCATTCGATTTTTGGCGGACTTCCCCTGATCCTGGGACTAATTGCAGGAATCCTATTCCTAGTCCTTATTTTTCGTTATGGCAACCCATGTCACAGATCAAACTCTCGCGACAATGGAAGATACGATCCTAGCCATTGGATACCGGGACCGGATATCAAAAATCCTGGGACTCTCCCGGCT
Source organism: Lissotriton helveticus (assembly GCF_964261635.1). Lineage (NCBI taxonomy): Eukaryota > Metazoa > Chordata > Amphibia > Caudata > Salamandridae > Lissotriton > Lissotriton helveticus. Next base: position 1,212,517,805 of record NC_136067.1, on the reverse strand, counting down.
TAGAGACCTGAACATGACTTGGTTTCTATCATTTCGACCAATGTGGCAAAGGTGTGTTTTACCTGTACTAAGGTGTCTGCTATGCGGAGAAGAATGCGTGTTAGACACCTGTCTGACGCTACAATCGGATGCGCCAGTGGATGCAGATACACTGTTGGTTCCTACCAAGGTTCACGCTTTGTGCTGCCCTCAAAGGCTGCCAATCCTGATGACGGCATTCCTGGAATCTTCACCACTGCGATTGAAGAGTAGTGAAGTTCAAGATGAAAGCAGCATCGAACAGGTACGACCTTCTGTCAGCAATGCGATTCAGAATGTCAATGGAGACAATCATGCGCATGAATGCATGGTTACACCTATTTCCGACTTAGTGGAACTTTCCCATGAAGCTGTTGACAGTTTTTTCGAAAGCCTGAATGATATGATGTTCTCTCCAGAACAGAAATAGAGACTTTTGAGTAAACTCGCACACGGCGTTCCCTGAATTCGGCCTTCAACTTTAAAAATAAAGTCACATGAACAATTTCACTCCAGCTCACGGACAGCAATATTTTTCAGCAAGCCCCTTAAAATATTTTTCTACATATTTTTTTCCGGGACACTGATCTTCTGCTTAAAGTAAGAAACTATTCCTAGAGAACTAACATTTCTATTTTTAGATACTTTATAAACTTTAGTTGCCCGCTGGGATGTTCACAAATATTTTATTATGTGATGAGATGGTCTCGAACTTCCTTTCTGTATAGCCATATTAAGAGCCATTTCATGTGTATTTCTCATATACCAATAAGCAATAATGCATACAAATGCGTGTTTACTTTTGCATTTAATTCATAGCTTAAGTGCATACAATATATATGACTGCAATTTTTCAGTATATTTGAAAATTTCGAAATGCATTTATGTATTTTGGGGTGGTAAGGTATACACTATACTCTATAGTATGTTGTACTATGTTATACTATGCATAGATTAGTAGATATGACCATAGTTAGCGTGGAGTGGGTGTCGTGTATTTCTATAGGTTCTGAATCAGTCCCCCTATTCCTGACCCTATTCTGGTTAAACTAACTATCAAGTTAACTAACAGTCAGCCCATGAGGCAAGAAAAGCCCCCATGATGCAGATACCGTTATCTGACGCAGTCACACTACGGCACAGGAACGTGTTATCTGATTAGGTCATAACGCTTGAGATCTAATTAGACAAGCGACATTCCTCCAGCCCCTGATAAGGCATACGACGTTCTCATAACAAATCAAACCTATGACAACCTGGAAAATCCGTGCGGCCATTGTTTTGATTTCACAGAGAACTTTAGTAAAGAATGTGCTAACGAGCAAGTTGTATGACATCTTTATTGGCGTATCTATGTCCATCCTTACGTCAATCTCGGCACCTTTAAGGTATAAATATTGCCGATCTTGCCCTATGCAAACACACGCGTGGTGACAAGACGGAGCAGCCATACTTGCCGAAGCCGAGAGCAGAAGCAGACCCCGCTGGCAGCAGCCCCGCCTTCCTGACGCGCTGAGAGACGCGCTGCTATCTCAAGCCGAGAGACCCAGCACCGGCGCTTTCGGGCAGCCCTCGCAGGCAGCCTGGAATATCGAGAGCAGAGAAAGAGATACCATTCCTCATTCATCCTAAATTCCAGGTACAGAACTGAATAACCCCTCACAGAGAATTCTTTAGTTATTCACTTGGCAAAAACAAACTTAACTTAAACTGTAACTTTCTATTCCCGCCCACGCATTAGACTTAGGTCAGGTACACGGGGTAGGCGTATTTAGAAACACCAGTTGAGTACGTTTAGTCAAATGTATATGTGTATGTAAATATATTTTAATCATTTTAAACATCATATGGCTCAGAAACCATATCAATGTTTTTACAGTATTATTTTATACTATTGCTTTTAATGTATGCACTTTACTTAACTATAAGTATTGCAATAATATCGATCCATTTCTCATGTATGAGAAAAGAGACTGATCAATAAATAACACCTTTTTATTGAACACGCCCGTCTCTTCCTTTTCTCTACATTCTGATGAGACTAAGAATGCACGTACTGACTGAGTAAAATAATTGCCTTATGCTCACACGACTCTCGAGATTGACTCTTGATTAGGGGAGAGCAAAGTTGTCATGTTCTATGGTTGTCAGAAACTAAATCCCTTCTTGTCTAATCAGGGGAGGTAATTCTTTCCTGAACATTCGAGAAAGTTTCTAGCGAACTCTGAGCTTAGCTGGCAAACCCAAAAATTAAGTCTAGTATCGACAGTAGTAGACCTAGTTAACGTCTGGTCTAGGCCTTTACTGCTGTAGGTACTATTCCAATGCGCAGAGCCTATTGGGAAGATAGGAACTACACTACACTTTTTTCTAATCCTCCCTCACTGTTTTACTATCTAATACACAGTCCCTTTGTGTTGCTCCCTCTAGCTCTCTTTCTCTTAACATCACTCTCTCTGTCCCTTTCCCTCATGCTCACTCCTTCATTCTTTTTTTTTCTTTTTTTTGGTGCGCGCCCCGGTACGCGTACCGGGGAGCGTACCGTTACGCGTACCATGGAGAAAAAAGAATGACAGAGTTTTTTAAAAATGTTTTTTTTTATAAAATTAGAGGTAGTTCTAAAAAGAACTGTTTTTTTTATTCTTTTTGTTGTTTTATATTTTTTTATTGTTTTTTTGAATTTTTTTGCTTTTTTTGGCTTTTCTGAACAGTTTTTTTTATTTTTTTGTATTTTTTATGGGGAGAAACAAGAAACAGGGAATTGAAAACGGCTCAACTGGAGCAAAATAAAATCTGGAAAAATTAAGGTTTCTTCGGGCATTTGTGGTTATCACCAGCAACATTGATGAGTGTTAGCTTTGCTCACCATAACTAATTGTTTTGTTACAATATATACAAACAATTTTGTATCCCCCAAACTTTGTTTGTATATTTGGGACCGTCTCCCTTGCCTCTGGACCCGATGGAGTGGGTTCTTTGGTTGTTGAGGTTCTGGATGATGATTGGGGTAGGTTTCTGCAGAGTTCGCTTACCTCTGCTGCAGAATAGTTGTTAGGGTGCCAACGCTGAATATGCCGAATCATAGTATGATTCCCAAAGGAATATTTTTTTGCAGGGTTCCCCCTGGATAGCAGGTCACCTTCGCAGCGTTTACTTTTTTGGAACCCCTTGGGATTTTATAAAACTCCCATATGAAGTGCTCCCTAGGTTTGTATGGGGGGTCGTCTTCAGGCAGGAACTGCCTTCTCTCTTCCTCCTCTTCCTCCTTCTCCTCCTCTTCTTCTTGACCACCAATGTGATGTTCTGGTGGTCCTTGTGGTGGTGGTGGTGGTGGTGGTGGTGGGGCAGATGCTTCAGCTGCTGATAGTACTGTAGCCATATCTGTAAGCAAAAAACAGGTCTTCCTCACTCAAAGAACAAAGTGAGAATGAGGAAAAAAGGTGGGGGCTTTCATCATTTGGAAAACAAAACTGTTCTGAACCAATGAAAAGTGTTATTTTCAAGTCACATGATCTGGGCTTTCATCATTTGGAAACCAAAACTGATCTGAACCAATGAAAAGTGTTATTTTCAGGTCACATGACCCGACGCGCTTACGCTACGCGCCCCGGTGCGCTTACGTTGCGCGATCGTATGCGCTAGGGCGCTTCCGGGTGCGCTTACGCTGTGCATCATAAGACGCATCACGCGGCTACGCAATACGTCACGATGTTGTTTTCGTTCGCGGCAATAGCGCTAACGGGATGCTCACCGGTACGCGCCGTAACAGAGCGCTCACCGGTGAGCGCATCGGTACGCGCCCCGGGAGCGCTCCAGGGCAAAAACAATAAAGAAAAAAAAATAGTATTACATAATTATACAATATAAAATTCATTATAAAAATATTACATTTCATACCTATAGAGATTTGCTATTAAAAAACCTATAAAATTCACTGAAAAAACCATAGGTTTCACACCAGTTACAGTTAGGAATTAGCATTTAAAAAACCTATTAAATTCACTGAAAAAACCATAGGTTTCACACTAGTTATAGTTAGCTGGAAATTGTACTCGCATAAAACCAATGAAATTCCCACGTTATAGTTAGTTGGACTCACTATAACTCGCGCGTGCAATGCACTGCTGATGACGTCACATATTACATCACTCATGACATGGTCAGTGACATCATTCATGACATCACTGATGACACCATCCTTGTGACAGAGTGACAGACCTCCTTTCACTGTAATGTAACCCTGGAAACACATATTCAAAAATAGAAACTAACATTTTCCAAAAAATGCAGATACCCATACCAGTTACAACAACCAATTCAATAATTCCACCATCTATATACACATCCACTCATTGACCAACAGTTCTATATAGTCACTCATACATATACTCACTCATCATATGTAGTGATACACCTATACATCCTGTTACACACCGACAGTCATCCAAAAGATACTCTCACACATACTCACACATGCAAATAAACTATTGAACATCCATTTATTTGCATATACAGCTATACACACAGTACCACCTTACTTCTAAGGAAACTTACACATAATTACTCTCTTAAACAATCACTTATAGAAACACATACTTATTTAAACAGGAACTCTTACAATCCCTCACTCTCACATATACTCACTTATATACATCAATATTCAGATATATTAGATTAAATCATATGTAGTTACTGATAAAGACACTAGTGAGACAGTCATTCATTCACTAACTCACACATATACACACTCATCAACCCATACAGTCCTGCACATATGCTGTCTTCAAAACACATACAAAGAGAGAGTCAGTCATTCATGCATCTATGTGCTAAGTAATACCCCCACCAAACCATACAAACACTTATACTGATACTAAGAAAAACATCTAATAACCCATATACATACACATGTAGCTACTTACCAACCCATGCAGCCACTTATACACAAAGTGAAACACTAATACATATATTTAAATATTTAAACATTTACTCTCTAATATATGTATTCACTAAGATACACTTAATAAACCAGTTAACCAATTAATTAAAAAAAAAATCCACTTAAACACTTATTTAAACATTTATTCTTCCATCAACTTTTACATATACATATATAACACATATTTATTTTTCAGAAAGGCACACATTCACTGGATGGTGTCATCAGTGATGTCATGAGTGATGTCACTGACCATGTCATGAGTGATGTAATATGTGACGTCATCAGCAGTGCATTGCACGCGCAAGTTATAGTGAGTCCAACTAACTATAACGTGGGAATTTCATTGGTTTTATGCGAGTAAAATTTCCAGCTAACTATAACTGGTGTGAAACCTATGGTTTTTTCAGTGAATATATATTATATATTTTGCTAGTTTAAAGAAATTCAGATCTTTGATGACTGGCAAACATTAGCCTCTGAACATGTTTTACTATTGATTGTAATTTGGGGCTTCTTTTAAATTACATGGATTTAACCAGTAATAATCTTTTCATATGCAATGTTAAAGAAAGACTTGCAGCAATAGTATGTTTACACTGTTTGTTGCACACGTGACACTGGAGGTCACCACCAGGGGGTGGTGATATTCTTCAACAAAAGTATATAAAAAAGCATTCAAATTCTGACTATGTTGCAGCGTGAACAAGGGCACCTTTGCCCGAAATGCGTCACTGGTTCTGTGGGATTTGTTAAATAAATAACATCTTGCTGATTTTGCTGGTCCGTCCCTCTACTTGCTGGCGTGGAAGCGGTGTCTGCGAGCACAGAGCGTGCTGAGGAGGAGCTTTGTTTCCATATGTGAACGGAAGTTGATTTGCTTCCGTAACGGACCCCTTCATTGTAAGTCGGCAGCCGCTATCAATTCGCTGTTTCTGGATCTCTAGTGGGAACTACAGCGGCTGTCCCCGGGCTAGCTGGAATTGAACCGAGAAGTGCTGGCGGTCGGAGCTGCCCCACAGGGTCGCGTCGGAGGACGCGGAACACGGAGCGGTTCCCGCCATCCACGAGTGGTGAGTCTGACAGCAATATTACCCGGTGGTGAAGTTAAGCAGCATAATTTATGCGGGCATAAGAATCACGTTTGCCTGCTACAATTCGAACCCACAATAGAACAAACAACATGAACGAAGAGGAGATTGACAAATTGCGGGAGGAAGCCGCTCTTACTATGTTTGATGGGACTGATAACCCCTTAGGTCATGACAAGGCACCATCGCAGAGTGGTACTAACACGGCACAAACAAGGGATTTAAAGTTGTTGTTTAAAGAGTTGGAAAAATTACGTAAAGCAGAGTGCACTAAATGGTGGGAGCATAAATCCCTGAGTAAATATGAGGAGGTTGGTCCTGTTCCCCGGGGATTGCGCATTCTCTTGGTGCCTAGTTTCGATAAACCAGATCCGGCTATGCTGCAAGAATGGGGCAAAAGCAATCTGGCCGCTTCCATGAACCTTGTTTGCATATTAATCAAATATGCTGCCAGCGATCGTATGGAGTTGTTGGGGCAAATTAAAACAATTGAAACGGAAATAAATGCTCGCCCGGAACCCCAAGAGATCAAGAAACTGACAGATATTATGAATGAGAAACAGAACAAAGTGGCTAGCCAGGATACTTTTAAACTCAAATTATAACCCACACAGCCCATAAGTACTGCGTGACCAGGCCATTTATTTAGCAAAACATTTATTTTGGATTTGTAATCAAGTTTCAAAATTCATAAAAACATGTCATCAAAAAGGAAAATACTGTCAAAAACAGTAAAGTCAAAGGCAAAAACAAGTAATTGTGTGCACAATAAATCCAAAATATACAAACATACAAACTGAATGTTAGAACAATTAAATGGCACCAAAATGCAACTTAGAATACATTACATACATTTCAAATAAATTGAGATCAGAAAACATTCAACACATAGGAAAAAGACCATTCCTTTGACTAGAATACCAGTGGACAGGCGGAATAGGGGATGGAAAGCAACTGCCTGCCTGTCTCACAAGACCTGTGACTAGATGTTCCGTCTGGTTGCACGCAAGGGCCCACACAAGTGGAGTAATTTGATCCCTAGCTGCACGCTTCTTTCTTGTCACAGGCTGGGGGTCAACGCGTTTCGAACCAAGATAAGTAAAGGTTCTCCTCAGGACAGGGACAGATATTATGAATGAACAGGTGCGCAAACACGAGGAAAAAATAAAGACACGAAAGGCCACCAAATTCACTCGAGATGCCGATGACTATCGTTATGGCAGGATTTTTACATTCTCACGCAAGTATAATACGGCTAAAAGACAAGCGTATACTAAAAAGAAAAATGCAATGGGAAGTAATACCAACAACACTATGCCTGCCTCAAGCTCCAACACTATGGCATCAGGCGCTGTGAACAGTGAAAGCAATGAACCTGGTAGCGACATCTCATCCCTAACAAGCGCATCTAGTGTAGACTCTTTATCGTCTTGTTCTTCCAATTCTGATTTAAACTCAATAGGACTGGAAACATTCAACCTCCAGCAAGAAATGGATTTTGTTGTGGAGGAGAGGCTTCAAACCCTGAGGTCATGGCAACCCAACTCGCAAACAGGCAAAGGAGGAATCAACGCCAGAAAGCACGACGGCGCAAACGGAAACTACGCCGGTGCACAACAACAACAAAAAAGGAAGAAGAAAACATGGGGGAAACGCCATTAATGGATAATACGATTATCAATCTTTCCAATGTTACCTTAAACAAGGCAGAAGAACAATTACTATCATTGGGATTGAACTATTCACCTGTTCAGAGTTTTAATTATGCCATGACCAGGGTAGATTTATTTTGTTTCATAAGGAAACTAAAATTGAAAAAACATTTCGCTTTGAAATCCACTAAAGATCTTAACAAAACAGACAATTTAGGTAAAGAAAATGTACCCAGCGACATCAACCAACTATGTGCTGCTGACACACACACCTTTCTGGATGCAAACGACTTGCTTGACTCTCCCAACAATTCAGAAATGGATCCTGATGAGGCCACACAAAGTCGCTTGAGCAAAATATCTATTTCTCAAAAGGGTGCTGGCCTAAGTCCATTTAGAAGTAAATCCAAATATATCCCTCTAATGCCTAAAGATGCAATAGACATCTTCCATGACTGCGTTACCAACGACATCAAAAAGCTTTATTCAAAAGTCAACAACAAACACAGAAAAAAGGAGATACATATCAAACGCGCCTATGATAAGACGATGAAAAAACTGGGAAACAGTCATGAAATCGTGATCAAGAAATCGGACAAAGGGGGTAATCTAGTAATTTGGCCCAAACAGGATTACATCAGTGAGGCCAAACGCCAACTTGACGACCCCCTATGTTACGTTAATGCCTCACACAAAGAATATGAGAACGCCAAGTGTAAATTACACAAGATGTTGTGTCAATGGAAAAGAGAGGGCTTAATTTCATCAGAGGAGTACAAATTTATGTGTATTAATTTTCCTGTTTTGCCATCTCTTTACCTTATCCCAAAGGTACACAAAGCTGTGCAACCGGTACCTGACAGGCCTATTGTGTCTGCTATTGGTAGTGTGGGTGAAAAAGTTGGGGAATACATCGATTTTTTTCTCCAAGACTTTGTAAAACAACTACCAAGCTTCACACGTGACACTAGTGATTTCATTAGCAAAATTGCAACTATTGAATGGGATAATGATATGTGGCTCATTTCATTAGATGTAGAGGCGCTTTATACAAGCATTGATCATGAACAAGGACTTTCAGCAGTGAAGCATTACCTTTCCAAGCGATTGATCATATATTATGAACATAATAAGGTCATTTTGTGTCTCATGGAATGGTGCCTCCACAATAATTTTTTCTCTTTTGGTAAAGAGATTTTCAGACAGCTTAGAGGGGTGGCGATGGGGGCCTGCTTCTCTCCCAGCTATGCGTGCTTGCACGTTGGCTGGTGGGAGGATGGCCATGTGAGTTGTTTCTTGAGGTACATAGGCGATATTTTTATAGCTTGGAGAGGTACCAAAGAGGAAGCCCTTTTATTTATTCAAGAGATAAATAACAATACCCTTAATCTCAAGTTTACTGCGCACATTGACAAAAACAGAATCCAATTTTTATATGTTGAGGTGTATGTTACAAACTGCACACTTAATTCCACTCTTCACAGAAAACCTACCGCGGGCAATGCCACGTTGCACGCAACTAGCATGCACCCTAGACACACCATCTCAGGAATTCCCTATGGCGAGATCTTAAGGCTAAAGAGGATTTGCAGTTCTCCTTCTGATTACGAAACTTGTCTAGCAGAACTCATGATACGGCTAAAGGCGAGGGGTTATTCTGATACCATCCTGAAGACAGACATTGAAAAATCTTTATCTCGGTCCAGGGAAAGTCTCTTTCCGATGATAACTCCTGTGGCAGAAACCCCTATCGTAACAGAGCCTCAAGTTGAATGCCCATGCCTGATCACTACATACAGTAGAGAGGATAGGAAAATTAAGTCCATAATTAATAAAAACTGGCCCATCGTCCTTAGTGACCATATACTTAATGCCAGATTGCCTGCTTCCCCTACTGTTACTTTCAGACGCGCCAAAACTATGGGTAATTCCCTGGAAAGAGCAGCCCCTGAGCTCAAAACTAAAATACCTTGGCTACGACCTGCTCGGGTTTTTTTTTAGATGCTCAAGCTGCCGTGCTTGTAAATTTGGCACCACTATCTCGCATTACTCCACTCCGTTTAGCACTATTGCTAAACCGATTTTGGGTAACTTTTCTTGTAAAACAGACCATGCTGTTTACGTCCTGACATGCACCTGTGGGCTCAGATATGTTGGCAGCACTAAGCTCCAGGTGCATGTCCGGATATTGCAGCATTTACGGGCAATATTACACAGTGACCCGGCCTATCCGGTCGCCCGTAATTTCAAAAGGGTCCACAACAATGACCGGACGTGCTTGAGTTATTTTGTGATTGGAGCAGTCCCATTTCATAAAAGAGGGGGTGATCGTGAACTTCAGCTCAGAAAATTGGAGACCAAATTCATTTTAGAGCTCGATAGCCGTTGGCCGAAACGGGCTCAATAATATTGAAGAAATGCACCACTTCCTGTAGTATATGACTTTATACATCTAGATACTGCAGAGTTTGTCTATTGGTCGTTCAGTTTCTCCACTCTTGGTGCCTTTTCTCCTAGTTAGGTTCCCTATTAGGAGAAACCAGATATAAACACCATTGGAGCTGTTAGCATGAGTAGTGAGCCTTGGGTGGTAAAATTACGTGATCACATTAGACAGTGATCTTATTATGAAGTTTTTCTTGTAATATACACTTCTATTTCTTTAGGTTTATATTATATTTTTGTATATATCATTGTATTTAAGTTTTTAACTTATTTCCCTTGATGTTTACATATGGACTGTTTATATTGGAATATTATAAAATCTCTTCCACTTTTTCTAGAGTATTTTAGATTAAGTTATAGTCGGGCACATGCATCATTGAGACATTTTGCACTTCTTAATTTGCGAAAAATAACGAATTGCAAATTAAGAAATGCAAAATGCTATGCATCATTTTTTTCGGTATTCATTTGTGATTCGGTAAAAATCGCAATTTTCACCGAATCCCGAATAAATACCGAATTCTTAAGTGCATTTTCGCAATTCCCATTGATTCCTATGGGCCAAAAGGCCCATAGGAGTCAATGGGAAGGCATTTACAAATTCGCAATTTGTTGATGCATTCCAAGGATGCAGGGGGGGGTCCAAAGGACCCCCCCCTGCACCCCTGAAATGCATTTGTAAGTGCATGTTTCACACACACATGTCCTAAGTGTAACATGACAGTTTCAAAAATGCATTTTTTTGCTTTTTGACAGATTTTCGCAAATTACCACGAGGGTCAACCTCGTGGTAATTTGCACTTCCAATTTCAAAATTCGCTATTTTTTACAAATTGATGCATTGCATTTAAGGAATCACACAAATGCGATTCCTTAATTGCATTTGCATTTTTAAGAAATGCAAAAAATAGCGAATTGTTTCATGCATCCCAAAAACGTATTTAGGAAGTGCAAACGGCCGAATTTACCGATTCGCACCGTTTGCACTTCCTAAATAGGTTGATGCATGTGGGGGAGTGTGTCATGATATGTACTTATTTATGGGGTATGGTACTATTTTTACATATGCCCATTTTTAACTTTTTGATACTTTTTTACCATTTGTAATTTTAGGGAACCAATAATTCAGTCATACAGTTATTTATGAACTTAGGAATTTGAGAAGTTATGTATGTATGAAATTTTATGGTATCTCCGTTCGGATGGTAATGCGGATGATTCTTGCACTTTGCACTTCTGATTCTTACACTTTGCACTTTTTTACACTTTTTGCACTTTACCTTTCGCTGCTTATGCACAGATTTGCACATGTTAAAAGAAATGCTATTAATGACCTGATGGGGTAATTATTCATCTGCTAGTTGCTCAGAGGATTATGATTATTGTATTTATACTGTCATTATATATTTTGCTAGTTTAAAGAAATTCAGATCTTTGATGACTGGCAAACATTATCCTCTGAACATGTTTTACTATTGATTGTAATTTGGGGCTTCTTTTAAATTACATGGATTTAACCAGTAATAATCTTTTCATATGCAATGTTAAAGAAAGACTTGCAGCGATAGTATGTTTACACTGTTTGTTGCACACGTGACACTGGAGGTCACCACCAGGGGGTGGTGATATTCTTCAACAAAAGTATATAAAAAAGCATTCAAATTCTGACTATGTTGCAGCGTGAACAAGGGCACCTTTGCCTGAAACGCGTCGCTGGTTCTGTGGGATTTGTTAAATAAATAACATCTTGCTGACTTTGCTGGTCCGTCCCTCTACTTGCTGGCGTGGAAGCGGTGTCTGCGAGCGCAGAGCGTGCTGAGGAGGAGCTTTGTTTCCATATATATATATATATATATATATTAAAATCAGGGCTAAAAGTAGCTATTCTAATTCATGCAATATACATTACCATAAAGCAAACGGGGCACAATCAACATGGAAGCACAAAATTATATCCAATAATCAGATAAAACACGATAATACAATTAAATCTATAAAAAAACATTCAATTCAAAGATACCAAGATACCAACCAGACAGATACCATAGATACAAATCTCCCTACAGCGCAACACAGTCTCATTTTATTACATTTTAAAATGTCATTCATTAAATCATAAACCCAGTGCACCGGTAAAAATCTAAATACAGGGAGTAACAATCCTTTTCTTTCAAAATATGTGCAAAATACAATTACATGAGGTAGAGACAACGGAAAATATTTGCAAAGGGACACCTGCCCAAGTCGAACCTTCAATAACCACCACCCATTTCATTGCTGATTTCCATAGCAGCACTGACATACTTTGAAAGTCTGACAATAGTGGTGTATCCAAACAATCATTGATTTCTGAAGTTTAACGGCCCATGAGCCTGTTGCATTCACCTGTAGATACGATTTGATTAATTGTCTCAGAGAGCCATCATCCGACTCCATAAGGCGGGCCCAATAATTAAGAATCTTTTGCTTATATTTATATATTATATTGGTAAGGTCCAACTACTACCTTAATGCACTATTCACTGTACCTCTAGGCAGATCAAGCCATCTTTTTCAGATGTTAATTTCTATATCCTGCAACCAGTGAGTATTCTTCTCAGACAGAACCTCACAGCCATTCAAAAGTATATGCATCAATTTTATTTTTAGGTCTCTCTAAGCACTTCTCCAGAATTAAAATCCATTGTTTGTAATGCACCTACTATAGCCTTAGATTAAGCATCCTGTTGTTTGATATGAGCTTTAAAATTCAAATTTTATTTAAAAGGAGGCCTAAATATCTACACTCTTTTACCACCTTTACTTGAGCACCGCTCTTCTACCGCTAAGCCACCACTTGTGAGTTTTTCTGAGCAATTTTTCTAGACAATGCCACCTTAGAATATACTGAGAATGCTTCAAGTTGCCTCTGAAGGCCTACTGGAGTGAGGTACAATGAAATAGTATTTTCAGTGTAGCACAGTGATGAAATTGCACCCGTACCTAGTTTAAGTGGAAAAGAATGAACCTGAGCTAGTGTTAACAGTGCATCAGCAATGTAGATTGAAAAAAGGAGAGCGTCCATATACAACCCTACCTTAAACTGTTAGAAGTATCGATTTTTCTAGACAGTGCTCCATTTCACCCTATTTCTATCCTTTTCCATGGATACTTCTGGAGTTGGATTATCAGTTTCAACAAACAAGGTGGAATATTCCAGGTACACATTTTCTCCTAGGGAGGGCCCGGTTAATTGTATCAAATGTTGTTGCCAAGTCTACATATGACACATAAAGGGGCTGTTTCCTTTTAAAAGCAACGGCCACCCATGGATAGAACTTCATTTAAACCATCCTTCACATATGATACTACATCATTGAGGTACAGGGAGAAGAGAGTTGGGGCCAGGAACACAGCCTTGCTGAACTGCATTCTTAACTCAATTCCCTCAGTCAGTTCCCCCCACCCCACCCCACCCCACCCCATCTGATTTGGGCTTAAGTGTCCTGATGAAGGCGGACCAATATCTCTAAAATATAAGATGGGACCCCACTATTCCTCAATTTCATTCCTTAATGCAACTATAAAAATATTTTCTACAATATTAGCCACTTGAATGAACCAGAGCCTACCAATCATAGTCTCCAATACCGAGCATTGCTTTGAAGTGGGCAAAGGCACCACTAGCCACACTAATCAGGCCATTGCATCAGTTGATCAAGCCAAGACCTTTCAGAAACAGTTTTCCATCATACCGATGGATGCTGAAATAGAATTAGACAGAGTATCATGGAACTTTCTTAAGGAGGTTATTTAAGCATTTGGTATACACCATAATTTCATTAAATCGATTCTAAACCTTTGGGAAACTCTGAAAGGCCAATTATGTATCAGTGGTAGTGTATTTACCACATTTCTACTTTTAGAGGCACAAGACAATACTACCCCTCTCTCTCGCCCTATAAGCACTATATATGTAAAGCTTCTGTCAATTTCCAGCTCTGCCAATGCTTTTCCTTTATCAGTATACGCTGACAATGTCACTATATTCCTGCACATTTTACAACCCACACTACGCAGGGTAGACAATATAATCTAAGTGTTCTGTCAAGTGTCTTGAGCTACCCCCAAGACCCCATAATCACTAATTTTTCTTGCAAGTGGGAGAAAAAGAAGATCCAAGAATCCCTCACAACGAGGTTATCTTGGAATCACGGTTGCCTCAAAAATCAAATTATGTTTAAATATGACTTCACAAGTTCAGTTTCTGAAGTACTCCAGAGTCGAAAGCAAGGCAGAAGCACTCCGAGTTTTAACACCATCCGACGGATGACGGGAGTGGGCGAGTCACTCCAGGGTTGCAGTGTTCACATTGCTAAATGGACTCTTCGCTGGTGGGGCGCGCTGAGAGAGAGCCAGCGCCTACAGCTACCAGGAGCCAGTGGGGGCCGCGACGGACTGCCACCCCCTCCCCTTACCTCCGGGGGCCTTGAAAATTGCTCGCGCCTCCCGCTCCGTGGGAGACGCATCGCTGGTGGGGCGCGCTAAGAGAGAGCCAGCCCCTACAGCTACCAGGAGCCAGTGGTGGCCGCGACGGACTGCCAGCCCCTCCCCTTACCTCCGGGGGCCTTGAAAACTGCTCGCGCCTCCCGCTCGTGGTGGACTGCCAGCCCCTCCCCTTTCTGCTGGGAGGAATTTAACCATCAAGCTCCTTCCGCCACGTGGGACGCGCGTGGGCCGGCGCCGGGCTAAGCCCGGACAAAGGACGGGCCGTCTGTGGCCGTCAGGGACCAGAAGAGACCGGGCTGGGCCACGTTACTAACATTTGACTGACAAAATGTGTGTTGGGAGGTGGCTACTGTACGTTTATTGATCTCTACGTATGTTGTTTTATTTGCAGGGGTTTTCTTATTGTTTATTAATCTAGACAGTACTCGTGTTTCGTCAACTTAGGCGAAAATGAATAAACCAAAGGAAGGCAAAGGGAAAGGGGTAGCAGGTACCCTGGATGCTTTCCTAGTAAAAGCTACATCGGTAATTATAAATGAAATCAAGTTGACTGAACGCAGGCTGTCACTAGATTCGCACTTGCATCAGAGCCGCCATGTTACTCCTAGTACCATCAGCCCAAACTTAGAGGAGGGACATGTGGAAGGATGTCCAGAATTTATTGAGTGCCCCTTATCGCTGGCAGAGTCTCCTAGTATTCAAGAGATTCTGGACTCCCCGATGACAAGAAATAAATCAACTGTTACAACAAGGGCACAAAAAACCAAACAGATAAGTGGAAGTAGCCCTGCTGTTCTGGGTAGAAAATGAAAGGGCCAGATACCTAGGAAACCCCATAAACAATACATATCTAAACCCCCGGTTAAGAAAGGCACGCAAGAGAGCACTGAGTCAAGATCAGACTTAATTACTGAGAACCATGATTCTCCATTGATAAATATAACACCTACACAGATTGTACCTACTATGCATCAGAGTATGGAGGACCATTTTTGGTCTAAGATGGAAGTACTGATGAATGCCCATTTAGAACCCATTTTAACCAAATTAGTTGATATCGAAAACCGGTTGTCATGCATAGAGAGTCAACAATTAAATACTAGTACACCACAAGCAGAACTGAGGTCTGGGTTAAATAAACAAATGGGTAAAAATAGAAGTGGGGAAACTGTCACACCGGACTGTTCAGGGCAAAGTATGATACAGCTTGGGATGCCTACAATTAAGAATAAACTACAGAGGGCAGGAATCATCCCAAAAAAATGTAGACCGGAAAAAAAAACCTTTCATAGAATGTCCCCCACGCCATTTGCATGTAGACAGATCAGATTCCATCCTAAATCTGCCACCCCAAACTACACCTTATATTGTTGTCTTAGCAAACGTATGCCCATTAACAACAGGGGAAGGGGAAGACTGGCTGTCTTTGAGAAACAAATCGTTGCACCTCATTAATGTCAAGACAGGAATAAATTGTAACGTCTTGTTTCCTGAACTTATCATGGCTCGAAGGGTCGAATGGGTTGGTCCAAGTAAGAAATCACTGGAGGAGGATTGCATAGTTCTAACTTTTAGGACCCCAGGGCTAGTGAGAGCCATAATTGACAGAATGTACGGTCAAATCATGGGGAAATCAAAAATTGTGATCTACCATTGGGATTCTTTTATTACCCCCCCCCAACTGGCAACCCAACCCAATGAGAACAGAGTGCCAAAATAAAGTAAACCAGCAACCAGAGTGTCCATCATGGTATCACGTAAATCGTTTTGGCCCTCTGAGTACATTAGTGGAGGTTGACTGCCTACAAACAGGGACCCCAATAAGAAATGATGTAAAATACATGACTGTACATCATGAGGACATTAATGAGTGCATACTATTTACTGACACTTTGGGGGAAGATGGAGATCCACAGTTTTCTCATAATATAGACAACATGCGGGTATTGACTGTAGTTTCTGAGGATAATCATAACATGATAGATGTTGATCAAATAGGGGAAGGGTTTAGCATAAGTAAACAAAGTAAACATCCAGAAATGATAAGTAATCAACCTGATAGATGTACTTCCCGCCTAATCTCGTGGAATGTGGCAGGCTTCTCACGAAGATTGCTGGATGCGGTATGGATGAAATATATAAAAACTTTTGACATCATCTGCCTCCAAGAAACCTGGAGCAGAACTGACCAAAATTTGGATGGATACTACTCATTTGCTGTTCACGCTGAACCTTCATTGGCAGGGAGGGCAAAAGGTGGCCTAAAAATATAATTCGCTGAAAACACATAAAATAGTGGTCTCCCCATGGTATCAATTGATCTTGATTACAAACTTGCTTCCTGTCCCTCTGCTTCTAATACATTGGTATTATAAAAATTTTTACACTCATACTACATCTGTTATCGACGGTTTACAGGTTGAATTAGCCAAAGTGACCGAAAACTTTTCACCTCTGTGTATTATGTGATTAGGGGACTTTAACTGCACCTCATATCATCAAAGTGGGACTAAGGCTTGTGGTTTACTAGATACAAATGAGCAACCACTCGCACATTTTAAGCACACCGCACAGGGAGACGCACTGAATAACATTATCGTGATAAACGATCTTTGTATGCTAGATATGTCGACTAGTACCCCATCGGTGCCGATACCAACTTTCCAAGGGACTGGGGGTCAAAAGAGTGTAATTGATTTTGTACTGATTTCTAGTAGGTATGTTCATCTTATTGATGACTTCTTGAAGTAAATCCTGCTAGTGATCATAATCCTCTTGTCTTAATATTGAGTTCTGTTGTTGACAGGAAGCAGTCCTCCGAACAACTGATGAAATACAGTCAAAACCATGGTCTTAGATTAAAATGGGATAGGGTTGATTCCAAAAAATTGGAGGAAACCATTTTTCAGAGCTAACCATTTACAAGTGGATACTTGCCTAACGAGTACCTGTGAGCCTGAACTGATAGTTCAGAATTTTGAAGCCCTTTGTGAGAGTGTGGCTACATACCTTCTTAAACCTGCTGGGAAGGGCGACACCCGGGAGCACAAATGGTTTGATGGTGAATGCTCTTCGGCACAAACATTATTGAAGAAGGTACTACACCGAGTCCCTCGGGATAAGGAAATGGTTAAAAAGGCAAGGAGAACTTATAAGGAAACCATTGATAAACGAAAATTGGAACTAAAAAAGCAAGCCTGGGATGACCTTGAGAAAGCCTCTGATTTGAGGGATAGTATATTATTTTGGGAAGCAATAAATCGTCCTTTTCTTAGTAATGAAAAAAGAAGCATGATTGCCCATATAACCGGGGAGACTTGGGAGTCCCACTACTCTAGGATTTTTAACCCAAAGGATGCCACTTTGACAAATGAAGGTGAGGATGAAATTGATTTTAATATTGAAACTGCACAACAACTCAGTCTCTCAATTTCTCTGGGTGAAGTGGAGAAGGCACTGAGAAAAGGTATTCCCCTTAAGGCACCAGGTCCCGATGCTGTACCATTGGATCTTTTTAAAAATAATTTGGATGTATGGGCACCACTGCTGCTTAATGTCTTTAGGCAATTATTGTTGGGCGTATCCCGTCATCCTGGAAAGAGGCAGTAGTTGTGCCAATTTTCAAAAAAGGTGAAAAAAGCGACCCTTGCTGTTATAGGCCAATTTCCTTAATAGATGCCTCTTGCAAGTTAATGGGGAGAGTAATATTGGCCCATCTGGAGACATGGGAAAATTCCTCTGGCCTTATTGTGGACTCACAGTATGGGTTTAGAAAGGGTAAGGGGACAACGGAGCAAGGTCTCAATTTGGCCCTGATTATGGGTATGTACATGAAGGCCAGGGGTGTTTCTATACACCTGGCCTTCATGGACTTATCCAGTGCCTTCGACACTGTGTGTAGGGGGAAACTGTGGTTGCTAATGGAGGCTATGGGGTTTGAGGAATCTTTGGTCACTCTGTTGCGCAGACTGCATGCTGCTACTTCTGCGGCCATTAATTATGGCCCTGGGGGAAAAATGACAAGGCCTATCCCATCAACCGAAGGTGTCCGTCAGGGCTGTATCCTGGCCCCTTTTTTGTTTTTAGTTTACACAAATGGTTTAAAAGAATTTTTATTGGAAAAAGGTTCAGACTTCCCTAAAATAAACGGCAAACAAATACCTTTATTGTCCTATGCTGACGATACTGTGATAATGACTCTAACTGCAAACAGAATGTAAATATGTTTGAATGCTTTTAATGAATTTATGCTGGGTTTAGACCTTAAGGTCAATTCTACAAAATCATTCACAATGGTCAGCGGTCCAAGTGGGACAAAAACTCGTAGATTTGTTGTAGATAATCTGATCATTGAAAAAGTCCCAAATTTTAATTATTTGGGAAATCTTTTTAACAAAACTCTGAGTTTGGATCCTCTAATAACAACACGAGTACAGAAGACCACAAGATCAATAGAGGCCCTTTTTCATTTTGCAAGTAAACTAGGCTAAAAACCTATTGCTGAATTGAAGACATTGTATGAATCCAAATGCCTGCCTGTGGCGACCTATGGAGCGGGGGTATGGGGATACCATAAATGTGCTCAATTACAAGTTATGGAGAACAAGTTTTTAAAACGTCTCTTATCAGTTTCGAATAGCTCTCCAAACATTTTTTGTCACACCGAGTTGGGTTTAGATTTCGTGAGTGACATTATTCATGTGTCCCCATTACTCCTATGGGGAAAATTTGGTCCTCAGAGGATATGCAGCTTTTAAAAGAAATCCTAAAAGATTGTGTAAATTTGGATCATGCTATGCAGATCCCATGGTTGCGTTATGTGAAGGAAACCTTTAGTGAAATTGGCCTCTGAAATTGTTATGATAACCCAGACTCTATTAATTTAGATACAAAGATGGTGATTAAGAATGCATACCGTAATATCTTGGGTTCGTCAAAAAATGATGAACATCCATTACACCAGGCAGTTAAATCACAGCACCAATTTTATTTATCGTTTACTACACACACGCAATGGCGTTTTTATTTGCCCCGATTTCGATTAAAGGCACTGCACTTTCTAGTTGCTTTCCCGAAGCAAGGGGGTTGGTGTGAGAGGCTACCCCCCTGCCCATGTGATAATGAAGCCCAACAATGCACTTTGCACTTTGTGCTTTTATACACTCTTTATAAACCTCCAAGAGATCGATTTATTAAACCCATTCTAAGGGAAATTAGACCTTGTAATTTTAATCAAGGTTTTGAGTATTTAAGATTGTTACAAATTGCTGCCATATGTAGCATCATGCTTAGTTTCACTTTTTAATAGGGCACAGGGTCAGCGCTGATTTGCATATCGCCATTGTCTAACCCAGGGTGGTGTGGAGTGGAAAAACGATGGATTTGGGCCCAGATCTTTTGACTGGGGTGAATGTGTGACATTGATCCACATTCTGTCCATCACTGTTGTGTTTGCAATTACCGCTCTAAGTGTACTGGGGATGCTCAGACGTGAGTCCCAGGCACTCCACACCACTGGAGTCAAGCTAGCCGGGCTGATGAGAGGTGTTACCTCGAAACCGGGCCGTTCCTCGGATGCTTTTTTCCGTTCTGGGAAGGACATGGCTTTTGTAGTTCGGACTGGACTGTTCCCATGGGGCACGGGGTCAGCGCTGATTTGCATATCGCCATTGTCTAACCCAGGGTGGTGTGGAGTGGAAAAACGATGGATTTGGGCCCAGATCTTTTGACTGGGGTGAATGTGTGACATTGATCCACATTCTGTCCATCACTGTTGTGTTTGTAGTTTCACTAGATTGGCACTTTTAATTATGAATCGTTACTGATAGTATGTTATCTGTCTTGATACCTTGTGTCTTAAACTGAAAGAAATTGAAATTCATGGAATTGATCATTTATATGAATACATCTAGTCTATTTGCACTCAGCTTTGGCAGCTACTTTATAAAAACTAAGTGTGTTGGTGTGAGAGGCTAACCCTCTGACATATGTGTTGCAGTAGTTTGATAATGAATATTACATTTTACATCAGGTCTTTTTAGTTTACAAAATATGCAAATATGCAACTAAAGTTTGTAAAATTAAGTAGGTTGGTGTGAGAGGCTAACCAACTCATTTATGTGATATTGTAATTTAAAAATGCACAGTGCACTTTATACCTGTTAGATTATGTTTTTAGATGCTTTTTATTAGTATGTACCATGTTCTTGCTATTTTTGCCTCTTCTAGTGAAAGCTATTGAAATCTATGGAACTCATAATCCACGTGAAAATTAAGCTGGTTGGCGTGAGTGGCTAACCAACTTATATATGCAATATTATAGTTTGAAATTGCACAGCACACTCTATATTTGTTAGATTATGTCTAACAGAACTTTTAAATGTTTCTGGAGGTATATTTGATATTTGATGTTGAAGATCTCAGGAAGTCTGGAGTAATAGATTATCATAAATTGTATTTTCCCTTTTTTAATGTAATTTTATCTTCAGATCTATTGGAATGACCTTTAAGAGTTTTTTGCTTTTTTACACAGAATATAATGTTTATTGATAATGTGCTTTTGATTCCCCGTATGTTGTACGTCTGAACCTTTGGATATGAAATACCATCTGTGATTTTGTATGTTAAAAATGTATACTTTTATGATTCTTTTCGAATCGAATAAAGTTATTTATGATGATGATGATGACTTCACAAGCCTATTTCATTTTACCAAAATGCAACATGAAAGGTGGAAGAATTTACCAATATTGATAATTGGCAGGATCAACTTAATTTGAATGAACTTACTCACCAAATTCTTGTACCACTTTTGGCATTCTTCCACTATATATACCCAATAAATATTTCAAAAATGTGGATTCTTTGGATTCTCTCATTTCCAGATTCATATCGTGTGGTGCAATATCTCATAAATCTGTTAAATCATTAAAGTTACCAATTAGCAGTGGTGGATAAGCACCCCCAGACCAGAGAATATATATTTTGGACAAAATACTGAAATCGTACTAGCACATATTCTGATCATCCAGCAGAGAAATATTTACCTACAATAAATATCATGTCAAGTCAAGTTTGTGGACCCAGAATTCTTCATGAAGGACTTATACTCTCCCCAGAGGAATTGGCAAGAGATCAAACAATATCTCAAAATTCAAGTCTTTTCAAGATTACCACTTCAAGGATATAATACCAAACTTCTAACATTTTCAAGAAATAGAAATTTTATATGGCAGCAAGCAGGGGTTATACAATTTGAAGCCTTATTCGAGGACGAGGTGCTTAAATCATTCACTATTTTGCAAAAAATCATTCACTATTTTTCAGAAATAATGCCACCCACACCGAAATTAATTATTCAAATACTTGACATTTCATCATCTAAATAGGCATTATTCAGACAAACCCACTTAGACAGCATCGCATTTTTCAAATGGTTATGGTTATATTCCACCATCTGTAAAAATGTATACACTTAAGAGCTAAAATTCATGCTCGACTATCTTACGCAGTGGGCAGAGAAATCTTTCAAGTGACTATCTTCAACAATTTTAGCACATCAAACTTCACACATGTTGCTTAAGAATTATAAAACTATTACTCCCACCTGGAATAAAAACCAAACAAATAGAACAAGATATGATTTAGTGATGATATAAATGTATGTGTCACCTGCCCAACATTGAGTGGATTTTGGATTTTTCCTCCTGCGATTAAGTGATATTCTAAAGGTCATAGTAAAATTTGATCCAGGTACTATACTATTGGAGATAGAAGTAGATGAAACTGTGGTCTATGCCCTAGCCATCACTAGAGTATGAACTGCAAAAATAAATAAATGGAAAGTTCCCAAAATGCCCATCCTATTTGAATGGTGGAGAGAAATCAGCAAAATGTTAGAAATCTTTACATCAAATGTGGGACATTTAAAAAGAGATCATTGCAGAAAATATATATTTTCACAAACAGTGTACCCGAACACACCTGTCCATATTTCCATGGTAATAACAAGCTTTGTTTTACCATCATTTAAGATGTTGTTATCCATAGAATTCCCTGTAGCACCTGAATCCACCAATAGATCGATGGAAACCCTATGGGTCCTCTCTAACTGTAGCTTGACAGATATGTGGAAATGTTTACTGGAAATTTGATGAATGGTATTGTCAGGAATCACACCCTTGCATCAGTCTGGCATATGGACTTACATACACCATTAAAGACACGAGTGATTGTCAAGCCTCAATTAGTCAATCTCTGGTATGATTTAAAATAGAGTTGCAGTCACCTAAGATGGCCGCCGCTATGGCCACATGGTTGAGAGCACACCACACAGTCTAGTTGATCCCAGAAGTGCGCGAGATTCTATCTGCGCACTTCAACTGAAGTTTGTCACAGGAGACATCGTTTGTTGGAAGCTCCGCATTTATTAATCATAACGGGAGTTTGTTATTTCATTAGAATAGCTAAGAAGCAGTTTCAATTTGAGTACGTCATTCTCGGGACTCAGTTCGAGTCTTATTTCGAGTTCCTTGTTAAGTCGAATCTCCGACATCGAGCAGCAGCGCAACGGAGTTTCAACTTCCTGTCAAGGCGACACCTCGAAGAACAGAGTCTTCTTCCCAGAGTCAAGTTAACTCATAGTCACCTAAAAATAAGAAGCAGTTTGCGGCATCGTTGGAGAATCCTCTTCAGGTTCTTCTAAGACACCGTTCAGCAGAAAGTCTTGAAGTAATCTGGTACTGTAAATTGCAGCGTCTTGCTAACTGTTATTTAGCCTCGTCCTTACCGGCATTGCGCTTTCCTATTTCTTCCCTTTCCCTGTCTTTCCTACCTTGTTCCTTTTTGCGCGCCTCCTCAGGATTTGGACTGGCTAAAGACTACGTCATTGTAAATATTGCGGAACTCGTTCCTGAGAGAACCACAAATCATTTAAAGAAGCGAGGAGACATTAAGGTATTCATCTTAAGGGTTAC
The DNA here is from genome assembly GCF_964261635.1 of Lissotriton helveticus. Classification (NCBI taxonomy): domain Eukaryota; kingdom Metazoa; phylum Chordata; class Amphibia; order Caudata; family Salamandridae; genus Lissotriton; species Lissotriton helveticus. Next base: position 1,212,494,197 of record NC_136067.1, on the reverse strand, counting down.
CCATTAACAAGTAGATAATTGATAGACCCCTGTTAAAGTTATTTCTCTTTATTTTAGAAAGCTGACGTCTCCTCAAGAAACCACTACATACTTACACATAGAAGAGGGGCAAATACTTCAAACACAGCTGGTAGGATAATTGCTGATTTAGATAATAGAGATAATTTGTAGAAAGTTGTTAGTGTTGCTTATGTCCCTTTTGTCTGTGCATTAGGCATCCTACAAGTAGCAGAGACTCGAAGCAGAAGATACCTGCAACATTGCCAGAGCTCGCTGTGTGTGGAGTGTCTCTTCTCTCTCTCTCTCCAACTCCCCTTTCCCCCCTGTTGGTGACATAGCTTTCAAAATCTGTTGCACTGGTGGGCGGGCATTGGGAACAACGTCGATTCTGCTCCTGCAAAGAACTTGGCATCCTGACAGATTGAAGTGCCCAAGAATTTTCTTTGCCTGAGCAGAATGGCTGAAGGGCTCAATTTCAAAGCATTAGGTGAGATGTTAGCCAGGATTCAACGTGAAATTAGTGAAGTTAGGGAGGAAAATAAAAATTTAAAACAAGAAATGGTAGCGTCTCGCCAAGAAACCCGAGTTTTGTTTCAAAGGGTAGATGGGTTGGCCATGGGGAACCCCGTCTCTAGTACTACTGTCTCCTCTAAGCGTTTATCTGATACCGACCCAAAAACAGTGGCTCAGGTCATCCATTCTGTTTCTCCTCTTATTCCACTAGCCGCCCCAGAAAGATTTCAAGGGGACCCACAGAAGGCCCAATTATTTTTAACGCAGTGTTCCTTGCATTTTATGTGTAGACCTACCCTCTTTCCAGATGCACAGTCTAAAGTAGCCTTTGTCCTGTCGTATTTGGGGGGTGACGCTGCTAATTGGGCCATGCCTTTGATTACTAATGATGACCCCTTTCTTTATAATTTTGATTCTTTTAAGACGGAATTCCTTCAAATTTTTGACAGAAGAAGGGTATCCCAGGCCACTGATAATGAGTTATTAGAGCTGCGTCAGGGATCTAAAGATTTACTCTCCTACTTGACGCAATTCAATAAATTAATTCTAGAAACTAATTGGCCGGAAGAAAAGAGAGCTGCTCTTTTTTACAGAGGACTGCGTGATGAACTCAAGGACATTTTGGCTCAAATCCCAAATCGACCAACGCAATTATCAGCTTTAGTAGATCTGGTCTTAGAGTTAGATTTTCGTAACTCTGAACGTAAAGGAGAAAAGAAGAAAGACTGGAAGGTGAATTTTCCACGATTTGACAGAGTGCGAACTGAAGGAGAAAGAGCAAAGAATGATTCCGAACCAATGCAGGAGCAGTGCGGGGACCATTGAGCAAGGGAAAAAAAGAACAACGGAGATTGAAAAGATTATGTCTTTATTGTGGAATCTCTGGGCATTATGTGAAGGAGTGCCCAAAAAGACCAAAGACTCCGATTAAGGGAAACGCCTTGAACCATCAGTAGAAGGAGTCGCTCTGATGGCGAAAGATGAGAAGACGACTCCAGAATCTCATTTAATTATGAATACCTTACAGACAATTATTCCTCATATCATTCTTCATATGACTTTAAAGTTCAGAGAAAAAGAAATTTTGGGAGTAGTCATAATGTTGGATTCCGGAGCCACTGGAAATTTCTGCGACCTAAAATATGCTCAAAGGATAGGAATTCATGCTATTCGAAAAGAAATAAGTGAACCTGTATGTGCAGTAGATGGGACAAATTTATCTTCAGGCCCAATTACAAGTCATACTGAAGTTCTGAAATTAATTCAAGCTGATGGGCATCGGGAGAAATTACAATTTAATTTAATCGATGCTCCACAATTTCAACTTATTCTAGGATTACCATGGTTGACAGTTCATAATCCCACCATTGACTGGGAGAATTGAACAGTTCAGATGAAATCAAAATTTTGTATGGAACACTGTTATTCAATTGAAGAAAGGTCGGTTGAACCCTCACTTGCTGCTTCGCTTTCGTATGGAGGACAGTCCATTGGAGTGATTGATTCCGTGAGCATTCCTGCAGAGTATCAAGATTTTGAAGCAGTTTTTAGTGAGCAAGAGGCAGAAGTGCTGCCGCCGCATCGTTCTTACAACTGCACCATCGAACTGGAGCCTGGAGCGGTACTTCCATGTAGCCGTATATATGCATTGACCGAGGCGGAAAATGATCATCTGAAGGAATATCTTGATTGTTACCTAAAAAATGGTTTTATTCAACCTTCCCAGTCGCCTGTATCATCACCTCTTTTCTTCATTCCTAAAAAGGAAGGAAATCTGCGGACTTGCATTGACTATTGTGCACTAAATCAGGTGACGATAAAGAATCGTTACCCTCTTCCATTGATATCTGTTTTGTTAGACCAAATTAAAGAGGCTCAGATTTTCACAAGACTTGATTTACGTGGGGCCTATCATTTAGCGCGGATGAAAGAAGGTCATGAGTGGAAGACAGCATTTAGGACTAAGTTTGACTTATTTGAATATCTTGTTATGCCCTTTGGTCTTTGCAACGCCCCTGCCGTCTTACAGCATTTCATAAATGATGTTATGGGAGACTTGCTTGATAAAGTAGCTATTATCTTTTTGGATGACATCTTGGTATATTCCAAAGATTCAAAGGATCATTCAGACCATGTGAAGATGGTGCTTGAACGCTTACGAAATCACCATTTGTTCGTAAAACTGGAAAAGTGTGTCTTCAGTGCGACTAGAGTTGAATTTTTAGGATTTGTTTTATCCCCACAAGGAGTCATCATGGATCCGAAAAAGGTACAAGCAGTGGAAGACTGGCCATTGCCTAAAGAGGTGAAAGAAATTGAAAGATTTTTAGGATTCGCCAACTTCTACAGACATTCCATCCAAGGATTTTCTCAACTGATTGTACCAATCACTCATTTACTGAAGAAAGGAGTAAGATTTGAATGGTCAAATGAAGCTGAATTAGCCTTTCAGAGTTTGAAGAAGAAATTCATTTCCGCTCCCATTTTGATGCATGCCGATCCTTCCGAACCATTCTTTGTAGAAGCAGATGCTTCTGATCAAGCTATTGGAGGAGTACTTTCACAGAGACATCCAACTACTGGGCAGCTTCATCCTGTCGCTTATCGTTCCTGAAAACTGAGTCCCGCGGAAATTAATTATACAATCGCTGAGAAGGAACTTCTAGCTGTCAAGGATGCTTTTGAAGATTGGAGGCACTATTTACTAGGTGCAAAACACACAGTCACTGTATTCTCAGATCATAAAAATCTTCAATTTTTAAAGACCGCAAAGACCTTAACTCCTAGACAATTATGTTGGTCTTTATATTTTGCTGATTTTGACTTTGTTATGGAAAAGCGGATGCTTTATCTCGAATAAATACTGAAGAGAATGAACATCCTGTAGAACCGCAACTCATCATCTCTGAATCTAAGATCATTGGAGCTCTATCTGTTGGTAATTTCCAAGATGAAGTTCGGAGCTATCTATCGTTGGAAGAAATTCAAGAATGGAGCAATCAAGGACCTGTTCGGAAGATACAGCAACAGTTACCATATTTCAAGGAAGCCTTATATCTTCCCACTACCATCTTACAACAAAAGGCTCTTCAAGTTTGTCATGATTCACCTCTGGCGGGCCACAAAGGAATTTCTACAACTCTTGATTTGGTACAGCGTTATTTTTGGTGGCCTGGTTTACCTTCTGATGTCAAAAAATATGTCCAATCCTGTGGGTTATGTGCTCGAGGCAAACCTTGTAGACAGTCCCCTCAGGGAATGCTGCAACCCCTTCCTACTCCAACCCATCCTTGGCACACTGTCTCTTTGGACTTTATAGTATATTTACCCCTCAGTAAAGGACACAACACTATTCTTGTGATTGTAGACACTTTCACAAAGATGAGTCACTTCATCCCTTTACCTGGATTACCTACTGCCACAGAATTAGCCCGATTATTTCGTGAGCACATAGTCAAGTTACATGGAATTCCAAAGGTAGTGGTATCAGATCGGGGTTCTCAATTCATTTCGCATTTCTGGAAGGCATTCTTAAAAGGGCTTGGTGTAGAGATCAGACTATCTACCAGTTACCATCCTGAGTCAGACGGAGAGAATGAATCAGGAACTTGAGCAGTATCTCCGCTTGTTTCTTCTGGAAGGGGGTGGGGAGTGGTCAGATTTGTTGTGAATGGCAGAATTCGCATGTAATAATGCGAAGAGTGTCTCCACTGGTTATTCACCATTTTATTTAAACTATGGCCGTCATCCTAACCCTTTCCAGACAACAGAGTATCTTGACGTTCCTGCAGCAGAGAATCTGATTAAAGACTTAGCTTCCCTCCATAAATCTGCAGAACAAAATTTGATTAAGGCTAAAAGAACATATAAAACATGTGCTGATAGACACCGTAAACCTGCACCACAATATCAAGTAGGAGATCGAGTTTGGTTATCCTCCCGCAATCTCCATTTGAACGGCAACAGGAAGTTTCAACCTAGATTTGTGGGTCCATACACTATTGAAAAGGTTTTGGGGCCGGTCACAGTAAAATTGAAACTTCCTGCTAACATGGGTATTCATCCTGTTTTCCATGTCTCTCTGTTGAAAAAGATTACTTCTCACATCAGATTAGTTAGACCTCCAGAACCTTTGCACTTCTCTGATCATTCTGAGTATGAAGTCAAAGAAATATTGGATTCTAAAATCCGTAAAGGGAGAATTCACTGTTTGATAGATTGGAAGGGATATGGTCCAGAAGAGCGATCTTGGGAACCAATCGAAAACATCCATGCTCCAAACCTGTTAAAACGATTTCATGTTCAACACCCATCTAAACCAAGACCGATAACTCGGTCTTTGAGAGGGGGTACTGTCAGAAATCACACCCTTGCATCAGTCTGGCATATGGACTTACATACACCATTAAAGACACGAGTGATTGTCAAGCCTCAATTAGTCAATCTCTGGTATGATTTAAAATAGAGTTGCAGTCACCTAAGATGGCCGCCGCTATGGCCACGGTGGTTGAGAGCACACCACACAGTCTAGTTGATCCCAGAAGTGCGCGAGATTCTATCTGCGCACTTCAACTGAAGTTTGTCACAGGAGACATCGTTTGTTGGAAGCTCCGCGTTTATTGATCATAACGGGAGTTTGTTATTTCATAGAATAGCTAAGAAGCAGTTTCAATTTGAGTACGTCATTCTCGGGACTCAGTTCGAGTCTTATTTCGAGTTCCTTGTTAAGTCGAATCTCCGACATCGAGCAGCAGCGCAACGGAGTTTCAATTTCCTGTTAAGGCGAAACCTCGAAGAACAGAGTCTTCTTCCCAGAGTCACGTTAACTCATAGTCACCTAAAAATAAGAAGCAGTTTGCGGCATCGTTGGAGAATCCTCTTCAGGTTCTTCTAAGACACCATTCAGCAGAAAGTCTTGAAGTAATCTGGTACTGTAAATTGCAGCGTCTTGCTAACTGTTATTTAGCCTCGTCCTTACCGGCATTGCGCTTTTCCTATTTCTTCCCTTTCCCTGTCTTTCCTACCTTGTTCCTTTTTGCGCGTCTCCTCAGGATTTGGACTGGCTAAAGACTACGTCATTGTAAATATTGCGGAACTCGTTCCTGAGAGAACCACGAATCATTTAAAGAAGCGAGGAGAAATTAAGGTATTCATCTTAAGGGTTACCCATTAACAAGTAGATAATTGATAGACCCTTGTTAAAGTTATTTCTCTTTATTTTAGAAAGCTGACGTCTCCTCAAGAAACCACTACATACTTACACATAGAAGAGGGGCAAATACTTCAAACACAGCTGGTAGGATAATTGCTGATTTAGATAATAGAGATAATTTGTAGAAAGTTGTTAGTGTTGCTTATGTCCCTTTTGTCTGTGCATTAGGCATCCTACAAGTAGCAGAGACTCGAAACAGAAGATACCTGCAACATTGCCAGAGCTCGCTGTGCGTGGAGTGTCTCTTATCTCTCTCTCTCCAAGTCCCCTTTCCCCCCTGTTGGTGACATAGCTTTCAAAAGCTGTTGCACCGGTGGGCGGGCATTGGGAACAACGTTGATTCTGCTCCTGCAAAGAACTTGGCATCCTGACAGGTATTTCCTAAATCTAAGAATACCTTTTTGTCTCAAACACCCAGAAATTTGGTCTCAGCTATTACAACTGCAATAATACCTCACCTGTCCTCATGTTTGTGACATAGCGATTGCACCATACTCCCAAAGTAGAGATGCACTGCTGCAATCCTTACAACCCCCCTTCTATCCTGCTGCTGCTGCTACCCCACATCATGGTAGGACTGCACTGATGATGGGTGAGGCTGTGTTGTAGCATTGAATCTGCCCTAGGGCATTGGCAGTTGTGGCCCCTGGCAGAATTTCTCAGTGTTGAGGTGGCACATATACTATTGAGCGTTGGAGGTGGTGAGTGTGCTAGCCTAGACCTCATCAACAGACTAGAAGCCTAAGGCTTTCCTTTTGCTTGGCTGGTCTATGCAACACTGAATATGGATGAACTGGACTCTTTGATCTGGAGTCTGCCTCTTGCTTGGGCGTGGGTCACGACTCACATTTCATTATAAGCTCTGCATATGGGGGTACATGCTGCAAGCTGATTTGTGAACACCCCATGCAGCTATCCTGCCTCAACATGCAGCTTATTGTGTTGATAGTAGATTCAATACATCCTTAAGAACACCCATCTGACTTTTCTTGTGGCCTGCCCTAAATGACGCACTTCGCAATATTTCCCCGCTTGGAGGCATGAGGCTCATTCTACACTAACTCACTTCGATGTATGCATAGTGAATTTGAGTGCAGCACTCTATTCATATTCCCGGGTGCATCGCTGTTGAAGCCCCTTCATGGAGACTTTGCAGCAGGGTCAGGACAGTTGCCCAGCAAGACCCACATTGTGCATTTGCCCCAGCCATGGGTAAGGGAGCACAGCAGGAGGGAAACTTTCCTTTCATACCAAGAAAACTCCGTTATGGATAGAGTCTGCTATCACTATTTTAAATCAGGCACATGATGTGGTGAATGATGAACTCTTGGAATCCATAATGACTATCCTTATTGATCTTAATGCAGGACGGCACTCTATTGATGCCAAGATTAACTCCAAGGCTGCCCGCCTTGACTGACTTCCGTATATCATGTATACGCAGTTGGCATGGTCCATGGAGCTGAATTGCGAATTTCGGAACTCAAGTACAACGGCATGCCTATTAGAGCCAAAGTTGTTAAACTTGAAAAGCAGCTCCTGGCCATTTCAATGGAGAATGTAGATCTAGAAGCACATTATAAAAACATTCGCCTCATGGGTATCACTGAATCAACCAACACTGAACACATGGACACGTATGTGGTGACCTCTCTGATTTCATTATTTGACTGTCAGGACTTCTCTGCAGCATTCCTCGTGGAATGGGTGCATAGGTCTCTGGGGCCTTGTCTCCTTCTGGTGCTCCGCCAAGACCCATTATTGCCAGGCTCCTTAATTATCAGGAACACAACACTGTCCTCCATCTGGAATGGGAAGAAGACTGGCTTCAACATCAGGGTTTGATGATTTCCAGATTTCCAGACTTTACTGCTGGTGAAAGTTCACAGAGGTCTAAAGTCTACTTCAGGAAGGGGCATTCGGTAATCTATACTTTATCCTGCAAAGCCCAAGATGGACATTGAAGGCAAGGCCCTTATTTTTCAGCATGCCCTAGAGGCCCTTTAATTCCATCAGGTCTCTTCCTACTTTACGTCTGCATCCTCAACGAGTCCCAAAGGGAGCTTCCATTCCGCTCCCCGTCCCCAGGCTGGCACCTTAGAGGACCAATTTGTTAAACCTTTGTAACCAGCTCCATTTTGATCTCTTTTTTGTCTTATACTGAATTGGGTCCTCTATGTCCATATTCGCAGCTGAAGTTGGCTCTCAGATTGTCTATGCTACCCCAATTCTTGAACTGGGATTTTTGGGGCTGAGGAGACGTCACGGGCAGTGTTTTCCCTTGTACGCTTTTCGACTGTTTGTGTCTGATTCTTTATGTACCTCTCCTAAGAATGGTGACACAACCCATGGTGTGTAACACCTGCAATATGTCGATTTTCTCATTTTGGGAGTTTTAAGTTTGGGGTTTAGCACCAAATGTTGGGAAATTCAGTGTGTGTGAGGGTTGAGAAGGGGTAACACTGTTAGCCGCCCAAATCCTCTGCTGGTTAATGCACATATTTGCCCAGGGCTATCTAAAGCTTTCATTCCACCTCATGGTGTGGAATGTACAAGGCCTGAATGACTGTCATAAGACTAGTAGGGTGCTGGCCTATCTGGATCTTTGTAACACAAAGAAGTTAGGTCCTTATTGGACGTGGACAAGGCTGGACCGTTTATAATTGCAAAAAACACACAAACGCCTAGACCACTCTTTTTTTAAAAAGAACAAAAACAATTAATGAAGGTCAAGAATACTCTTTATTGAATTCTGACCTGGTAGTTATATTTTATACCTTTGACTTCTTTTTTTACTTTCAAAGTTTTTTTACATATATATTCATTAGCAAAGATAGGACAAACTGTACATATATTTTCAATACTTTACAAACCAATTCATAAACCAAACATGTCACAATATATCTACACAAACTCAAAAAAACATCATCACAACAAAAAACACATTAAATTGATGTGTACTTGATCTCAATAAATGAGAGACAAAATCAAAAGGAGGAAAAGAAAGGCAGGAAGGAAGGTGAGCATAAGGACTGGAGTCAAATTAATGATACTCTTTCATGATGTTAAAGCTAACAAATAGTTCTTGTAAGTAAATTATTCCTTCAAATGTGCCTCCAAGTAGGCCTGTGCCTCCAAGTATGCCGACGCGTTTCGATTACAGGAAACCAGTTCCCGGAATCTCATCAGGGCCTTTTTTCTTTTGTCAGATTTTGGCGGTGGACTGTGAAAGATTGTCTTGTTGTGGAATATTACGCCCCTTTATATGCCATGGTTATCATGGACTCATTTGCCTCATTTCCCCCCTTCTTCTAACAATGCCAACCCTGGGTTTTCAAACCTGGTATGCTGGAAAAAGGGAAATAAGGGGAAGGCTCCCAAAACTTCACCCTTTGATTATACTGAGAAACCTCCTCCTTCATTCTACCGCAGACCCTTTTCCCATGTCCTTCTGTTCACACAGAGAAGACTAAAACCAGCTGAGGCAGGTGAGGGCTTAATCACTAGACCATTGTTCAATTTACCCCATTCATTAACCACACCAGGACAGAAAGGGAGTCCAAAATTCATATCTATTTTTCCCCTGATCCAAAATATCCCACTTAGCAATATATTTCATAGATTTCAGCCAACCATCCACCGTTGGGGGAGCTGGAGATACCCATAGTTTACAGATATCCCTGCGCACCAAGAGCACAGCATAGAAAACCAACTTAGCACTGTCCTTGGTGACAGTACATTGCAGTTCCAATCTTCCAAATATAACCAATGCAGCACTTACCTTGATCTGCAGATTTAATACACTGGACAGGCAACTACTTACTGCCTCCCAAAAAGGTCTGAATCCTCGGGCAGTATATAAACATGTGCAGATCATCTTCATTCAGACTGCCACAATTAGGATACGCCACCACTCCTCCTGACCCAAATTTGGATAGCCTTTGTGGCGTCCAGTAATCCCTATGCATTGTAAACAGATTGTTCCTCCTCAGATATGCACGTTTAACTGTCTTATAAAGCATAGACATTGATACTTGCCATTGGTCTTCCAGTGCGGTCCCTGGCAAGCATCCTCCCAACAGATCCTCCGGCAATGTAAAAGCGCCGTCTTCCGTCTCAAGCATCAGCCAATACCACATTGCAATTTCCTTTGTGAATACCACGCTGGACAGAACTTTTTCCTTAAGTTTGTTAGGATCTCCTATTTTTTTGCCCAACGCCAAGTGACAACTTTGGATCTGGAGGAGTTTAAATCTCGGAAACATAGGACCTATCACCTGCTCGCACCAACCCCCTGAAATTAACTGACCGCCTGGCAATAATTGTTTTCACCTTAATATACCTGCCTCTTTTAAAGGTAAAGCCAGTATGTCCATAGTCCTTTCCAGAGAACCTGGTGCATTTCATATCGGGGGAAACTGGCTAAAGTAAGGAATTTTTGGGGCCTTTCTAATTTTGTACCACATTCCCACCATGTCCTTTAAAATACTTACCTAAATTTCTGGACTACCTTGATGAGATTCCACTGGTGTGGTTGGAGATTGGGCACTGTAAATTTGTCCATCAGCCTATCACTCTCAAGGAGATTATCTATTGACTCAATGGCTGGCATTAAGGCCCCAGGTGGCAAAGGGCTTATTTCCGAATTTTATGTAAAAAAAACATGTGTTAGCCCCTAATCTCATTGAGGTCTATACAGAAGTGCTGCAGGAAGGGGAGCTGCCCCTCGATGGCTGAAGCACTGATTACCCTGCTTCCTAAGCCTGGGCAAGACCCCACAAAGTGTGCATCTTATCTTCCTCTTTCATTGATGAATTGCTTCAAATAATCCTTGCACAATACTGGCCACTAGGCTACCTCAGCTCCTTGAATACATGATTGCTCCAATGCACTCTGGATGTGTCCCTCACAGGTCGACAGCATTCAACCTGTATAGGGTTTTCGCATTCCTCAAACAGATTGGTCCGGAGGTTAAAGCAGTGGCGCGCTACTCAATGCCAAAAAGGTTTCAGCTCTCTCAAATGACCTTTCCTCCATGAAACCCTACGACAATATGGCATACCCAATAATATTCTTGCCCTGATTTGTCTATTATACACACCCCCAACTGCGCGCACCACATTTAATATCTGGCGTTTATTCCTAAATGCCTGGCGTATTTTCAACAGAATGAGGGACCCATCAGGGATGCACCCTCTCTCCTTTGTTATATATATTAGCAATGGACCCCTTAGCCAGGCAGATGCAGGATAACCATATCCAAAGAGGTCTCTCCATTCAAGGTGGGTATCCATTGCTGTCCATTTATGCCAACAATATATTGTTATTTGTGTAGGACCCGGAGGTTAACTTGGTTTCATTGGTCTGACAGATTGTCCAATTCAACACTTACTCTGGAATCTCAATTAATTGATCAAAATCGGACCTCTTCCCTCTTACTGACAGCACTATGCCTGTTGCTTTGGAATACTCTGTCAGCTGGGTGACCGATTCAGTTAAATATCTGCCCATCTTCTTACATAGGCAGCTGGAGCATGGTCAGGCTTAATCACAGGCCAGTATTAGACAACTTAACGCACCAGCAAGATTTATGGCTATGGCTTCCCACTTTCTCTGGCTGGAAAGGTAGCTCGGATTATTATGGTGGTTCTACCTAAATTACTCTATTTATTCACAAACATCCCTATACCCCTGAATTAACAGTTTTTACCACGCCCCGTGCCTTCTTAATGCAGCTACTTTGGGCAAATAAATAAGCCCAAGTTGCCTGGGACATGTTGGTTCTGCCATTTGATTGTGTGGGATTCGAGATCTCCAGCCCCTAAATCTACTATTTAGTGGTGTCGTGTGAGTTTAACATTTTTTAGTTCCACTCCGATGCACACATTTCATATCTTATTCCGGAATGGGCCTAAACCCGGCAAATTCTGTTGACTTCACTATTACCAATGGGCTTGTCCAAACTACTTAGAGAGATATATATGGATGACATTACCTGTTGGGCCTAGAAAACTTTGTGTGGCAAGGCCAGTATGGCTGATTACCTGCTCATTCAATTACATTCCAATCCTGTTTTCCCATCTATACTCAAGAGTATAGTGCAGAATATGTTATTGAAAATTAGTCTGATGGAAATGGATCAACTTTACATTAATGGCATATTTTTATCCTGAGCGTAATATGCTCCTGAGGCAATTCTACTACCATAGATATATTTATATATGCCCGTCTACGGGACACGGTGAAGAAGACATGGCCTTTGTTCCCACGAGAAGCCACTACATTTTTTTCTCTAACACAGTTTATTACATCTGCGGACATCACTCGCTGGGTCTCTAAACTATAGTGCCTGGTGTCCAAACCCTGGACGGCCAAGTCTGATATGGTCAGGAAGTCCTGGAAGCTTCGTATGGCCCTATCCACTGAACTACATTATACATTTCTCCTTGGGGTCTTTATCAGACAGAGAAAACAACATAGGGCCAACCCTTCACTCCCTCATAGCTGCCGCCACTGCAGGCAGGCGCAAGCTGAATTTTTAAATCTTGCCTGGGAATGCCCCTTGATCCTAAATGATTGGTGGGGGATCCTGGCTGTGATAACGGACATGATGAAACATACTTTACGGATAGACCCACTGATAGCCCTAATGGGGTATGTCAAGGAGATTCCAGTAGGAGTTCTGCACCTCACAGCGATGGCCATACTAATGGCTAAATGAAGAGTGGCAATGAATTGCGGCCATGTTGGAATTCCTACTGTTGCTGATTGGCTGCGGGATATGGTGCTCTATAATGACAGAATTCAAATCTATTCACTAATGCAAGCACCTACATCACATCCCTGAGATACATGGGACCCATACCAAATTTATATCCTTCATACCACATCTGATGACCAGCTGGCCCAGTCACAAACGGACTCAGACTAGGACACTGTGCCTCATGCTATGCATGCTCATCACAACATTATTTTGGGTCTCTGACCTAACCGCTTTCAACTGTGTCCTAATGTATGTCTGGATAGGCAGTATGCTTTTTTATCATAATTGCTGCTGTTTGTAGCATGGGTTCCTGCTCGTTGCTTCCTATGTGTAATGCACTGTATGGTACTGAAATAAATATTGCATTACTTTTTTTTGTTAAAAATGGTTTATTGAAGAAAGTAGCAAAACAGTACTGTTAGACTTGGCATCTTTTGGGCTGTTTCCCCCGAGTTTTTGCTTTCTGCCCTCCCAGTTTTGACTCTGTTTTTGCTGGTATAACGTTTCTGCTCGCTTTTCGCACTCCTGATCAGTGGTAAATCGCTGGTGCTCCTGTGGTAAATTGTGGTATGATTGGATGTGTGACTAACTTGTCAGTCCCCAGTAAAGGGCACTGCGGGTGCCAGTGCTTGTGAGTCAACAGACGCAACCTTTAGCGAGGGTGCCTTTTTCATTCTGAGTTCATAGAGGTCACTTTTAGAAAGTGGGTATTATTTTGCTCGGTCATCCCGTGTGCCTCTGCTGGAATGTGGATTGCCAGTCTGGTTTTTGCACGACAGATGGATGGGAAGCAGGGTGGCTCCCAATAGTCTAGGTAGGTCAGGAAAGGGCTAAATAGACCTAGGTTACGATGGGGGAAGAGGGAGGAGACATCCTTGCACCTCAAAGGGCCTGGCATGCCTCTTGCAAAGCTGTCTCCACCTCTTGCCAGGAATTCACGCCAGAGAAGGCCCAACGGGTTCTGGCCGGACACCGACATCCTCTGCCTGGCAGATCAAAGGATTTTTGTGTACAAATACCGGGTCCCAGACCCCTGAACTTTAGAACTCATCTGGATCAAGAAGACTGCCAAGAAGAAGAGCCGGAGAAACTGCTAAAAGGAACGACCGCTTTGCTGCGGGCTTTGCTGGGCTGACCTGCAGTGGATGTTTCTGTCTTGGGCAGTGAAAGGCCTTAACTGGACTTTCTGCAACCAAATTAGAGAGACTCTCTAAGGGCTTGAGGTAGAGCTTTCCCCCTGTTCACGAAGTCTCAGGAACAGCAAAGACTTCAGGTTCTCCGACCTGCAGCACTGGGTACTGTGTGTTTTGTGCTACAACCCGAAGAATGCCACTCGACGACGTCTATGATGACCTTGTCGAACTCGTGTCCAGAAGGCACCACAGAGGGCACCGCCGCAATGCCGCACCGCGACCCTGGTCTCGCCGGCTGACGCCATCACCGAGCCACTGCTTGCACCTGTGTGCCCCGCACTCAGCTCCGCCTTGCTTCACGCCGAAGCTTTGGCACCGCAGAGGGCACCGCCACCATGCCACACCACGACCCTGGTCTCACTGACAATGCCTGCTTATGCCCTCACCGAGCCGCTGCTCACACCATGACCGGTGGGCCCGCACTCTGCACCGCCTCGCTACACGACGACACCGTGGCCTTCCTGACGCCATCACTTCCCACCGAAATTGACACTGCTGCTTGCACCGTGGTTCGGGAGCACTGCTCGTAAGTTACATGATGCACCGCCCTCATCCCATACCTCAGCCTTGGCCCACCGAAGCCAGTGTCTTTGACTCTAGTTCGTCAGCCGGTGACAGCACTTCAGCAACGACAATGTTGCTGCTTGCACCGTGACCTACTAGCACCGTGACGAGCACCACCTCGATCTCGCACCACGACCCTGGTCTCCCCGATGATGCCATCTGATGTCGCCACCGAGCCGCTGCTCGCACCGCGACCTGGCGGAACCGCACGCTGCACCACTGCGCTTCACACCGCAGCACTCAACGCCTGTTGGCACCAGCGCTCCGGATCCCATCAGAAAGGAGCTCGACCTGCAACTCGAAGTTACTTCAAGGGCCCCATCGCCCGGCATTTATACACTGCCTTTAGGATAAGCCTAGCTGCTCGTGCCAAGCTACCAAGGGGGTGAGCAGGGGTTATTTTAGGAGTGTACCTCCATTATCATGAGTAGAGTGGTGGTTTCTGCCTTGCTTTGACGCAAGTCTCAGCTAACCAGAAATCCCATTTCTAACAAGTACAGAGAGAAATAATATGCATCTCATCAAGCATTATGTGAACACAATAAATAAAACAATCTAACAATATACCTTTAGTGTAAACCTACAGAGAAAACCATAATGCCTTGAGTCATAAAAAAAACATAATAATACAAAACCTTTATTTAATAATTGTTTAGAATGAAGATGAGAGAAGAAAGAGAGAGAGATGAGTAAGAAGAAAAGGAGAAAGGAATGAGAAAAATAAGAAAATTAAGTACAAGGATAGAGTAACATAGGGCCCGATGTAGGTGGTCAAATACCGGTCGGTAACGGTGAAATTCAGGAAATTTCACCGTTACCGACCGGTATTTAGGCATTCGTGATGTAGGGAAGGATTCGGTAATAAGGAATCGGTAAATACTGTTTCCTAATTGGCCTTGCATTTAAAAAATCGGTAATACCGATTCTTTAAATGCAATGTAGAAAGCACATAAAAGAGTGCTTTTGGGCCTTAAGGAATCGGTAATTACCACCAACTTCAAGTTGGTGGTAATTACCGAATTCCTTTAAAAAAGCACTTTGTTGCTTTTTTTTAAGTGCCATGTGGCACACATCCATGCCCTTAGGGCATGCATGTGTGCCACATATGCACACAGTCACATTTCAGGGGTGCAACAGGGTGTCCTTTGGACACCCTGGCACCCTTGAAATACCTCCCTGTATTACAGATTCGGTAATACCGAATCGGTAGTACCGAATGTCTTCACATTCATTCCTATGGGCCTCCAAGCCCATAGGAATGAATGGGTAGGTATTCATTATTACCGGATCTCAATTACCGATTCGGTAATAACGAATATTAAGAATTCAGTATTTTTTTCCGAAAGCAGAATGCAGTAGTCGTACCTTGTTGTTGCTGTTCCCTCTTCTGTGAGCCTGTGAACAAGGACGAGAGGCATCCAAAACGCGTCAGGCCGGTGCTACTACGACGCGTGTAGGGATACTGTCACTCTGCAGTCTTCAATAAATGAATGGAATTAACCCCCTGTGAGTGGCGTCTCTATCGAGGGCAACCTTCTTTTTGTGGATATATATATAGGATGTCTTCCCCTTTGAGGAAAAATCAATGGGAGAGGTAGAAGGCAATGGAAAGATTGATGAGGAAGAAAGTTGCGAATGGAACTTAAGAATGGTGTGCCTAATACGATTGTATTGAACCTCATAGAAGGGATGAAACACTGTATTTAAGTTGAATGTCCCTAAAGTTTAACACAGAATCATTTGAAATGATATGGTCAAATAGTATTATTCCTTTATCAATCCATTCCTTCCAATAGAGGGCCAGATTTTTCATTTCAGTGTGTTTATTATATCATATCGTGTTTATAGAATATTCTCTAATGGAGAATAAGAATTAAGTACTAGAGGAGTAACCACGGAGAAAGAATGTTGAAGTAGGGGAGTAAAGAATGTCCTAGGGGCTCGAGAGATTTGGACCGCCTCCATAAGTGAAAAAGGGGCAGTATAAACTTGTTCCAATTGGCCTCCTACTGTACATTCGTCCAGAGAAGGAACTGAAAATAGGTCTAAATTTGCATGAGAGAAAAAGCAGAGTGTTATCTTCTGAGATCAGGGAAATTAACCTCACCCTCGTTCCTTGCTTGTTGAAGGCTTAATAAAGATATTCTTGATTAGTATTTGATCCATAAGAAGGATTGAAGTAAACGATTAATAGACTTAAAAAAAATAGAAGAAGCCTGACAGGAAGCATGCAAAAATAAAAGTTTATAATTGATAACATCATCATTCTGATTGTCGCTAATCTCCCTCACCAGAATATAAACAAAAGAGACCAAGCAAGCGACATATTGGGGATTTTTAATCTAACCTGCACTAGATTAATTTGAATAGTTTCTTTAGGTTTTGAGGCCCTGGTAAACCCTGTTTTCTTGAACATATCAGGGAGACAGTACTTATTTAACGGCAATACCTCTGATTTCTCTATATTAAGTTTATATTCAGAAACCAAGGAGTATTCTTTTAATAAACAGAAAAAAGCAGGAAGCTTATTTATTGGGTCAGACACATATAGTAACACATCATCTGCATATGCAGTGAATTTAACTTCCAAATTCTTATATTTGAATCCAGAAAAAGCCAATGATCTATGGATTTTCTCTAGACAGGGTTCCAAGGATAAAATAAAAAAGAAGAGGGGATAAAGGACAACCTTGTCTGGTTCCTTGGAAAAGAGGGAAATATGAGGACTGTTTATCATTAACACAAATAGAGTTGGAAGGATGAGAGTATAAATGATGAATATATCTAAGAATGTGGGGACTAAATCCATGCCATTTTAAAGCAGCAAACATAAATTCCCAATTAACGCGGTCAAAAGATTTTCAGCTTCCAAAGGTATAGACGCACAAGGTATATCAGATTTAGAGGCCATATGGATGATGTTGAGAAAGGTTACGAGTTATCAGAAATAAAACAACCTTTCACAAATCCTGATTGACGAGTGCCTATTAAATCTGGAACAACCTGCTTGGTGTATATTGCAAGGGCCTTTGCAAATATTTTGCTGACCATGTTAATAAGAGAGATGGGCCTGTAATTCCCACACTTTGATAAGTCTTTACCTTTCTTGGGAAGCAGGCAAAGCTTCGCTGGTGAGAAGGCTCCATGCGTGCAAAGTAGGAGAGATGCAAAATGTGTATAAAAATGAACAGAAAAACCATCTCCGCTATGTCGCTATCCAATGCAGAGAGGTC
Source organism: Lissotriton helveticus (assembly GCF_964261635.1). Taxonomy (NCBI): domain Eukaryota; kingdom Metazoa; phylum Chordata; class Amphibia; order Caudata; family Salamandridae; genus Lissotriton; species Lissotriton helveticus. The sequence continues at coordinate 1,212,476,719 of NC_136067.1, read as the reverse complement.
TAGTGAATGATCCAACAACTTAGGGATCGATTGAAAAAAAAAGTATCTAATTGGTGAGTGGTAGATGGAGACTCTACTGAATATAGGTTGGTGTAGTAGTATTGTGTATAACATTGTAAACTTTTTGTCTCAGTGGTGTGATTAAATCCATCTCTGCCTGTGACAACATGAATTTTAGATTTTTGCTTTTTAATTTTCAAATTGTTATCCAACATTTTCCATGCTTTATTACGGCCACCAACATTTTTTGCATTCATTTTAAGTAAGGTACCACATGCATTGTTACAAGAATGATTGCTATACTGTAATTTAGCTTAAATTAATTTAGGTAGAGTATCTGTTTTTTTGAGGAAAAAATATTCATGTTCCAACGTTTTGATTTGTTTAAGCAATTGCAAAGAATCCTTAGTTGATTTATTATTCTTCGCTGCAACGTAAGTGAATTCTAAGAATTCCAGGTGAAAAGTTTGTCGGGCGTCAATTTAACCTGTAGAAGAAATAGTTCCCTGGAAAGATTTTCGCATGGTATTAGGGATGTATCTAACCTGGGATCTGCGGTCTATTAAGGGGTCCATTATTTGATTGCAATCCCCCCTACTTGAAGTTGTCTGAAGGACAGTCAGATAAGAAAGTATAAAAGCAGTCCCAAAAATGTAGATCCACACCTGTAGGGCCATAAACATTACATAGGGAAAAAGGAGTATCATTATTTTGTACATTGAATAGTAGCCTCCTCCCAGAATCATCTTCGGTTCCATTGATCACCTGCATATTCAGATTTTTGTGAACTAAATTTAACACAGCATTCTTATTATTGACCACAGGGGAGCAGTAGACAGAACCCACCCATTGCCTGTGCATACAATCAGTGTCACCTTCCTTGAGATGTGACTCCTGTATAAAAGCAATCTGACCGTTCAACTTAGAGAGGTGGGTCAAAACCCTCTGTCTTTTAGCAGAATTTTGAAGTCCTTTCATGTTCCAGGAAAAAACATGCAAATTCACTATAGAAAACGTAAACAATTACTTATAAGTGGAGAGACAAGAATATGTTTTGCAACGATTGACCTGACACCAAATAAGTAAAAGGTAAGTTAAACTGAAGGAATGAACAGGAATATGTGAATATGAAAAACAGTTAGAAAGGAGCCACGGTTAGTAAATATAAAGCAATAGAAGAGAATAGAAAGAAAAAAGCAGATAGAGATAAAGAGGGGACACAGGGCAGTAGGGAGTTAAAAAAAACAACTTCCTGGTGTATAGAAAAGCAAATAAACGTAAAAATGTTGATAAACTTCAGTCATATCTTTGAGAAAACAATTGAGCAACAGGAAAAAATAGTAGGTAAGAGTGTGGGAGGAAGACAAGATGTCCAGCCTGAGACAAAGGCCATGAGGATAAAGAATAACAACATATGAGGTCAGAAACAGAGGCTTGTTACAGAACTAATAAAGGAGAAATATACATATCCAAATAAATATGGTAAACAGAACAAACCTTTTTATAAAAAGACTTGGTACAGTATACACTAAACCTGAAGACTGAAAGGGGAAGGACGACAACATGCATCACAAAACGATCCAACAAATCAGGGGAATGTTTAACTTGTAAAGAGACATCAAAAACAATCAGAAAACACAAAAATAAGAATTACATGAATCAAGTTTTGATGAGTTTCATATCTTCTCCCTTATGCTCATGGATGAATTGCTTAAGGACCTTGGGGTCTTCGAAAGTAGTTGTCTTTTCTTTGGAAGTGACCTTAAAGAAACATGGATGGAAAAGCCCATACCGTGCATTAATGGATCTCAAAGCTGGTCTCAATTCCAAAAACTATTTTCGGCTTGCAGCAGTAACCTTGGACACATCCCGACTAAAAACATTTTTTTGCCCCGACCAGAGCATCTGTTTACATTGTTTGCCCATTGAAAGGACTTCTATAAGATCAGAATATTGTAAAAACAAAGCAATACTCCCTCTAGGCCTGTTCGATTTTGTAGAGGAAAAGGGGCCAATCCTATGAGCTGTTTGGATATTCAGCTCCACCGGAGATTTCAACCCAACAATTTTAGGGATGTGCAACTTACGAAATGTAATCATGTATTGACCTTCTGATCCTTCCGGAATACCACAAATGTGTACATTTGCCATGATTACGATTTCCCAAATCCTCAGCCAGTCGTTTAAGCTGTGTTACTTTCTTGGAGAAATAAGAGACCTTAGCCACAACATCCTGAGCGTCGCTAACCTGTTGTTCCACCTCAGTGAGTCTTGAATCCAGAACGGACCACTTATCCTCAATCCGTTGTAAGGTAGATCTTGTCTCCACCATGAAAGGTTTTATATTCTTTAACTCCTCCATTATGTCTTCGAATGAAAGAGGTACCCAGGGCAAAGAAGGGTCTATCTTTACTCTTTTATTGGCGCCACTTCCAGATTCCTTACATGCCATTTCGCTTAAAACAGAAGATACCAAAGTCTTCAAGGAATGCCCAGTATCCATATTGAAACCCAAAGTGATATTGTCGCCCATCGAGGATGAATAATTGAGGAAACCAAGGTGTAACAGCAATGAAAGTGTCCGTTAGTAATTGCAAGGCAGTCCCAAAAAAATCACGTAGGATGAGATGGTGAGGTGAGATGGTGAGCTAGCTCTCAGGACATAAAAGGATAATAGCCATTTATGCCATTCAAAGGGAAAAGAGAAGATATATGCAAAAATGTCATGCCATTGTAGTTCTGAGATAGACTGTGAACCGCTCAAAATGGTGGCTTGATTCCTGACAGAACGGGAGCGGCAGGCAAAACTTATGAAAAAAAGCCAATTAAAGGCTAAAAAAAATACCTTGCCACTCCCTGTCATTTCCAATGCCTGTTCCAGCCATCGACACACACAGGCAAGCCAAAACCCCCTGACACTTAGGGAAAGATTCCTCGGCTACCGCAGAGGAAAACTAGCGGCCTGTCATCTTGTTTGCTGCCGGCTCACGGTCTCCAATATTGCATGAATGGACTGGGGATATACTCTCATATGACCACTGGATGTTGATGTGTTTGTTGTATATGTATACATTTCAATAAAAATTAAAAAATGATAAAAAAAGACGATATTGCTAACTTGAAACTTTGGTCTAACACTGATTAAAGACCTTCCCACGTGTGAATCATCAAGGAAGATAGGTTCTCTAGAGACTATTACAAAATAGGCTCACCACTCCTGGCACCAATATTGTTTGCAGCATACAAGGAAGCAAAAACTACAGGGGTTCTAGGTTCAATTGCCAACAAGTCGATCATCTCCCTTATCCAACAGGAAGGAAAAGATCTTCTACTGTGACAGATCTATTGCCACACTTCCTTCTAAAATATTCATATTAAAATTCTGGCTAAGATTCTAGTAGAAAGGCTAAGGCTGTGGATTCCTCCCTTTATCCATGATTCTCAGGAAGGCTGTGTACCTAGTGCCATGTGAGGAATGACTTGCCTACATTAGCCGATTTTCTTTGGATACACCCATAATATCTTTCTGATGTTCATACAATCAAATCCATTCCTCGCTATTATACATGATTCAGGATGTTTCCCAGATTTTGAGAAGTACAATTAATTGGGATGAGTGAGGCTTTGCTGATATCCTGCATGTCTACTAAAGCTAACAACTATAAATACCTCATAAGACGTTTGCTCCAACATTTGAAATACAGCAGTATTTTAATCAATCAAGACTGGAAAATATGTTATGTGGCAATTTAAAATGGTTTATCTTAAGATGGTGTTTGCCATGATTGGAAACATCCAAACCATACGCACATATGGAATCCAGTGACTTCTGTCTTACTCATATGAGTCATCAGTTATTGCAAATGATATTCTATCTTTCCCGTCTGAGTGACCCCCATTTGTAAACAATAATGGAAGAAGCCACACTGTGAGGGTTTGAGAGTTGGATTTCATCTATAAGAATAGGTGAATGTCATCAGCCTAGTTGGGCCTGATTATCAGAGCAACTGAAACTAATTGGAATTAGGTACACAAATTGATGAAACTACATCTGATAATTTATAAAGGTGCCAGAATATGGAATAATGCTGATACCAGTGTGGGTGGGGCAATACCTTGAAAGGCATGGGAGGCCAAAGGGTTATTGTCTATCGAACAACTGTTTTATGATGCTATGATCCTGGCGGGACCTTAAGATAGAACAACATGACAATACTGGCAACTCACACACTGCATGAGTAAAAATCATGTAATGGGTCCGAAAATGCACTAATCATGGCCAATAAGTGAGTATCTCAGACTGTGAAGTATGTGAGGGGATTATAAGAGTGTAATATCAGGCCTCAAAGGCGTAGTTGTTCAACAAACGTTCTCCACACCCATAGGTCAGTTAAGACTAACCAACTGGTGAAGATAACGTAAGATGGACTACTTGCAAAAAGAGACTAGTCATCAATGCTTAAACACATGATAAATATATTGGGGAGGAAAGGCTAAAGTTCTTTTATTTCAAGGTATTTCATGACTGGCATTGGTCTCCCAAACGACTCAATAAAGCAAGTTAACTACTGCACTGTGACAGTTGGAGATGTGGCAGTAATGGGTGTGAAACACTGCATAACAAATCTGCTAAGACCACATGGTTCAATAAGGCTGTAAGAGAGCGAAGAGGTGGGTATTTCATGCACTGAGAAATATTAATAGATCTCATATCCACCTTGCTAGGAGAGCATATAAAGACTCTTTGTTAAAGGCTAAAAGAGATTAGGAGAATTCAATCTGGGAGGAATCATTTGTTGCTGCAAAATCTAATAACTCACTGCTCCTTTGCAATGCCCAAACAACATTAATTCTTTGCCCAGCCACATGACTGGGTCAACCATTTAACAATGTTTACAAAAACTGTAAAGTTGCATTTTGGGGAAAGAGCTGGATACCAAACTGCAGGATAGAATTGATAAAAACCATACATTATAATTCTCACTCAATATATTTATGCTGCTGTAAAAGGAATCAAGAATAATAAGGCCCCCAGGCCTGGACACGATCTCATTAGACCTTTATCTTCCAAATCATGATGTCTGGGTCCCTTACATAATACACTGTATCACCATTTTGGAGCGCAGCAGAGATCATACAATCTATAAAAAGGGATCTCGCGAATCGCAAAATTATTATAGACAGATTAGTCTCATAGATAGCCTGCGAAAGATATTCTCCAGACAGCCATTGTGCAAATTGCAGGATTGGATTATCTCCGCTACAGGCAGTGTTCAAGATCTAGGATGTGCATGCTTGGCCAGGTCTTCCATATTTATAACTTCTTTTTTAACACTTTTTTAATCTACTTGTATGTTACCTTTGTTTATTTATGCTCGGCTTTCAATTTGATTCCTGTAAGCAAGCTTTCGGCAGTTTTGAATGACATGGGTCTATCCTCGAATCTGCTATTGATTTCTATAAAATTACACACTAGTAATTACTCGCAGTTAATATTAGACACTGATGGGCGACGTATGGACCCGAGTGAAATCCAGAGGAGAGTTAGACAGGGAGGCATCTTGGCTCCAACCTTTTTTTCTCTATATATCAATGATGTGGTGGACTGGAGGGGTAAGTATGGCTGTGACTCACTGAAATAAGGAAGTCAAAGGATTCCTGCCCTTCTATTTGAGAACAGCACTTTTTTACTGTCTAAAACAGCCCGAGGCTTGCAACGGGTTTTAAATGCTTTTCAGTTATTTTGTCAAGAGAAAGGGTTGGACCGAAATACAACTGAGATCAAATAAAATATTTTTAAGTCCTGCTCTGTGCTTCCTATATGTAATGCACCTTATGGTTCTGAAATAAATATTGCATGACTTGCCTGGGGATATATTCAAATATGACCATGGGATGTTGATGTGTTTGTCGTACATATGTATAAATGCCAATTTTGTTTTTAAAAGGATGACATTGCCAAGGGCAATTTTACTGCTCCTGGAAATGTGGGCTGCTTTATATGGATCAGAAATATGGAATACTTGCATTGCAACATCCTATCTGTAACTGAGAATAGATTTCTCAGATCTGTCTTAGCACTTTCTCAGAGCACCCACTTGCTTCACTATTTGCTTAGAAGGTCTACAGTCAACCAGTTTTATACTGACATCGCCTTTGGTCAACTGATAAGCTGGCTCCCTGGGGAGATGCCCTAAGTGAACTTCTTGGTTGTACGGACAGTGTCAAGATACCCTGGTTGACCTATAATAAATGTATGTTGATTAGAAGGGGATTGAAAGATGTGGTTACACTCTGAATAGAGGACTTCAATACAGGTCATCCATGAAAGAAAAGTATTGTACCCTTGCAAAGGAGGAAAGTTTACAGAACTGTAATAGTGGAGGCACTATAGACAGTTTTATTGATTTTAAAATATCATCCTTCTTTAAACCATTCATGAACTATCCCCTTTCTCCTTTAGCCAAGAAACTCTATCTCTACTTTAGATCTGTTACTCTAAATACCAGGAGATTTTGCAATAGCTGGAGGAATCAAACTGAAAGTTCTTATAAATGCCCCGATTGCACTTGTGAAACGGAGACAGTAGACCCTTTAATCGTTTTCTGCAAGGAATATGCTCCTCAAAGAAAAAAATAGATAATTCCACTCTGTATGAGCTTTGGTGTTTAACAACATCACTGAGAATTCTTATAATGTAAACTAGCACTTGAACTGTTTATTGTATGTCAAACTATCTACAAACAATATGGCTGCTTAAAGCAGTTTTTAATGGAAATAATATGTTGATGAATTATCTATTAAATATATGTTATGACCTTTTTTCTAGTATTGTTTTAAAATTTAATGATTTGTGTATTGGGTTTTGTGTCATATTGTATGTTTATAGTTGATAGTGACGAACTGATGTATGTTGTATTGAGTTTTTTTTTAAAACAAATTTTATTTGTCAAAATAGCACATATAATGCATACCTATGAATCCCGGAGACAACTGAGGTACTGGGTTTTTAAGAACCGGCACAGAACCGGTAACCCAGCGGTGCCAGGGAATCAACACCCAGAGACCTCGGGTTCTCCTGATCCAGACCTACAGAAACTTCAGAGTCTTCTAGGTGAAGTGGTTAGTTTATTGGCTGCAACCAAGGTAACAGGTGTCCTAGAAGTACAATACGGGTATGTTCACAGGAGACTGCACACTTTCATGAAGTCAGGCTTCTCTTCTTATACACAGTTTTAGGCCCTAGGCAAAACATTCTTGGTTGTAAAGTAAATAGTTAACATATTCTGGTTCAAAGAAAAAGCAGAGTCATGATGACATGTCCATATTTCACTTCGTGCTGCCGACAACAAATCATTTGGCAAGGCCCAACATTTCATCAGATAACACTGGACCCCTAATAAAAACGGGCACCTCCCCACCATAAAGTAAGTGAAGCAAAGGAGTGGAGAAAGATGTGAGCGAGATATGGCAGGTGTGCGCGCTGAAATGGTTTTATGGCTGGTTGAGCCTAGATGCTATCTTGCTCGGCCACCTGGAGGGAACTGACCTAACGAGTTCGGCCTGGGGCAATGGTTCTAACTTGTACTGAGGTCAGGGAAAAGTCGATTAAGGAGTACGTGTCCTTGTGGAATCAAATTCAACTGGATTAAGGCCTATGTAAAGGGCAACATATAAATGGGAGCCAAGGGGAGAGAATGTAAATGACGATTTCGAGGTGAAATCGTCACTCGAACACGCCGAAAATACATGTACATGATGTACTCATCATTCTCGGTCTTTTGATACCAAATTCGTCATATTTCGACGAAGTTTTATTTCTCGAGTCCCGAACTTATTATATGTATCCAGATTTTCAGAACCACACACCCTCCTTTTACCCTTACATAGGCAATTAATCTATCCTCATGTTAGTCTGAGTCCAGATCTATATTCCTAAAGTCATTGAGATGTTGCTGTAACATCATTCTAGTGCTTAGTTCATTTCTTGACACAGGCTTCCTTACACATGATGTGACGCAGAGGCCACATATTGCAGGAGCACACTGTATGCACAGACAGAACAGAAAAAGAATGGCTAAGACCATCCCAATGACCATCAGAATTTTCCATCCCCAGGCAGATATCAGTTCCCAAAACCATCCCATTAATGACCAATCTCCTTTATCCACATGAATAGATTCGGAAATCTTATGCAGTTTGGAGATGGCCCTGTACACTGTTGGAGCATTATCTGGGATGAAAATGCAACAACTAGACTGGATCAATTTGCATACTCCACCTCGGTCCGCAAGTATTACATCCAAAGCGACCCGGTTCTGAAGGGTCATAAGTCTATCCGACTGGAGCTCAGCAGTCAGGTTACTAAGGGCACCAGCAGTTTCAATCACGGTGGATTCAACTACCCTTGTTAATTGCCTTATGTTTCTACTGTTAGCCATGGATCCCCAGAACGGCAGAAAACCCTTTGCAAAGTCCCCAAATTCTTGACCTGCAGTGTCTTCTTTACTCAAAACACCTCTAACTACCCTTGTCCGATGGTAATCCGCCGCTGCTGTGTAGGTGGGAGGTAACAGGAATGAAACAAAACATGAGCCAGAGAAGTCAGGGGGCAACCATGTATAGGCTCTATCATGGCAGATGAAATAAGTACCCTTAGTGGCTAAAAACGCAGGGGAAGTCTGAGATCCAAAAACATACGTTTCTGTACAGATACTCTTCCCTAGCTGAGCTCTGGGATTCTTGCCAATACCTTGCAGACACAGGTGACCTTGATGGGGTACGATCCAGATAGGGGACGATCTTTTGGCTTGCTGTTTCTCACTTAACGTAGTGGCATATCCGGTCACGTTCCAACCTACATATGCAAGTATCTCATCATCCGGAGTATCTTCATAGGAAGTTACTTCCTTGATCATGTCAACTATACCTTTGACTAGGGCGCTAGTCTTGAGGTTATCTTTTACAGAACGTAGGGGTTGGATTTCTCGTGCATATATGAACATTGTCCTATATGCCCATACTGAACCATTGTGACTAAATGGCAGGACCAAATAGGGGATACCTTTATCCGTTGTGTGAGGCATGAGACCACACACCCAACAGTTAGTTGTGTTCATTACAAGTTGGTGTTGGTGTAATAACTGAACAAAGGAGTTATTAATGAACTCTAATCTCCTATTTGATTCGTGGTCAGGCAGAGGGTGGAAAGAATGAGAGGAAATAGTAGGAGGAGGTATGGGTGATGTAGTAGGCGCAAATGTTACATGGAAAGAGAATAAAACATAACTTATCAAAAAGATCATTACGCTTGATAGCATAAAAATACACAATATGATAAAACTTTTCTTCGCCATCGTGTTACATAGTCTCTGCTTAAAGTTCATTTGTTTGGCAGGTCTCTCCACATCAGGAAACTCCATCCTCTCTAAGGTGCTGCCCGCGACGAGGAGGTTGTTTCTGCTAAGGAGTGCTTCTGTCAGTCTAGGGCAACTCCCTTGGACCGACCAGAACCACCGACCTAACGTCGTTGGCTGCACTTCCGAAGACTTTAACCAATCGCGGCCCTAGCAGCGGAACCCGGATGGCGGTTCGAAAAACAAAAATAAGCAAATTTCCTAAATGGGAGAGCTGCACTTTCAAAAATAGTATCTGGAAGAAGAAAAAATACTTTCGCTTGTCCATAGGTCTTGGTCTCATATCATAAAAGGAATCACTTTATTAGTCTGCTTTTCTCGGTCTTAGATTGTAGCGTCTTCTTCCTGGTAGTGTCTGGTCCTGAAACAGCAGTTCAGGCTCCAAAAAGTTTGATTGTTCTGGTGGTGGCACAGTTCCTTGAGAAATGTTCTCACTTTCACAATCAGGGTTAGTTTCTTTTACACGGTCATCGCTGACAGGTATGACACGTGTCACAGCGGCAAGTTCTGAGTCAGTGCCACCTTTCTGGACCCATTGGTCATAGGGCAGAGGGAAGGGTATTTTTTTACAATGGATCCCGTGGACCCAGTTGGCCTTCCCCTCCACCCGGACGGCTGACCTCGTGGACAGAAGGACGAGGTGAGGCCCGGTCCACCTGGGCTGGTCGTTTCTTGTTCTTTGAAAGTTGCGGATGAGAACCCAGGAACCGGGGTCAATGGAGTGACCCGGAGTCTCAGAGACCGGAGGCAAGGTGTTGTGGACCTGTTGATGTAAAACACGCAATTTAGCCGTCAATTCATACAAGTAATCAAGCAAAATAGGGTGTTGCAGCTCGCTGAATTTCGTGGGCCTAGGCACTCCCCATATGTTGGCTGGCCGGCCAAAGACTATTTCATAAGGGCTGAGTTTCACTCGCGAATGCACAGTCATTCTGGTGGATAGGAGTGCTAAGGGTAGAGCGTCAGGCCATTTAAGACCTGTGCTCGCTTGGATTTTGGCCAATTTAAGTTTAAGCGTGCCATTGTAACATTCCACTAATCCAGCTGATTGGGGGTGATTTGCAGCGTGGAACTTCTGCCTAATGCCTAGCCCTTCACACACTCTTTTCATCACACGACCCACAAATTCACTTCCGTTGTCAGACCAGACCATTCTAGGCATTCCGAACCTGGGGAAGTACTCTTTTACAAGGGCTTTTGCTGTGTACAAGACAGTATTGTCTTTTAGGGGATAGGCTTCTACCCATCTTGAGAAGGCACAAACAACCACGAGCACGTATTTTAAGTTGTTGCACCTCTCCATGTGTATGAAATCTAGCTGCAAAACCTCGAACGGATACGTAGGAGGTGCAAAATGACCAGCTGGAGTTGGGGTTCCCCTACCAGGTTTGTGCTTCAGACATACCATGCAATTCTTGACAACATTCTCTGCACACTTGGAAATCCCTGAATTCTTCCATACTGGGGCCAACAACTCGCAAATCCCTTTCGCGCTGATATGAGCCATTCCATGAGCCATTGTAACCACTGCAAGCACATATGCATCGGGTAACAACCATCTCTGATGCTCTGTCAATTCAACCCAACAACCATTTGCATCCATTCTTCCTGTACTTTCTCTCCACGTGCTTAACTCTTTCTCGGTGGCCTCAGCTTGGATGGACTTCACACTTTCTATCGTGTCCTCACATATTCCAACCTCGCCAGTCCATCTTTCAGGGCCTGCAACATACATTCGGCTTATCACATTCTTTGCGGTTTCCTTAGCGGTCTCATCAGCAAATGCATTTCCACGACCAACATCATCAGTCACCTTCTTGTGAGCACTACATTTCACAATCGCCATTTGCAGGGGCAAGGTCAGTGATTCAAGAAGCTCATTCACCAACTGACCATGCTGAATCTTAGCTCCATGCGAAGTCAGGAATCCACGTTCTCTCCACAATCGTCCAAAACTGTGAGCCACTCCAAATGCATACTGACTGTCAGTGTAGACAGTCACTCTCATTCCTTTAGACAACACACATGCTCTCGTAAGTGCTACTTGTTCTGCGGCTTGAGCTGAACCATGTGGTATTCGTGCAGTTTCAACGACTGTGTGCAAAGTTGTGACAGCATATGCTGCAGTCACATTCCCATTTGGGAGCTTAAAGCATGAACCATCTACCCATAATGTACCATCACATTCAGCAAGAGGAGTGTCAAATAAATCCACTCTCCCTTTTGTCTCTTCCTCTGTTGTGAGGAAACAATCGTGCTGTTCTAAAGCATCTGATTCTTCTGCAATTGGTAACAACGTGGCTAGATTCAGGGTACTGCACCTTTTTATGTGCACATGGCTCGCTAGCAGCGTCAATTCGTAAAAGGACAGTCGAGCACTAGTTAAGTGCTGTGTCTTGGTCCTATTTAGCAATGTGTCTACTGCATGCGGGACCATCACGATTAGTGTATTATTCATTACTAGACCAGCAGACTGTCGAATAGAAACAGCTGCTGCTGTGGCCCTTAAACAACTCGGCAATGCTCGTGCTACCGGATCCAAAGTGGCCGAAAAATAGGCGCATGGCCGCTGTCTATCTCCGAATAACTGAGTCAGCACAGACAATGCACAGCCTTCCTTCTCGTGGACATACAATGTGAAAGGCTTACTGTAGTTGGGGGTACCTAACACAAGAGCCGAACATAATGCTGTGCGTAATTCGAAAAAACTTTTCTGACACTCTTCAGACCAAGGAATGGGATTGGGTGTATTTTTACACGTTAATGCCACCAAGGGTGTGGCCAATAACGAAAAATTTGGAATCCACTGTCTACAGTACGATGTAATGCCCAAGAAAGCACGCACTTCTCTCTGTGTTCTTGGCACACTCAATTTCGCTATTGCCTGAATTCTTTCTGGGGTCAGTTTCCTCCCCTCCTTCGATAAGAGGTGGCCTAAGTAGGTCACTTCTTGTCGGCAATATTGAAGCTTGGAAAGTGACACCTTGTGATGCAAATCACACAGATGACGCAACAATGTCAATGTGGCCTTTTTACAAATTGTCTCATTATCTGCAGCAATGAGCAAATCGTCCACATACTGCACAAGAGTGGCACCTTTTGGCAAAACAATCGTGTCAAGCTGTGTTTTCAGAGCTTAACTGTATATTGAGGGGCTTTCACAGTAGCCTTGAGGAGCGCGTTTAAAGCGGAAGCTTCGACCTCCTAAACTAAAGGAAAAAATGTCCCTGCTCTCCTCAGCAATTGGGATGCTGAAGAAGGCATTCTTCAGGTCAATCACCGAAAACCATGAAGCAGAAGCTGGAATCATAGTCAATAATGTGGTAATGTCGGGGACAACTGGGAATTGTGGCACAACTATCTTATTTACTTCTCGAAGATCAATCACGAATCTGTACACAGGTGGCTGAGAAGGGTCAGTTCGTTTTAAAACAGGCAGAACAGGACTATTGCAAACATTGCCTCGTGTTTCCTCAATCACATCTTTTTCAATCAATTCGTAAACGATCGCTAGCAAAGCTTTTTCACCCTCATTAGATATTCTGTATTGGGGAATTCGTGGCATTTTAACATTCGACTTCAATGTTACAACATATGGTGGAAATTCTAAAAGACCTACATCATTAGGACCAGTAGCCCAAAGAATATCTGGGAGAAGTGCTAATTCTGCTGGAAGTGCATCTCTCGACAAATACATGGGAGAAACCACTTTCTTACCTAAAGTGAGTTGTACTCCTGAAGGAGAACAATACAAAGTCGCATACAATCTTTTTAGCAAATCTAATCCTAGCAAATTTTCACCACAACCTGTTGTCAGAATAAGGGGTGCTTCGAATTCACAAGGACCAACAGAAAGAGATAAAGGGTCAGAAATCGGATTTCTAACCGAGACGCCAGAAAAACCTACAGAAACATTCATTTCGCCAGACAAAGGTGCGCCAGGGAGTTTGGAGTGCATAATAGAACTCTTTGTAGCACCAGTATCCAACAGAAAAGGTTCTGACACACCTGATGTAATCACCTCAACGTAAGGTCCACTCTGATCTACTGGAACTGAAACAACTCCCTCTCTTTGTCTATGGCTGTCCTAGCAGTCATCATTCTCCCACTGCTCATTTTCTGTGTAATAATCTTCAACGTAGTTTTGAGCGGTCCTGTCAGATACGTTATTTTGCGGATCAAACCTGTTCATAGAGTTTTGTGGTGGAAGGGGACGTGTGTCCTGCGGGGTGTTTCCACGCCCTCTACCTCTAGGCGCTTGCTGACTGCCACGACCTCTAACACCAGAAACTCCATTTGCACGTTGTGATAGGGCAGGACAATTATACTTGTAATGACCCTCTTGTTTGCAATATAAACACTGGTTGGGACCTACACGGGGTTGAGTGTAATCGAATCTTTGCGAGTTTCTCTGATACTGTTGAGGCGGCTGAAAAGTATTTTGGTAGTGATTCTGGCCATTATTATGTTGATTACCACCACCACGTGGCGGATAGGCTTGCTGTAGCAAAACCTTCGTTTTGAGTTCTCTAGTTTTCTTTTCTACTTTATCTTTCTCATCTTTGTCTCTATTCTCGTAGTATTGTGCAGTAGCTAATATCTGGGCTGAAGATGAGACTGCCCAAGAACTTTCTGAATCTTTTAATTTTTTACACAATTCTGGAAGCAGATTGTGCACGAATTTATCGACAAACAATCTCTGACCACCTTCTGTGGTCATATCTTGACCGCTGTGGTCAATGAATGTTTCTTCAAATCTGGTGAAGAAATCTGAAACTGTTTCTTCTTTCTTCTGTTTACATGCAGACAACTTATCCCAATTTACGCGTATTGCAGGCATTATCGTTTTCATGTAATCTACTATTCTACCAGGGAGTTCTGCTATCAAAGGCTCAGGCTTGGCACCACCAACTTGGCGGGCATCTGCAGCAGTAATATTAGCCCACGTGTCACCTAATTCCTGGTCATGATCTACATGAGGAATTTTACCCCATAAAGGCTGTGGAACAACATTCCCAAATAGCATATCGATATCGGCTAAATTCATTATACATGACCCAGCAGTTTGTGACAACTCTTTATAGTACCCTGCAGGATTTTTACGCGGATCTGGTAACGTTTGTTTGAGTGCTAAAACTTCAGCTCGCTTCCATGGGACATGTACCCATACACGCTGGAAGTGTGGCAGAACAGGTGGGACAGCAGTCGCGTCACCCTCTCTCCACTGTGGGGGAACTTCTCTCATAGGGTATTGTCGTGCCTTTTTCCTACTGGATGTATTACATTCAGATGGTGACCCAGAACTGTTTCCCTTACTCCGATATGATAATAACATTTCAACTGCCTTTTCCACATCTGAACCTACAATCATACCCTCTCCGAACTTAAACCGTACACGACACATTTCTTGTGGGATGCATTCTTGATCATTGTCTTCTAAATCCTCGCCAAGAAAAACACACATCTGTTCGAAAACGTATCTCTGTGTCGCTGCTTCCCATTGATGGAAGACTTCCATGACAGACTGTACATCATATTTTGCAGTGTCCATAACCCATTTCCGAGCTAAACTATTCAGGGAATCTCTCTCTTGATAATCAGGCAGTTGACTTCGCAACTGTCTTCTTCCTATGTTAGGGGTCGTAGCAGGCGACCCGAAAAGAGGTAAAAGAAGATTAGTAACAGTGCTGGCCATTTTTTGCCGAATGGAAGGTGAAACTGAAGGACAAACAGATGGAAAAACGGGGTGAGATAAGGCGGGGGTAGAGATAGCAGAAGAGGTATCAAAGGGAATAGAGGAGGCACTAGGCAAAATCGTAGAGGGAGCATTAGGAGACGTAGAAAGTACAGTAGGCAAAATCGTAGAAAACACAGGTGAAACAGAAGTGGTCGGTGGGCCTGGAGGAGGCTGCACCGAAGAAGTAGGAGCCAGCTGAAGAACAGCTGGTGGGTGCTGTGGAAGAGCAGGAGGCGCAGCTTGTGCAACTAAAGGTTGCGGGGGTGCTGTGGCATTCTGCGCATAGGGGGGTGGTGAATTTAGCAAATGTGACATTAATGGGTCTTTTTCACGCTCTTTTGCTGCCTCTTGCTGAAGAGACGGCAAAACTGGATAACATTTATCTATTGCCATTTTACGTTGCCTGTGCAACTGCTCATTCATCTGCTCTTCCTCATTATCTTTAAACTGCGCAGCAGCTTGCATTACTGAAAGTCCCCCTTCTCTCTTATTTTTCTTAGCTAATTTAATTTCTTTTTGTTTGGCTTCTTTACGCCATAAGCGGAAGGAGTCAAACATTGCCGGCCGGGCTTTCTTTTTGAAGAGTTTAACTTCAAGGTTGTCTAAGATTTCAGAATCAAAACTACCATATTGGGGCCATTTTAGAACACCATCTTTCCTAGTGTATTTAATCCATACTTCGTTGTAGGTGATGGGGCCTACCCCATGTTTTACATATAGCTCGTAAGTCGGAGTTCCAACTGGAGGAACCGGACATGAGTCCTCCAATCGGGAGTCCCTATTATTACCACCAAGACAAAATAAATTCCCAAGTCTAAGACTAGGCATCCTCGCTCTCTAGTCTAGTTCCAAACTTCAAAGGATTATCGATTACGATATTTCTCGTGAATACACAAGTCCTTCGGTTATGGTGCTTGCAAGTACCAATACAAAACCTTTTGTATCCCAAAGATACCACAAAGTAAGTCCAACTAAGGACTGGGAGACGCTCCACTTATACTTAACTGAAAATATCGATGACGTCACCAGAAGACTCGTCTCAGTGTTTCGCTCTACCAAAAACTTCAAGGGTCCAAATCAGGGCGATAGCCAGGGCAGCAGTCCTTGTAGCCGTCGGGAAGCGGGGAACCTCGCAGCAAAGACCTTCGGACCACGTCGACATGCAGGGGTCGATGAGGTGGTTGGCCGTCCTCCGGAATTTCCACACGAAGCTCCTCACGATCTTCTGGCTGACTGGTACCACTGGAATCGCCCCACGTTGGGCGCCAACTGAGGTACTGGGTTTTTAAGAACCGGCTCAGAACTGGTAACCCAGCGGTGCCAGGGAATCAACACCCAGAGACCTCGGGTTCTCCTGATCCAGACCTACAGAAACTTCAGAGTCTTCTAGGTGAAGTCAAAGATTAGTTTATTGGCTGCAACCAAGGTAACAGGTGTCCTAGAAGTACAATACGGGTATGTTCTCAGGAGACTGCACACTTTCATGAAGTCAGGCTTCTCTTCTTATACACAGTTTTAGGCCCTAGGCAAAACATTCTTGGTTGTAAAGTAAATAGTTAACATATTCTGGTTCAAAGAAAAAGCAGAGTCATGATGACATGTCCATATTTCACTTCGTGCTGCCGACAACAAATCATTTGGCAAGGCCCAACATTTCATCAGATAACACTGGACCCCTAATAAAAACGGGCACCTCCCCACCATAAAGTAAGTGAAGCAAAGGAGTGGAGAAAGATGTGAGCGAGATATGGCAGGTGTGCGCGCTGAAATGGTTTTATGGCTGGTTGAGCCTAGATGCTATCTTGCTCGGCCACTGGGAGGGAACTGACCTAACGAGTTCGGCCTGGGGCAATGGTTCTAACTTGTACTGAGGTCAGGGAAAAGTCGATTAAGGAGTATGTGTCCTTGTGGAATCAAATTCAACTGGATTAAGGCCTATGTAAAGGGCAACATATAAATGGGAGCCAAGGGTTCAGAATGTAAATGACGATTTCGAGGTGAAATCGTCACTCGAACACGCCGAAAATACATGTACATGATGTACTCGTCATTCTCGGTCTTTTGATACCAAATTCGTCATATTTCGACGAAGTTTTATTTCTCGAGTCCCGAACTTATTATATGTATCCAGATTTTCAGAACCACACAACTGCGCATGAAAGGCACAAAAAACAATGACTTTGACCACTTTTCATAATGAGAACTAGGAAAGTTTGAAAAGTGATACAAATAAAATTAATTTCTTTAACCAACCAACCAACCATCTACCTCCCTCCCCACCCCCAATGCACTGTCTCCACAATCCAGAACAACATATGATGGAACCCAGCTACTATCAGTCCACCGAAAAGCCCAACAGCCACCATACCATCATCAATTGAGGGATCATAAGCTGCACATATGGAAATGCAAGGAACAGGGGAGGTCAACCGACTACTCTGGGTTACGACTCAAGTCACCCCACGGGGTCTCCGGGTCCAGACCCCGATAATCCGCCCAGTGCTTCCAGATCTTATAGTGCTTCCTAGGGCAACTTCTAGCCTCAAAGATGGGGCCCCCAAGGCCCATATTAAAGCGTAGGCCATTTTTCCAGGTGGAGACCGATGCGGCAACTATCACCTTCCATGCCTTAGTTATATCTCTCTTTGCTAATGTGAAGCCTAGGAGCAGGAAATGGCACTTATAGATGTTGCCCCCAATCCCTTCCATCACATGGAGGAGAACTAATTTCGGTGAGTGCGGAAGGTCCGAACCCAGAACCTCCGAGAGACAAGTTAGCACCCCTTTCCAGAAGCGAGCCAATGCTGTGCAATACCAGACAGTATGTATCAGGATCCCCTCCTCCCGCCCGCAATGGAGACACTCTGGGGAAACCACCAAGCCCACCCTCCAGAGCCTAACCCTGGTAAGATAAAACTGGTGAAGGTATTTAAACTGAATAAGTCGCAGGCTCATGGCAATAGCCGCCCCACGTTGGGAAGCCAGAGCTTCCGTCCAGTCCTCCTCCTCTAATTGGCCTACATCTCCCTCCCAAGCCTCCTGCAGGATCTGCAAGGAAGGGGAGCAATGCGTAATCAGAGATTCATAGGTTTTGGAGATCTTGTGGTCAAGTAGGTCCCCCATAAAAAGCTTGGCTTCCACGGGACTAAACTTCGGCAGTGAGTCCAGACCCTCCAGACTGGGAGCAATGGCATGCTGAAGCTGCAAATATTTAAAAAACAAAGTCTTTGGCATCTGGAAGGCCGTCTGAATGTCCTGGAAGGACTTCAGTACTGTGCCACGCATAACATCACCCAGTGTAGATATCCAGATGTTGTCCCAATCGCGGAAACTGGGGAGGTCCAGCAACTGGGGAAAATGGCCATTGTGCCACAGCAGAGTCTCTTTAGTCAGTCTGTTCCACCATCCCATCTTTCACAATGCCTGTCTCCAAATCTGAAACACCATCCGTGTAGTAGGCGGAAGAGGACGCCTCAACGGGGCAGAGTAAAGGATAGTGTGTAATCCCCCTTGCAGCGCCGCTCCATGGCGTGTGACGGGTCGGCCATATCTCCTTACCACCACTCATTAAGAACAAGTAGATGTGATGCAGCATAGTAGGACCATATATCAGAGGTAGCCAGTCCCCCACAATACATAGAGAGAAAGCACGTCCGGACAGCCACCCTAACTGCACCAACCCCCAAAGAAACTGTCCCAGAACCAAATACATGAATATACAACAAGAGGTATCTAGGAGTCTAAAACAAAGTGAAACCAAATCACAAACAACTATTGGCATGAAAGAATAAGAGACAGGTGGAGACTACATTCATCAATTGCATCACGTGACTAGATGACACATTCGCGTGAGGCACATATTCTAGGTGGAAAAATTTCCCATCAGTTGTCTAACTGTACCGCCACTATCACATCATTTGGGTTCTCCTTTACCTGAGCTGCAGCCAGGTGAGGTGAGGCGCTAACCCCACACTAATTGGGTGAGTGTGAATATGTTATTTAAATTGCACTGACAAGTCACTTCAATAACACTATAGTCAAGTGTATTGTTTTTCAAGATTGACAATGCAATGTGTCTTTTCACTCTTCTTTCTGTTGTCGTGATTTTATTTGTAGATTGTGGTGGAGCATTTGAACCTGAAAACCAGGTGACATTTTTCCTTTTATATTTATCACTATCATTCCAGCAGTAGCACCATCTAGGTCCTGATGAATGCATGGGTACTTCCCTAGATGCAGAAACATGTTGACCGCTCGCTGAGCAGATATTTTGTTAAATCTGCCTGTACACTTATTTTAGAGTTAGGAAGCTGAGAGAAACTATTAAAAAAAATGTTCTTTCTTCTACTCAGTCTTACCTAATTTTATATTCTCACTTGTCATTTCTTTTGCACTGCTTTTTGCTACTGTGTCCGCCCAATCGATAAGAACTATATGGGGCTCTTCACTTTTTACAGTCCTCTGTTACGTTTTGTGTGACTGTAATGGGCACTGACTCCTGGGTAAGGAGAACCCAAATGATGTGATAGTGGCGGTTCAGTTAGACAACTGATGGGAAATTTTTCCACCTAGAATATGTGCCTCACGCGAATGTGTCATCTAGTCACGTGATGCAATTGATGAATGTAGTCTCCACCTGTCTCTTATTCTTTCATGCCAATAGTTGTTTGTGAATTGGTGTCACTTTGTTTTAGACTCCTAGATACCTCTTGTTGTATATTCATGTTCTTGATAGGGGCATGTATCTAGTATGAGTCGGTAAACGAGCCCTGGGACCCCCTCTAAGTAGTTTGTCGTATACCAGAACCAAATACACCTGCCGAAATCACTGTGGGGGGGATCGGATAGGGATGATTTTGTAACTGATACAATAATCGTGGGAGTGACACCATTTTGAAAATGGCTGACCGGCCATAGATGGACAGGGGCATATGGGACCAGGTCTTGACGTCCTCACGCACTTGTTCCCATACAGGCGCAAGATTGCGCTCCCAGGCTGTGGCGGGAGAATTGGATAAGTATACCCCAAGTTATTTCATGCCCCCTTGCGCCAATTGTACTGACGACGCGCAAGAACCGAGCTCGTCCCCACCTCCCAGCACCCACAAAGTGGACTTCCGGGGTTCATATATAACCCAGAGGATTCCCCCAAGACCTGATTGATACGCAGCAGCTGCGGCCCCGTAATCGGCATAGACGGCGATGCAGTCAGACAGGCCATGAGCCCATTCAAACCGGGACATCTGAGCGTCCATCCTAACCCAGGCAGCTAGAGGTTCCATGGCCAAAGCAAAGAGGTATGGTGATAGCGGACACCCCTGTCTGTTGCCCGGCCAATGGAGAACGGAGCAGAGATGAAACTCGCCACTCTTACTGATGCCGTCAAGTCGGTATAGAGCAGGGAGAGGTAGGACAGGAAGCGCGGTCCGAAATTCAGCCACCGCAAGAGTGCAAATAAATAGACCCAACTCAAGAAATGAAATGCCCTGTCCATATCCGCCAGGAGTAGCGCTGCCCATTCCCCTAGACCATGAATAGTCTAAACTGCCACGTAAGCCCACCGAATATTGTGTCGGGTTGCGCGCTGGGGCATGAACCCAGCCTGGTCCGGATGAACCAATAAAGTAATATGGGGATGAAGACAGTTCGCCAAGGCCTTGACCAATACCTTGCCCTCAACGTTTAGGAGGGAGATAAGACGATATGAGGCATGATGTTCCGGTGGTCTACCGGGTTTGTGAAAAGCCACTATCTCCACGTCATGCCAATCACTGGGCAGACGCCCCCGATCCCTAGCCTCCTCTACCACCCTGATGTAATGCGGCCCCAACTGCAAGAAATATATTAAAAAAAATTTGCATGGAAAACCATTGGGGCCCGGGGCCTTGCCAGAATTAAGATCGCCCAGAGCAGTCCCCAGCTCCTCTTCGGTAAGTGGGCCCTCAAGCTCCTCTCGAACTGCATTCGAAAGCGTCCTAGGAGGGAGGTCATCCAGGAAACACTCTACGGCCTCTGCCGGAAGACACTCCGCAGGGGCATATAACTGAGTATTGTATTCTGCAAAGCTACTCACGATAGCCGATGCACCCGACACCGGGAGTCCCTCCAACCCCACTACCCACCGGGAGGACCTGGGGGCGAAGCGAACCCCGACACAACCGATGTAGCATTGTACCAGATTTGTCACCCCACTGATAAATCCTACTACGAGTAGCAAGCCAGGACTGACGAGCCTCATCTAAAAGGATGCGAGAAGAATCCTGCTGCGCTAGCATTAGCTGATGGCGAGCACTCCGCCCCCCCCTCATCCCTCCAGCTCCAGAATAGCCACCTCTGCTCGAACTAGGGCCTCTCTACACTGTCTGCAGGCCACGGCACAGAACAAGATGTCCACCCCCCATATAGTGGGCTTCAGGACCTCCCACAGAGTGTCTGCCCTTGAAACCAAACCCACGTTAATGGCCAGGTACTGTTCCAGGGCATCTCCCATTAGTTCCCTACAATCTTCCTTCTGAAGGTTCCAGACCAAGAGACACCAGAGTAATGCGTCACCACCCCCCGCTTGAATGTAAGCGCCACTGGGGAGTGATCCGAGCGTCGGCGCAGGAGTATTTTGACCGCCATCACCACTCTGCTATCAAAAACCCGTGGGATAAACAGGTAATCAAGATGGGAGAAAGAGCCATGTACCGCTAAAAAATACGTGTATCCCTGCACTGCCATGCAACCTGCGTCAGGGATCCACCCAATCAAGACTCGTCGCTAAAGAATGTAGCTTAGTAGGATAACGGGCCTCAAACACCCCCCCGGATCTCCATATATCCCTGGCAACATCCATCACATCGTTCCAATCACCTCCCACCACTGTAAGGGCCTCAGGTATATCCATCCATAAGTTCAATAATCTTTTTGGCAAAGCCCCAGGAAAAAGGTGGGGGCAAGACACTCCCTAATACAAGGGTCTCACCCCTACCATGCCGTGTATGACCAGATACATGCCCTGCAAATCCCAGAGGCCTTAACATGTGTGTATGCAAACCTCCGATGTACTAAAATAGCAACCCCTCTAGAGCCCTTCACAAACCCAGAATGAACGACCTAAAGAAAGCTAAAGCGCTGGAAACATACTGCCTTAGTCCTCATGAGATGGGTCTCTTGCAACAATAACACATCTGCGCAAGCGCGCTTGGCTGACTTTAAGATATCCCCCTATTTGATCTTGTCCAGGGCTCCCCTAACATTCCAACTAAGAACCCTTATGCGACCAGGGACCTCCTGTGAACTAACAGCCATTCCCTCTCCGTTCCAATCTTATACAATCCCAGGACAGCAGCAAGAGTCTTCTAGGAAACATAATGGAGTCCGGACCCATGTGGACAGTGCAACAACCCCACAAACTCCCCTGCAACAACCCAACCCCACAACAACCCCCCCCCACCCTGTACCTTCAAAACAATGAAGTACCTGTCGCGGCAGACAGAGCAGGCTGACCCCAACAGGAGGTCCCACCCCTCACCCACCAACAAACCCCCCAAATCACAGCCCATTATCAAGTGGCACCCTCTCCTCACATGGAGCCCCACGGAGAGACTGGCCCCCACACACACCCCATTGGTTTATCTAAGGAACTCAATGTCCAAAAGCAGCATGGTCATCCCGGAGTCAATCCGCTGAGATGGAAATCAGAGACACAGAGCCCGCACGAGCCGCTAGGCCCGCAGATCGTGAGTGGCGCCTGGACTTAGAGCATCTGTCCCCTCTTCCCCTTGCCCCCATCTGGCTCCAAGTGGGCCCACCAGAGGATGAGTCAGATTCGCTTCCGGGGGGCGGGATAAGGAGGCAGCCGCACCGTTTCGTCAGTCCAATGGAACACCTCCACCGGCGTGTCAAAGAAATGGGTGCGGAACCGGTATACCACCCGCATCCTGGCCGAGTAAAGAAGGGCATAAGGAAGCTTAAGTTCCCTGAGACAGGCCTTAGCGGACAAAAAAACAACTGCCGATGCTGTTGCACTAATTTTGTATAGTCTGGGAAAATTCAGATGCAGGAATTGTTAAACAGCAATGGTTCCTTAGCTCGGGCCTGCTTCAGAATGGTGTCCCTGTCATAATAGTGAAGGAGCTTGGCGATGACAGGCCGCGGACGTGCGCCAGGGGCGGTTTGCATCAGAGCCCTGTGTGCACGTTCCACGACAAAACAAGTGGAAAGTTCTCTAGTGGGGAGCCAACTCTCGAGCCAGTCAGTAAGAAATTCCCTTTCTTGCAATCTTCCGGAAAGCCAACAAAGTGCAGGTTATTGCATCGCGCCCTACCCTCTGTGTCTTCCACTCATGCCAAGCCCCGCTGGGTGGTCTCTAATGACGCTACTTTCTGCTGAAGTGTGGGAACCACATCCTCCACGCCCCTGATCCTTGTTTCTGTCTCTGTGATGCGGGCTAGTGCATTCCTCAGGTCTTGACACAGGAGCATCACATCAGAGCCGACCGTCCCGATCTTGGCTTACAAAGCATTTCTAGATTGGGTAATGGCAGCCATGCGAGCAGCATTATCCGGTACAACCGTTTGAGTCCGCCTGGGCGGTGCCGCCGGTGCACCGCTGAGGTACTGGGTTTTTAAGAACCGGCACAGACACCGGTTACCCAGCGGTGCCGGGGAATACACACCCAGAGACCTCGGGTTCTTCCTGATCCAGACCACAGAAACTCAGAGTCTTCTAGGTGAAGTCAAAGATTAGTTTATTGGCTGCAACCAAGGTAACAAGTGTCCTAGAAGTACAACATACGGAAGTATATTCTCAGGAGACTGCTCGCCTTTGCAAAATCAGGCGTCTCTTCTTATACACAATTTTGGGCTTCAGGCAAAACATTCTTGGTTGTAAAGTAAATCGTTAACATATTTTTAGTACAAAGAAAAAGCAGAGTCATGATGACATGTCCATATTTCACTTCGTGCTGCCTACAACAAATCATTTGGCAAGGCCCAACATTTCATCAGATATCACTGGACCCCTAATAAAAACGGGCACCTCCCCACCATAAAGTAAGTGAAGCAAAAGAGTGGAGATAGATGTGAGCGAGATATGGCAGGTGTGCGCGCTGAAATGGTTTTATGGTTTGTTGAGCCTAGATGCTATCTTGCTCGGCCACTGGGAGGGGAACTGACTTAATAAGTTCGGCCTGGGGCAATGGTTCCAACTTGTACAGGTCATGGAAAAGTCGATTAAGGAGTATGTGTCCTTGTGGAATCGAATTCAGCTGGATTAAGGCCTATGTAAAGGGCAATACATAAATGGAAGCCAAGGGTTCAGAATGTAAGTGACGATTTCGAGGTGAAATCGTCACTCGAATATGCTGAAAATACATGTACATGATGTACTCGTCATTCTCGGTCTTTTGATACCAAACTCGTCATGTTTCGACGAAATTTTTAATTCTCGAGTCCAGAATAATTACACGAATCCAGATTTTAGAACCTCAATCCCTCCTTTTGCCCTTACATAGGCAATTAATCTATCCTCATGTTAGTCTGAGTCCAGGTCTATATTCCTAAAGTCATTGAGATGTTGCTGTAACATCATTCTAGTACTTAGTTCATCTTTTGACACAGGCTTCCTTACACATGATGTAACACAGAGGCCACATATTGCAGGAGCACACTGTATGCACAGACAGAACAGGAAAAGAATGGCTAAGACCATCCCAATGACCATCAGAATTTTCCATCCCCAGGCAGATATCAGTTCCCAGAACCATCCCATTAACGACCAATCTCCTTTATCCACATGAATAGATTCGGAAATCTTATGTAGTTTGGAGATGGCCCTGTACACTGTTGGAGCATTATCTGGGATGAAAATGCAACAACTAGACTGGATCAATTTGCATACTCCACCTCGGTCTGAAAGTATAACATCCAAAGCGACCCGGTTTTGAAGGGTCATAAGTCGATCTGACTGGAGCTCAGCAGTCAAGTTACTAAGGGCACCAGCAGTTTCAGTCACGGTGGATTCAACTACCCTTGTTAATTGCCTTATGTTTCTGCTGTTGGCTATGGATCCCCAGAACGGCAGAAAACTCTTTGCAAAGTCCCCAAATTCTTGATCTGCAGTGTCTTCTTTACTCAAAACACCTCTAACTACCCTTGTCCGGTGGTAATCCGCCGCTGCTGTGTAGGTGGGAGGCAACAGGAATGAAACAAAACATGAGCCCGAGAAGTCAGGGGGCAACCATGTGTAGGCTCTATCATGGCAGATGAAATAAGTACCCTTAGCGGCTAAAAACGCAGGGGAAGTCTGAGATCCAAAAACATACGTTTCTGTACAGATACTCTTCCCTAGCTGAGCTCTGGGATTCTTGCCAATACCTTGCAAACACAGGTGACCCTGATGGGGTATGATCCAGATAGGGGAGGATCTTCTGGCTTGCTGTTTCTCACTTAAAGTAGTGCCATATCCGGTCACGTTCCAACCTACATATGCAAGTATCTCATCATCCGGAGTATCTTCATAAGAAGTTACTTCCTTGATCATGTCAACTATACCTTTGACTAGGGCGCTAGTCTTGAGGTTGTCTTTTACAGAACGCAGGGGTTGGACTTCTCGTGCATATATGAACATTGTCCTATATGCCCATACTGAACCATTGTGACTAAATGGCAGGACCAAATAGGGGATACCTTTATCCGTTGTGTGAGGCATGAGACCGCACACCCAACAGTTAGTTGTGTTCATTACAAGTTGGTGTTGGTGTAATAACTGAACAAAGGAGTTATTAACGAACTCTAATCTCCTATTTGATTCGTGGTCAGGCAGAGGGTGGAAAGAATGAGAGGAAACAGTAGGAGGAGGTATGGGTGATGCAGTGGGCGCAAATGTTACATGGAAAGAGAATAAAACATAACTTATCAAAAAGATCATTACGCTGGATAGCATAAAAATACACAATATTATAAAACTTTTCTTTGTCATCGTGTTACACAGTCTCCGCTTAAAGTTCATTTGCTTGACAGGTCTCTCCACATCAGGAAACTCCATCCTCTCTAAAGTGCTGCCCGCGGTGGGAGGTTGCCTCTGCTAAAGGATGCTTCCGTCAGTCTAGGGCAACTCCCTTGGACCAACCAGAACTACCGACCTAACGTAGTCAGCTGCACCCAAAAGACTTTAATCAACCGCGGCCCTAGCAGCGGAACCCGGATGGCGGTTCGAAAAACAAAAATAAGCAAGTTTCCTAAATGGGAGAGCTGCACTTTCAAAAAGAGTATTTGGGAGGAAAAAAGATATATTTATTTGTCCTTAGGTCTTGGTCTCAAATCATAAAAAGGAATCACTTTTATTAGTTTGTTTTTCTCGGTCGCAAATTGTAGCGTCTTTTTCCTGGTACTGTCTGGTCCTGAAACAGGAGTTCAGGCTCCAAAAAGTTCAATTGTTCTGATGGTGGCACAGTCTCTTGAAAAATGTTCTCGCTTTCACATTCAGGGTTAGTTTCTTTTACACGGTCATCGCTGACAGGTGTGACGCGTGGCACAGTTGTAAGCTCTGAGTCAGTGACACCCTTCTGGACCCACTGGTCATGTGGCGGAGGTGAAGGGATTCTCTTGCAGTGGACCCCGTGGATCCAGTTGGTCTTCCCCTCCACTCGAACGGCTGACCTCGTGGAAAGAAGGACGAGGTGTGGCCCGGTCCACCTGGGCTGGTCGTTCTTTGTTCTCTGGAAGTTTTTCACGAGAATCCAGGAACCAGGGACAATGGAGTGACCTGGAGTCTCAGAGACCGGAGGCAGGGTGTTGTGGACCTGTTGATGCAAAACACGCAATTTAGCCGTCAATTCATACAAGTAATCAAGCAAAATAGGGTGTTCTATGTTAGGATGCGAGGGCAGGGATAGTCCCTTTTTAGTGTTCATGGACTGCCATCACATGATCAAACAGGAACTGGATATAAGTCTGTCCTACCTTCATTTCCCTGCTAGTTATTGCTTCCTGTGAGGTTCCTGGTTCCTGGTTCCGAGTTGCTGTTGGTGCTTTCCTTGCTCTTATTGGATCTCCCTCACGGGCTCGTGGGGTGTAGATTTGATACTCTCCCCTAGAGTATCTTGCCTTTTTGTCCCCTGACCTGTTGTCCTTCGTTTCCCTCCTTCTTTTTCCACTCCTCCTAGCTAGTCAGTCCTGCTCCCTGCCCCTTCGTTTTTTCCTTCCTTTTAGTTTGCACTCGTTTTTGGAGGTTAGTTAAGGATAGGGGCTCCTATCCACCTCCGCTTGTTTTTGTGGTCTGGCTTGATTACATTGACTGCGAGGAGACGCGGCTCATTGCGGGGCTTGTTTGCCTTCGCAAAGCGCCCTTGCTTTTGTAATCGGTCCGCATCGTTATGCGGAAGTGACCCGTTTTTCGGGCCGTTCCGCGAGTGCAGTGGTAGTGAATTGTTTTCTTTTTTCCTGGGCTGTTTGAGTCCATTGCCCTCGATACAGCAATAAGGATAGGGTTTTTTTTGGTGTGCTCTAAGAACAGTGAGCACTTCGTGCCTTTTTTCCCCTCTAAGACCCAGTCTTCATTTTTAAACCGATTGACACCATACTAAAGCGTCTTTACTTGGGATAGATACAGACTTCATCCCATCTACTCCCACTGTGTTCCTCGTGGCAAAGCCTGCATTGTATATAGGTAAGCTGTGGGACTGTGGTGGCAGGGCATGTTCACTACCATTGGGGGAGGTTTTGGTTTTCTCTCATTTGTTCTATAACTTGTGATGTGTACTCCCTCTTGTTTGTGTGCATAGGTGCAGAGGCGAGGAGACGGGAGCAGTGTCCTTTTACATACTCCAGGGTGGAAGACTGTGTGTCATTACAATACCACCCTCTTTTCAGGTCCATTGGCGCACTCATAGTTGTTTGTCTGTGAAGTGGCACGTGGGCAGGGAGAGGGGATTGGTGTATTCTTCACTTCGTTCCTGCAGTGCACGGGCTGAGTGGGCGGAACCGCAACAGAATAACTAGCCCACGTGTTATAGCACTGCCTGGACGAAGATGAATGAGGATTCAGGAAATCCCTTGGGTGGAGGTACGGGTGTGCCCACTATGCAGGATGTTATGGGGGCTTTGACAGCGTTACAGGCTCAGGTGCAGGATTTACGACAGGAGAACATGGGCCTGAAGCAGGAGTTAGTGGCTGTGAGAGCCAGGGAACAGTTACAACAGAGGGGGCAGGCAACAGTCATTCAGCCAGCGACTTTCCAGTACAGTGGTGGGTCAGGTTCTAGTGGAGCAGGAGGAGGAGTTCCTCTTGCTGTTACGGTGAATACTCTGGTGGTAGTGCCCTTGGCTCCCCCTGAGAGGTTTTCTGGGGACAGTGAGAAATATGCCACTTTTATGAACCCGTGCCAGTTGCATTTTATGTGCAAGCCTGGTGCCTTTCCGGATGATTCGGCCAAGGTTGCCTTTACCATTTCATAGCTGGCTGGCACCGCTGCTCAGTGGTCCATTCCTCTGATTGATAGTGATGATCGTGTGTTGTACGACTATGCGGCATTTAAGGAGTTAATGCGGGGCTTGTTTGCGAAACATGCATTCATGCAGGCGAGTGATGCCGAACTCCTAAAGTTACGGCAGGGCAGGCAGGATCTATTGTCCAACATAGCCTCGTTCAATCGGTTGGTGTCTGAAACCCATTGGCCAACAGAGAAAAGAACCTCACTGTTTTACCAAGGCCTTTGTGAGGAACTTAAGGATGTGGTGTCTCAGGTGGTAGATCCACCAGCGGATTGTGCAGCGTTCATTGATCTGGTGGTCAAACTGAACCATCGATTGTCGGAGAGACGTGGGGAACGTAGTCGTTTTCAGGTCTCACGGGGAGGTTACGTTAAGCCAGAGGTAAAATCAATAGGGGATAGCAAAACGGCGCCCGAACCTATGGAGATAGGAGGGATGCGTGGGCCTTTGACTCCTGATGAGAAAAAGAGGAGAAGGGAGTTGAATCTGTGTTTGTATTGTGGACAGGGAGGCCATTTTGCCAGGGAATGTCCTGTGAAACCCTCGGGTATGGGGTATGGAAAGAAGGTAGCTTTTGTACATGTAGAGGGACACAACAACCAACAGAGGGAACAACTGAGACAGTATGATGTGTTGGGAGCAGTTGATCAGGCGCCAAGGCATTTTATCATCAATGCCCATCTTTTGCTTTCTGTGTCCGAACGGGTCCCTGTGTCAGTCTTGTTGGACTCGGGTGCAACCGGTAATTTTATTGACATATCGTTGGCTGAGAAACTACGGATTTCCTGTCATCAGAAGGAACAGCCAGAACCGGTGAGAGCTATAGATGGGACTGAATTGACGTCTGGATGCATTACCCGCCAAACCGTCCCTTTACAGTTGTTGTGTGAGAACGGGCATTCGGAAGCTGTGGTCTTTGATTTGATCGATGCACCTTCTTTTGGTTTGGTGTTAGGGGTTCCTTGGCTGCAGGAACACAACCCAAAGATCGACTGGGTGCAGCGGTTGGTGACGTTGGATTCCGCTCATTGCCTGAGACATTGCTATCTTGAAGCTAGGGAGCGGATTCATCCTTTGTTGTGTGCGGTGACGGAAGTGAGTTCCGTTCCTTTACAGTATTCGGAGTTCAAGGGGGTTTTTGACAAAGGTTGTGCTCAGGGTCTTCCCCCGCATCGGTCATTTGATTGTAAGATTGATCTGGTGCCGGGTGTTCCGTTACCATGTAGCCGTATTTAAGCCTTGTCGGAACCTGAGGAGGCGCATCTCAAGGAATACATCGAGGAGATGTTGCATTTGGGGTATATCCGTCCCTCCACTTCGCCCGTGTCATCGGCGATCTTCTTTATTCCGAAGAAGGAGGGGTCCTTGAGAGCCTGTGTAGATTATAGGGCCTTGAATAAAGCAACAGTAAAAAACAAGTACCCTCTTCCCCTCATCCCCGTGTTATTGGACCAGCTGCGCAAGGCCACAGTATTTACTAAACTGGATTTGCGGGGCGCTTACCACCTGATACGAGTTCGACCCGGGGATGAGTGGAAGACGGCTTTTAAGACCAAACAGGGACTGTTCGAGTATTGCGTAATGCCGTTTGGCTTATGCAATGCGCCGGCAGCGTTCCAGTTCTTTATAAATGAGGTCCTTAGGGAATATCTGGATAGAACTGTCATCGTCTATCTGGATGACATACTCATTTATTCAGAATCGGGTGCTGAACATCAAGAGCACGTGACACAAGTGTTAAGGAAATTGCAGGAACACCATCTGTATGCAAAATTGGAGAAGTGTCAGTTCAGCTCCCCTGAAGTGGAGTTCTTGGGGTTTATTATCTCGGCGGCTGGAGTCCGGATGGACCCCAAAAAGATCCAGGCGATTGTATCCTGGCCCATACCGTCTACTGTGAAGCAAATCCAGGTGCTCTTGGGTTTCGCCAATTTTTATCGGAGGTTTATCTCTCACTTTTCTGATGTAGTGGCTCCAATGACACGTCTGTTGCGGAAAGGGGTTCCCTTTGTGTGGTCTACTGAGGCACAGGAGGCTTTCCGACTTTTGCTCGAACATTTTACAACAGCACCTGTGTTGGTGCACCCTGATCCTGCCCTGCCGTTCTTTGTTGAAACCGACGCTTCCATGTGTGCGGTGGGTGGGGTGTTGTCCCAACGGGATGAAGTCACTGGCCATATGCATCCCATCGCTTTCTTTTCCAAGACGTTGTTACCAGCGGAGCGTAATTATACTGTGGCGGAGAGGGAATTGTTGGCTGTGAAGTTGGCCTTTGAGGAGTGGCGTCACTATTTATGGGGTGCACGACATGTTATCACTATTTATACCGACCATAAAAATCTGGAGTTCTTCAGATGTGCTAGGGCGTTAACACCTCGTCAGATGCGGTGGGTTCTGTTTTTTAATGAATATGACTTTGTCATTACTTATAGACCCGCAGCACAGCAGATTAAGTCGGATGCGTTATCCCGGATTCATGTTGGTCCCGGTGATATGAGTACCTTGAGTGACGTCAGACCAATGATTGATGGTCAAAGGATCATTGGGGCCATAGCAGCTAGCGATTTTCCTGATTTGGTGAAGTTGGTTAAGGAGCGATTGGGTCAGGTGGATATGGTTCTGTGGTTGTCTTTGCCCCAGGTCATCGAGAAGGATGGATTGTTATACCATGAGGGGAGGTTGTTTATCCCGCCTGTCTTCAGGGAGGAAGTGTTGGAATGGTGTCATTCTTCGGCATTGGTGGCACATCTCGGGATAGGGAAAACAAAGGAATTATGCACAAGATGGTTTTGGTGGGAGTCAATGGCGAAGGATATTCAGAACCATGTGACAGCTTGTCCTATATGTACCATCAATAAACCATCACATTGCAAACCCTCGGGCCTTCTGCAGCCCTTAGACGTCCCTCCTTCTCCTTGGCATACCATCAGCATGGACTTTGTGACCGATTTACCATCAGTGAATGGATTCACCGCCATTTTGGTGGTGGTGGATCTGTTCACTAAAGTGGCGCTTTTTGTTCCATTGCCCAAGATCCCTACGGCTAAGGAGATGGCAGTGGTGTTTATGTCTGAGATTATGAGGCTACATGGCATGCCGTTGGCGATTGTTTCCGATAGGGGGGGCTCAGTTTGTGTCTCACTTTTGGACTGAGCTCTGTTTGGTTCTGAAGACTGAGATACGATTGTCATCAGCGTATCATCCTCAGTCGGATGGACAGACCGAGCGCACCAATCAGACCATGTAGCAGTATTTGAGGTGTTTGGTTTCATCTTTGTCTTGCGATTGGCTGACTGCATTACCCATTGCGGAGTTTGCATACAATAAAAGCTAGCACTCCGCCTTGGGCATGACACCCTTTTACTGCTCATTGGGGTACCATCCTAGGGCCATCGCTATCCAACCCACTGGGCATGTGCCGGCCATTGATGAAGTGTGTAAAACGTTGAGTGATATCTGGGGTTTGGCTCGAGTGAGGTTGTTGGAAGCTAAGGCTGAGATGAAGAGGCAGGCAGACAGACATCTGGCCCCTGCCCCTGTGTACAAGGCGGGTGATATGGTTTGGTTGGCCTCCCGTAATTTGAGGATACAGGGTTCCCGTAAATTGCAACCTAGATTCGTGGGCCCTATCCCGGAAGTACAGGTTGTTAATTCAGTGGCCATGAAGCTTCAGTTACCTCAGGACTATAAGATACATCCTGTGTTTCATACTTCGTTGCTGAAGCCATATGTACCCTCTGCTCAGGTGTTGCCCCCGCCCCCGCCTTTGGTTATTGAAGGGGAGGTTGAGTTTGAGGTTCAGGCTATCCTAGACTCAAGACGTAGGAGGGGCCGCCTATACTATCTGGTTGATTGGAAGGGATATGCCCAGGAGGATAGGTCATGGGAGCCTGCCGGAGGGGTGCATGCACCACGTTTGGTTCGTATGTTTCACAGGAGGCATCCCGCTAAACCCCGCCCTGTAGGGAGGATCATTGGGGGGGGTACTGTTAGGATGCGAGGGCAGGGATAGTCCTTTTTTAGTGTTCATGGACTGCCATCACATGATCAAACAGGAACTGGATATAAGTCTGTCCTACCTTCATTTCCCTGCTAGTTATTGCTTCCTGTGAGGTTCCTGGTTCCTGGTTCCGAGTTGCTGTTGGTGCTTTCCTTGCTCTTATTGGATCTCCCTCACGGGCTCGTGGGGTGTAGATTTGATACTCTCCCCTAGAGTATCTTGCCTTTTTGTCCCCTGACCTGTTGTCCTTCGTTTCCCTCCTTCTTTTTCCACTCCTCCTAGCTAGTCAGTCCTGTTCCCTGCCCCTTCGTTTTTTCCTTCCTTTTAGTTTGCACTCGTTTTTGGAGGTTAGTTAAGGATAGGGGCTCCTATCCACCTCCGCTTGTTTTTGTGGTCTGGCTTGATTACATTGACTGCGAGGAGACACGGCTCATTGCGGGGCTTGTTTGCCTTCGTAAAGCGCCCTTGCTTTTGTAATCGGTCCGCATCGTTATGCGGAAGTGACCCGTTTTTCGGGCCGTTCCGCGAGTGCAGTGGTAGTGAATTGTTTTCTTTTTTCCTGGGCTGTTTGAGTCCATTGCCCTCGATACGGCAATAAGGATAGGGTTTTTTTTGGTGTGCTCTAAGAACAGTGAGCACTTCGTGCCTTTTTTCCCCTCTAAGACCCAGTTTTCATTTTTAAACCGATTGACACCATACTAAAGCGTCTTTACTTGGGATAGATACAGACTTCATCCCATCTACTCCCACTGTGTTCCTCGTGGCAAAGCCTGCATTGTATATAGGTAAGCTGTGGGACTGTGGTGGCAGGGCATGTTCACTACCATTGGGGGAGGTTTTGGTTTTCTCTCGTTTGTTCTATAACTTGTGATGTGTACTCCCTCTTGTTTGTGTGCATAGGTGCAGAGGCGAGGAGACGGAAGCAGTGTCCTTTTACATACTCCAGGGTGGAAGACTGTGTGTCATTACAATACCACCCTCTTTTCAGGTCCATTGGCGCACTCACAGTTGTTTGTCTGTGAAGTGGCACGTGGGCAGGGAGAGGGGATTGGTGCATTCTTCACTTCGTTCCTGCAGTGCACGGGCTGAGTGGGCGGAACCGCAACATTCTAGCTCACTGAACTTCGTGGGCCTAGGCACTCCCCATATGTTGGCTGGCCGGCCAAAGACAATTTCATAAGGGCTGAGTTTCACTCGCGAATGCACAGTCATTCTGGTGGATAGGAGTGCTAAGGGTAGAGCGTCAGGCCATTTAAGACCTGTGCTCGCTTGGATTTTGGCCAATTTAAGTTTTAAAGTGCCATTGTAACATTCTACTAATCCAGCTGATTGGGGGTGATTTGCAGCGTGGAACTTCTGCCTAATGCCTAGCCCTTCACACACTCTTTTCATCACACGACCCACAAATTCACTTCCGTTGTCAGACCAGACCATTCTAGGCATTCCAAACCTGGGGAAGTACTCTTTCACAAGGGCTTTTGCTGTGGACAAGGCAGTATTGTCTTTTAGGGGATAGGCTTCTACCCATCTTGAGAAAGCACAAACAACAACGAGCACGTATTTTAAGTTGTTGCACCTCTCCATGTGTATGAAATCTAGCTGCAAAACCTCGAACGGATACGTAGGAGGTGCAAAATGACCAGCTGGAGTTGGGGTTCCCCTACCAGGATTGTGCTTCAGACATACCATGCAATTCTTGACAACATTCTCTGCACACTTGGGAATCCCTGAATTCTTCCATACTGGGGCCAACAACTCGCAAATCCCTTTCACGCTGATATGAGCCATTCCATGAGCCATTGTAACCACTGCAAGCACATATGCATCGGGTAACAACCATCTCTGATGCTCTGTCAATTCAATCCAACAACCATTTGCATCCATTCTACCTGTACTCTCTCTCCACGTGCTCAACTCTTTCTGTGTGGCCTCAGCTTGGATGGATTTCACGCTCTCTATCGTGTCCTCACATATTCCAACATCACCATTCCATCTTTCAGGGCCTGCAACATACATTCGGCTCATCACATTCTTTGCCGTTTCTTTAGCGATCTCATCAGCAAATGCATTTCCACGACCAACATCATCAGTCACCTTCTTGTGAGCACTACACTTCACAATCGCCATTTGCAGAGGCAAGGTCAGTGATTCAAGAAGCTCATTAACCAACTGACCATGCTGAATCTTAGCTCCATGCGAAGTCAGGAACCCACGTTCTCTCCACAATCGTCCGAAACTGTGAGCCACGCCGAAAGCATACTGACTATCAGTGTAGACAATCACTCTCATTCCTTTAGACAATACACATGCTCTCGTTAGTGCAACTAATTCTGCGGCTTGGGCTGAACCATGTGGTATTCGTGCAGTTTCAACAACTGTGCGCAAAGTCGTGACAGCATATGCTGCAGTCACGTTCCCATTTGGGAGCTTAAAGCATGAACCATCCACCCATAACGTACCATCACATTCAGCAAGAGGAGTGTAAAATAAATCCACTCTCCCTTTTGTCTCTTCCTCTGTTGTGAGGAAACAATTGTGCTGTTCTAAAGCATCTGATTCCTCTGCAATTGGTAACAACGTGGCTAGATTTAAGGTACTGCACCTTTTTATGTGCACATGGCTCGCTAGCAGCGTCAATTCGTAACTGGACAGTCGAGCACTAGTTAAGTGCTGTGTCTTGGTCCTATTTAACAATGTGTCTACTGCATGCGGGACCATCATGATTAGTGTATTATTCATTACTAGACCAGCAGACTGTCGAATAGAAACAGCTGCTGCTGCTGTGGCTCTTAAACAACTTGGCAATGCTTTAGCTACTAGATCCAAAGTTGACGAAAAGTAGGCGCATGGGCGCTGTCTACCTCCAAATAACTGAGTCAATACAGACAATGCACAGCCCTCCTTCTCGTGGACATACAATGTGAAAGGCTTACTGTAGTTGGGGGTACCTAACACAGGAGCCGAACATAATGCTGTGCGTAATTCGAGAAAACTTTTCTGACACTCTTCAGACCAAGGAATGGGATTGGGTGTATTTTTACACGTTAATGCCACCAAGGGTTTGGCCAATAACGAAAAATTTGGAATCCACTGTCTACAGTACGATGTAATGCCCAAGAAAGCACGCACTTCTCTCTGTGTTCTTGGCACATTCAATTTCGCTATTGCCTGAATTCTTTCTGGGGTCAGTTTCCTTCCCTCCTTCGATAAGAGGTGACCTAAGTAGGTCACTTCTTGTCGGCAATATTGAAGCTTGGAAAGTGACACCTTGTGATGCAGATCACACAGATGACGCAATAATGTCAACGTGGCCTTTTTACAAATTTTCTTAGTATCTGCAGCAATGAGCAAATCATCCACATACTGTACAAGAGTAGCACCTTTAGGTAAAACAATCGTGTCAAGCTGTGTTTTCAGAGCTTGACTTTATATTGATGGGCTTTCACAGTAGCCTTGAGGAGCGCGTTTAAAGCGGAAACTGCGACCTCCTAAACTGAAGGAAAAAATATCCCTGCTCTCCTCAGCAATTGGGATGCTGAAGAAAGCATTCTTTAGGTCAATCACCGAAAACCATGAAGCAGAAGCTGGAATCATAGTCAATAATGTGGTAATGTCGGGGACAACTGGGAATTGTGGCACAACTATCTTATTCACTTCTCGAAGATCAATTACGAATCTGTACACAGGTGGCTGTGAAGGGTCAGTTTGTTTTAAAACAGGCAGAACAGGACTATTGCAAACGTTGCCTCGTGTTTCTTCAATCACATCCTTTTCAATCAATTCGTAAACAATCGCTAGCAAAGCTTTTTCACCCTCATTAGATATTTTGTATTGGGTAATTCGTGGCATGTTGACATTGGACTTCAATGTTACAACATATGGTGGAATTTCTAAAAGACCTACATCATTAGGACCAGTGGCACAAAGAATATCTGGGAGAAGTGACAATTCTGCTGGAAGTGCATCTCTCGACAAATACATGGGAGAAACTACTTTCTTACCTAAAGTAAGCTGTACTCCTGAAGGAGAACAGTACAAAGTCGCATACAATCTTTTTAACAAATCCAATCCTAGCAAATTTTCACCACAACCTGTTGTCAGAATAAGGGGTGCTTCGAATTCACAAGGACCAACAGAAAGAGATAAAGGGTCAGAAATCGGATTTCTAACTGGGGCGCCAGAAAAACCTACAGAAACGTTCATGTCGCCAGACAAAGGTGCGCCAGGGAGTTTGGAGTGCATAATAGAACTCTTTGTAGCACCAGTATCCAACAGAAAAGGCTCTGACACACCTGATGTAATCACCTCAACGTAAGGTCCACTCTGATCTACTGGAACTGAAACAACTCCCTCTCTTTGTCTATAGCTGTCCTAGCAATCATTATCTTCCCACTGCTCATCTTCTGTGTAATAATCAACGTAGTATTGAGCTGTCCTATCAGATGCGTTAATTTGCTGATCAAACCTGTTCATAGAGTTTTGCGGTGGAAGGGGAGGTGTGTTCTGAGGGGCGTTTCCACGCCCTCTACCTCTAGGTGCTTGCTGACTGCCACGACCTCTAACACCAGAAACTCCATTTGCACGTTGTAATAGAATAGGACAATTATACTTGAAATGACCCTCTTGTTTGCAATATAAACACTGGTTGAGGCCTACAGGTACACGGGGTTGAGTATACTCGACTCTTTGCGAGTTCCTCTGATACTGTTGAGGCTGCTGAAAGGTATTTTGGTAGTGATTCTGACCATTGTTATTTTGATTACCACCACCACGTGGCGGATAGGCTTGCTGTAGCAAAACCTTCGTTTTCAGTTCCTTAGTTTTCTTTTCTGCTCTATCCTTCTCATCCTTGTCTCTATTTTCGTAATATTGTGCAGTAGCCAATATCTGTGCCGAAGACGAAACAGCCCAAGAACTTTCTGAATCTTTTAACTTTTTACACAATTCTGGAAGCAGATTGTGCACGAATTTATCGACAAACAATCTCTGACCACCTTCTGTGGTCATATCTTGACCGCTGTGGTCAACGAATGTTTCTTCAAATCTGGTGAAGAAGTCTGAGACTGTTTCTTCTTTCTTCTGTTTGCATGCAGACAACTTATCCCAATTTACGCGTATTGCAGGCATTATCGTTTTCATGTAATCTACTATTTTACCAGGGAGTTCTGCTATCAAAGGCTCAGGCTTGGCACCACCAACTTGTCGGGCATCTGCAGCAGTAATATTAGCCCATGTGTCACCTAATTCCTGGTCATGATCTATATGACGAATTTTACCCCATAAAGGCTGTGGAACAACATTCCCAAATAACATATCGATGTCGGCTAAATTCATTATACACGACCCAGCAGTTTGCGACAACTCTTTATAGTACCCTGCAGGATTTTTACGCGGATCTGGTAATGTTTGTTTGAGTGCTAAAACTTCAGCTCGCTTCCATGGGACATGTACCCATACACGCTGAAAGTGTGGCAGAATAGGTGGGACAGCAGTCGTGTCACCCTCTCTCCATTGTGGGGGAACTTCCCTCATAGGGTATTGTCGCGCCTTTTTCCTACTGGATGTATTATGCTCAGATTGTGACTCAGAACTGCTCCCCTTACTCCGATATGATAACAACATTTCAACTGCTTTCTCCACATCTGGACCTACAATCATACCCTCTCCGAACTTAAACCGTACACGACACATCTCTCGTGGGATGCATTCCTGATCATTGTCTTCTAAATCCTCGCAAAGGAAAACACACATCTGTTCGAAAACATATCTCTGTGTCGCTGCTTCCCATTGATGGAAGACTTCCATGACAGACTGTACATCATATTTTACAGTGTCCATGACCCATTTCCGTGCTAAACTATTCAGTGAATCTCTCTCTTGATAATCAGGTAGTTGACTTTGCAACTGTCTTCTTCCCATGTTAGGGGTCGTAGTAGGCGACCCGAAAAGAGGTAAAAGAAGATTAGTAACAGTGCTGGCCATTTTCTGCCGAATGGTAGGTGAAACTGAAGGACACACAGATGGAAAAACGGGGTGAGATAAGGCAGGGGTAGCGATAGCAGAAGAGGTATCAGGGGAAACAGAGGGGGCACTAGGCAAAATCGTAGAGGGAGCATTAGGCGACGTGAAAAATACAGTAGGCAGAATCGTAGAAAACACAGGTGAAACAGAAGTGGTCGGTGGGCCTGAAGGAGGCTGCACCGAAGAAGTAGGAGCCAGCTGAAGAACAGCTGGTGGGTGCTGTGGAGGAGCAGGAGGCGTAGTTTGCGCAACTAAAGGTTGCGGGGGTGCTGTGGCATTATGCACATTGGGGGGTGGTGAATTTTGTAAATGCGACATTAATGGGTCTTTTTCACGCTCTTTTGCTGCCTCTTGCTGAAGAGACGGCAAAACTGGATAACACTTATCTATTGCCATTTTACGTTGCCTGTGCAACTGCTCATTCATCTGCTCTTCTTCATTATCTTTAAACTGCACAGCAGCTTGCATTACTGAAAGTCCCCCTTCTCTCTTATTTTTCTTAGCTAATTTAATTTCTTTTTGTTTGGCTTCTTTACGCCATAAGCGGAAAGAGTCAAACATCGCCGGCCGGGCTTTCTTTTTAAAGAGTTTAACTTCAAGGTTGTCTAAGATTTCAGAATCAAAGCTACCATATCGGGGCCATTTTAAAACACCATCTTTTCTGGTGTATTTAATCCATACTTCGTTGTAGGTGATGGGGCCAACCCCATGTTTCACATATAGTTCGTAAGTCGGAGTTCCAACTGGAGGAACCGGACATGAGTCCTCCAACCGGGAGTCCCTGTTATTACCACCAAGACAAAACAAATTTCCAAGTCTAAGACTAGGCATCTTCGCTCTCTAGTCTAGTTCCAAACTTCAAAGGATTATCGATTACGATATTTCTCGTGAATACACGAGTCCTTCGGTTTTGGTGCTTGCAAGTACCAACACAAAACTTTGTATCCCAAAGATACCAACACTAAAGCCCAACTAAGGACTGGGAGACGCTCCACGTATACTTAACTGAAATATCGATGACGTCACCAGAAGACTTGTCTTAGTGTTTCGCTCTACCAAACTTCAAGGGTCCAAATCAGGGCGATAGCCAGGGCAGCAGTCCTTGTAGCCGTCGGGAAGCGGGGAACCTCGCAGCAAAGACCTTCGGACCACGTCGACATGCAGGGGTCGATGAGGTGGTTGGCCGTCCTCCGGAATTTTCACACGACGCTCCTCACGATCTTCAGGCTGACTGGTACCACTGGAATCGCCCCACGTTGGGCGCCAGCTGAGGTACTGGGTTTTTAAGAACCGGCACAGACACCGGTAACCCAGCGGTGCCAGGGAATACACACCCAGAGACCTTGGGTTCTTCCTGATCCAGACCACAGAAACTCAGAGTCTTCTAGGTGAAGTCAAAGATTAGTTTATTGGCTGCAACCAAGGTAACAAGTGTCCTAGAAGTACAACATACGGAAGTATATTCTCAGGAGACTGCTCGCCTTTGCAAAATCAGGCGTCTCTTCTTATACACAATTTTGGGCTTCAGGCAAAACATTCTTGGTTGTAAAGTAAATCGTTAACATATTTTTAGTACAAAGAAAAAGCAGAGTCATGATGACATGTCCATATTTCACTTCGTGCTGCCTGCAACAAATCATTTGGCAAGGCCCAACATTTCATCAGATATCACTGGACCCCTAATAAAAACGGGCACCTCCCCACCATAAAGTAAGTGAAGCAAAAGAGTGGAGATAGATGTGAGCGAGATATGGCAGGTGTGCGCGCTGAAATGGTTTTATGGTTTGTTGAGCCTAGATGCTATCTTGCTCGGCCACTGGGAGGGGAACTGACTTAACGAGTTCGGCCTGGGGCAATGGTTCCAACTTGTACAGGTCATGGAAAAGTCGATTAAGGAGTATGTGTCCTTGTGGAATCGAATTCAGCTGGATTAAGGCCTATGTAAAGGGCAACACATAAATGGAAGCCAAGGGTTCAGAATGTAAGTGACAATTTCGAGGTGAAATCGTCACTCGAATATGCTGAAAATACATGTACATGATGTACTCGTCATTCTCGGTCTTTTGATACCAAACTCGTCATGTTTCGACGAAATTTTTAATTCTCGAGTCCAGAATAATTACACGAATCCAGATTTTAGAACCTCACCCTGACAAGTGGACTTGTCCATGGTGCTCTGCTTAGATGAACCACTGCCTGGCCTGTCTCTGGTCATGATGGTCCAGGCCCAACTGC
The DNA here is from genome assembly GCF_964261635.1 of Lissotriton helveticus. NCBI lineage: Eukaryota > Metazoa > Chordata > Amphibia > Caudata > Salamandridae > Lissotriton > Lissotriton helveticus. The sequence goes on along the minus strand of NC_136067.1, from coordinate 1,212,435,832 downwards.
AGACCCCCGCCAAAGAGACCCCAAGTGGGAGATACTAGGCCGATCAAATGGGAGTTAGGGCCCGCTCCTGGTGTGGTCTCGGCCGGCAGCCCCCCAAACAGTCCTCCGCCAGACCAGTCGTGGGAGATCTCAGACTCATGGCACCCCCCCTGTGGCCCGATACTGCCGCCGAACTCACTGCAATACCGCTCCCTAAGAGAGCAGCCTAAAGACGAAGGGGGGTGGCTGAAGAGAAAGTGCCGGAGCACCCAACTAGATGCAAGGGGGGCCCGGCCTGCTGATGCTCCCCACCGCGACCTGAACTGGCCGCTGACTACTCCAACCAGCCGCACCGGACGCAGCAATGGTAAGCAGATTGTTACAACCCCAAGGGCACTCGCTGTCCGGCGGATTGAGGTACTGGGTTTTTCAGAACCGGTACCAAACCGGTAACCCAGCGGTGCCAGGGTACACCCAAAGACCTCGGGTTCTTTCCTGATTCAGACTACAGAAACTCAGAGTCTTCTAGGTGAAGTCAAGGATCGATTTTATTGGCTGCAACCAAGGTAACAAGCGTCCTAGAAGTACAACACACGGGATGTATATTCTCAGGAGACTGCTCCAATTTACAAAGCCAGGCTTCTCCTTTTATACAAAATATTAAGCATCAGGCAAACATTCTTGGGTTTACAGTATACTATTCAAATTTTTTCGTTACAAAGGAAAAGCAGAGTCATGATGACATGTCCATATTTCAGTTCGTCCAGCCCACAACAAATCATCCGGCAAGGCCCAACATTTCATCAGATATCGGTGGACCCCCAATAAAAATGGGCACCTCCCCATCATAAAGCAAGTGAGAGAGAAAAGAGCAGGAACAGGTGTGAGCAAGATTCGGCAGGGTGTGTGCGATGAAATGGGGTTATGGCCTGTTGTGACTTGATGCTATCTCATTCGGCCACTGGGAGAGGAACTGACCAAACAGGTTCGGCCTGGGGCAATGGTTTCAACCTGCCCAGGTCAGAGAAAAGTCAATTGAGGTGTACGTGTCCTTTTGAATTGAATTTAGCTGTATCATGAGCCTATGTAAAGGGCAACTCACAAAATGGCTGCCATACACAAAATGGAAGCCAAGGGTTCAAGACAAAAATGACGATTTCGAGGTGAAATCGTCACTGGAATATGACGAAAATGCTTGTACATAGTGTACTAGCCATTTTCGGTCTTTTGATATAAAAATCGTCATGCTACGACAAAGTTTTATTCACGAATTCAGAATTTTCAGAAGCACAAACCCTCCTTTTGCCCTTACATAGGCAATTTAACCTAATCTCATGCTAATCTGAGTCCAGGTCTATATTCCTAAAGTCATTGAGATGTTGCTGTAACATCATTCTAGTACTTAGCTCGTCTCTTGATACAGGTTTCCTTACACATGATGTAGCACAGAGGCCACATATTGCAGGAGCACACTGCACGCACAGACAGAACAGGAAAAGAATGGCTAAGACCATCCCAATGACCATCAGAATTTTCCATCCCCAGGCGGATATCAGTTCCCAGAACCATCCCATTAAAGACCAATCTCCTTTATCCACATGAATAGATTCGGAAATCTTATGCAGTTTAGAGATGGCCTGGTACACTGTTGGTGCGTTATTGGGAATGAAAACACAGCAACTCGATTGGATCAATCTACATACCCCACCTCGGTCTGCAAGTATGACATCTAAAGCGACCCTGTTCTGAAGGGTCATAAGACGATCCGACTGGAGCTCAGCAGTCAAGTTACTAAGGGCACCAGCAGTTTCAATCACGGTGGATTCAACCACCCTTGTCAATTGCCTTATGTTCCTGCTGTTAGCCATCGGTCCCCAGAATGGCAGAAAACCCTTTACGAAGTCCCCAAATTATTGTCCTGCAGTGTCTTCTTGACTCAAGGCACCTCTAACTATCCTTGTCTTGTGGTAATCTGCCGCTGCTGTGTAGGTGGGAGGCAACAGGAACGAAACAAAACATGAGCCCGAAAAGTCAGGGGGCAACCATGTATAGGCTCTATCCTTGCAGATGAAATAGGTACCCTTAGCTGCTAAAAACGAAGGGGAAGTCTGGGCTGCAAAAACATACGTTCTAGTGCAGATACTCTTCCCTAACTGAGCTCTGGGATTCGTGCCATTACCTTGCAGACACAGATGACCCTGATGGGGTACAATCCAAATCGGGGAAGATCTCTTAGCTTGCTGTTTCTCACTCAGAGTAGCTCCATATCCGGTTATGTTCCATCCTATGTATACTAGTGTCTCATCTCTCGGGATAGTCTCATAAGAAATACCTTCCTTAATCATGTCTACTATACCCTTAACTAGAGCACTATTTTTAGGATTGTCTGTTACAGAACGTAGGGGGTAGATTTCATGTGCATATATGAACATTGTTCTGTATGCCCACACAGAACCATTGTGGCTGAAAGGCAGGACCAGATAAGGGATACCTTTATCCGTTGTGTGAGGCATAAGACCACACACCCAACAGTTAGTTGTGTTCATTACTAGTTGGTGTTGGTGCAAAAGCTGAACAAAGGAGTTATTAATAAACTCTAATCTCCTAGCTGATTCGTGTTCAGGAAGGGGTTGAAAAGAGTGTGGGGAAACAGTAGAAGGAGGAGGTATAGGCGATGTAGTGGGTGCAAATGTTACTCGAAAAGAGAATAACACATAACTTATTAAAAATATCATCACACTGAATAACATGAAAATGCACAATATCAAAAAGCTTTTTTTTGTCATTATTTTACAAATCTTGTGTTTAAAGTTCATTTCCTTGGCAGGTCTCTCCATCTCGAGAAACTCCATCCTCCCTAAAGTGCTGCCCGCGATGGGAGGTTGATTCTGCTAAGGAATGCTTCTGTCAGTCCAGGGCAACTCCCTTAGACCAACCAGAACTGCCGACCTAACGTCGTCAGCTGCACCCCAAAGACTTTGGGCAATCGCGGCCCTAGCAGTGGAACCCGGATGGCGGTTCGAAAAACAAAAATAAGCACGTTTCTCAGATGGGAGAGCTGAACTTTCAAAAATAGTACTTGGAGGGAAAAAAAGTTTTTTTTTTTATTTGTCCATAGGTCTTGGCCTCAAATTATAGCGCTTTTTTCCGGGTACTGTCTGATCCTGAAACAGGAGTTCAGGCTCTGTAGTCTTCAATGGAATTGACGGTGATACAGCTGGTTGCAAAAGTTTATCGCTCTCTTGTTCAGTAAGTGTTCCTTTTACTCGTGCATCACTGAAGGGCAGAAAACGTGGCAGAGTTTCAGTTTCTGAGTCGGCGACACCCTTCTGGACCCACTGGTCATATGGCAGAGGCAGAGGGATCCGTTTGCAATGGATCCCGTGGATCCAGTTTGCCTTCCCCTCCACTCGAACAGCTGAGCTCGTGGAAAGAAGGACAAGGTGCGGTCCGGTCCACCTGGGCTGGTCGTTTTTGTCTTGCTGGAAGTTCTTGACCAGCACCCAGGATCCAGGGTCGATCTGATGTCCTGGAGTCTCAGAGACCGGAGGCAGGGTGTCGTGAACCTGTTGATGCAAAACACGCAATTTAGCCGTCAATTCGTACAGATAATCAAGCAAAACAGGGTGTTCGAGTTCGCTGAACTTAGTGGGCCTTGGCACTCCCCATATGTTGGCCGGGCGGCCAAAGACAATCTCATATGGACTAAGTTTCACTCGTGAATGCACAGTCATTCTGGTTGATAGGAGTGCTAAGGGTAGAGCATCAGGCCATTTAAGACCTGTGCTCGCTTGAATTTTGGCCAGTTTTAACTTAAGCGTGCCATTATAACATTCTACTAATCCAGCTGATTGGGGGTGATTTGCAGCGTGGAACCTTTGTTGAATGGCTTGCCCTTCACACACTCTCTTCATCACTCGACCCACAAATTCACTCCCATTATCACTCCAGACCATTCTAGGCATTCCAAACCTGGGGAAGAACTCTTTCACATGGGCTTTAGCTGTGGATAAGGCAGTGTTGTCTTTTAGGGGATATGCTTCCACCCATCTTGAGAAGGCACAAACAACAACGAGTACGTATTTTAAATTGTTGCACCTCTCCATGTGAATGAAATCTAGCTGCAAAACCTCGAACGGGTACGTAGGAGGTGCAAAATGACCAGCTGGAGTTGGGGTTCCCCTACCAGGATTGTGTTTCAGACACACCATGCAATTCTTGACGACATTCTCTGCACACTTGGGAATTCCTGAATTTTGCCATACTGGAGCCAACAACTTGCAAATCCCTTTCACGCTGATATGAGCCATTCCATGAGCCATTGTAACCACTGCAAGCACATATGCATCGGGTAACAACCATCTCTGATGTTCTGACAATTCAATCCAACAACCATTTGCATCCATTCTACCCGTACTTTCTCTCCACATGCTCAACTCTTTCTCTGTGGCCTCAGCTTGAATGGACTTCACACTCTCTATCGTGTCTTCACACATTCCAACATCACCAACCCATCTTGCAGGGCCTGCAACATACATTTGGCTCATCACATTCCTTGCAGTTTCTTTCGCGATTTCATCAGCAAATGCATTTCCACGACCAACATCATCAGTCACCTTTTTGTGAGCACTACATTTCACTATCGCCACTTGCAGAGGCATGGTCAGTGATTCAAGAAGCTCATTCACCAACTGACCATGCTGAATCTTAGCTCCATGCGAAGTCAGGAACCCACGTTCTTTCCACAATCGTCCAAAACTGTGAGCCACACCAAACGCATACTGACTATTGGTATAGATAGTCACTTTCATTCCTTTAGACAACACACATGCTCTTGTAAGTGCAATCAATTCTGCTGCTTGAGCTGAATTATGTGGAATACGTGCAGCTTCAACAATTGTATGCAAAGTCGTGACAGCATATGCTGCAGTCATGTCACCATTCGGAAGCTTGAAGCATGAACCATCCCCCCATTATGTACCATCACATTCAGCAAGAGGAGTGTCCCTAAGATCTATTCTCCCTTTCGTTTCTTCTTCTGTTCTAAGAAAACAATCATGCTGTTCTGAAGCATCTAATTCCTCTACAATTGGCAACAACGTAGCTAGGTTTAAAGTGTTGCACCTTTTTATGTCCACATGACTAGCTAACAATGTTAATTCGTAACCTGACAATCGAGCACTAGTTAAGTGATGTGTCTTGGTTCTATTTAACAACCTGTCTACTGCATGTGGGACCATCACGACTAGCGTATTGTTCATTACTAGACCAGCAGACTGTCGAATAGAAACAGCTGCTGCCGCTGTGGCTCTTAAACAACTTGGCAACGCTCTAGCTACTGGATCCAAAGTCGACGAAAAATATGCACATGGACGCTGTTTGTCCCCAAACAACTGAGTCAAAACTGACAATGCACAACCTTCCTTCTCATGGACATACAATGTAAAGGGCTTACTGTAGTTGGGGGTACCTAACACAGGAGCCGAACATAATGCTGTGCGCAATTCAGAAAAACTTTCCTGACACTCTTCAGACCAAGGAATGGGATTGGGTGTATCTTTACACGTTAATGCCACCAAAGGTTTGGCTAATAACGAAAAATGTGGTATCCATTGCCTGCAATATGATGTAATGCCCAAGAAAGCACGCACTTCTCTCTGTGTTCTTAGCACACTCAATTTCGCTATTGCCTGAATTCTTTCTGGGGTCAGTTTCCTTCCCTCCTTCGATAAGAGATGACCTAAGTAGGTCACTTCTTGTCGACAATATTGCAATTTTGAGAGAGACACTTTGTGGTGCAAATCACACAAATGACGCAACAATGACAATGTGGCTTCCTTACAGATTTCCTTAGTATCTGCAGCAATAAGCAAATCATCCACATACTGAATAAGGGTAGCACCTTCAGGTAAAACAATCGTATCAAGCTGTGTTTTTAAAGCTTGACTATATATTGATGGACTTTCACAGTAGCCCTGGGGAGCGCGTTTAAAGCGGAAGCTGCGACCTCCTAAACTGAAACCAAAAATATCCCTACTTTCCTCAGCAATCGGGATGCTGAAGAAAGCATTCTTCAAGTCAATCACCGAAAACCAGGTGGCAGAGGCTGGAATCATAGTCAATAGGGCAGTAATGTCAGGAACAACTGGAAATTGTGGTACAGCTATTTTATTCACCTCTCTAAGATCAATCATGAATCTGTAAACAGGTGGCTGAGAGGGATCAGTTTGCTTTAAAACAGGCAGAACAGGGCTATTGCAAACGTTGCCTCTTGTCTCTTCAATGACATCTTTTCCAATTAGATCGTAAACGATCGCTAGCAAAGCTTTTTCACCTTCACTAGAAATTTTGTATTGGGGAATTCGTGGCATTCCAACATTGGCTCTCAATGTTACAACATAGGGTGGTATTTCCAAAAGACCTACATCATTAGGACCAGTAGCCCAAAGAATATTAGGGAGAGATGACAATTCTGTTGGAAGTTTGTCTCTCGACAAATACATTGGAGAAACCACTTTCTTACCCAGTGTAAGTTGTACTCCAGAAGGAGAACAGTACAAAGTCGCATACAATCTTTTTAGCAAATCTAATCCTAGCAAGTTTTCACCACAACCTGTTGTCAGAATAAGGGGTGCTTCGAATTCACAAGGACCAACAGAAAGAGACAAAGGGTCAGAAATCGGGTTCCTAACCGGGGCGCCAGAAAAACCTACAGAAACATTCATTTCGCCAGACAAAGGTGCGCCAGGGAGTTTGGAGTGCATAATAGAACTCTTTGTAGCACCAGTATCCAACAGAAAAGGTTCTGACACATCTAATGTAATAACCTCAACGTATGGTCCTTTCTGATCTACTGGAACTGAAACAACTCCCTCTCTTTGTCTATGGCTGTCCTAGCAATCAATACCTTCCCAATGCTCATCTTCTGTATAGTAATTATCAGCATAGTACTGAGCTGTCCTACCAGATGCGTTATTCTGCTGATCGAACCTATTCATGGAATTTTGAGGTGGAAGAGACTGTGTGTTCTGGGGGAAATTTCCATGTCCTCTACCTCTAGATGCTTGCTGAACACCTCTACCTCTTGTGTTTGAAACACCATTCGCGCGCTGTAACAGAATAGGGCAGCTATACTTAAAATGACCCTCTTCCTTGCAATACGAACACTGGTTGGGGCCTACAGGAACACATGGCTGAGTATACTCGACTCTTTGCGAGTTCCTCTGATACTGTTGAGGCTGCTGATAATTATTCTGATAGTTACTCTGACCACTATTATTTTGACCACCACTATTCTGGCACCACCACCACGTGGCGGATATGCTTGCTGTAACAAAACCTTTGTTTTCAACTCTTTAGTTTTCTTTTCTGCTCTGTCTTTCTAGTCTTTGTCTCGATTTTCGTAATACTGTGCAGTAGCCAATATCTGTGCTGAGGAGGAAACTGCCCAAGAACTTTCTAAATATTTCAACTTTTTACACAACTCTGGAAGCAGATTGTGCACGAATTTATCGACGAACAAATGCTGACCACCTTCTGTGCTCATATCTTGACCACTGTGGTCGACAAATGTTTCTTCAAACCTGGTGAAGAAATCTGACACTGTTTCATCTTTCTTCTGCTTACATGCAGACAACTTATCCCAATTTACACGTATTGCAGGCATTATCGTTTTCATGTAATCAATTATTTTACCAGGAAGTTCAGCTACTAAAGGCTCAGGCTTAGCACCACCAACTTGTCGGGCATCTGCGGCAGCAATATTAGCCCATGAGTCACCTAACTCCTGATCATGATCTGTATGACGAATCTTACCCCATAAAGGCTGTGGAACAACATTCCCAAATAACATATCGATATCGGCTAAATTCATGATACATGACCCTGCAGTCTGTGACAACTCTTTGTAATACCCTGCGGGATTTTTACGGGGATCAGGAAATGTCTGTTTAAGGGCTAAAACTTCAGCTCGCCTCCATGGGACATGTACCCACACACGCTGAAAATGAGGCTGAATAGGTGGGTTAGCTTGTAGGTCCCCTTCCCTCCACTTTGGGGGAACCTCTCTCATGGGGTACTGTCGCGCCTTTTTCCTACCAGATGTGCCATGCTCAAATAGCGACTGAGAAGTGCCCCCCTTACTCCGAAATGACAACAATGTCTCAACCGCTCTCTCGACATCGGGACCTACGATCATGCCCTCTGCGAACTCGAACCGCACATGACACAACTTGGGCGGGTTGTATTCCAGATCATTGTCTTCCAAATCCTCACAGAGAAAAACACACATTTGTTCAAAAACATATCTCTGCTTCGGTGCTTCCCATTGACGGAAGACTTCCATGACAGACTCTACATCATACCTTACAGTGTCCATAACCCATTTATGCGCTAAACGATTCAGTAAATCTCTCTCTCGATAGTCAGGCAGTTGACTTCGCAACTGTCTTAGTTCCATGTTAGGGGTCGTAGTAGGCGACCCGAAAAGAGGTGAGAAAAGATTAGTAACAGTGTTGGCCATTCTCTGTCGAACGGAAGGAGAAACTGACGGAAGAACGGGTGCAAAAACAGGGTGAGATAAGGCAGGGGCAGAAGCAGTAGCAGAGGGATCATTAGGAGAAACAGAAGGTGCACTAGGCAAAGTCGTAGAAAGCACAGGTGAAACAGATGTGATCGGTGGGCCTTGAGGAGGCTGCACCAAAGGAGCAGGAGCCAGCTGAAGAACAGCTGGTGGGTGCTGTGGAGGAACAGGAGGCATTGCAATCACAGGTTGCGCAACTAAAGGTTGCGGAGGTGCCGTGGCATTTTGCGCATAGGGGGGTGGCGAACTTAATAAATGCGACATTAAGGGATCTTTTTCAAGCCCTTTTGCTGCATCTTGCTGAGGAGGTGGCAAAACTGGATAGCATTTATCTATTACCATTTTACGTTGCCAGTGCAACTGCTCACTCATCTGTTCTTCTTCATTGTCTTTATACTGTATAGCAGCTTGCATTATCGAAATTCCCTTTTCTCCCTTATTTTTCTTTGCTAATTTAATTTCCTTCTGTTTGGCTTCCTTACGCCATAGGCGGAAAGAGTCAAACATTGCCGGCCAGGCTTTCTTCTTGAAAAGTTTAACTTCGAGGTTATCTAAGATTTCTGTATCAAAGCTACCATATTGGGGCCATTTTAAAACACCATCTTTTCTGGTGTATTTGATCCATACTTCATTGTATGTGATGGGGCCTACTCCATGTTTCACATATAACTCATAAGTTGGAGTTCCAACCGGAGGAACCGGACATGAGTCCTCCAATCGGGAATCCCTATTATTACAACCAAGACAAAACAAATTTCCAAGTCTAAGACCAGGCATCTTCGCTCTCTAGTCTAGCTCCAAACTTCAAATGATTATGGATTACGATATTTCTCGTGAATACACGAGTCCTTCGGCTTTGGCAGTTGCAAGTTCCAAATTAAAACCAACTAAGGACTGGGAGACGCTCCACTTATACTTAACTGAGATATCGATGACGTCACCAGAAGACTCGTCTTATCGTTTCGCTCTACCAAACTTCAAGGGTCCAAATCAGGGCGATAGCCAGGGCAGCAGTCCTTCGTAGCCGTCGGGAAGCGGGGAACCTCGCAGCAAAGCCCTTCGGACCACGTCGACATGCAGGGGTCGATGAAGTGGTTGGCCGTCCTCCAGAATTTTCCCACGAAGCTCCTCACGAACCTCTGGCTGGACTGGTACCGCTGGTATCGCCCCACGTTGGGCACCAACTGAGGTACTGGGTTTTTCAGAACCGGTACCAAACCGGTAACCCAGCGGTGCCAGGGTACACCCAAAGACCTCGGGTTCTTTCCTGATTCAGACCACAGAAACTCAGAGTCTTCTAGGTGAAGTCAAGGATCGATTTTATTGGCTGCAACCAAGGTAACAAGCGTCCTAGAAGTACAACGCACGGGATGTATATTCTCAGGAGACTGCTCCAATTTACAAAGCCAGGCTTCTCCTTTTATACAAAATATTAAGCTTCAGGCAAACATTCTTGGGTTTACAGTATACTATTCACATTTTTTCGTTACAAAGGAAAAGCAGAGTCATAATGACATGTCCATATTTCAGTTCGTCCAGCCCACAACAAATCATCCGGCAAGGCCCAACATTTCATCAGATATCGGTGGACCCCCAATAAAAATGGGCACATCCCCATCATAAAGCAAGTGAGAGAGAAAAGAGCAGGAACAGGTGTGAGCAAGATTCGGCAGGGTGTGTGCGATGAAATGGGGTTATGGCCTGTTGTGCCTTGATGCTATCTCATTCGGCCACTGGGAGAGGAACTGACCAAACAGGTTCGGCCTGGGGCAATGGTTTCAACCTGCCCAGGTCAGAGAAAAGTCAATTAAGGTGTACGTGTCCTTTTGAATTGAATTTAGCTGTATCATGAGCCTATGTAAAGGGCAACTCACAAAATGGCTGCCATACACAAAATGGAAGCCAAGGGTTCAAGACGAAAAGGACGATTTCGAGGTGAAATCGTCACTGGAATATGACGAAAATGCTTGTACATAGTGTACTAGCCATTTTCGGTCTTTTGATATAAAAATCATCATGCTACGACAAAGTTTTATTCACGAGTTCAGAATTTTCAGAACCACAGGATCGCCGGCCGAAACCACCAGGCAGACTATATATGCTGAAAGTAAAGGTACCTGGGACCGCCCCAAGGCGACCCACCTGCAGGATCTATCTCGCTTACTGCCGCTTGCGTCCGGCTCCCCCTTGTGGCCCGAGAAGACCACCGAACCTCCAATGAAATCAGGCCCCCGCTGAGGTGTGGGGCGGGGGAGGGGAACATGAGGGGGTGGAAGGCACTAAATCACCCTCCAAGCCAGGACAATTGTACTCACAGGTTGGGCGCCCTCCAGACAGCCACCTCACCAACAGGAGTCACTCCAGCAGGGGTCCGGGCATCAAAATGGCGGCCAGTCGGCAAATACCTCCACATCTCGGGCCGCACATCAAGCGAGCCACCAGCTGCGTCAGCCCACCAGGCCGGGAGCCGCAGGATCGCAGGTAGTGCAGGACAAGCCCCTCACCGCAGGTCGCAGTCAAGGCCCCAACCGCTGCCAGCCACGTCAGTGTTGCGGCCGCCGCTCCGGCCAGTCAATGCGGCAGGGAGATCTAGGCAACGTCGCTGCTCTAAAGACGGCCCCATCACCAGAAGGCCGCCGCAGGTGCCGAATACCGCTCCTCTGCCCCAAAGACCCACAGCAGCTCCAAACAAGGCCCGGAGAGCAAGGCTCCGTCTGTGATGACAGCGGAGCAATCAGGGGACCTCAAGAACACCGATGAGGAAGGATATCTAAAGGATCAGTGTGGGACTGGACGGAGCGCACACAGCTCACGTCTGCCATGCTGGTCGGCCAAGCCACGCCTTGTATTGTGTTTGTAAGGAAATAATTTTCCAAAATAAACTATTTTGATGATGATGATACACTGCCTATTTTCTGTCACTGTCAAGCAACCCAGTGTTTTTGGATGGAGCTATGGAAATGGTTATCAAATACACTATGTTAAAACATTTGTCTCCCAGTACTCTTAGCCATACTCCACAATGTGGAAGATATAGTAAGTCTGAAACGCATACAAGCAGATGGCTGGCGAAGACACTAATGATGGCCAAAATCCATTTACAAAGCCCATGGAGCTTGATGTCTGTGCTGACATTAGAAGAATAGTTGAAAGAGATGTGCTGGAATGTCCGTGAGGGAAAGTTATATATACGGTTAGTGATCAAATGAATAATTTTGACCTAATATGGACTCCTTCTATAGAAACATCATAAAATTATCTCACTTATAACCATTTTTTTTAAATGTCTCTCAATGTCCTGCATTTGTGAGGGGAGTTCTGATATGGGTACGTCCAGGGGTACCATACCAAGTGATGATTGTATAATAGACAAGGAAGGGCAGTGTGTATGTTTGTATAGATGTCTTGATAGAAGGGCCCTACATCTGGTTGGCATATGTTCCCCTTATACATGTCAACCAGCTCATCTACAGCATATTACCGTACTCCTAGCTCAACACCCTCGGACCTGTTTGTGCAAGGTGGGAACTTTAACTTCAAGATGTGCATGAACATGGGTAGATTACACTTGGCACTCTAGGGGCTCCTGCGGAGAAACTGAATGAAAAGCATCCTGCATGGGTTAGGGGCTGGTATCTGGTGGATTGCTGGAGAGATTTCAATCCTTTGAAACAGGAGCATTCATATAATTCCCTGTAACACAAGCTACACCCACATACTGACATGTTGTTTGCTACACCATCACTATTAGACAGGATTATTAGGGCTGAATACTTAGCTAAAACAACATCAGACCAAAATCTGTTACTACTGGCTTTGCAGCAGGGGGCTACACCTTTGAAGATACCTACAAGGAGATTGCAGACAATAATGCTTGGTGACACAGCATTTCGGCATACTCTGAAAGATGAACTCACTTCATTATTTATCACCAATGCAGGATCTCTGGAAAATATTCTGACAATGTGGGATGCCTTTATGGGTATAAAAGAGGGATATGCCTTACATATTTGGTGGAGGTGCAGAAGGTCTCACATAATGAGCTCAAGGAATTTGAAAGTGATATGATAATAATGGAGCATGGGGCACTTACACAACCTGGACTTCAGCCGAAGCTGCCTGTAGAGCAACCTTGACCAAAGGAGCTGAGAGAGTGGCTCTGCTTATTTGACTATAGGGAATACCTGTCCCAGAGACATATCAAGGGTGATAAAAGAGGGCATGTACTTGTGCAATTGGTCCAGAGTGTAACCCTGTGCATCGATAGTTCTGCTGTTTGCCAAGGGGATAGGCAGGCAGTGCAGGGTCAAATGCAAATCAACAAGACATTTGCTTCATATTACCTTGAACTATACGCATTACATATGGAGCAGTTTAGGGTCATAACTGAACATCATGCGCAGGTGACAGTCCTAACACAACTGACTCCTGTACAGACAAAAGGTTGGGAGACTCAGATATCACTAGATAAAGTCTGATTGGCTCTGTCGCAGCTGTCCAAGTATAAGATATTAGAAGGTGATGCACTTCCCGTGGAGTTTTACAAGACATTTCAGGGGTGGCTGGCCCAGCATCTTCTTGATTTTTATCATGTGGTCTTCGTGAGAAGGGAGTTGCCCCTAAACTACCAGGGAGGCATTACAGCAGCACCCTCTTAGCTTCGCTCCCTTTTGTTACTGTCCCTTGACTGTAATATTTTTGGGAGGTTGTTGGCCAATAGGTTGCTGCCTGTAAGAAACTGGATTATTATTTGGGGTGAGAAACTACCCACCTCAAGGAATAATCACAACTCTTGCCACTAGGTTTACACTAAACTAACCTGACCTCATTTTGGGGAAATATGCAAAGTATTTATCCAGTATCAAAATAATAAGTCATTTGAAGTGCAAAACACTAAATATCCCAAACTGAATTAGAAAAATTGACTACAATTTACTAAACAAAATAACCAAAATTACAACAATCCAGAAAGAGGGAACTAGAGATATACATTTTTTAAGTTTTAAGTAATAAAAGTGCCAAGTTGCATACATGTCAATGAGACTCAATGGTCATGTTAGACTGGAACCTAGGTAAAATTTGACCCTGACTGGGATGGAGAGAGGGCTGTATACACCAACCAGGTTCTTCCTGGTCAAAGATTTTAACCTTCTGACTTTAGTCCTTAAAGTCCCAAATCCATCATACTTATAAAGCTCTTCAGGACCACAGAGGAGCACTTAGAGACTTAGTCAGGCACAGGCCAAGCAGCAGGGTCAGGTCCAGGTCCAGTTGCCACTGATCAGCTGTGTATTTGCAGGAAAAGGCTTCTTATATCTTGTTGTGTACCTGCAACTTTAACAGGAGGTCAGCATTTGACCCTTGGAGTCCACTTCTTTGTCCTGGGTATACAAGAAAGCAGGTCCAGTCATTCGGGTCACTTCTCGGATCAAAGACAGCATGTTCTGAAGTTGGTGCATGGAGATGCCACATTTTTGCTTGGTACAAGCCAGTGGGTGGGAATGACTCCTAGGAATGCTCTAACCAATGAGGTTAAAGTTCCTGGGGCCAACCCCACCCAGTTTGGGTATTTTCAAGGGGGCAAAAGTCTTTGGCCACATTAAAGTTGGGCTCTGAGGGCTGGGGTGTGTGTGGGGAGTGTACTTTGGTGATCTTTGTGTCCTTTAACATATAACACTAAAATCCAATTTTGGACATTCACTAAATCCACAATAAACCCAGAGACAGAAATCTGGTAGAATAAGCGTAGCATTTTCAATAAACAGACAGTGGGTACACAAAACCTGTTTTGACATCATATTTCCTTTCCTTTGAAGTGCACCCAAATAATTATATGTAAACCCAGCAGACCTGTCAGGCAGGATTTGCCAATCAAGCAGAATTTGACACTGTAATGTCTAAAAAAGATGCTCACAGCTCCACCCTGCATATTCTGTCAGGTTCAGATACATTATCTCTGCCCATTCTGGTCAGCCTATTGTTTGCATCTTGGAGGCACTTCATAACTTTTTTCACATCTCTCTAAATTTTAATTACTGGCTGCCAGACATAGGAGACTAAATGCAAATTCAGCCTCCAAGACTGTCAGGCAGGGAAATGGTAACTTTCTAAAAAGCTACTTTTCCTTAATATATATTCAATATCCCACATCACCATTGCATCAATTGTTTAACAACTATTGAAATATTGCTTAATTAGTTTTCTACGTAGTGCCATTCCCAAGATAGAGTATTAGGATTTTTCATCTACACTCTGGTTTTGTAAATATTCATGCTCGGTCTGCCACAGTGTTGTGTACTAGTCATTGCAAGGACATGTTAACATTACATTTTTACAAGTCCTACATTTGAATACCATGCACCCTGCCTTGTAGGTGACAAGGCCTACATAGTGTGACTTATTAATATTTGAAAAGGGATGCTTTGAAGTGCCAAAAGGATTTATGTTGACAGGTGATATTTCAGTTTTTACACAGCTGCAGTCTGGCTATACTGGTAGGCCTGAAGCCATACATGCACTGGTACTGTAAGGGTTGGCGCAATAGGTGCTGCAGTGCACTGGTGGCATTTAACTTTACTTTGTACCATATTCAAAGGAGCTATAGGTAATTTAAATATGCTACTTTCATCATATTGAAATGGGAAGTACAGGAACTATCCCACTGGTTAGCTGGGGTAAAATGCACACAGTTCTACACCTAGCAAAACAGTCATGGACATTCTGGGGATACATCATGCAAAGAGGGTCATTGCCACACTTGCAGTCCTACCATGCCTGGTACATCAGGACGAGAGTGGGTTCAACCCAGGTAGAAGACCAGCCTCAAATGTGTGCAGACTGTCTCATCTCCCAAGCAGTGTTCCTGCTGGAATGAGAAGAGTATGGCAGCCTCCGTAGATATGGAAAAAGCTTACAACTCTTTGGACTGGAATTCAATGTGGTGAGTTCTTTGGAGCATGGGCTTTGAGCTCAATCAGAGGTTTGTAAAGTACAACTACTCACCCAAAAGGGTCTCAATGTGCTGGGGGGGGCACACAGTTCCTGGAAGTTCACAGTGATACATTCAAGAGTCAGGTCATGAGGTCCTTCAGGAACTTGGAGAGTGTTAGTGTCTGTCGGAGGTGGAAAGGGAGGGTGTTCCATGCCTTAGACACGAGGAAGGTGAAGGAGTGCCCTCCTGTTCTGTTGTTCTTGATACGTGGTACTGTCGAAAGAGAGAGCTCGGCTGAGTGGAAGGATCTTTGGGGTGCGTGGAACAAGAGGTGGTGGTTCATGTAGGTGGGTCCAGTGTTGTGGAGGGCTTTGTGGGCGAGGGTGAGAAGTTTGAAGGTGATCCACTTCTTGACGGGGAGCCAGTGTAGTGTCCGGTGTTGGCTAATGTGGAGGCTGCACAGCAAACGCGCACAGTGGGCGAGCCTAAGGCAAGCCCATCTGTGACTGTCCACGCCTGGACCGCTTCCAGCACCAGGACCCCTGGCCCTCGCAAGCGCCACGAGACCCGACACCAGTACGACGCCAGCACCCTGCACGCACTCAACGCCAGACGATCAGGCACCTGCTGCCTGGCCACCCTGAAGCGCACCCAAGGACCCTTCTCCTGTCGGAACTGCAGCTTTACCAGCATCCGGCCCACCAACCCAACTACCGAAGAACCCAACTTCCTCAGATGCATCCTGCTCAACACCCGCTCCACCCGCAAACACGCCATCAAACTCTAGGACCTACTCAACACCAATGCCCCAGGTGCCGCCTTCCTGACAGAGACCTGGCTGAACCCCTTCTCAGCACCCGACAACGCCATAGCCATCCCGGAAGGCTACAAGATCACCCGCAGGGACCGCACCAACAAAGTAGGAGGAGAAATTGCCATCGTCCACAGAAACACTCTAAAAATATCAACAGACCGACAACACCCTCAGCACTGCCGAACACCTACACTTCCAGATTCACACCGACCCCGACACCACCCTCATAGGTACCCTTGTCTACAGACCGCCCGGACCGCAACCACAGTTCAGCGACTCATTCGGCGACCTCATCAGCACTCACACCCTCGCCTCCATGGACTACATCCACCTCGGGGACCTGAACTTCCACCTCGAGAACCACAAGTACCCCAACTCTTCCACCCTGATTGGCAATCTCGCCAACCTCGGATTCAGACAACCCGTGACAACACGTGACAACTCTGCCGACCACACGCTTGACCCCATCTTCCCAGCAAGCTCCCACGTCTTCTTCAACCGCATCAACGAACTCCACTGGACCGACCACCACTGCTTCCACTTCACCTTCCGGAGACCCACCACACACCACTGCACCCAGCAGATACCTCACCGCCGCTGGAGCAAAGTCACCGAAGACCATCTAACCACCACCCTCACCCAGAGCCCACCCACAGACCCGACCGACCCCTACGCCGCAGCCCGTAGCCTCAGACAGTGGATCGACGACTGCACCAACACCCTCGCACCGCTTTAGAAGCCCTCCAACACCCACACCAGCAAGAGAATCAGCTGGTTCCCCGAAGACCTCCAGGCCTCCAAGCAAACCTGCCGAAAACTCGAAAAAAACTGGATCCGTGAACGAACACCGGAAAGCTACACAGTCCACAAGAATGCCACTCGCAGACACCACCAACTCATCAGATCCGCCAAAAGGACCTCCTTCAAAGACCGCCTAGACAACAATGCACACAACAGGAAAGAGCTCTTTAACATCGTGAAGGAACTCTCCAACCCCAGCTCTAACACCAACGACATCCCACTGTCACAAGACCTGTGCGACTTGCTGGTCACCTTCTTCCTCGCAAGATCACAGACATCCACGACAGCTTCGACGTCGTCCCCACCCCGGCAACCACTGAGACCCCTGCTCCCATGACCACCACACGCACCAACCGCCTTCTCGCCTGGACCAACATCAGCGATGACGACACCATCAAGATCATGAACATCATCCACTCCGGATCCCCGGACGACCCCTGCCCACACCACATCTTCAACAAAGCCAGCAGCAACATGCACCCCAGCTCTGGAAAACCATCAACATCTCCTTCAAAACAGCAACCTTCCCGAAAAGCTGGAAGCACGCAGAGATCAACGCCTTACTCAAGTAACCCAAGGCGGACCCCAAGGCTCTCAAGAACTTCCGACCCATCTCCCTGTTCCTGTTCCCGGCGAAGGTCATCGAAAAGGCCGTCAACAAACAACTGACCAGCTACCTCAAGGGGAACAGCATTCTGGACCCGTCCCAGTCCGGGTTCCGCAGCAACCACAGTACCAAAACTGCCCTCCTCACTGCCACCGACGACATGAGGACCCTGCTTGACAACTGGGAGACCGCGGCACTCATCCTCCTGGACCTGTCAGCCTCCTTCGACACGGTCTGCCACCGCACACTATGAACACGTCTCTCCGATGCCGGAATCCAAGAGAAGGCCCTGGACTGGACCACTTCCTTCCTCTCCGGCAGAACACAGCGTCTGCCTCCCCCCTTCTGCTCCGAAGCCCCCGAGATCATCTGCGGCATACCCCAAGGCTCATAACTCAGCCCAACGTTATTCAACGTCTGCATGGCACCGCTTGCCCACATCACACGTCGGCATGACCTCATGTCATCTCCTACGCCAACGACACTCAGCTGATCCTCTCCTTCACCAAACACCCCCACTCCACCAAAACCAACCTCCAAGAAGGAATGAAGGCCGTCGCCGACTGGATGAGAAACAGCGGACTGAAGCAGTACTCAGACAAGACGGTGGTCCTCATCCTCGGTTCCACCCCCTCGGCCGGGGATGGCTCCTGGTGGCCGACTGCACTAGGACCACCCCCTACACCCACTGACCACGCACATAACCTAGGGGTCATCCTTGACTCCACCCTGTCCATGACGAAGCAGGTCAACGCCATCTCCTCCTCCAGCCTCAACACACTTCTCATGCTTCGCGGGATCTTCTAGTGGATCCCCACCAAAACCAGAAAGACGGTCACCCAGGCCCGGGTCAGCAGTAGACTGGATACGAAACACACTACGCAGGAGCCCCGGCCAAACTCCTGAAACGGCTCCAATGCATCCAGAATGCCTCCGCACGCTTGATCCTCGACGTCCCTCGCCGCAGCCACATCACACCCCACCTGAGAGATCTGCACTGGCTCCCCATCAACAAGAGGATAACCTTCAAAGTCCTCACCCACGCACACAGGGCACTCCACAACACCGGACCAGCCTACCTCAATATCCGACTCAGCCTCTACACCCCCACCCGCCAGCTCTGCTCCGCAGACCGAGCCCTCGCCACCGCCCCCTGCATCCAAAGAGTGACCGCCAGCGGCAGATCATTCTCCCACTTTGCAGCCAAGACATGGAACACCTTCCACATCCACCTGCGGCAGACCGAAGACCTCCTAACCTTCTAGAGATTTCGCAAGACCTGGGTCTTCGAACTGTAGCAGCTGTCCCCCCCCCCCCAGTGACTTGAGACCCTTCACGGGTATGTAGTGCGCTTTATAAATGCCATGATTGATTGATTGATTGGCAGTGGTGTGGTAGGTTGAGGAATACTCAGGCGGTGGTGCTCTGGACATACTGGAGTTTGCGGGTGAGGTTCTTGTTGATCCCGGCATAGAGTGCATTGCTTTAGTCCAGGCTGTTGCTGATGAGGGCATTGGTAACAGTTTTCCTTTGTTAGAGGTGAATCCAGTTGAAGGTTTTTTTGAGGAGTCAAGTTCAAGTCAAGTTAAGATTTGTATAGCGCACTACTCACCCAGAGGGTCTCAAGGCGCTTGAGGGAGGGGGGGAGCTTTACTTATCAAATATCCAAGTTTTTATTTGTTTTCTGAAGGAGAGGTGGTTCTGTGTGAGGCGGAGGTGGGTGGGGAGGGAATTCCAGGTCTTGGCCGCTAAGTAGGAGAAGGATCTTCCTCCCATGGTGGATCTTTCCATGTGGGTTTCTTCAGGAGGGCGCTGAGTTTGGCGTGTTTCCAGCTTTCCGGGAAGGTGGCGGAGTTGATGACGTCTCGGAGATGGGGTGCGATAATGGAGTCTTCTTTGTTGAAAATGTGGTGGGGACAAGGGTCGGTTGGTGATCCTGAGTGGATGGTGTTCATTAGTCGGATGGTGTCTTCAGTGGTGATTGGGTTCCAGGCGCAAAGGTTGTTGGAGGGAGGTTTTAGTTCGGAGGTAGATGGGGTGGGCTGGTCTCCAAAGCTGTTATTGATGTCAGCGATTTTGTTATGGAAGAACGAGGCTAGAGAGTCGCAGAGGTCTTGGGAGGGAGTGATGTCGTCGGTGCCGGCGGTGGGGTTGGTAAACTCTTTGACGATGTTGAATAGTTCTTTGCTGTTGTGTGCGTTGTTGTCGAGTCGATCCTTGAATGCTGATTTCTTGGTGGATCGGATCAGTTGGTGGTGTTTGCGGGTGGCGTTCTTGAAGGTGGCCAGGTTGTCAGTGGTAGGATTTTTTCGCCAGGCTTTCTCGAGGGTGCGACAGGTCTTCTTGGATTTTTTAAGGTCATCATTGAACCAGGGGGCTTTTTTGCTACCTTGCTTGATTTTATGGTTTTTCAAGGGTGCTAATTCGTCAGCGCTGTGGGTGATCCATTGTGTGAGGTTGGTGGCAGCTTGGTTTGGGTCCGATGATTTGGCAGGAGGGTTTTGCTGAAGCGATGTGATGAGCTGGTCGGTGGTAATTTTATTCCAGTTTCTTCGGGGAATTGGTTGTGGGTGGTTGTGGGTCATGGTCTTTTTGTAGTTGAAGTGTACGCAGCTGTGGTCCGTCCAATGGAGAGCTGTGGTGTGATTAAAGGAGATGTGCTTGCTGGAGGTGAAGATTGGGTCGAGCGTGTGTCCGGCACAGTGGGTGGGGGTATCAACAAGTTGTTTGAGCCCGAGATTGGCGAGGTTGTCCAAAAGGGTGGTGGTGTTGTTGTTGTTGTTCTTTTCCAGGTGGAAGTTGAGGTCTCCCAGTAGAATGTAGTTCTCGGAGGGGAGGGCGTGAGGGCTGATGAAGTCTGTGATATCTTCGCTGAATTGTGTGCGGGGTCCGGGTGGTCTATAGATGAGGGTGCCTCTGAGTGTGGTCTTAGGGTCGGTGTGAATCTGGAAGTGAAGGTGTTCGGCGGTTGTGAGGTAGTCATCGGAACTGGTCGTGATGCGGATGGTGTTCTTATGAACGATGGCGATTCCTCCTCCTGTTTGTTTGATGCGGTCCTTTCGGATGATTTTGTAGCCGTCCGGGATGGCTATGGCGATGTCGGGCGCTGATGAGGTGTTCATCCAGGTTTCGAGTGGTGTCGAGTAGGTTCCAAAGTTCTATGGTGTGTCTGTGGACCGAGCGGGTGTTGAGTAGGATGCACTTTAGGTGGTTAGAGTCGGAGCTCTATTTGGAGTTTGTGGATTTGGTGTGGGTCCTGATGCAGTTGAACTTGCAGGAGTGGCAGATGAAGGGTCCAT
The DNA here is from genome assembly GCF_964261635.1 of Lissotriton helveticus. Classification (NCBI taxonomy): domain Eukaryota; kingdom Metazoa; phylum Chordata; class Amphibia; order Caudata; family Salamandridae; genus Lissotriton; species Lissotriton helveticus. The sequence continues at coordinate 1,212,414,820 of NC_136067.1, read as the reverse complement.
GGGTGTGGCCTGGGGCGGCTTGGTGGCAGTTTGGTAGTCGGCCGGGGTTAAGGGCTGAAAGGGTTGTGGCGTCGTACGTTATGCGGGCGGAGTGGATTTTGCGGGGGCCAGGGGGTCTGGCGCTGGGCGCGGTCCAGGCGAGGATGGGCGTAGACGGGCTTACCTTTAGCGCACCTTCGGCGCGCATGGGGCGCGTCCGCTGCGTGTGAACGCTGCGCGCTAAAGCATCTGTCATAAGTGGATAGTGGAGGGGGGGTGGGGTGAGGGAGGAGCAGCTGGGAGGCGGGCGCGGGGCGGAGAGCCGGGCCGGGAGGCAGAACAACAAACAACAAAATGGCAGCAAGCCAACAGCGACACAGGACGAGATTGGGGCACGACCTTAATGAAGCGCTAAGAAACTGGTCAGCACAGTCAGGCAACAATTAATAAAGCAGGCAAAGCGGGTGACACAGTCAATAATAATGGTACAGTAAATATCAATGCACGGTCTGAATAGTACAGCGCTACAATGACTTATGAATCTGCAGTGCGAGCGAGTCTGGCAATAAGCGCTACAATGACTAGCAGCTTCTAGCAGTGCGAGCAATGCGTGCAGAGCGTGGAAATACGATCGCAACGATACCAGGTTAATGTGCAGGGAGCAGTGAGGGGAGCGACTCGCAGAAGCTCAGGGCGGTCAGGAGGTGGAGGGTGTGGTAGCAGGAAGAGGTGACAGCGTTGATCTGGCAGTCCATTTTGAGTTCGGAGTCCAGGATGATTCTGAGGTTGCGAGCGTGGTCTGTTGGGGAGGTTTCCCAAGGGTGGGGGGCCAACAGGTGTTGTCCCAGGCATCGGGGTGTGGGCCCATGATGAGGTCCGGATCATTAAGTGGATCCGGCTACTTTACTCATTGCCCATGGCTCGGATCAGAGTGGGTGGGGTGATGCCAGATGCCTGGCCGGTGCTTTGCATTGCAAGCCCCTTCCACGCTGCTCTTAGAATTTAGGGTGGAGCCCTTGGCTTGCAACATACAATGGAGGCATGATAGGCATGAATGCCAATGGTTACAGTATCACAAAAAGTAATCCCTATCTGACCTAGTCTGCCTCAGATGGATTATTCAGCTAGCTAGAACAGTCAATACATCATAGATAGGTGGTATGTCTTATGTGAAGTGTTAACACCACTGCTGCATGGGGAAGGAAGCAATTCCTTTTGGTTTTTTATTCCCTCACATACCCTAGTGGTGTCATGTTTCATCATCGGGACACCTTGACGCCTAAATGAAATGAAATGATTCGTACTTGTAAAGCGCACTTATACTCATGAGTGTCTTGGCGCTATACGCATACCGCTGTGGAACCCTTCCTGGCTTTTCCCTGTAAAATGCCCACTCCTGGGCACCTCCAAGGTGAAGCCAGGCATCCCAGGGATGTTGGGGCCATTGTGGAGATTAAGCAAGCTATTGCCCAGAGTCGCAGCGTGGGACTCATGGTTAGAATAGGCGCCGAGGCGAGAATTATCAGATCCGAGGAAATTGAGCCCGAGACCCACCGAGGCGGGATTTGAACCCTGGTGCCGGGCCAGACCTCTGCATCAGGGTCTGCCGCTCTAACCATTGAGCCACACTTCTCCACAAGAAGTCTAGCCTAGAAGTCAGGGTGGGCTCAACCATATTTCAGGGAGCGCTTAGTGAGATAGTTTTTTGGCCAGGGGATAAAGATTTAAAATCAATGTCAGATCCCAGTATCCCTTTATTCTTGGGTCTGGCAATGATAGTAAAAACAAATAAATGTAAGGGTCTCTCCGGAGATTATGGTCCTAAGACCCTATTGCCAACATGTTTCTGTCTCTTGCTGCCCCATAAAGGGTGCTTGGACTTTCTTCAGGGTGAGACCCCCTGGAAAATAGGTAAGTAAGAGAATTTCCCTATACTGTTCCGCGATAAGGGCAGGTAGCTGCTCCTTATATAAACGTGACCTTCGTCATAATCAATTCACTCCATCCCGATTTGGGAGAGGATCCACTCCACGTAGGACCTCTTATAAATGGGGTACCCCTGTAGTCAAACCGCCATCAAGGGTCCTGCCCTGTTTTTACACCTGGTAGGTAGAGGATCCCACCGCGGTCACGTTTATATAAGGAGTAGCTACCTGCCCTTATCGTGGAACAGTATACCCACGGTAGGGTGTACTCCCTCCAGAGTTCCTCTCAGCCCCCCACCAAGCAAGGGAGTTCATTCCTCGCATGGTTTTGTGATTCATGCCAATGGTTACACCCATGTCATCTCGCAGTATGCAGATGACATTCTGCTATTTAAGTGCGACTATAACAGGAGCTTTCTACAGCTGCTGAGGAAACTGGATAGCTTTGGTGAGCAGGCTAGCATTCAAATAAACATGGCCAAATTGTGTCTTTTTCCGTAAACAGAGAAGGGAGCTGTGCAATTGGCTTCATCGACAGCATATGGGTTACTAGTAGCATGTCATACATTTAAATACCTGGGGGTTTGAATATTTAGGGGCCACCAGGACGTGGTGCAGGACAATATCGGCAAAGTGATACTGGCATCTGCATCCTCAATTGCATGTTGGTGCAAATTACCCCTAACTGTGATGCAGAGAGTGGGCAAATAAGTGTTGCTGCCCAGATTACTTTATTTCTTTGCAAATAGAAGTTGGTGGTTAGAAAACCTTACACCAAAGGGAGAACAGAGCCAGCTCCAAATCCAAGAAACATTCACATCTCAAAGGATTTAAACCGGTGAGTGTAGTCCAGTAGGTTAACATGCCTACTTCAGAGACATGGTCTAGCTACCTCCCCTCTTTTTAGAGTCCACCTGTTTAAAGCTCAAAATTTGTGCTCAGAGACAAGAATTCAAAATGTTATATTTTTCTTTAACTTTGCTTTTCTGCTCAAACCCACTCTTTCCTTCCCATGTGCTACAGTGCAGTTAAACTTCTATTGCATTGCCCATAGGTAGGCCCCTGGACCTCATCCTGCCCTGTGTCCCTCTTGATCCTCTCTCCACATATTGCTGCCTTCTTTCCCATTCCCTGTCACCCTCCCCTTTCATTTTTCTCAACCTGCTCTTTTCCACCCCACACATTTCACCTCTGTCTCGTTCCATAATGAACATTGTCTTCTGATCTCAGCCTGATCTTCCCCACTCCTTTTAATTTTCCTCACTACAAATGTAGATCAAAAGAACATAACAAAATGGCATAGAAGCAATGAACATCAAGAAGATATTCACAACAAATCGCACTCTAGGAACACAGAGGGTGTGACATTGAGAGGGCATAAGAAGACATGGTAAATAGAGATTAGCACCATGTGTCCAAACACTTCCAGCGCAGTCAATTAAAACAACCACCATTCAAAAGGGTGAAGTTTGCTCAGTATCAAGAAGCTCATTTCAGGGCCTATTTTATTAAGGAGAGGAAGTTGGTTGTTCTTCTAGAGATAGGCTGAATATTTAGAAGACATGAATTCCACTTAGAAAGGTAGGTTCCTGTGCGTACAGAACGGAGCTCTGACACAAAAATACTTTATAGTCTTGTAGAGCTGAACTCACTCCTCTGCAGATACAGTTGAGCTACAGCACAGATGCAGCCAAGCTCCAGCATATATAGTGCTGATCAATGCACAGATAGATCAGAGACCACATACCCATAGGTAATTTATTTCATTGAGCTCGAGCTGAGTTCCTGCATACGTAATACAGTGAACCTGGGCAGACAGAGCTGATCTATTCCAAGTAGGTACCTGAGTTCCACTGTCTGCAGATAGTGGCGAGCCCTATGCAGAAACAGATCGTGGTGAGCCAGGTCACAGCCAGAGTTGAGATCTTGTAGCATTCATTCCTATAATGTAAACTCCGAGGTTCTGTGGGAACTGAGAAACCAGAACCAGCTAATATTCTGTGAGATTATCAGATGTCTTGCACCCAGGTTAATCTTCCTAATAGAGAGTGAGGAGGAGAAGGTGGAAGGAGGATGACACTGAGAGAGAAGGGAGTGAGAAAAGAGATTGAAGAGAGAGAGACAAGGTAGATAGTAGTGAAAGAGAATTAAGCATGTGTGCGAATATGGACAGAAAGGTGAGAAGGAAATTAGGAGAGTATGACAGATGGAAAAGAACAGAGACATAGTATGAAACAGGAGATATCACAGTAAGAGATGTATGAACAACATCACAACAATAATGCTAAGGTAAACTTTATGTTATGGGTATTTGTGAAGTACACAGCTTGAGAGTATCCTGGTGCTGAGAAACCAGGGGTTATATCAGCTATGGCTGTGACTTCTCCAAGTGAAGAGCCGTGTTTTCAGTTTGTTTCGGAGCTCAAGTACTGAGAGGCAGCTCAAATACTAGTTCTTTGTATGTGGGGGGGGTGTGCAACTAGGATTCTGGAAGAGCAGAAGTGTCTGGTGAGTGTGCTGCAGGTGGATAAGTAAATGGGGAGACAGTGGAGGCCTTTGTCAGAGTAGGATGATGTGAACCTTGGGCAACGCCTAAGTGTGAGTGTAGCCGTCAGGTTTTTCATGGTCTGTAGTCTTCTAGCAGTTAGACAGTGATTCCGACAGAATGCGTTGCCATAGTCCAGCTTGCTGGTGATGAGGGCCTAGGTGACCATTCTGCATGTGCTGACTAGGAGCGATTTGAAGATTACATTGAGCTTTTTGAGGGTGTGGAAGCAGGAGGCAGTGACTATGTTGACTAAAAAAAAACTTAATAGCATATTATTCCAATTTCTTTTGCTCTCTTCATAAGAAGTCTGCTTTTCACCGAATTACTGGTCAGGGCTGTTTTTGGATGGTGCTGATACCAATCTCCAAAGAAACAATTTGGTCACCAGCACACATTTATTATAGTCAATTAAGCACTGGGTTGGAAGGAAGGTGTTGCACATTTAACAGATGTACTTGGCAGCTATGTTTAAGAATTGTAAAAGGTGATCTATAAATTTTTAAATTGTGTTTCACATGCAACATCAAACAAAATCCCTTCACATACTGAAGGAGTTTGGCGTTTTATATATATTCACTTATCTGGCGGGGTTGAAGCAGGCAAACTCCAAAGTGGGTGGATGGAAGAGTATAGTATAAAGCTTTCGAGGGGGGGTCAGCTTCAATGATGCAATAAGAGGGATTTCTTGCAGAAGTCTCTGTAAGTGCATATGCGCTAATCGTTAATGTATGGCTTGGCGGCACCAAATACAAAGGGAATGACTCCAATCACAGTGTGCTCAAATCATGGTCCCCTCAGTGGACAAAAACTGCATACTCCCCTATACTGCTAGCTGTACCTTCCATTTTCCTATGAGAGAGCACCAGACATCTGTCCAGGTGAAGGCACCTGAACTTCGCTCTGATTGACGGGGCAGGTGTTGGGCACTGGCTGCAGCTACAGGAATTTTTTGAGAGTGGTGCAGCAGGGTTATGGGCATGCACACACTTTCCCCCACACATGGGTCTCCTCCCTGGTCTCCTAATGGCTATCTCAATGTAGTCCAGCAGAAGTGTCTTATTCTGTCGATGCTTACCATAGCAAGAATGAATTTAATTTTAACATGGATTCAGATTCTTCCCTAATGTGTCTGCCATTACTACTTCCCATGATGAATTTCTGTTGCAGCATGCACACATTCAAATATGTGCATCCTTCTCTAAACATCTTTCATTTGGAGAGAAAGAAACAGTGACTGAGAGCAAGTTTGGCCTAAGTGTAAGTGTGTATTTTATTGAATTAATTTAGAGATAACAAATTGGGAACTGGCTGTATAGTTGTGCTTTACAATGTAGCCTCATTCATCTCACAGCACTGTTTAGCCATATAAAAAAGTATTGCGGAGCCAAAAACAACTGTTTCAACACTACCTTAGATGACAGAAGATAACACATTAAAAAAGATGCTCATCTCCACAACGATATCTGCTCTACACTGATGGGTACAATGGAGATTGTTGAGGTCATTACAGGTTCGAGTAAAAATGCTCCACCCACTAGACAGCATGAAGAATGTCAAGTCAAGTCAAGTCAATAAATTTATATAGCGCACTACATACCCAGAGGGTCTCAAGGCGCTTGAGGAAGGGTGGGGAATTACTTGTCGAATAACCAGGTTTTAAGTTGCTTTCTGAAGGCTAGGTGGTTTTGAGTAAGGCGGAGGTGAATGGGAAGGGAGTTCCAGGTTTTAGCCGCTAAATAGGAGAAGGATCTTCCTCCCATGGTGGTTTTGTTGATGCGTGGAACAGTAGCGAGTGCCTGGTTGGAAGAGCGTAATTGGCGGGAGGGGGTGTAGAAGGATAGTCGCGTGTTGAGGCACTCGGGTCCAAGTTCGTAGAGTGCTTTGTGTGCGTGGGTGAGGAGGCGGAACGTTATCCTCTGATTGACGGGGAGCCAGTGGAGGTCTTTCAGGTGACCGGAAATGTGGTCTCTACGCGGGATGTCTAGTATGAGTCTGGCTGAGGCGTTTTGGATGCGTTGGAGTTTTTTCTGAAGTTTTGCGGTGGTACCGGCGTAACGGGTGTTTCCGTAGTCCAGGCGGCTGGTGACCAGTGCGTGGGTGACCGTTTTTCTGGTTTCGGAGGGGATCCAGCGAAATGTTTTTTTGAGCATGCGGAGAATGTTGAAGCAAGAAGATGAAACGGCGTTGACTTGTCTGGTCATCGAGAGTGAGGAGTCCAGGATGACGCCCAGGTTCCGTGCGTGGTCTGTTGGGATGGGTGCTTTTCCTAGGGCCGTTGGCCACCAGGAGTCGTCCCATGCGGAAGGGGAAGTACCTAAGATGAGGACTTCTGTTTTGTTTGAGTTCAGTTTAAGACGGCTGTGCTTCATCCACTCGGCTACTTCTTTCATTCCTTCGTGTAGGTTGGTTTTGGCGGTGTTCGGGTCTTTGGTGAGTGAGAGGATTAGTTGAGTGTCATCAGCGTAGGAGATGATGTTGAGGTTGTGTTGGCGTGCGATGCTCGCGAGGGGACTCATGTATACGTTGAAGAGGGTGGGGCTGAGTGAAGAACCTTGTGGTACGCCGCAGATGACTTTGGTGGCTTTTGACTTAAACGGTGGGAGGCGGACTCTCTGAGTTCTTCCGGCAAGGAACGAGGTGATCCAGTCCAGTGCTTTTCCTTGTATTCCGACGTTGTTGAGGCGTTGTATAAGGGTGCTGTGACAGACTGTGTCGAAGGCTGCAGAGAGGTCAAGGAGGATGAGGGCGACTGTGTCTCCGTTGTCCAGTAGTGTTCGAATGTCATCTGTTGCTGCGATGAGAGCGGTTTCGGTGCTGTGTTTGGCTCGGAAGCCGGACTGTGAGGAGTTGAGGGATTTGTTTGTTTCGAGGAAGGCGGCAAGCTGGTTGTTGATGGCTTTCTCGATGACTTTGGCCGGGAATGGTAGGAGCGAGATGGGGCGGTAGTTTTTGAGTTCGGTGGGGTCGGCTGTGGGTTTTTTCAGAAGTGCGCTGAGTTCGGCGTGTTTCCAGCTTTCCGGGAAGGTGGCGGAGTTGAGGGAGCAGTTGATGACGTCTCGGAGGTGAGGTGCGATGATGGAGTCTGCTTTGTTGAAGATGTGGTGGGGACATGGATCTGTGGGGGATCCTGAGTGGATGGAGTTCATCAGGCGAATGGTGTCCTCAGTGGAGATTGGGTTCCAGTCAGAAAGGGTGTTCGAGGGGGGTTTGCCTTTGGGGGTAGGTTGGGAGGGTTGGTCTTCGGGATGGTTGTTGAAGCTGTTATGGATGTCGGCGATTTTGTCGTGGAAGAATGAAGCTAGGGAGTCGCAAAGGATTTGAGAGGGAGTGATGTCGTTGGAGTTGGCGGTGGGGTTGGTAAACTCTTTGACGATGTTGAATAGTTCCTTGCTGTTGTGGGCGTTGTTGTCTAGTCGGTCTTTGAGTGCGGATTTCTTGGCTGTCCGGATCAATTGGTGGTGTCTGCGGGTGGCTTTTTTGAAGGCGTCTCTGGTGATGGAGTTAGAGTCTTTTTTCCAGGCTTTTTCCAAGGAGCGACAGAGTTTCTTGGAGCTCTTGAGGTCATCGTTGAACCAGGGGGCGTTTTTACTGCCTATCTTGATTTGACGTTTTTTCAGGGGAGCTAGGTTGTCGGCACTGTGGGTTAGCCATTGAGTGAGGTTACTGGCTGCTTGGTTAGGGTTCGACGAATAGGCAGGGGTGTTTTGGAGAAGCGATGTGGAGATCTGGTCGATGGAGATTTTGTTCCAATTTCTTCGCAGAGTAGGTTGAGGGTGGATGTGGATTGTGGTCTTTTTGTAGTTAAAGTGAACGCAGCTGTGGTCCGTCCAGTGGAGGGCTGTGGTGTGATTGAAGGAGATGTGCTTGCTGGAGGTGAAGATAGGGTCGAGTGTGTGTTCTGCGTAGTGGGTGGGGGCGTTTACTAGTTGTTTGAGTCCGAGGTTGGCTAGATTGTCCAGAAGGGTGGTGGTGTTGCTGTCGTTGCTCTTTTCCAGGTGAAAATTGAAGTCTCCCAGTAGAATGTAGTCCTCGGAGGGGAGGGCATGTGGGGTGATGAAGTCAGTGATGTCTTCACTGAATTGTGTACGGGGTCCTGGAGGCCTGTAGAGGAGGGTGCCTCTGAGCGTTGTGTTGGGGTCGGTGTGGATCTGGAAGTGAAGGTGTTCGGCGATAGTGAAGTTGGCGTCGGAGTTGGTTGAGATGCGGATGGAGTTCTTATGGACGATGGCGATGCCTCCTCCTGTTTGGATGGGGCGGTCTTTTCGGATGATCTTGTAGCCGTCCGGGATGGCTATGGTGATGTCTGGAGCAGATGAGGCGTTCATCCATGTTTCTGTTAGGAAGGCGACATCCGGAGAAAGTGTGTCTAGTAGATTCCAAAGGTCGATGGCGTGTCTGTGGACCGAGCGGGTGTTGAGCAGGATGCATTTTAGGTGGTTAGTGTCGGATGTCCGTTTGGTGTTTGTCGGTTTGGTGTGGCTCTTGGTGCAGTCAAACTTGCAGGAGTAGCATGTGAAGGGTCCATGGGTGTGTCCCGGTGTGGCTTGGTGGCAGTTTGGTGGCCGGCCGGGGTTGAGGGCAGTGAGGGTGGCGGCGTCAAACGTTATGCGGACGGGGTGGGTTTTGCGAGGACCAGGGGGTCTGGCGCTGGGCGCGGTCCAGGCGTGGACGGGCGTAGACGGGCTTACCTTTGGCGCACCTTCGGCGCGCATGGGGCGCGATCGCTGCGCGTTGTTCCATCTGTCATAAATGGAGGGTAGAGGGGGGCGGAGCGTGGGAGGGTCAGCTGGGAGGCGGGAGCGAGGTGGAGGGAGGGTCTGGGACGGGTCAACAAGCTAAACAAAATGGCAGTAACAACAACAAATACTGCGAGGGTGAAGAAATAATGTTGGCCGAGGAGCGCAATGTGGAAAATGAATCACAATGCAGCAGTGGAGAGGCGCTAAGCGCTCGGCAGCAGGCAGGCACAGTTAAACATACAATTTAAATATTCCCAATGCAGAGTAATGCCCAGCAATGGCGAGCGCTTCCAAGCGCTACACAAAGTTTAAAGCAGATAGCTCAGATACACAAATGCGGCAGACAATCTAAATAAGCAGTAATGAGGCAGGCAGGCAGGCGCAATGAGCACGATACCGGAGTTGAGGAGCTGAGGTGAGCGACCGTTTCTGTTGAAAATGTGGCCTAATGGGTATCTCAAAACATCAACAGAACATGAGTGTTCAGAAAGAGTGGTGAAATTGAATGTTTTTCCGAACGTTCTAGTCATCAACTAATGAAGGCAATGTGGTCTAGTGGCTAATGTTGTCAATCCGAGGGCCTTGATTTGAATCCAGCTTGGCAATGACTCAATATTGTGCAGTTCTGGGAAATTACTTAATCACAATGTGCCTAAAATGTTAATGTGTGAGATAGTAGTGTGAGTGTTTGTGTAACAAAAAGATATAAGCTGCCACTTGATGAATACAATCTTGAATCTTTTACCATCACCTCCCATAATGGGAAACACTCTGTTGCTCTCGGATTAGGTCCATGCTATAGAAATACCTACACATGTATGCAATTACTTTGTGAACAGGTACCCTGCTTATTATTATCTGTGGATACCATTCATTTTTAACTGTTGGTGAGCCCACCTCATTTTGTGACAGCTAGAAAGAAGCTCCCATGATATTTTTTAACCCGGTTTATTCTTCACACCTCAAGTTTACTTCTCAATATTTGTGGAAGTACTTTATTGGGCCCATTGGGAGAATCCCCCACACACATCTTCTTGTTCCCTGCAAGCATGTTATCATCATGCAGCCAATGCTACTTTTAATCGGAAAATACACTTTACCAGTAAGACTTCAGTGCTTTAATTTCTGACATGCTTGGTACCAACCACCTTTCAGACATCCGCAGGTCTGGGTAACACCCTGAGCTCCAGCAGTGCTCGGTGTCTATGGGGAATGCATTGGCAAGCACAAAAGATCTGGCTTTAATGTGCTACTGCAGGAAAGAACAAGCATAGACATATCTCTTTTGCATGCATTTGATCATTAAACCTGAACCTGTTGGCCTTTCAAATGTGTATTCTAATGTTGGCTTGGTTCACAGTGTGCGAAATGGTATCCCCACCAACACTGTTTAGTTCTATCCTCCCCCAAGGTTCAGGTCTAGTTGCACTCCTGATCGTAAATGATAACCTCTAAATATGATTAGAACTCCAATTTATAATAGAGGAAGTCCACTGGGGCCGTGCTGTGGTTATGGTTGCAGGCACACGATATCTCTGAATAAGTGGGTTATTGGTAGCTGAATAGAATGGAGGTGGGAGTTGGATTTTCTAGCTGTTTCAGTATTTGTTTTTGAAGCTTTGCTTTACTAAAAATCTACTCTGCCAACAGCCACCTTATCTGCCACCTCACCTGCCATGTTTGTTGCTGCCTGTAGCCCTCTGCCTTGCGAGTGCTCCACGGAAGGCAGGGGCCGAGTCCCGAGTGCGGAGGGCCGCCATCGTTGTATCAACGTCTGGGGGACTGGAAAACTACGTCCCCAGCATTCCTTGCGGCCGCTGACACCGCGATACGCGCCAGGAGGCACTTGAAACCGGGGCCAGGGCTCCCGCGGCGCGGGACGTACTTGGGCCATGGGCGGGCCCATCCGCGCCCATCAGCGACTGACAGAGGCGGGGCTGGGCCACCCCCCGAACTTTGTTATCAAGACCTGAAGACCTAAAGTAAGCGAAACATTAATATTGCCTTCGGACCTTAAGGGGAACACTGTTAACAACTACCTGCTGGTATTAGCGGAGAGACGTCTGTTTGGTGAATTGCTGGACAAATTGTTTTGGCCATAGCTGTGCTATATAGTGACTCTTCGTGGGTAATTGAGCTGTGTACAACCAAGAAAAGTGTTAACTTGAGACATGAGCAAGTCTTCACGAAAAGGGGGAAATAGGGTGGGTGTTGTGGGGACTCTGGATGCATTCCTATCCAGGGCTGCGTCAGTGTTAATACATGAAATCCAGCTCACGAAACGGAGGTTATCACTAGAACCATCTAACCCAGTTCCACCACAAGCCCCCCCGCTAGAGCCTAACATCGTTGTAGCTAACACTCAAATAGCATTACAGAGTACTACATCCAACCAGCAACAGGGTATTTCTGAACCAATAACATTGGTTAATTCTTTATGTTCAACACCATCTCCTTCTCCTCCGTCTACCCGTACTAGGCAATCGAGGGTTATGCCAGTGCTTAAAGGCAAAGATCAACCAAAAAAGAGAAAAGCCTGTAGCGCACCCAAAACAAGTCAACAGATTGTTAAGCAGGCCAAGAATAGGAACGATATGTATGAGCAGGGAGGATCTGCAGCTATGCCTTTAGCTCTAGATAGCCACAAGGGAGGTGGGAACGGTATTAGTTCATCAGCGGGAGTGCTGGGTCCTAACTGCCCCCAGGTGACATCGGATATCTTAAAGCAGTTAGAAGAGAGGTTAGCAAGAATAATCAGTCCCATGATGGCAAAGTTGGATGCAATTGAAGTGAGGTTAGGTACAATAGAGAAGCATTTATTTAAAGATCCATCTATCTCTAGGGCTTTTAAGGGGGGAGAGATGGCTGAAGTGACATCGGTAGAGCTGTCGGGAGGCAATACTGAGCGTTTCATATCCAACAGGCCCCTGTCAATACCAAATCCTGACAATATACCCGTGGGACCCAGGAACCGTGAAAGCAGGAGCAAGGGTGAAACGCTTACCAATGTCCTAAGTTCCATAGTATTAGATCTACCCCCTCAATCCACACCTCTGGTGGTAATTTTGGGAAATGTGCCGCCTCTTCCCCTTGGTTCCACCGAAGATTATCCCCAACTTAAGAACAAGGTGATTCATTGGCTATGTAATAACCTAACAGTAAACCCTGCAATAGATCGTAACGGATTACTGAAATAATATCGACTACCAAAATATCGACTACCCAAAATATCGAGGAAAAAATATCTACAACCAAAATATCGAGTTTGTATGTACAAACAGGTAAGTACAAAAATATCGAGTACAAAATATCGTTTACAAAAATATAGTTGTAAAAAATATCGACTTTAATAAAAACAATGTTTAATTACATTAATATAAAAAATTAATTACTAAAATATAATTAACAATACTTAAAATAACTTTTAATAATTAAATAATTAATGAAAGTAAAAAAATAATATTTTTTTAATCATATTTCTTAAAACATATGTATATATAGTAACAAAATTTAATTAAATAATAGCCAAAAATATTAACGTACAAATACAAAAGAGTAAAAATTACTATTCCCACTGAAAAGAGTGCGACAGTGGATATATGACGTTACAACGCAACTTTTACAACGCACTACCATTACAACGTAAGTATTGGTAAGTATATAATAATTTTTTTTAATTTAAATTATTTAAAATTATTTAAATATAATTTAATTTAATTTAATTTCATTAAATTAAATTAATGTAAATTTAATTTTACTTTATTTTTACACTGTACCCCTGTACCCCAAAACTGACCCTGAACCCTAAAAAAACCCTTTACCCAAAAACCCAAAACTGACCCTGAACCCTAAAAATACCCCTTTACCCAAAAACTAAAAACTGACCCTGAACCCTAAAAATACCCCTTTACCCAAAAACTAAAAAACTGACCCTGAACCCTAAAAATACCCCTTTACCCAAAAACCCAAAACTGACCCTGAACCCTAAAAATACCCCTTTACCCAAAAACTAAAAACTGAACCTGAACCCTAAAAATACCCCTTTACCCTAAAACTAAAAACTGACCCTGAACCCTAAAAATACCCCTTTAATTTAACATAATTAGCAATTAATCAATTAAATTAAATTAATTACCAATTACATTTTAATTATTTAACAAATATTATTTAATTACCAATTAATTAATTATTACTACCAATTAATAAATTTACATATTTAATAATTATAATTAAATTACTTCCCACCCTATTCCCCTATAAACCCACAACCCGCTACAGGAAATACATTATTTTAATTTACATAATTAGCAATTAATAAATTAAATTAAATTAATTACCAATTACATTTTAAATAATTAACATATATTATTTAATTACCAATTAATTAATTATTACTACCAATTAATAAATGTACATATTTAATTAATTATAATTAAATTACTTCCCACCCTATTCCCCTATAAACCCACAACCCGCTACAGAATAAAATTACACAATAATTTAAAAAAAAATCATTAATTAAAAATAATTATAATATAAAATGACACTTTTCACACATATTATAACATAAAAACACTATAAATAATTACATATTATATAAAAAATGATATTTTTTACTTTCTATATTATTTACAGTCGATATTACTTCACTTACCTTAAAAACGATATTTTGGCTGTCGATATTCTGTCCTGTCGATATTTTCTCCAAACGATATTTAAAACTCGATATTCTGTCCAAACGATATTTTGGAGTCGATATTATGTCTGTGCACCGATCGTAACATCATAATGGCCCGCCGTGTGGGATGGGTAGGAAACTCAAGAAAATCTGGTGTGAGGGACTGTATCGTTGTACATTGTAATGACCGTACGCTTGTTGAAAGGCTATTCAGAGAAATTAGATCTGGCATGCCTAACACTGGTACTGGAATCCAGATCCTTCCCCTGGGTTTTTTCTACCAATCTGAGTTCCCAATTAGAAATAACCGATCCTCACACACTAATAGGCAGTTATATGGTATGCCAGCAATTATAAGAACTATTCATCATACCCCTCAGACAGCTACCCATGATCCCCAGGGGCATTTTAACATCTTCCCGAGTCTGTGCAATAGATTTGCTGCTCTTTCTTCCTTAGAGGACTGCGACTGACTAAACAGTCCTGCAGCGTGTAATGAGCTTGCACCGCCCTCTAATTCTCAGTGCATAAGAGAAGGTCGCTCAGGAGAACCGCGGGGGGAGATTGTACTGCCGCCTAGGTCAAGAGCCCAAAAACTTCCCTAACTGTAGCCTCAGGTAACATAGCCGCTTATAATATAATTTCATGGAATATTGCTGGTCTGGCAGGGAAATTTCAAGACCCCAAGTGGATAGAGTTCATCAGGTTATTCCCTGTGATTTGTTTACAAGAGACCTGGCTGGTGGACTGTGTTTTTTTTAAAGGGCTGTAGGCCTTCTTTGTTCCAGCCATACGCTCATCTAGTGGCAGAGCTAAAGGAGGTCTGATCATATACATCTCATTAGCCTTGAAATGTATAATTACTCTTATACCCAGCACTAACAGTAATATTCAAGCAGTTATTTTGAAACGTGGGAATGTGAAGCTGCTCCTGATTCATTTTTATAATGCAATGAACATCTTAGGGTCCTGCCAGATTGACCAATTGGTGGCTTTGTTAACAACATTGCAGAGACGCTTCACATTGAATGATGCTAACAGGGGACTTTAACATTCACCCGTGTGGCAATCCAACAATAACCACTATGGGTGAATTGGGCTGTGGCAGAATGGGTGTTATACATTTTGAACACTACAGTCGGGGCGACGCCCTCAATCACTTACTGAACGAATACGATCTGGTTAGCTCTATCTCTGTGGTGGATGTCAGCAGCAAACAGGTTGTCCCCACATTTAAGGGGCACACAGGGGGGACTTTCATAGATCATATTTTAATTACGGAGGGCTTACGGTCACGTTTATTGGGTTTTGAAATTTTAGACAGCATTTATAGTGATCATAACCCTGTTTGTATCCAGCTATCTGGGAATGTACTGGTCTTGCGGGATAAGTTGCCTATCACCGGGGTGCTGAAACCCACGGACGGAAGGCACCGCCTTAAGTGGTCAAAAGTGAACCAAGATTCACTCTATGTCAGTATTCACAAAACATGTGCCCCAGAACTCGAATCTTGTGTTTGTCCTGTCTCTGCCCCCATGGACATCCTTAGGGCTTTCAAGGCGATTACCATCAAAGTGGGGACGTTGCTGACTACTCCGACAACAGCCATTAAGTCTAGGGACCCAAGATGGTTCGATCACACCTGTTCATGGACTGCCAGAGAGCTAAAGGCAGCCCTGAAAAGCACACCAAGAGACCGATCACTGATCCATTCATTACGCTTAATATATAAGAAAGCGCTAGTAAAGCGTAAGGGTGACCTAAAATAAATGATCTGGAAGGATCTTTTAGACCCCAGTACCCTAACTAACAGTGAGAAATTCTGGGGTATAGTCAACAGACCACTGTTTGATACAGGAGGGGAACCTGAAGTAGGAACTAACATCCCTGAAAATGATTGGGTACGGCATTTCAGTTCCATATTTAGGGCTAATACCCCACAGTTAGTCTTGCACCAGGATGGGCAGGGTGTATCATTACCATACTTTACCCTAGGTGAAATTGAGAGAGGAATTGCAGGGCTGACGAGCAACAAAGCACCGGGTCCTGATGCCATGCCCCCGGATCTCTTTAAATCAAACATGGCATTGTGGGCTCCGGTCCTTACAGCGGTGCTCAATGCAGCAGCATCCCAGGGCTGCCCTAGGTCATGGGGTACCTCCACGATCGTTCCAGTCTTCAAGAAGGGAGATCGTAACAGTACTACTTGTTACAGACCGATCTCCCTGATTGACTCGGTAGTCAAGGTTGTGGGACGTGTGTTCTTGAATAGACTGTCATCATAGGCTGAGGAAAGTAGGATTACATCGGACATTCAATATGGGTTTCGCCCTGGCCACTCTACATTAGCACAATGCCTAAACCTATACATGGTCCTTGGCAAGTACACCATGGCGTGAAGGGGGACCATCTACATGGCGTTCATGGATCTCTCCTCCGCTTTTCATTGTGTAAACCGGGGGAAATTATGGGATCTCATGGGCGCCATGGGGGTGGAGCCTTCTCTGGTTACCTTCTTAAGGGACCTTCATAAGGACACTAGGGCAAATGTTAGTTATTCGCAAGATCTCAGGGTATCGAGTGACTTCCCCGTTGAGAGAGGAGTGAGGCAGGGCTGTATTTTGGCCCCTTTCCTTTTTAACATATATATTAACGAGCTGGACACGTTCCTGGTAAAAACTGGTGCTGATTTCCCCTTTGTTGGGCGCAGGGTCCTGTCCGTCTTGCTATACGCAGATGACGCTGTTCTCCTGGCAAGAACTGCCAAAGGCCTGCAGTCCCTATTGAATGCCTTTCACGGCTTTATGGTTGACCGCGATCTTGCCATAAATAACACCAAACCATACATCATGCAGATAGGGGTGCGCCCGAAGAAACAGTGCTCATTTGAGGTAAATGCTGAGAATGTACCACTGACCACATCATTTTCTTACCTGGGAGTCCTGTTTGACGACCAGTTAAAATGGGGCCCGCTGGTACAAAGGAAAAGAGGGGAGATAATACGGGCAAACTCAGCTATATTCAATTTTATGACTAAAATGGGCAAACGTCCAGTAGCCGCACTATTAAAGATGTACCAGGCAAAGAGTGTTGCATTGGGTAGTTATGGGAGTGAACTATGCGGGTACGTACCAGTCAAAAGTATTGAGGTGGCTGAGAACACCTTCCTGAAACAACTATTGGGAGTACCAAAAGGAACAGCTAACCTAATAGTTCACGAGGAAACCGGAATACCCTTTATTGGCGACACTATAGCACTACGCCTCTATTGTTTTGGCTTAAGTGCTGGCTGAATAAAGACCTGGTCCTCAACCATCAGTTGTTAAGAGAAGTGTTGTTCCAGGATCATGCGCTCAATGTACCATGGCTCAAATATTTTAAAAGTTGTTTGACCGAGCTGGGCGTCCGGACCTTTTTCTTAATCTAGACTCGATTGTCACCGCTGATGTAGAGTTTGTTAAAAAAACTTTTATCTCAAGGAAAAAAATAGCAAGAGAAGAGGTAGATTTGGTAAAACTCAGCATACGCAAATTTGCGATGCTTAAAACCACGCCTTTAATGGAGCCATATCTATCATGGCCCATAACAAGTCATGAGAGGTTTTTATTAACAAGGTTTCGGCTGGATTATTATCATTTATTATTAGCTGTACCTAGGGGTTCACATAGAGGTCAGGTACTACCTTCCTGCGGCTGCGACAATATGTCTCCGCAGGATCTGGTGCACTCTTTATTCATTTGTCCTCTCTATGATGCTCCCCGGAGGTTGTTCTTGAAGCCCATATTAAAAAATTAAATTTTAAACAGGTCGGCCCGGCTTTGTGCTATTTGCAAATGGTAAAGCCTGAAAGCACTTTATATGTGGTTGGATTCCTCAAATCAGCATTAAAATCCAGAAACAGGAGAGAGGATGATACATTTTTTAAACTGTATTTTATTGTTATATTTTATACCCTCTGTAACTGAAATGAATTGTATAAAAATGTTGGGGTTATGTTTCTGATATATACCTTTTATAAAGTTTTATGCCCATGCTGCAATATTGCTTTTATGGTTTTTAACATATGTAAAACCGAATAAAGTATTTTAAAATTGAAATTGAAATACTCTGCCAACTAGATTTTTGGAATATCAATACTTGGTAGGCTGTCATCCTGAAATGTCTGTTCTAAGAAACAGTTACACGAAAACGTTCTACCAGTAATCAGGCATGTAGACGCTTTGAGAGTTGTATGCTTTATCATATAAAACAATAACATTTTCAAAAAAATATATAATTTCTTGGGCAGGGGGTCTTGCTCTGACTAGACTTTGTTAGCTTTGATCCACTGTTTGATTCCGAGACTGCAGCTGTGTTCTTCCAATATCGGACAATGACACCTTAACTGGGCATTTGCCTCTTGGCCCCCTACAGTGCCTCCCCCTGAGGGCTGGTGAGAACTTTCTCTCTGATGTTGCCTTCTAAGTCTTGGGCAGTCACAATGGCCCTCATCACATAAAGAATTTTGAAAGCTGAATCTACTCCCTTTTTGCTGGGTCTTAAGACTGATGGCTTATTTTGCTGATGCTATTTGTTGCCCCCCCCCCGCCAACCTTGCCCTTCATTCTTTGTGGCATGTGTAATTTTCTGTTTGTTTGTCTTCAATAAACAGATAATAAAAATTAAAAATAAAAATATATAACTCAATGGCCCTTTTTGCATTGGTGCGCACTCCTTTGGAAGCTAGACTGGGAGGGTACAAATGTACTGGGGAGGTTGGAGATGAGGGGCTTGAACTAAGACTTAAGATACATGCTTAGAGGTTGAGCAAACTGTACTGATTCTATAATGCTGATGGTGAATATTAATGCCTACCTAATTGCAATCCAAATCTGGTTCATGGGTTGATATTTCGAGGTTATGCAGGCCCAGCTGAATAGAGTTTAAACTGTATGATGTTTTGAAGAGCTATCCTGTTGTTTGCGTTATATTCAGGGCCACTGGAATTATGCGATTATACAATCGGTGCCGCATTTGCTGCATTATCTATAATCTGCTACTTAATCTGCGGATTTCAACCAAAAAATTGTTTCCAGCTCATATGGCTCAAATGTTACTAGAAACGCATGTTCACATGTTGCTGCTCTGTGAAATGACTTTTGCAAAGGTTTACTGGCCAACTTTCCGTTGCTAATTGCTTTGTTGAGGTGTTAATCAGGTACTAATGAGGTGAAATCTATGTCCAGACTGTGTTAATAAGTGTAAGAAAGACACAAAAACAGAACTAATACTTTGCATTACGCCGCATAATTTGGCTTTTCTTGCTGCATAATTTACACAACCCTGCCACATAATTTGTCCCGCATAATTCCAGCGACCCTGGTTTTATTTAATTGTTCTGTGCATTAGATTGATTACGTTCCTGGCACTGGTCCTGCGGACCTCTATGTTCTGTTATGTGCAGTGAGAAAAAGAACAATTAATAACTAATTATTGGAAAACACAGTTTATGTGTTATTATTTCGGGTGTCCCTTTTCTGGGGCTTTAATGCACAAATATACGCTTTCTATGGGATCCCTACACATGGTTTCCCTCCATCGTTTTCATTTCCCAAGAACCCTAGATTTCCCAAGCACAACACATTACAACGCGTGTCACTGACTTCAATAATTCACACATAGCTAAATGGAAAAATGTTTCTTTCAAGCACATCAGGGTGCCAATAGAATCTAGTACATTTCTTTCACGGATCATGACTGATCAGGGTTTTCCGAACCACGGTGCCGTAACTGGCACAAATGCCTCACAAAAAAGGCGCCCAAGACAAACAAAGCCATCTTTCCACTCCAAACTCCTGGAGGGCGTGGTCGTTGGTGATGTTTTCGTGGCAGCATGAATGAGGCCGAGCCTCGCTTCCGGGTACTACATGTACACATAGCAAATCGCGCTCTGGTCATAAGGCACATTAATTCAAAAAAGAAAATGTTTACCCTCAGATGCATTAATTGTTCTTTTTCTCCTTATCATACATGAACGGTGATCAGCACGATTTAACACAGAGGAGATCACTGTGGTGCGCCTCATGAGGTGGTGGGGTGTGCACTGTACAGAAGCAAAAGGGTTTTGGTTTAAACGGGATAGATGGCATACAAAGTGCACCCTCCCCCCACAGCATGCATTAAAAAGGTGGCCCCTTCAACAATTAAACTCAGGAGTCATGCTTTGATTTTCTGCAGTGTGCATGTTTATTAAAACAAGTTCACAGGTCAATTACTTCATTGACCTCCAGTTCTTTATTTAAAGTCCAAATTATTTTTACACCACAGTATTAAGAAACTCACACTTATATACATATATACTCTTTTACCGCCCTTTTTTCCAATGGGCATTTGGTTTAACTTCGGGTTGCGCCAGCAGGCCACAACCAAGATAGCCTGCTCTCTTTAAGTTAACCCCCTTCCGGTCAACAGAGCCGCAGGTGAATAATGTGCCACCACTTGTGGCAACCAGCGGCTTCCGGGGTAGGGCTGGAGAAGCCGAGGCCACCAGCAGGTCAGCCCCAACTCTCCCGCCAGCCCGGAGTCCATGATGATTTAGAAAAAACCTGTTCAGAGGTAAAACTGTCACTGGACAAGAAGTTCCCGTGGTATTCTTGTCCGGAACCCCGCTAAAGCCTTGCCTGAAGTCCTAACATTTTTGGGATGGGTGGGTGGGTGCCTTCTTCCCGAGACGTCCGACTCCTGGGCGGTCAGTGGACGAAGAGGGGGTCCCTAAGATGGACGCAGGCTTTTAAGCCTCGCGCCCTTCGACCACTTCCGGGGCATTAATAAGCCCCGCTTCCATTGGTCTTTTTGCCTGCTTTCACTTCCGGGTCAGATGACCCGGAAGTGCTTCACTGCCGGGGTCGGCCCTTTGGCTGCCACTAACGACGCCACTCCCCTAAGGGGGGTGGCGCCTTGCATAGATGGCATACAAAGTGCACTCTCCCCCCACAGCATGCATTAAAAAGGTGGCCCCTTCAACAATTAAACTCAGGAGTCATGCTTTGATTTTCTGCAGTGTGCATGTTTATTAAAACAAGTTCACAGGTCAATTACTTCATTGACCTCCAGTTCTTTATTTAAAGTCCAAATTATTTTTACACCACAGTATTAAGAAACTCACACTTATATACATATATACTCTTTTACCGCCCTTTCTCCAATGGGCATTTGGTTTAACTTCGGGTTGCGCCAGCAGGCCACAACCAAGATAGCCTGCTCTCTTTAAGTTAACCCCCTTCCGGTCAACAGAGCCGCAGGTGAATAATGTGCCACCACTTGTGGCAACCAGCGGCTTCCGGGGTAGGGCTGGAGAAGCCGAGGCCACCAGCAGGTCAGCCCCAACTCTCCCGCCAGCCCGGAGTCCATGATGATTTAGAAAAAACCTGTTCAGAGGTAAAACTGTCACTGGACAAGAAGTTCCCGTGGTATTCTTGTCCGGAACCCCGCCACAGGGCGAGGCGCTTACTGGCGGACTCGACCTCCCCCCCTGCCCTCGAGAGCTTCGGAGATGGCTCCTAAGACTGTTTGTATGAATATCTCAGTGCCCGCCTCCGAAAGGTGCACTCCATCCTTCGCATATTGTTCTGGCCTGGACGTTTGTATTAACTTGTGACGAATAGTTCTAATGCTGGATTTCTGTAAGATTTCTGCCACTGACTGATTTAACCTTCTTATCGATTTATTCACTGCTTTCGTGGGTGCGCCCCGCGACCATACTTGCCTCGGGATGACTTCAGACCATAGTAATACAGCCTTAGGCAAAATATTTTTGACTGCTGCTAGAGTAGTAAACAAGAACTCCTTCACTCCTCTCCTTCCGGCCGGAATCATATCATTGCCTCCACCGTGCAACACGAATACATCTGGATAAGGCATGCCTCTGGCCAACGCCGCCTTTAAATCGTTCGGGACGTCAGCTAGGAGCTGCCCGCCTATCCCCACCCAATGATGATCCCATCTCTGCGCCATGTGCACCCTTTTTCCAAGTGTCTCTTTGAAGATCACCCCCGCCCTGCGAACGAAGGAGTGGCCGAACCAGCATATTTGGATTCTCTGAGGGGAAGTACCTATAGTAAACATGAAGAGACACGGTAAGAACGGACCTAGGCAAAAAAGGCGGGAAAAGTAATGATAAAGACTGTTAAACTAATTGCGGGCGTACATAACGTTCATAGCATGTTGATTTCCAACGACCTAATCTCTTAATCGCCTGTTCGGGCAGCCCCAGGCCAGCAGCTGTGGTTGCTGCACCGATGCGAAAAGAATGGGATGTAAAGTCGGTCGGGTCAACACCGATCTTTGCCAAGGTCATTTTGACTACCCTTGTAAACTGGAACCTGGTAAGGGGTAAACCATTCATGTGAACTAGTATTCTATCATCAGCCCCTTGAGGCCTGGTTTGCATGAACCCTCTCATTAAGCTAACCGGGCAGTAAGACTCCCCCTCTACTCTACCCAATTGTAATCAAGCCCCTTTACCTAAAGGGTCCGTTTTGGACCTTCGAACTCTGAGTCTCAGGACATCTTCCGACTCTATTATGTCTGAACACCTTAAGCCTCCCTCCCTATCTGTTTTTGATGCCGGGAGTAATTCAGAGATCCGTAGTGCTCCACAAAAGGCTAACACGTAGGCCACCCTAAATAGTTGGGTCTCGTAAGGGGAAAAACAAACGAGCGGCAACGTCTCTAAGATTTTTACCAACTTCCCTACATCTATGGGCCTTCTGGAGTCCTTCACCCCAGGCGTCAAGCGCTCCCAACCCCTCACAGCTCTTCTCACCCTCTGGTCCTTCGTTGGGTCTGTAACTCCCTTTAACCCTGCATAGAATGCCAATGCTGATAGTTGTCTCTTCATAAATGCCACTGATTTCCCCCTCTCTTTCTGCTGTACTATGAATCCTAACACGCTCTGCGGAACAAAAGCATCTACTAGGCCCGCCCCCTTTAAATATGTCTTATAACATTCCCAAGACTTTTCATACATACACTTAGTCTTGGGGGCCAAGGATGCTGCTATCAACTCGGAGGCAGTGGGGCACCAAACTTCCATAGCTCCGCTGGGAAAGCTGTCATTGTCTTCTCTGCTTGAGGCCAATGTACGCGGAACTCTGTCAACTTAAAACGAGATAAAGCATCAGCCGCTTTGTTCTCGACCCCAGGAACATGCCTAGCAGTGAAATGGACATTGTGGCTCAAACATTGCAATATTAACTCTTTTAAAAGACGGAGCACCCATGTGCAGGTTGCTCTCTGGTTATTGATCATCATCACTACTGACATGCTGTCTGACCAAAATACAATGTGCCTGTCTGAAAGCATATACCCCCACAAGTGCAACGCCACCACTATGGGGAATAACTCTAGGAAAGTAACGTTACGGGTCAGACCTCGTTCTATCCATTCATCTGGCCAATGTTGCATGCACCATTTAGGACCCAAAATCGCTCCAAAACCAATACTTCCTGCTGCATCAGTGAACAGCTCGAGGTCGGCATTTGAGGTGCTGGCTGACCGCCACAACACCGTGCCATTGAATTCCTGCAAGAAGTGCTTCCAAATCAATAAATCCTTCCTCACATCAGCTGAGAGTCTCACTCTGTGGTGCTTTACCCGCAGCCCAGACATCGCCCTTGCTATACTCCTGGAGAAAGCCCTGCCCATTGGTATGACCCGCAAGGCAAAGTTCAGTTGCCCTAAGAGGACTTGTAGCTGATGTAAAGTTACTTTCTTTGCTCCTAAGCAATTGTCAATTGCGGCCTTAAAGGCATCCACTTTTGACCTTGGCAACCTGCACACACCTGATCTGGTATCGATTTCAATGCCCAAAAATGTCAGACATGTAGTTGGGCCTTCTGTTTTTTCCGCTGCCAATGGCACCCCCAGAGCTTCAGCCAGGTGCTGGAAGCCCATTAGGGCCTTCCTGCATGACTGGGAACACTTAGGGCCCATGAATAGAAAATCATCCAAGTAGTGCACCAACGCATGGGATTTGTCTGAGGTCAGGAATTGTTCCACCGCCCATTCTAAGAACCTGGCAAAAGTCTCAAAAACTGCACAAGCAATGGAGCATCCCATGGGCATGCACAAGTCTATGAAGTAATTGTCGTCAAAAGTGAAACCCAAGAACTTGGTATCTTCTGGGTGAACAGGAAGTAACCTAAACGCCGACACAATATCAGCCTTGGCCATTAAGGCTCCCTCACCCAGAGCCTGTAATTTTTCAATTGCTGTGTCAAATGTTGTATAGCGAACCGTGCACAATTCTGGGTCTAACTTATCATTGACAGACAACCCTGGGGGGCTGGATAGATTATGTATAAGGCGGAATTTGCCCTCCTCTTTCTTTGGAACTAAACCCAACGGTGAGCAGATCAGATCAGGGGTAGGTACATTTTTGAAAGGACCCGCGACCCGCCCCAAGGAGACTTCTTTCATGATTTTGTTTCGCGCTGCTTCCATATTCTGAAGCACTGAACTTTGATTGCGAGGCGGGACATTAGTGGGGGAGGCTGAAGACGGGATACGGAAACCAAATGTAAAGCCGTGAAGCAGAAACTGCGCCTCCTCAAGTTTTTCATACTTACTAAGGAGGTGTGTCAAAACATGACGTTTAATGGGAGTTGGGAGCTTTGTCGGATGTTTTAGGTGGCTTTCCTTTTGGGGTGGTATGAGTGGACTGTTCTTTGGGATTTCCTGTTTTCTTGAAACATTTGATTTCTGGATGGGATGTTCCCCCGCAGTAAGAACAGCAGTGTTTGAACCTGCACGAGATCCCCCTAGTACACTCATTTCTGTTGAACTGCCAGCAGGCCTGTTTTTTTTCACCGACTCCTTTGTCACTCCGAAAGGACTGACTCAGAGCAGGGGAACTAGTCTTGGACGTTGAAGGCGAAGAATAAAAAACTGTGTGCCATAGATTGATCTCCCGTTGATCCCATGCTATCCCCGGGTGGACTGCCTTCATCTGTCTGAACATTCTATCATATTTTAACCATCCCAGGCCTGGAAACTCAGCTGCCGCACCATGTATTAGGGATATGTAACTCATCATTTGAGGACCCAACACGGGATATTTTTCCAGCATAAATGGCAAATCCCGTGATCCAGTTCTTCATGGACCAATCTACCCAATTCTTCTTTTGATTGTGTTCGCCCTCTTTCACTCCCCTGGACTTCCCTGAGGCCACCCCTGCATTAATGAGGTCAAACACATCCATGTATTCACCCCTAAGTATCTTTTCCTTTATATCTGCTGGAACGTGCCAGGTGATCCCCGTAGATGGTGATAGGGTCATTGAGGTTGAACCAAACATTAACGGGCTGAATGCCAACATCGGTTGACCGGCCGTCTGCCCCCCAGCCCCCCCTTGTATCTGGTTATTACTGGACACCGACCAATCAACTGCCGTGTTAGCTATTGGGGCCTGTGGTGGACACCCTAAATTCGGGTAAACATTCATCATTACGGGCCCCCCACTCGCCGGGTAATTCGTGTTGGGGATCATCGAGCTTATAGGGCCATTACCAATTGCTTGCCCATGCGAACCATATAGTTGCATGCCTGGTAACTGCGCCACCCCTCCGGACTGTACCCAAACTTGTGACACACCGCTACCCGGTTGCGCCACCACTGGCGGTAGCGCCACCTGAGAACCAGGCACCCCCGCATGAGCGACAGGGTACCCTCCTATGTGTGTAGCCTTGGCAGTAACGTGCTGTCCCTCCACAGCCTCCTTGTCCTTATCAGCGACTGAACTCAAATCAATTGTCTCTAGCACTTCCTCCTCACCTGGTGATGTTGACTGGGGCTCAGCCGCCCTGGGCCGCTTGTCTTTAGCCGCCTCTTTAAACCTTTCCGGCGTACGCCTCGCTCTCTTGCCTCTCCCTCTTTCTTCCTGTGAATTCGTGTCTGTTCTAGCCCCCTCTCGCATGATCTTTGGTGCCCAGTCCACGCCTTTTTCCTTCGTGAACTCCAGAAGCTCCGTAAAAGCGACGTGCTCCTCTTTTGTGGATGGGGGTTCTTTGCCCTTCCGTGCCCTTTTTGGCGGCATCCTGCACTTGAAGAAAACAAGCGTTAGCACTCTTTAAATGACTGTACATGCATTTGGGTTATCAGCGCTCTCTTTAACCTGGACTCCATTCCCCGGCAGAAGCCACCCTGCCTTAGCTTGAAGCTTGCCCAAGATGAACCAGGTTGTGCCTCAGATGCTTGCGCCTCCCCACTGGCTACTACCATAAACATAACCTGACTTCTAGCTTACTGCCCTTCTCCCAGTGGCCCCAAACGCTAAATACAATCCCTCTTGGAATGCCATTCACCCGTGCCTTACGATAATTAAAATTCGTTATTGTGCTCGATATTTGATCATAACCCTTGCCTAAAAACAGAAGCCCCCATGTACCATTTATCCTAAAATTAATATTAGACATGACCATCTCCCAAACTATGCCTAAAATTCGTCATCTAGCTGATGCCGCGCTGACCCCTCTTGCGAGCGCCATTCCTGAAATCCTTGACGGGGGGAGGGGGGACGTATCTCGTCCACCTCGTTCGCCGCTAATATAACAACCCTGCACCCAGGGACCTCCGCTACCCTAACGGTCCTGTCCATTTTGGAAAGCCTGCCCGCTAAGAGGCTCCCTCCCAGCTGTTCAGGCGTGCTACTCTGCCTCTTAAATGTAAGCTCCATTGTGGAGTAACTATTTATTATGTACACGCACGCATATAACACAAAATATATCAGCCCAAAAAAAACGGGAAGAATAAATGAGCCACTTAAGTAGATGGAGAGCATTCCACTCGGCAAAGTGTTCCGAAGTCTTCACGTGAGCTCCCAAGTCTTCGCATGTGCTCCGACGACTTCACGTGAGTACGCGACTCGGGATGCCTGCAACCCGCAACCCATATTCACCCTTACTCGCGCATCTCTCTTAGAAAAACCCACTCGCACGCACTTAACACATGCGTACCCCTTACGACCACCACGCAACACACTGCAATGGCCCACTAACCTAATTACGAGTCGAATTGACCTTCGCTGCCACACTTCGACGCGACGGTCCCGCGACGCCTTCTTCCCGAGACGTCCGACTCCTGGGCGGTCAGTGGACGAAGAGGGGGTCCCTAAGATGGACGCAGGCTTTTAAGCCTCGCGCCCTTCGACCACTTCCGGGGCGTTAATAAGCCCCGCTTCCATTGGTCTTTTTGCCTGCTTTCACTTCCGGGTCAGATGACCCGGAAGTGCTTCACTGCCGGGGTCGGCCCTTTGGCTGCCACTAACGACGCCACTCCCCTAAGGGGGGTGGCGCCTTGCATTTGATGTCCTTTTTTTAAATGAAAAAAAGTGATTACCAGCGAACACATGTACATAATGGTATTATTCACAAACATGTTTGGCTAAATTTGTTATCAAGTGCACCATCAGATGTTCGTGGTATATTTCTTTTTATTCGGCGCCCTGGTGGGCAATTGACCATCTGCTCCCGAAGAAGACCTTGAATTTGGCCCAGCAGGGAGGCCGAAAAGCATACGCCATATTTATGAGGAGTGGGTTTGGGAGTTGATTCTTGTCACCGGATCGATGTCTATTTGAAATGACTTCATGAACTGTTGAGGGTGGAAATAGGACTCTCCCTTCCTGCATCAAGACTGTGCCCTCATAAGGGACGTCATGTGATGGTCCATTCTCTCACCTACATGGGCTCAGGAAGCACGGGGAGCCCACGGATTATTTTTAAGGTTATAATCTGTTTCAAAACAATGTCAGGCACTTGAAATATTATTTGTGGATATAATATGTATATATTTAAACGCAAGTCGTCATGTGAATAGTCCAATGCGTTTGTATATAAACTGTATGTTTTTATAGGACCAGTGCTGAATCAATCTCATGGAATATCTTAATTTAAGAGATTCAAAACAAACTTTTAATTAATTAAATTCAATGCAACACTTAGAATATAATCCAGTGTTGTGGTTATGAGTTCATCTCGGTAGTTTAAGGTCAGTGGGGGTTATTCTTCTTATACATTACCTATTAATATTGAGAGTTATGCAGCTGGCCCTTTCCCTACTCCATGCATGATGCATAATGGTCTATCTGTCCCGGTTCTGCAATACTGTGATGGACAGCTCTTATTTAGTGTTAGAGAATTCTCCCACTGAACCTACTCACTTACACACTCTAATACCTCTCCTCTACTGTTGTTTCTGACATTAAAACCCTGTCTTCCCACTGATTGACCCAGTGCCACACTTTGGTATTCCTGCCTCTTTGCTCACTAAACGTCCCAATTGATGTACTCCTTTCCCCTAAGGGAAACTGAAAAACTTAAAAGACACTGGGTGTGTAAGGCATACGTCTATGGCTTGACTCACTCCAAACCCATGAATGATACCTGACCATACAGGAAGAAAAGGGGGAAAAGGCATCCCATTACGAAAATCTCTTCTTCTGTGTACTTTGAAGACCCGTATTGACCGAGTGGGCAGGTCAGTGGCGGCTGCCAGCAGGGAATAGTGGTGAGGCAGCACAGGAGACAATAACAAATTAATTTTAAAAAAACGTACCTGCCCTGCCGCCTTGCCACCTCTGTGCTGTTCCGCTCCTGATTACAGGCTTCAGGCTCCCCAGCGCCAATCTAGATGCTGCTTTCATGCTGGTAACATTATAACCCAGCATGAGAGCAGCACAGGGATTGGCGGAGTGGGCTAGTTTTACGCTTCCATAGGTACCGGGAGTCTGTGTCTGGAGAACAGAGCCTCTGCAAGCTGTATCTCCAATCATCTAAATGCGCCTGACTGTTTGGCGGTCCACAGGCAGCCAAAAAAACTGTCATGTGCACTTGCAGTGCCCCGTGCCCACCACTCATCCTGCTGCTGTCAGAGGATGGATGGCCCGTCCTCGAGACTCGGCTCCGGCTTCACCATGTAAAATAAAACGATAATAAAGCTGCTTTTATTATCATTTTATTTTTCATGTGTTTATCTGCTGGCTGAGGCAGTAGGGCGATGCTCCTCCACCATAATGGAGGAGCTGCCGCTGGGGCTGGTATGCCTTTACTAAAATTGTGTCTGAGGGCACAGCCCTTATTGGTGGTTCCATAAATTCCCCCAATGGAAAAAAAATCAGACTTGGCTATCCTTTCCAATTATGGAATTGAGAAAGAATACATCTGTTGTGGAGGTAATTGAAACATGACAATCAGTCCAGTCTGACCCATTCATGGATGCCAAATGCTGCACTATGATAGGCAAGAACTCAATATCGTGATGTCAGATCATACATAAAATGACCCTTGCAAGTTGATTATCTACAAAGACAGAGAATATAAATTTCCTCTATAAATTCTTGATACCTGCAAATTAACTGATTATTTCACTTTCACTAGCTAAAGCAAGTGAGAAATGACCATAGCAGCAAACTGGTGCTTTGCCTTTCCATGCAGATGGTGCTTAATTGTATTTAGTTGGTGTTCTTTCAAACACTGTAGAGTCCCATGCTGCAAGTGAACTCAATTAAAAACGTCACATTACTATGTACCAATCTGGTAGGATAAGTGACCAGCTGTGAATTTTTGCCAGAAAACTTCCAGGTGAAAGGAGTCATGTATTAGTGGTCCCCACTCTGCTTTTCCTATGTGCTCTGGAGCCAATTGCATTGGCCAAGAGACCGTCAAGTAGAATACTGTCCATAAACACACCAGTGGTTGTAGAAAACAAGATGCTATGGGTAGATCAAATCTTGCGACACTTTCCCAGCTTGAATCCTTGATACCAGACTACTAGAATTCTAAGGGTTATAGATAACTGGGGCATCAGTAACTAAGGGAGCCAAATCTATGGGGTTATAGGTGGGACATGGAGAATCCAATTAGTATTAAGAAATTAGCGAGGATTCGTAATTCCTGTACGAAATTTTCTAGGTTATTTCTCATTACTTCCCAGAATTTCACCTTGAGACTTGAGTTGATTTTAGCAGCCTAAATCCTCAGGTTAAATTCAAAGGACCTGTGGATTTCACACAGGTATCATAATTACGAGGCAGGTATTTTTTGTTACCGGCCCCAAACGGATAATTGTGAGCACTTGCAATCAGCCCCTCAGTGATTCTGGAGTGTGGGCTGAACTGAAGGGAAAGTGTACCCCTGCCCATGATGATGTTCATTATAAATGGGTCTTAGAGTCAGAACCCCGTGGATATTGTGGCATTGATTTGTAAATTTTAACGGATCAAAAATTTAAATTTTGCTGCAATATTGCAGCACCATATTTGACTTGTAATCATTCATTTTCAGTCTTACTTCAATGAGAAGTGGTTTAGCAAAGTATTACACTTTGAAATAGGCATGTTTAAAGTATATGAGAGTGTTTATTTGCTATATTCTCCTTTGTGGTAACATTCTAGAGCATAGGTTAAGCCATGCACAATAGCACAGGGTTGATAGTCATCCTGTTTTCTGTGGCATTGTGATGACTTGGAGCTAGCAGTTCCAACTCCCAGAACCATCTGCTGAAGGACACCAAATCTCTTCTTCAGGCGCCCTAGCATCTTAGTGGTTGGAGGTGCATTACCACGGCTCATATAAGCATGATACACATTGCTCTAGGCAGATCAGTGGTTTGGGGATTGGTGTAAGCCCTTTCACAATGCAGCCCCCACCTCCGTGTGACATTGGAGTTATTAATAGAGAATGTATGCCCACTGGGCATTATGTTTGTAAGTAATATAAGGACACTATATTTCTATCAGTCAATATGTTTCAAAAGAGTATTCGAACATGTAACCATCCTTAGCATGTTGGTGCTCACCTTATATAATCAGTAAAAATGTGTTGCATATAATGGGCATTCCTTCATGCATCTATCCCTCATTCCCTGCCTTCCCTTATTCCCTAACCTTTCCTCCCGATCTTTATTCCTGTACAACCTTCCATTCTCTTCCACGTCTGCCTTACGTCATGCTCACGTTTGCCTGCTGCATCTCCGTTTTCCCCTTCTCCTTCTATCTCCCCTTTCTTTTTTTCACTCATTATAACCCTCTTTCTCTTACCTGTCTAGTCCTCTTTAACCTTTCATTTCTTTTCACTACTCCCCTCACAATCGCATCCTCTCTGCCGCCTTCTCTTTTACATTACTTTACAGAGTTTAACAAAAATAGAAAAAAAGTTCATTAAAACACTTTTTAAGTTTCCCTTAAGCTCTCCTATCACACGCTAAGCTTAGACCTGGCTCTCAATCCTATACATCTAACAGTAGTTTTAAAACCCCTCCTATACTGGGTCAGATTATGGACCACTAATGAATTGCCAGCCTATAGAGAGTGTTTGAAAGGTCTTCTGGCTCTCTCTGAAAATCTGAGAATACCATGGCTGAAACACATCAGAATAGGAATGAGTGGATGTATGACGTTACAACGCATACTTTTACAACGCATACCTTTACAACGCATTTTTTACACCGCAACATCCATTACAACGCACACTTTTACAACGCATACCATTACAACGAATTCTTAAAACATACCTTTACAACGCATTTCACTACAACGCATACTACATTTACACCGCATACCATTACAACGCATTACATTACATTACAATTAAGGTAAGTGTTGGATAGTGTAGGGGTTAAAATTACTATTCTAACTCCAGGGGGTGCAACAGTAGGGAAAATATTGGATAGTGTAGGGGTTAAAATTACTATTCTAACTCCAGGGGGTGCAACAGTAGGGTAAGTATTGGATGGTAAGTTTTGCGTTGTAATGGTATGCGTTGTAATGACTGCGTTGTAATGGTATGCGTTGTAGTGGTATGCGTTGTAGTGTCATGCGTTGTAATGACTGCGTTGTAAATGTATGCGTTGTAATGGATGTTGCGTTGTAAAAGTTTCGTTGTAATGGTAGTGCGTTGTAAAAGTTGCGTTGTAAACGTTACACCCCGAATGAGTGAGCAATGGACTGCTCCGGAGACAATAGCAAAAGGAGACGCTTTAAAGATAAAACTGTTGTACTGGGAGGCAAGCCAACTCCGAACGAAGGAAAAGCACCAGACCAACTCTCTCACAGGTAAATTCCTGAATCATAAAAGTAATCCCAGGCGTGAACATTATCTGAACAGAATGCACCCACACAAGCTAAAATGTCTGTGTGTACAATATAGGTGCGGGGTTCTGCCCTTGAGATCCCACACTTTTAAACGGGCCAATGATACTTGCCAGGCCGATTGCTGCCCAAAATGCCTGTGTATAGTGGAAATGGAGTCCCACTTCATGCTATTCTGTCCCTCATACAGAAAGGTCCGAAAAAAAATGGCTGGTGGCTGTGAGAAGTTGGCCTGGTATATGATGCTCACTAGTTCTAGTGATCACCTTGTACCATGCCAAGCAACCCTTATGGTGCAGGTTGTAAAGTCAACCTTATAGACAAGCTATCCTAGGGGTAGCATGGACTAAGCAGTCTTAGGCTAAACTCTGTAAAGGCATGTGAAGCAAGCTGTTTTACCATACACAATCCCTTGAATACCAAATGAAAGGACACCACACAGATATATATTGAAAATATATATAGATTTATTTCTACAAATATCCCTGATACTCTTTATGAGCACAGAAGCAAATGCGTTAAAAC
Source organism: Lissotriton helveticus (assembly GCF_964261635.1). Lineage (NCBI taxonomy): Eukaryota > Metazoa > Chordata > Amphibia > Caudata > Salamandridae > Lissotriton > Lissotriton helveticus. Next base: position 1,212,382,301 of record NC_136067.1, on the reverse strand, counting down.
AAAACACAGTTTAAATACACAAAAGTTGCACAATTATGGATGAGCCCTAGGGGCCACCTAAACCATATACTAAAATAGTGGTATAAGAACCACTATGGGGAAAGTGAAGAGGCCTAGGGCCTGGGGAATCGCTGGAGCTGTTCGGGACTAGCAGTGAAGAAGTCGGGAAAGGCCCGCGGGACTCGGGTGCAGTGCGGAAAGTGCACGCTTTACCAATGCAATGTCAATGGTGCGTAAAAGTTACAAAGTTAGTTAAAAAGGAACCTTCCAAGTGACCTAGAAGGATGAAACTTTAGACACCGACCCTAGAGGTGTGTACCAGTGTGGGAACACCGGCGGAGCTGAGTTACCTCACCCACAGGAAGCGGGTGCACAGGGTCGAAGTAGTGTCGGGTTTCGTCACGCAGGTCGATGGTGCTTGGAGCTGAAGATGCTGCAGGCGACTCGATGTGAAGAGTTCCGGTGGATCCAAGGGTGGATCTGAAGAGGTGAAGACCTGAAAGCAGAGGGGACAATGTTCAAAGTCACTAGCCAGTGACTACCGTGGAACCAGAGTGGAACCAGGCGATGTTGGGTGCAAACAGGCGTCGAGGTGTAGCTTCTCTCTGCAGCCACGTGGACACGAGGGGTCAAAGACATCCAGGAGTTGGTCACGAGCTGTCCCACGCAGGCTTCTCGCTGTTAGCGGTGTCGGCAACTTGATTGGAGCAAACAGGCCTTGGCTAATGCAAGCCACGCGGGAATCAAAAAAGGCTTGTTACTCGGACCAGCAAGATCAGAGCAGGTGCTCCTTTTACAGGAGCGAGGGCAAGTCTAGAGCAACTAGACCCGCAGTGTAAATTGAAGGTTTCGTCGCCAAGATGGCCGCTAGCCGCGTGGCAAGTGGCCGGGATGGCACGTCGAGTGGCACAGTGCAAAAGGGCCCCACGCAGATCGTGGAGATGCTGGGGGGCTGATCTTCGGTGCAAGGGCTGCTCGAGGTTGGGGCTTCTCAAGCCCCAAAGCACAGCATCGAGGGTGCCTCTGATGCTGCGCAGTCAGCTTCTTGGGGGTCTTTCAAGAGGTCCGGTCCCACGTCTCTCGGTGCCTCCACGGGTCCCTTCTTTGCAGGGACTGTGGATCGGGCTGTGAGAAGTCTGGGAGTCTGGGTCTTGTCAGGCTTTGGGCTCGGGCTCCGGCGGGAGGCGGCGGCAAAGCAGACGTCAAGTTGCTGGTTGGTGCCTGTGTTCACAGGGTGGTCACTCCTTGGCCACAAGGGAGATTCTCTTCCGTCTTCTGTGCAGCAGAATGTCGAAGTCCAGTCTTCTTCTGTATTTCAAGTTGATTCAGGATGATCTGAAGTCTCAGGACACAGCTCCCACCCTTATTCGAATTTGGGGGGCCGGATCACCTACTAGGTCCCTCCTCTGGGTGGAACCAGGAAGGGGGGTGGTTACACCCCCTTTCCTTTGTCCAGTTTCGCGCCAGGACTGGGGCTGGAAAGCCCCAGCACCGGTTTGAACTGGCCTATGCACAGGGACACCTGGTGTGCCCCAGGCATGTCTGATTCTATTCAGCCCTGTCCTACCCAATACACAAAATCCTGTCTGGAGTGGTGCTAGCACCTCCCCAGGCAGGAAACCCTTTGTCCAAGCTGCCCTCGCTGGAAGGACTCCCAGCAGCAGGAGGTCAGACTTGTGTCTGTGGTGGCAGCATCCATTTTGTGATGCTAAGGCTCTGTTTAACTTTAACCGGGGTTCAGGCTAGGTACATGTCGTGTCCCTCTAGAAGGGTGGAATGCTACCCCCGTCGCCAGAACTGGCGAGGGGGTAGTATTCCAATTCGTATGACACCTTACTCGACATGTTTTGATAAAGCCAAACCCAAGATAGCATTTAACCGCGAGGTTCATAATGCACTTAAGAGTATATGGTATGGCAATATCATGAAACAGCTAAAGGACATGGTTCCGAAAGCTGCAGACAGGCTCAGCTCATGCCAGAGCACCATCTCACATATTTCCAAGCACTCTGCCTCCAGGATTGATGAGGCCTTCCATAGGAGTGACTGATAGGAACATATGTGTCCATTTTAAGTTAGGTATAGGCATACTACACCTAAGTAAGGGGTGGTTACACCGACTTACCCCAGCTGAGTGATCAGCCAGTTGTGTCAAATATGGAGGCCAGGCCAGGGGTGGCACAATACATGCTGCAGCCCCTGGTAGGCCTTTGAAGCACCTATGCCCTGGGTACCTGGGTACACTGTTACAGGGGCCAATAAGGTGAACCAGTTCCAATTGTGTATGTACCTAAGGTACATGGAGTCCATTTTAAGGAGAGAGCAATTAGCCTGGGGCCCTGAATAGCAGGATCCCAGGCCAACTATGTCAAAAACCAGCTAAACACCAGGCAAAAAGTTTGGGGGTAACCATAGTCAGATATCCACCTTCCTACAGTGGCTGTATGTAACCACATGGTTGTGAGACACTATTGTGAAGCAGAGAGACTCTTTAAAAGTGACACTAGATAACCCTTAGCTTTCATGGTCTCTAAGTACTTGCATATCGCTAGGACATTATTGTGACAAGTTGGCCTGGCATATGCTGTCCACTATTCTACTGGGCACCTTGCACCAGTCCAAACGACCCTTATTGACGGTAGGTTTAAAGACAACCTATATAGAAAGCTATCCTTGTGGTAGCTGTGGAGAGCAGCCTTCAGGCTAACTCTTGAAGGAATGTAAAGCAGCTTGTTTTACCAGTCCATAATCTCATGAATGACCGAATGAAAGGAGAACTACACCAGGTATATATATAAAATATATGTATTTATTCTAAACACATCCCTGTAGTCTCTTTATGAGGCTAGAGGCAAAAGTACATTCAGTAAACTTATTTAGCACACAGTAAATTATGTAAATGTGGGATACTTGTAAAGCGCACTGTTACTCTACCCGAGTGTCCTGGCGCTGTAGACCGCTGGGGAACCCGTCCTGGCTTTCCCTGTGAGATGGTCCCTTTCTGGGTATCTCCAGGGTGAAACCAGGCATCCCCGGCGTCTGTGGGGGGCCGTTGTAGAGATGAGGCAAGCTTAATGCCCAGAGTTACCGAGTGTGCTCCCTGGTTAGAGTAGGCACTGAGGCGAGAATTATCGAGTCCGTTGACCCTGGTCCAAGACCCTGCCGCGTCGGGAATTGAACCCTGGTCCCAGGCCGTTCTCTGCTTACAGGTCTGCCGCCTCTAACCAGTGAGCCACACCTCTCCACAAGAAATTAGCACAGTATACGTTGAGCCCTAGGGGCCATATACTAAGAAAGTGGTATAAGAACCACGAATGACATAGATACAAGGCCTAGAGCCTTTAGAACCGCTGGGGCCACCAGGAACCACCCAATGTAGTGACACAGGGGACACACGGGGGATGCGTATAGTGTCTAAACACCACCACGAATCACCATTAACTTCTATGGGGAAAGTCGCGGTTGGAAAATTACTGATTAAGGACACTTAGAAGAGGACTTGGAACAAACCCCTTTAGAACTAGGAGGTTCTAGAGTCAACACCCACGGGAGCACCGGAGTACTCGAGTTACCTCACCCAGGGAAGCCGGGTGCATAGGTGTCTTTTCGTGTTGGAGTTCGTCGTCGATTTCAATGGCGAGCTGCTGAAAAATGCTGCAGGCGACCAAGTGGAATGTGTCCGGATGGATCCAAGGGTTGCTCGGAGATCTGAAGAACCTGAAAGCAGAGGGGACAGAGTCTGGGTCACTTGCCAGTGGCCAGGAAGGCGATAAGAAGATGCCAACCGATGTCGGGTGCTTGCAGGTGAAGAAGGTGAAGCTTGACTCTTCAGCCACGAGAACCAGGAGGAGTCAACGATGACCAGAAGCTAGACTCGAGCTGTCCCACAAAGGATGTTGAGTGCTGTGGTGTCAGATTCTGTATGGGACCCAACAAGCCTTGGCAAAAGCAACCCATGCAGAAAGCAGAGATTGGCTTCGGTGCAAACCAGCAAGGACTGAGGGACTTACCCTTTGGAGGGAAGTCATGGCACGTCTGGAGCAATCAGGAAAGCCCAAGAAACAGAAGAGTTACCTTTGTGGGGACCCACCAGTTGACGGACCAGGGATCGCGAAGGGGCCTTGAGCAGAAATGCTAGAAGCGGGCTGACGGAACACTTGTGAAGTGTAGGCCCACAATCTTTGGTGCAGATGGTGCTCAGGGTTTGGACTACAAGTAGCCCAATGCAGAACTTAAAGAATGCTCTGGAAGTTGATGCACTTGCAAATGTACCCAGTTTTCCTATCCCACGTCACTCGTGAGGGCAGCGAGTCTCAGCTTTGCTGGGTTCTTGTGTCGGCCTCGGAGAAGTCTGGAAGTCTCTGTCCTGAGTCACAAATCCATCGGGATCCGGCGGGAGCCTTGGAAATGCAGACCAGCAAGATGTTTCTTTGGTGCCTGTTTGCACAGGGGAGTCACTCCTTGACCCCAAGGCAGATTCTGCTGTCTTCTAATCGATGTAGAATGTCGAAGTTTCAGGATTTATGTTGCAGAGTTTCGTCCAGGTGTAATCTGAAGTCCTAAGGACAGGGTTCCTATACTTATACTAAGATAGGGGGTTGGACATACTCTGGGGACCCAACTATGGGAGGATCTAGTGGGGGGAGGGGGGGGTGGCTACACCTTTCCTTTTGTCCAGTTTGCGCCAGAGCAGGGGCTGAGTGCCCCTGCAACCGGTACGAACTGGGATATGCACAGGGACACCAAGTGTGCCCCCAGCACTGACTGAAAAGCATTCTCTAAATGCACCCACCCAGCCCCAATACACTAAAGCCTGCCTGGGAGGTGGTTACACCTCTCTGTGATAGGAAACCTATTGTCCAGGCCTCTCCTGCCAGAGTTTCGTCCAGCAGCAGGAGGTCAGACCCGTGTCTGTGACTGCAGCATCCATTTTGTGGTGCTGGGGCTCTTTTAAACTATTACCGGTTAGTGCAATGTGTACATGTCTCTCCCTCTAGAAGGGTGGAATTCTACCCCCACCGCCAGGTCTGGCGGGGGGGGGGGTAGGATTCCAAAGTGTTTGACACCAAACACAACATGTTTCCATGCAGCCATTCCAAAGTTAGCATTTACTGCAAGGTTATAATGCACTTAAGAGTATATGGTCTGGCTGCATCACAGAACAGCTACAGAGAATAGATTCCGAAAGCTGCAGAGGAGTCCTGCTCATGCATGGGCACCCTCTCACACAAAACCAAGCACTCTGCCTTCAGGATTGATAAGCCCTGCCATAGAAGTGACTTATAGATTTAGATGTAAATGTCATTAAGGTAGATATAGGTAACTTATATCTTAGTAAGGGGTTCATGCACTACCTTACCCAGGCTGCAGAAGCAGACCTGTGGTGCCATTTTGGAAGCTTTCCAGGGGTGGCATAATACATGCTTCAGCCCCTGGTAGGCCTCTGGGGTACCTATGCCCTTAGTACCTAAGGTACCATATAATAGGGACTCACAAGGGTAACCCAGTAACCAATCTGGAGTGTACCTAATGTACATCCAATCAATTTAGAGAGGAAGCAGCTAGTCTGGGGTCCTGGTTAGCAGGGCCCCAGCCAGACTAAAGTCGGAAAACAGTGAAACACCAGCCAAAAGTGGAGGCAACCATAGTAAGCAGATCCTACTCTCCTACAATTATGAAAGAAGGCTATTTGTAAATCTGAATCCTGATAGAGAACTGCATTATCTTCCCTCCCATTCATCAAGTGTTTATGAATTGTTGCACATATTTATCCTGCTAACCCTTTCCTTCTGTATAGCCCCATGATAGCTATTTTGCACATTCTCCTTGTTATGACTACTTGAATATTTTATAATTGATTGGAATACTTCCCACCAAAATGTAGAATTTATTAGCACGCCAGGTCTACAATTTGTTTTTAGGATGATGTCCTGTCTATTTCACTTTTTATCTCGATGTAATATTTTTAATCACTTTTATAGTAAGGCATCTGAACCTTGATGTCTTATGTTTTTATTTTGTATAACTTTTTAAAGTATCTAAAATGTATCTTCGTTGTATTGATTTGATGTGTTGTATGGGCTGTGCCCAAAATAAACGACTACTACCAGATTACATTAAAATGTGCGATTGTCCAGAGCTCCCCATTAGGTTCTGCTCAGTGGTATTCCAGATTTCATAAGTGCAAACCCGACATTCATTGGTCAAATGTTTCTCTGAAGTCAAGACTAAAGTACTTACCGAATGCAGACTTCGATTGCATGTTAATTTACTTTAGTCTGAAACCCGTACATGTTTATTGCCTGGATTGGAGTTGCTGGAAAGGGGACCCATTGGAAAATAGGTTTGAAGCACAGAGTTTTCCATGAAAAGCTCGGGCACCAAAGCTGCAAATGACAGCACATAACGTTGAGAGTCTGACCTTCTAGCAACTAAAGTGAAACTTGTGCTAAGAACTGACACCGCATGGCATTCAGTTAACTAACTTCAGTTCACCTCTCTCGAAATCACAACTATGCCCTTCGTAGAGAACAAAGTATAGGAAACTGAACAGACCGGAGTGGGTGTATATATCCTAGGCTTTGGAAAAAGGCCTTGAATCCCGGCTTCCCCTCTGGCCAGCAGCATGTCATAGAAGGAAGATGAGATTCCCTCCCTGTGCCTCAGCTCTCTATTTTGATAAACATAAACATTGCGTGGGACAAGAAGCAACTATGTTTGCAAAGTAAGAAACATACAATTTTAGTAATCATCAGTGCTAAATGAAGCATAACATTTACAATAGCCAGATATTTTTTATTTTATAGCATTGTTGCTAGAGACAAGACATTGGACTTTCCACTAGCAGAACACACAAACCGCTATTCTGAGCAGGAAATTCCATCCAAACGTGCAGTTGAATTATGTTGCTGTCAATACTGTATTTTGCAGACCCCCCCCCCCCTCTAAGAACATAATGTTTCCTCTATCTAGTTTTGAACTTGCGCTGAAGTTCTATACTGTAAACGGTTCTTTTAACTAGTGATGGCTCAGTCTTCTTTGAAGTAAAGTGTGTGCCCAACTTTGGTTTGAGTCTGCCACTCTAAAGGCATGTCCCCAGCACGATGACACAGGTGGCAGGCACACAATAGACAGAACACCTTGCTTGAAATCAGACCTGTGCAGGTGGTGCTTGCTACATTCTGTGTCCCAAGCAGCGGTCAAAGTGAGTTAAAAAAACATGTTTCTTAGGCATGTTTTGTAAAAAGCGCAGTTTTCTTTTTTTTTTTTTTTACAAAACTGCTAATTCTGCAGGGTCTTTAGAGTGCCTACCCCTTTAAATGAGTCTCTACAAATCTCAATACTTAGTGATGCTAGTGAACAATGACTTGTGAACATAGTCCCAGACCTTGAAAAGAACTCGAATTACTTACTATCCTGTACTTGTAAACTTTGGGATCTTAGACGTTACAAATTGATACCAAAGTGAAACAATTTGTCTAGAATGGTGCAAAAGCAACACTAAGAGATTCCAGAGTACATGAAGCAACATCAGCGGGAGGATTATGACATCCCAATATGAACTCTTATTACAATAATATCAACTCTTCCGACTCATTAATCTGTCCACAACTTAGAGGAGCTATCCTTTTAGGCTAGATTTTGGAAAAAAACATATATCATGGTTGCAGGCAGAGGTATGGACATTCTCTGCAACAGGGCCATGATCCCAATGGAGTCCACTGACCCCATCATTCACTTCATATTTTCACATGTGGCATGCAGTCTATAGACATTGAAAGTTTGCAGACGTCTTCACTGAATTGCCACTTAATGGTGTAAAGGTAAGCTGCTCATTGATTGATAAGCATTTCAGTAAACACAACGGTTTGCTTTAGCTTTTAATTCGTAACTCGACCTGCTGCACCATGGGCAGATGAAATCTTTCAGAGACTTACAGGACAAGATTTAACTGAACAGTTCCCAACAAAGTACTATCAACTCTCATGCTACTTGCTGCAATGACTGGCCATGCTCTATATAATCTGAAAACCTCGCCAGTCCTTCATTTCTTGAATACATAGGTCAGTGAGGGGAGCTATCTTCATCCTGTATGACACCCTAAGCATTGAGCTGTTTTCCATACCCACTGAAAACTTGTTCCATGCCACCGGTCAGAAAACAAGTTTTTAGTGGATTTGGAAAACAGCTCAACATCTTGCACATTCTATGGTCCTACTGCAAATGAATACTGTAACTAGGTATTGGAATGCTCTTACAGACATCATTCTCCTCAGCTGTACTGCTGCACGATATGTTGAATATTGCCAAATTGACGACCCCTGGATTGCCACCTCTCTGGTGGTGGTAAAGATATGAGAGTAAAGATATGAGAGAAAAGCATATATTGTATTGTATTGTATTGTAATTGCATTTATATAGTGCTTACTACCCCTGACAAGGCATCAGAGCGCTTTTTCGGCGAGTAGCATACTACTCCGGGACCCACAGAGGATTAGTGTTGAATAAGTATAGTGAAACATGCAAGTAATTTTAAGTGGTGGATAGGTTAGTCAGTTATTTGGATTCGGAATGATAGCAGAAGGATAGAAGTGGGAAATAGGTTGGTATTTATATGGCGCTTGTTACCCCTGATAGGGTGTTGAAACACTTTTTTGGGGGGGATGCCAGTCGCACGCTACTCCGGAAACCTATAAAGGATTAGTGGTGAATTAAAGGTTAAACATGAAAGTAATTTGAGTGGTGGATATTAGTCAGTTATTTGGAATGAGAAGGATAGCGGTGCGATAGAAGGGGAAGGTTTATATAGAAAATGGAAGATGGCTATTTTGTCTATGGACTGTGATTGGATACAAGAATTGCTGACAACGACATCTCACGAGAGACTGATGTATAAGATGAACAATCAACTCCTTTTCTTTTTCGCAGCTATGTGTGCCTTTTTAAGTATCACCTGCACAGCGCTTGTGAAATCTATAGTTAATTAAAATCTTTAAAGGGTTTTTCATTCTGCCCTCTTGCTTTCCATTTGTTCCTGTGCTTGCCACTTACTTTTTCTCTATTTCTATTGGGTAGTGCATAATATTCACTATTGTTCCTCGTGTCTTTCTATCAGTCTCCCGTTTCTCAATGACTGTATTCATCTGCTTTGTGGGACTATTTTGTAAGCTTTTGCCTACAAAGAGCTTCCCTGTGCTGGTTTTTTACTTTCTGCCGGGTCCATGGTGTAATGCACCCAGCGTAAGTCAGCATTCTAGTGCTGAGCCTGTAATTACACTGAACACCCACCCACCACTGATGTCACTGGTCAGGTGACACAGGCTAAATAAAAGGGCCGAGCGCACGTGCGCTGGGCCAGTTGCACCATACAGCCAGTGTGTCTGTGTCAATGATTGCGAGCATGAGGGCCTAGGGCCCACAAGACTTTACAATGGCGACGAGGGAAGCTGTGCCTATGTGTGCCACAGCCATCAAAAATATCGTGGAAAGGGGAAGGGAGCTGTCTGCCTCAAGGGCAACCCCCCCCCCCCCCCGTGATCGGCGCCAGCCGCCGAGAGGCCCGTGGGGCATGTGCCACGCCCTGGGCCTGCATCAAGAAACGAGGTGACCGGGAGCCCACCCCGTATCTCGTGAACCTGCTCACTGTGAGCCGCCCTGCTGAGGAAGTGCCCTGGGGAGAAGGAAATGCCGAGCGGAGCCAACCCACGTCGGCCGCGATGAAGTGGAATGCCCCCACCAGTATGGCCAAGGCGGAGCCCACCCGCGTGGAAGAAGAGGCCCGAAGGTGAGCAACTGCGGAGGGGAGACCCCGGAGAGAAGCGGCCCAGCACAAGGAGAGCCAGCGGGAGTTCACCCCCCTCTGTTAGCCCCGCAGCAAAGCGCTATATACCCCAACAGTGAAGGGGCGTGTAAAGAGCACCGGGGAAGTGGAAAAACTGAAGCGGAGCCCACCCGCAGGGAAGCGCGACACTGCCTAAGGCGGGTGCTGACTCCGCACGTCCAGACATGGCCCCAGCCCCCCCCTGCCCGCGCGAAGACTGTGTGAGGCTGCTGCGGGCAGAGAGGGCGAAGAAATGCAGGAAGAATGGCAGCCGCCAGCTAGCGCCGCCAAGGAATGTACAAGCGGAGCCCACCCGCGTACTCATGGCACCTTGCCGGGCGCGAGGTGCCGTAAATAAACATTTAGTGAAGCAAGGACAGCGGAGCCCACCCGCGGCCTGCCTGCAGTGTCCCCCGCCACGCAGCGTGTGAGAAGTGAGGCTGCGGCGGCGGGGTAAATGATCAAAGGGAGCGCCCGCAGCGTGTGTGGAGCTGCGGACACTCATGTAAAAGCGGAGCCCACCCGCATAGTTAGCGCTGACACGATCCCTAAGGCAAGTGCTCGACCCGCATAATTGCACATAGCCCCTGCCTGCGCGAGGACTGTGACAAGCTGCCGCGGGCAGGGAAGAAGAAGAGTGTAGCGACACAGCACAGAATAAACACAGGAAAGAACTAGAACTACAACAAAGAGAAAATGCTGGAGGTGGCTGCCGTAAGGGGAAAAGACACAAGCCCCACACGCGACTGACCCGCGAGAGCGTCTGCTGCCAAGTGCCGGGTTCTTGCAATGACTGTAGGCAGCTGGCACCACCAACAAGAAAGAAGCAAAACTCCTACCGTAGCGAGGGGGTGGTGGTCCTGGAAAACCCAGCTACAAGTTCGGATGTCCCGGGCAGCAGCCGTCAAGATAGGAGCCTCTTCCAAGAGATTAAACAGCGCCGGGACCAGCAGGACCTGAAGTGAGGGCCTGAAAAGAAAGTAACACTACCATCTACAGGCAGCCTATTGGTACTGCAGCGAGGGAGGACAGAAACAAGCCAGAGGCAACCCAAGAAGTGCTGAGCAGTGCCATGAGAACAAGGCAGGTGCACAGGGACAATACAGACTGCCACTGTTCCCAGAATATAGAAAAGCAACGAGTGCACTACGCAGCCAGAGGGTGGCGCTGCACAGCGGGGCACCAACACCACGGACAGCATGCGAAGGTGCCAGAGTGAGGCAGCGACGTCTCACAAGGACCAAGAACACCTGCCAAGGGAAAGTAAGAATCTACCTAGCAGGCACACAAGGAAAGTCCGACCAAGCGCAAGAACACTGCCACACCGGAACGCCACCAATTCATCACACAGCCCGAGAAGATAAAAATGCGACAGAACCCCAGAAACGCTCCAGAAGCGTGTCAGTAGTGCAGCAACTCCACGCAGGACATTCTAGAGGATACGCAGAACTTGCGCAGAAGAAAAGCAAACAAAGAGCGCAGCCATCAGCGCGCGTGAAAAGGAAGACCAGAAGAACGTCAACGGAGTGGTGACGCAACCCTCCAAAAGCAGCCCTCCAGAAGCACACACTCCAGAAGGACTTATACCACGCCAGAAGAGAGTACAGCGATGCCTGGTGGCCACAGGTCATCGCTGCAGCAGTATGCAAAAGTAGGAGCACCCCCTCAAAAGCCGACAATGGTTCTGGAACCCGGCACCAGGAAGTGCAAAGCCACATGACACGAATGCGCAGCAGTGCAGACAGCACTAGCCCAAAGCACCAAGTCACAAGGGAACACCCGAAGAGCGCACCCAGTTGTGCACCAAAGCAATCAAACTGCGATGAAAGTAAAATGGTTGCGCCGACAACCCGCAGCATGGAAGACTCAGCACAAGAGCAACCTGACCACTCAGCCTGGTAACAAACCACGAATCCTACCTGCTGGACATCGGCAGAAGGGACCAGCACGAGGTCCAAGAAGCTTAGCACCACGAAGCCTACCTGCCGGACATCAGCAGAAGGGACCAGCACAAGGTCCAAGAAGCTCAGCACCACGAATCCTACCTGCCGGACATCGGCAGAAGGGACCAGCGCGAAGTCCAAGAAGCTCAGCACCACGAAGCCTACCTGACGCACATCGGAAGAAGGGACCAGCACAAGGTCCAAGAAGTTCAGCCAAGGTGCAGTCCGCGAACATGGACCAATGAACTTCAACTTCACAACTAATGGAGGCGACAGAAAGAAGAAGTGAAGGTTGCGATGCTAACCCTGGGAGTTAAGTGACAAGAAGACAGTGTCCTAGGACAAGACCAGGAAGACACGTGCAGAGTGTGCGTGCACAGCGCGGGGAATCCTGGCCAGAAAAGATGAAAGAAGACCGGACCAGGTTACGTCACGAGAAGAAGAAGAGTGGCCACTGCCACTGAGAAAAGAAGGAAGAAGAAACCAGAGTGGCACATTGCCACTGCAAGAAGAAGGAAGGAGAAATCAGAGTGGCCACCGCCACTGGAAGAAGAAGGAAGGAGAAGTCAGAGTGGCACGTTGCCACCGCAAGAAGAAGCCGCCCCTGTGAAAAGAAAGGATGTGACAGGCACTGGAACACCTGAGTGCAGTGGAGGACAAGACCTAGCAAGAGCACTGGCAGCACAAATTAAAGACAGCTACCTACGAGCCATCCACATGGCGATCGCAGAAGAGAGCAAGCTAGACTGTTGGCGACATCTACCTCTGGGATTGAGCGGAAGATTGGATGGCGAGATTGCTCAGGCCTCCGGAAGCTGAGGAACTGACCACCTCACACCAGCCCGTGGCAACCCAGGAAGCAGAGGCCTCAAGGGACTCTGGTGGCAGCAAGTCCCGCACGGGAGACAGATCTACAGATGCGCGTCTGCAGGACCCTCAGGGATGAAAGCCTCGCAAGCAAGGAAAAGAGTTGACAACCCAACCTTCAGGTGGAACTAGGACACGACGGTGAGGCTCGTGGAGCGCCCTGCTTACAGCCCGAAGGCTATGGTGGAGCAACACGACCAACAACACCAGTCCAGTTGAAACCTGGCAAAGAGGTCCTCCCGGACATCTTGTGAGAGAAGAACACCGGCGAGAGGGGCATCCTAGTGAGAGGGATGTTTGCACCTACTCTCTTCACCTGCCAAGAGACACACTGAAGCCTGCCCGGAAACATCACGGAACCAGAATGGAGAAAAGAAGCCAGAAGAGAAACAACATCTAGATCATCCGTCTCTCTCTACAACTAATCATCATCACCACGTGAGCGAAGAAAAGGCAGGGCTGATAACAACATCCAGGCGGCACAGACAAAGAATGAACCCGCCGAACAACTGCGAGCCGTGCCACAGAGAACTGTTACTCCGGAATGCAGGAACTACACCGCTTGCGGCCTGCAAGCAGCCAAAGAGACTCGTTTGAAAACATAAGTCCACTTGGTACATTTTCATGTTTTCTTTTCCCCACAGGATTTTTGGACTCTTTTCAGTTGGTTTGATTTTTACCAATTTTGGGAGGGATGTAATGCCCCAGCGTAAGTCAGCATTCTAGTGCTGAGCCTGTAATAACACTGAACACCCACCCACCACTGATGTCACTGCTCAGGTGACACAGGCTAACTAAAAGAGGCCGAGCGCACGTGCTCTGGGCCAGTTGCACCATACAGCCAGTATGTCTGTGTCAGTGATTGCGAGCATGAGGGCCTAGGGCCCACAAGACTTTACACATGGCACTCTACAGTTTGTCTCTGTTCCATATGTTGCTCCCCAACCCCTTTTCCCTCCTCCCATGTATCACTTCAATGACAAGCATCTTGACAGATCCCCTTCTCAGCTTGTGAGACTGCTGCCATCTTTGAGTATGGCAGCAGTCACGCTAATAAAAAATTGGGAGACTAACTTCAACTCCACTGCAGTGCTGGTGGAGGAAATTCTGTATATGGGGAGTTCCGGTACGTTACTGACTAGTCAGGGTAGATACATTAGAGTTACCAGATGTACAGTGGATTAGCTAGTCTTCAACCCAACCGATGCAAACTGAATTAAGCTCATCCATACCTTGTTGTCCAGGCTCAGCTCACCACTTTGTCGCCGCTGTACACTCAACAGGCTCTTTTTGAGATCATCCAAAAAGTGGTACATCTCCACACACTTGGCAGTGCTGCCACAGCCTCCTCCTCACATTCCAAAAGGCCAAAGTTATTACGAGCGGTACTAACAATGAAGCTCTACTTGAGGTCCTCCGTGCTGCCTGGCACCTTTTCTGCTCCAGTATTAGCACACAAGCACAAGCCACAGGAACCCATCACTGTGTAGTAATTGGTTGCGCTGCTGACATTTCTTTACAGCACTTACATACCTTTCTCCTACTGTCAGACACCACTCACCCTGAAATATCACCCACCATTTACTCTGTACAGTCACCCTGACATGGCACTGACAGTCAGATACTGCTCACCCACCACTCAGACAGTGCTAACTTGGCACTCACACAACTTTGACACACCTCTTTCCCAGCACTCCCATTCCTTTCACCATCCACCCACACCTCTCACCCTGAACTCAAACTGCTCATCCTGCATTTACACTGTTGACATACTGCTCACCCTATACTTGCCCACCTCTTACCTTGTACAGGATAACATCTCTTACCCTGTACACCCACACAGTTTTCATTCTGCACTGAACAAACATCAATCACCATTCATTGAGGCACTTTCACCCTGCAGTCAGACCCTTAACAATCTTCATTCATGTACCCCTCACCTTGCACAGAGAGCACTCATACCATTCTCTCTGCACTCATACACTACTCCCACACCTCTTAATTTATTATTAATCCCATAGGCGAAACCTAACACATTTACCAATGATTGTTAGAATGTCTGCCGAACATTGCTTGACAATTTGCATATTGAACATGTAAACACCGACTACTTGATCTCATTGAGTCTTATATTCATATTTGTAATTATTACTTTGATTTCCACTGGTTTCCTGTTTTCAAACATACTGGCTAGTCTCTCCATGTTCCTCACTCACGAATATGGTCCTCTGCGACTAGCCATCACTCCCCTATACCTTCGCTTCACTTTCACCATCTCCTTGGCCCACTAGTACTGATAATTGGAGATTATATAACTGTGAATGAGACTTTGCATATATATACTGCTGACTTCATATTCATTCTGCGTCTAACTCCGAGAAATGTATTTATAAATTAGGACATTTTACAAGACGTTGTCATTCTTTTTGCTCTCTTAAGCTTACTAAAAACAGTTTAAAAAACCTTTTCTTCATATATGTTTTGACAAATGTGTTTTACTATTATGTGATTAAGTAGCCTGTGTTTGTGACTACTGTAAATAAAACCAACATATAGAAACATCACTTCATGATGGTCACATTTACAAAATGGGGTAATAAAAAAGGAGTAATATCAGGCTACTCATGATTCCTTGGTGCACATATTCAGCAAGAAATAGAGGAAGCATGAACAATTAAAAGAAATATTTGACAAATCACATTTGAAGTACTTTTAACAAAGAGATTCTGTTCGAGTGAAGTGGGAAGGTCAAGGAGGCTTTTCCACGCAATTGCTTGATTCCTTTTTTGTAAGCGTGGGCGCAAAATCCGTTCCGTTCGCAGAATTTGCGGATTTTTGGCAATTTCGCGGTCTGGGAATCCCGCGAATTTGCCCAAAAATCCGTAAAATCGCAAGTCGCACTTGAAAAATACAATATCGCGCACGCGGTGTTGACTTACCGTGATTCTGTGTTCGCCGAGTTCTTTTTCTCCCGGTTTGCGTGTGCTGTGCCATTTTGGATATTGCTGCGTGATTGCGCGAGAGTTTTTTTACCACGATTACGTCATCGCGGCAAGCCATCTTGCACAGCGAGAGTTTGACAACGCGAGTACGTCATAAGGGCACGCGATTACGCATTGCGGGAGTAAACAATGCCGAACACGTAGATGCGGTGCGCAGCTGACTTCCGGCGAGAGATTTGAACAGCTCGCTTTCCCGAACTTGCAAAAATTGCAATTCTGCACAAGAAATCCACCACAGGCAGCATAAACCTTCTGAAAATGATGATTTTGATCAGAATAACTCCTCAGATTTACATTTGGCTGCACTTTTTGGTGCAGGGGGTCCATTTTTGGGGGGTTGGGTGGGAGGAAGGAAGTGCCCCAGAGTCTCCAACTTCCTGTTCCTGTCCAGCAGGCTCCTCCTAGTGCTTTGTCCATGTCCTGGTCACTTTTGATTTGGACCTGGAGCTGGAAGGATTACTTTTTGTGGCTGCTGCTGGATATTTGTATTTGAGGACTTTTTGGACTTTGGAGTTTGGATCACTTTTGGATTTGAGATTTTACAAGTAAGTTGGTGTGGTTTGTTTGGGGCATTGCAGTTGCTGCAACTACAATTTTAAAACTTTTTTCACAACTTTAAAAAATATATATTGTGGGTAGCCACAGTATCCAGTAGGCCCAGGGTTAGTCATGGGTGCATGATACAACTGTTTCTGTGATTTTTTTTAACTTAAATCTCATTTATGTCATGGAATTTTAGCTCACTGTTATATGTTGATGGTTTCTTTTTGAATTTTGGGGTGCCTGTAAAGCCTCACTAGCCAGTAGGCCCAGGGGTAGTGGGTGGTCCATGGACCTAGTTTTTCTGTGGGGTGTCTTGAATTTAAACATCATTGAGGGCATGGATGGCATTGGATTGTGGTGATTTGTGTGTGTTTTTCGGCTTTTTGGGTGCTGTTAGGGCCTGACCATGTGGGTGGGGGCCATTTTGAGGCCTGGTCCAGGCAGGGCCTGGACATGTGGTGGGGGTCAAGGGCCCATTTTTAAGCCAGGCAGTGTGCTCAGGCCTGCACCGTGTTTGCTTTGCTTTCAACCATTATGCCCAGGGGTAATCAGTGGTCCATGGACCTAGTCTTTCTGTGGGGTGTTTTGAATTTAAACATCATTGAGGGCATGGATGGCATTGGATTGTGGTGATTTTTGTGTGTTTTTCGACTTTTTGGGGTGTTTAACTGATGTTCCTCTGGCTTCCTTTGCTTTTAGGTGCACAAGAGAACCACCAGTGCCAGGAAGAAGTCCTGCAGCGGTGTATGCAGCACAACGTCACGTGTGGCCACAGACAACTCTGCAACTCGTGCAACTGCGGCCTGCTGTTCTGACATCTGGAGCAGATGGGCCCAAAGAAAGGTGGCCGTAGTTCCTCTACAAAGAAAGTTGCCAGTGCCACTGCCAATAAGAAGGAGCAGAAGAAGCAAGTGGCGCCACTTACCAAGGAGACTGGTCTGCCCACAGACACTTTTTTCGGGAGAAAAAAAACAACGCCTGGAGCAGCGGGGTCCGCCGGGGACCAAGCTGGGAGCAGCACCTCCGCTTCATTAGGCTCAGTGCCACCCCGCAAGGTTAGGTCCAAGCCCATGAGTGCTGCAGAGGCAGCCACTGTCATTGCTCAATCACCATCAACCAGTGATGTACGCTCATCGCAAGAAAGTAGCACCCAATCAACGCAGGGTGTAACTCAGCTGACGAGTGTTCCACAACCACAGCCGCGACGACAACCACAGGTGCAACTAGTACAAGCGCAAGTACATGCGCAAGGAGAGGCGCAAGTACATGCGCAAGGAGAATGAGAGGCGCAAGTAGAGGCGAAAGTAGAGGCGCAAGGAGAGGCGCAAGGAGAGGCGCATGGAGAGGCGCAACTAGAGGCACCTGGAGCAGCACAACTGCCCACAATGCTTGTTCCTCCAGAAGTAGGGGCACATCAGGAAATCGAGATTCAAGCAGAGGTGTCATCCGAGGAAGCCACTCCTCCTGAGGATGATCCATTGTCTTCCAGATCCTCAGCAAGAAAAAGGTCAAGGAGGGCTACTACAAGCTCTTCTTCAAGCCCCATTCCTTCTGATGATCTTGATGCTGATTGGAACCCACCAATGGAGTCTGAGAGGGAGGCACGCCATGAGCTGACAAAGGTAGCTGAGCCTAAAAGGAAGGTACCCGCAAGGCTTTCAATTATGGGTGATGATGACGACGAACAAGAAGTGGTGTATGCTTCTGATGAACAGTCTGACGACGACCCAGTCATCACAGTTGTCACTCCAGCCCCAGCGGGCATGCAGCAAGACATTTTGACCCTATCACGAAATGCTGCTGAGCGGGATGTGGGCGGCGTGGCACTGGTACCACCACCAACGCAGTTAACTACTACACCAACACGACCTACAGCTTCCATATTTTCTCGTCAGAACAAGGGCCGGCAGGGACCTCCATCCAGCTTGACCTCTATGACCTCAAGTAGTGGTGCTGTAAGTGCACAACAGAGTCAAATTCAGCCACACCCATCCTCCACTTCATCTGGCATTGAAACTGAAAGTAGCACCTCCACCACCAGCAGACATTTCCAGTCCCCAGTTTGGGACTTCTTTAGTCTTAGCCAAAAGGCGGAAAACATGGTCGTTTGTTCAATTTGTAAACAATTAGTTAGTCGGGGTAAGCTTGGTACCAACTATGGTACCTGAGGCCAGAGAGTTCATCTCCAAAAACACCACACTATCATTTGGGAGGCGCACATGAGCAAGATCCGGGAAACCACACGTACAACAAATCCAAATGTATCCATTCATATTGCATCTGATGATGACGAGGGGCTGATCATGCAGGGGGGAAGTGAAGAAGCGACAGACATTTTTTCTGGTACACCCAGTACCCCTGGCAGCAGCACTGCAGTGGTAGCGCCCACACCCTCTACCCCTGCAACATCGAGTTCAGGAGAGGTGCTGAGCGGCGGTGCAGGGAGCTGGCCGGTGAATCCGGGTTGGAGCCGAGGACAAGTCGTAGAGTCTGACCCCCGAGCCCTGAGAGAAAGAGTCGCACTGGAGCCAAGTATACAACCCCGGCACCCTGGCTCTCGGCTCTCGGCGCATGGTACCCGGAACCCTCCATGCACATTACTGCACCCGGTGCATCCGGAGCACCCGGAGGCTGTATATTGCCTGCAGGGGGAGCCGCTGGAAGAAGTAAGTGGCGGAGGAGAAGGCAGCGTGAGCAAGGGAGGATTGAGAGGCACGCAGCCCGCAGGCCAGCAGCCCCGCCCTCCTCCTTCCTCCCTCCGCCTCACTGTATCTCGAGACACGAGACTCAAGTCAGGTCAAGCCAAGCCTAGCAGCAACAGGTGAGCATCCTTCCCCCATCGTTTTCAATTCTATCGCCCCCTGCTGCCAGGCATTGCCATCAAAGGCATTAAGGGGGTAACATCAACTTGAAAAAAAAACAAAAAACTTTTCATTCCAAGTCCTAAGCCTGACCAAAACAGACTAAAACAGACTAAAACAGACTAACCTAAGCTGCAAAACCCCATCTGCTTGCCGCAACTCCCCTACACCCCCCGCACCCCTGCCATCCCCCCACCCACCCTCACCCCTCTGCTCACGCAGCGATACAGGAGCTAGAGGAGTTAGAGGGACTAGAGGAGCGAGAGGCTCAAAGTTCGAGTCAGGGGTTGGAAAAGACCTCTGGAGAGGCGGAGGAGGGCTGTACAAAAAGGGGTGAAACGGCCGCGGTGGCAGTTGCAGTGGCAGTGGCAGCGACAGCTTGCCTGCAGTTGCGTGCAGGTGAGCCACCAATCCTCATTAACTCATTAACTCTTGCCAAATTCCACCTTGAACTCCCACCGATTCCTACACCGACTCCTACTAACTCCCCACTAATCCAAAGCAGTAGAGAAAAGGGAGAAAAAGGAGACACAAGGAGACACAAGGAGACACAAGGATACGAAAAAGGACAGAGGATAAAGAGGAAAACAAAAGGCAAAATGAGGTCTGGGAAGCCAAGGGACAACGCGGCACCTACGAACCCCCCGAAAAGGCTAAGAAAAGCAAAGAAGAACCTCAAGAGGGACTTAATGGATGTGTGCAACGAAGGAAATGGAAATGGAAATGGAAGGGGTAAGGGAAAGAATGAAGGTGAGGAAGGAGGATCCCCCTGATTTCCCCCCTGTTCACCAGTCCTGGAGGCTCCTAATCTTGTGATCACTCACTTAGCCCCTCCAGTAATAAATTGGGCTTTCAACCAAAAATTTATACAAAATTTGCATTCATTAATGATCCCAAATCAGTCTTCTATCTAAACAATGCCAGCATAAGTGATCTACCAACACCGCTCCAACCAACCGAAGCAAACAGGACAATTCCCTTAGAGCAGGAGATAGAACGAGTGGCGAAGGAGGAAATGAACCAAGCCGATCCCCAAAAGAGGGAACACATCTCTGAGGAGGGTGCACCTGCAACCAGCGGTGAAGCGAACAATGGATCACCGGGGGGCCAACCACCACTGGCCCACGGACAAAGACAAGAGTGGGGTGACCCAATTGCAGAAACAACAGCAAAAGGCAACGCGCAAGACCACTCAAAAGAAATTATAACAGCGGATCAAAGGGTGAATTTGCATTGTCTGCGCAAGCCGAACCACAGCCTTTAAATCAGGAGAACCCAAAGACAACCTCAGAACCACTTCCGTTCAGGGAAAAATTAAACGATAAGAATATACCGGCCAACAACAAACAACAACTTGAAGGAGCCCAAACTTCCCCTACAGAGAGAACAGCATATCCCGAGAAAACTAGTCAAAAAGACGGAGCACCAACCCTTCTCCAACAAGGAAAAGCGGGAAGAGAACAGAAAAGGGAGGGAAGAAACCAAAGGAAAACAACAAGGGTCATAGCATGGTGCAAGGGCCCCAACAGCGAGAAATCAGCAGCAAATCCACTACAAGCCAGGCTGACAGAGATGAGTGATGCATCAGTTCACAAGTGCACCAACTCAGAAAAAAAAGGAACAGGGATAAAGCTTGAAATAAATCTGCCACTAGAGAGAAGGCCTACCAACAACCCCCCCCCCCTACAAAAAGTGGGAAAGATATACCGAATTCGCCACAAGCAATGAAGAAGACCGGCAAAGAAAACATCGAAAAGGGGCACAACCTACAAGTAGCCATGGATCCACCTGACAGTGAAAACTTCGAAAGAATTCGACCAAGCGCTCAAAACCACATAAAAAATCCCCCTCAGATAAGGGATGACAAACAACCCCGAGCAAGCCCCCAGCAGACCACGACAACCAGGGCAAACACCCCTAGACAAGAACTGCAGGAAAGCAGTAAATTGAAAGATAAACGTAACGCAGTAGGATTTAAGGAATCTCTCGGCCGAGGGGAAGCCCCAATCAATAACATCGACAATATTCAGACATATGATAGGGGGCAAGCCCGCACAACCATAGTAATGTTTCACCCAGAGTATCAATCAAGAGGCCCAATGTATATCCTAAACAGGGGAAACATATTACGGCTACTGAACACCATAGACAGCCTCAAACCATATCATCAACTGACTTGGAATCAGTAGAATTTATGGAATCCTTGGGGCACCCCGGAGCAAAATCAACAAAAACAGGATGGGTCACAGCAGAATTCCCGGAGAGACCACTAAAAGAAAAAGCAAAGTTCGACTCATGGGGAATAAAATTACGGCCTTTCTTTCAATCAAGATATCCAGATCCTTTACTGTACGACAGTCAACAAAGGGAAAAAACAAAAGAACCATCTCTTAAAAAAACTGTCCTAAGAGGAGCTTGAAGTAAAACCCCCGAGAACTTAGTGCACCGACACCAGAACATCAGCCAACAACAGTTGGCCTTCGCCTAATTGGAGCTGGCTCGCAAGGACCCTAAACGTGAAAGAGATAAACCAATGACAAAACAACACAAAATCAACCAACACAATCAGTACCCTAAGCTTATGCTCATGGAACATCAACGGCTTAGGTGATAAGCTTTTAGACATGGACTTAAACACCTACTTGCAAAAATTCGCTATTATTTCTTTACAAGAAACCTAGTCCGACTCTCCCCCAGCGCTGTGAGGATACAATTTGAATTTTCTACCATCTGTACAGAGCTCACTGTTTGGCCACAAGAAAGGTGATCTTGCCATATACAGTGCGTTATCAGTGATAACGGAGGCAGTCCCATTAGTTTACAACATAGCCGCCCCAAATGCAATACAAGCACTACGACTGTCACTCCGCGAGCAAGAAACAAAAGAGGATATCATTTTAATAAACCTCTATTTGCACCCCAGGGAGAAAAAGAAGGGAGCACAACAACTGAAGGAAGAACTCGTAAAACTGATAAAAACTGAGAATACGAACAGCATAATCATTACAGGGGACTTCAACCTCAATCTGCTTAGCATCTCGGCCCCGGAAATCACTGACGAGGAGGACCCGTTTGCCTGGGAGCAAAATCGTCAAGACTGTACCTCGGGAGGCAGAAGCACAAAAATAGCCAGGAGCCTGCTGGCCAAACTAGAAGAGGTGGGCTTCAAGGCACTTAATGGCAGATTCTCAGGCGACCGACCACAATCCGCAACATTCCACAGTACACTGGCAAGCTCTACAATTGACTTCACATTCTTCTCCTACAGTCTGTACGAAAGGGTAAGAGACTTTCACATCTGCCTGATGGACTACAGTGACCACCTGCCCCAGGAAACAGCGATAAATACACAGAAAATACCAAACCCGCCAGGCACCAGCAAACTAGGCTTGGACTTCACAATAAATGAAAGACGGATAAAGTGCAAAACCATCGACCCACAAAATCTCCTAGTGCAAGCGAAACAAAATCTTGCCGAAGCACAATCTGCATCCCCAAACCTAATAACGTGTTGGGAGGCATTCACAAAAAAAATTTGAGATACAGCCGAAAGAAAAGGGCACACAAAGACAGAAGGGAAGGGCAGCACCGCGACATACAAGAGCCATCATAATTTCCAAAAGGACATCAGGCTAAAAAGGCTGAAGACGCAGATTACTCACACCCTGCGAAGAGCAAAAACAGACCCCACTGCCTGCCAAGCGCTGAGACAGCTAAAAGGCAAGCGCAGGACACTAATATGGCAACTAAAAAAGGACGCAGATGAGGCCTTTTGGGGAAAACTCCTATATGATGCCAAAACAAATAACAGCTCACAGTTTTGGCAAAAGATCAATGGTCTGATCAACGAGCAAAGCCAGGGGATCGAATCCCACGTGACGGAAGAGGCATGGATAACTTACATTAGCACACACTTTAGCGACACCAATGAATCGCGGAAAGAAACTGGCAACGCTAATATCAGGAGCAAAGAACATATGTCCCCACACAAAGAAACCTCCACAAATCACAAGGTACTACTAATCACGAACGTACAAATAACCAACAGAATCTCGAAAGGAAGAACAGAGGGAGCCCCTGGCCGAAATGGCATACCCCCAATCGTATTCAAACAAGCACCAGAATACTGGGCAACCACTTTCAAACCTATGTTTGAAAAAATATGGCAGACCTCGACAATTCCACGATCATGGAGGGGGGGCAATAATCTCACCAATATTCAAAAAAGGTGATAGAAAAGACTCACAAAGCTATTGTTAATAGCCTTACTAGACAACGAGGCAAAATACTATGAGGGCCTCTTACTTCAGGAGCTGACATCGTGGGCGGAAGAAACATCAGTAATTCTATTTAACCAAACCGGCTTCAGGAAAAACATGGGGACGACCAGAAATATCTTAGCCTTGTCACTTCTGATCGACTCAGCGCTAGAGGGAAAACAACCCCTATACCTGTGTTACATCGATTACAGCTCCGCCTTTGACCACGTAAATAGAAATCTGCTGTGGCAAAAATTAAAGAGAATGAAAATGCCTACAACACTGCTGAACCAACTAATCCTCTTGCACTGCGACACGTGGGTCCAGGTTAAACTAGGAATCGGAGATTTCTTAACCAAGAAAATCCCAACCAGCACAGGAGTAAAGCAAGGATGTGTGTTAGCGCCAATTTTATTTAACCACTTTATGGCCGAACTATCAACCACACTAAATGAAAACAACTCACACACACCAAAATTAGGGGGCACCCAGCTGTCCAACCTATTCTACGCAGACAATTTGGTGCTAATCAGCCGGACTCCGATTGGCCTACAGCGGCTCCTCGACAACACCTCGCAATACTCCAAAACAAATAAACTCAGTATTAACTACAACAAAACAAAAGTTATGTGCCTCAACCATCGCAAAAAGACACCAACACTCAGCTGGTACTTGGACACAATGAAACTGGAAGTTACAAACAAATATCGTTACCTGGGAGTGACTATAGATCACAGGGGGAGCTTCACACCACAGCGCGAGGAGATAAAAAAGAGAGGCCTAATGACAGCTGTATCTCAAAGGAATCTGAAAAACAAGATCACTGGCCCAAACTTTGCCCCACTACTAAAACTGATCCAAGCCAAATTGATACCATCTATTACATACGGAAGCGAAGCAATGAGAGGCAGGGACGCCGGAACTTTAGAAGGAGTAATAACAAGAGCAATGCGGTTGATGTTTGGCCTCCTGAGGTACACTTCTCTGGCGCAGATTCGACTTGAATTTGGGGTGGTAAAGTAAGAGCTTGCACACAAGGGAGCATACCTCAAGAAATGGTACAAAATCAGCAGGGGGAGGCAAATAACCTCACCGCACTCCTCTGGAAAGACCTACAAAGCAAAGACAACAGCCCAGCAAGGCTTTTTCTAGAGGACACAATAAAACAACTGGGGCCCGTCAATTGTGGGATCTGCAAGGGAACCTGGCAGGCTTTAAAAAAGCAGTAAACAACATTGTCAGGAAAGAATCCCTTTTACAAGACAAAGCCTCACTAACGAAGCGAGCACATGGCTGGCTAACTGTACAAACCTACAACAAACTTACACCACAGACATATCTTTTGACCAGCTTCACCAAAAAAACAAAAGAGTCATTCCTAAAACATCGGCTAGGAGTATTACCCTCAGCGGACCACATGGCCCCTTGGCTGCGTCCCCCAAAACCAGCAAAATGCCGCCTGTGCGGGAATCACGAGGAAAACATCGTACACCTCATCACTATCTGCAAGGAGCTGCAGCAAGACCGCAGGAACCTTCTGAGACCCCTATTTATTAAAAAAGGAATCAGGTCATGCAGACAAGCAGCCCTGGCCTGCTTCTCAGGGGACGGAGTCCAAATGGCCTGCCGACTGGTAAAATACTTCGAAACCGTAGAAATCAGAATCAATACAAGGAAAGAGCAAATGCATATAGACAGCGCCTCTTCCACATCTCTAGAGCCAAAACATTAAGGCTGCTCAGAGACACAACTGGCTAATAAAATCAAACACCGACATATTAATATTAAAAGCCATGAGCATACAGGGAAAAGGACTGCCTGCCTCCCATAAGGAATGGTGACTGCAAACATACCTTTGAATGGGAACGGAGACTAGGATAGACAAAAGAAACCTTCTCAGAGGAAATGCAGTAGCGCTCAGTGGTAGATGAACACTCCCATTTTAATCACTTTTAATTCTAACTTTTTAGCATTGTCTAAACTGAAGCTCTTCTTTTCTCTTTTAATTTACCTCAAGTATCATCACCCATGCTACTATAAACATGTATAAACTTTTTTATTTTATTTATTTATTTATTTATTTTTATTGTTGCTGGCTTTGAAATGGTTTTTATTAACTGTACAATAAAGTATTACCCTTACCCCTGCAACATGTATCAGGCACACTAAGAGTCTGGGAGAGACACCAATGTGAAAAAGTACATCAATGAGCCTAACTGGTTTGAAGAAGTCTGCATCATCATCATCACGTAAAACGGTCCAGCCCACTACTAGAAGCATGTTTTGGTCGGATGCGCCATTTGAACGCAACCACCCAATGGCACGTCTGTATAATGCAAAGCTGGCTAAAATGCTAGCGCTGGACCTTCTCCCTTTTTATTTCGTGGAAGGGGTGGGTTTTCTAGAATTTGTGGCAACAGTCTGCCCTAAATGGAAGGTTCCTAGCCGGTCCTATTTTGCCAGAGTTGCTGTTCCAGCACTACATCAAGATGTGCTGGAGGTGATTGGCTCAGCTATTCAGAAGAGTGCTGTTCACACTATCCACCTGACAACAGACATGTGGACCAGTTGCCAAGCCCTTGATTACATGTGCATCACTGCACACTGGGTCTCTTTTGTAGGGGTTAAAGACAAGTTAAAAGCAGGTGTTGACACAGACACAGTTTTTCAAGCTACTCGGAAACATGCAACAGTAGCCATGCTTACCATGGAGAAATCTCATACTGCACCTAACCTTTTGGAGGAGTTTGACAGGAAGGTCTATGAATGGCTGCATCCAAGAAATCGCATGATTGGTTATGTTTCCACGGATAATGGCAGTAATATAGTTAAGGCCATGCATCAAGGTGGCTATTTCAGAGTGCCTTGTTTGGCGCACAGTATTAACATTGTTGTGCAAGATTTCTTGAAAAAAGAAATCACAGTCAGCAAGTTACTGACCACCGGCCGAAGAATCTGCACACATTTCAGCCATTCTTTTAAGGCCCGGAAGAAGCTGAGGAGCATGCAACATGAAGGTAGACTTCCAGTCAAAGGACTCATCCAGGAGGTAGCAACACGTTGGAACTCAACCTTCTACATGCTTGAGCGTCTGTCTGAGCAGTGGGGGGTAATCAATGAGTATGTCTATGAACTGGGTTCTACTATGAAAGTTATAAGGCTAGAGTTGGAGGAATGGAAGCTAGCTGCAAGTCTGACAGACATGCTTCGTCCTTTTGAGGTCTTCACGCGTGAAGTCAGCAGGGAGGACTGTTCTTTGGGCAAAGCTATCCCATTGTTGCGCATGCTAGAGCACCAACTGAAGGCGATGTCTTCAACGTTCCGAGATGATGCTGAAAAGCAAGACGCCTATCAGTTGGCGGAGAGGTTATAAAGCCAGCTAGTTGCCAATGAAAGGCTTAAAAACATACATACAGAACAATATTACATTTGTGCCACTATTCTGGATCCACGGTCCAAAAAGACTGTGGCCAGCAAAGCATTCATTCCTTTTGATGAAGCAGATGTTTCAAAGTACAAACATTGGCTAGCTCTGTCAGCCACTCGGTTCGAAAAAGAGCGGCAGAAAATTGAAGGAGCCGGCAGAAGTACTACTGAATCAGCAGGCCATCCGGCGTCAAGTTCCACTTCTGAATCTGTGGCCGAAGGGAGTCACTTTCCCTCACAGCCGTTAATGACACCAGCAACCGTATCATCATCCTCACCTGCACCAGGCCCAGCCATAATATTGTCGGAAGCGGATTGGCTAACTCATCAAGGGTTTGCTCATTTCAGTGATGCAAAGGCCACAGATGGTACACAAAGTGGAGCAACCCTGGAGAACCTTGAGTCGATGGTGCAGACCTATCTGGATGATCCAACAGAGGTCTTCGTTAATCAGAACCCATTGCTGTATTGGTATGGCAAAAGGCCTCTATGGCGACTGATCACCAACCTGGCTCTAAATTATTTGTCTTGCCCACTCGCAAGCGTGTCTTCTGAACGTGTTTTCAGTGCTGCTGGTGCCATTGTAACTTCAAAAAGGACCCACCTCTCGCCCAAAAATGTAGAGAGGTTAACACTGATCAAGATGAATCAGCACTTCATACCACCAGATTACAAAATACGTTTATGCACACAGGAAGAAGAGGACACCGACTTAGGTGACGGAAGTTCTTCTCTGTTAGCTGACCTACTCCCGTCTCAATTCATAGAGTTTGAGGACGAGCTCTACTTCCCTGACACTGAGGCCTGAAAATGACTTCCTTTTTTTCCGTCCTTATTCACTTTTATTCCTGTGTGTCTTTCTTTGTTTTGCAACTTTTACCACAACAAAACTCTAATCACCTAATCACAACAAGTCCATCAGCAGCACTGTCTTCATTTTATTTCCTTATTGATTTGAAGGTGCCACAGTCTGCATTCCTGAGGTTCACAAGTTCACAACTCAATCATGCTCCTCTATCCTCCTCTTCCAGACTCCCCCTATCCATTTCCCTCAAGGCAGATGGCTGGATTACACAGAATAAAGAAACTTTGTCTTCGTAGACGAGTCCCCTCAAGTGGGACTGGAATAACTGACTACATGCTTGCTGATTGCTGACAGTTACTTCTGAAATTGA
The DNA here is from genome assembly GCF_964261635.1 of Lissotriton helveticus. NCBI lineage: Eukaryota > Metazoa > Chordata > Amphibia > Caudata > Salamandridae > Lissotriton > Lissotriton helveticus. Next base: position 1,212,354,405 of record NC_136067.1, on the reverse strand, counting down.
CAGGAGAGGCTGCCCTGTGGGTCCCCAGATTTAAAAAGAAGATGCGGACAAAAAGTAGAACAGGTAATGAATAATGAGAAGAAGATGGCATGCAGTGGACAGCAATGGCTGTCTGGCTCTGATGAAAGCAATTGCTGTTTGTTTGTTGTGCATGAAATGAATCATATGTCATCTGTTATTATTTAATCTTTTACACACTAAATGTAACTCAAGTCTACTCTGCTGTTTTTTCACCTTGTTTAATTCAAATTGTACTTCAACTGCAGGGGCCACTACGTTACATTTTCCAATATGCAAAATGTCCTTGGACTTACAGTTTGCCAATATTTCATGATGATTGTCTTGATTAAAGAATATATCTTTTTTCTTTACAGTCACTCACTGGGATGGATGGATCATCAGCGTCGGTTTACGGAAGAACTATGGCCAATTCGTGAGTGGCAAACAGGTAAACCAGTCTACAACAACTACTACAGCAGAACTACATGTCTGTCTAGTCGTGGTATGGAGTGGTCGAGGCAGTGTAGTGTTGCTATGCCAGGCAGAGTCCAGACAGCAGTTCATGTAAAATTGGGGCTATGTGGCTTGCTGCATACAATTAGATATGCTTTGTCTGTCTGTGACAAATAGCCTAGGTATGCTACATCAGGTTGCTTCACTCATGGGTACCTGCCTTGACCTTCTGTATGGCCCTGCGGCAAGCATGGGCCAAAAATCAGTTCCGCTCGCGAAATTTGCTGTTTTTCGGCGGCAAATTTGCAATCCGTGAATCTCGCGAAATTGCCGTAAATTAGCAAATTCTTGAGCCTAACGGATTTTTTTCCCATGCTTGTGGCAGGGCCATGCAGACGGTCAAGGCAGGCACCACTGAGTGAAGCAATCTGATGTAGCATACCTAGGCTCTTTGACACAGACAGACAAAGCATATCTAGGGTTTAGGGTTCAGTGCCCGATGCAGGCTCGTTCATAATGATGTTGGCAAGGTTTTAGGGGGGTTTGGTGTTTTTTGGTCCAGAATTGGCAAGATTTTGGCCTTTTTTTGTGTTTTGCGGGCACGTGTGTTTGGGTGAAAAGTAGTCGTACACCTTCCAGTGGATCGATTTTGTTCTGCCTTGCTGAGATTCTTGGGAATCGCTGGAGCAAGTGTCCTGGTAAGTTTCAAAGGATCAAAGTGGTGGAAGTGCTGAAAACAGCAATTTTTTGTCAAGGCGCGATTTGCCATGTTTTAGGGATAGCAGTATTGCATGTTTTTGAGGGGCTGCTTTGGGGTGTTCTAGATTTTGGGGGGTGGGTTTATGGGTCTGGGAGCCCTGCTGGGAAGGTCTAATTTTGATTGCAAGTGGTTTGAAGAAAATCCATTGTGGAAAAGGGGGGTTTGGGCCTAGTTGAATACAGCGTTTTGGCACGATTTTAAGTTAGGCCTAGCAGTATTGCATGTTTTTGGGGGGCTGCTTGGGGGGTTCTAGATTTTTAGGGGTGGGTTGAGGGGTCTGGGAGCACTGCTGGGAAGGTCTAATTTTGATTGCAAGTGGTTTGAAGAAAATTGATGGTGAAAAAGTTTTTTTTTTGCAGTATTGCATGTTTTTGGGGGGCTGCTTGGGGGTGTTCTAAATTTTGGGGATGGGTTTATGGGTCTGGGAGCACTGCTGGGAAGGTCTAATTTTGATTGCAAGTGGTTTGAAGAAAATCCATGGTGGAAAAGGGGGGTTTGGGCCTAGTTGCAGACAGCGTTTTGGCACGATTTTAAGTTAGGCCTAGCAGTATTGCATGTTTTTGGGGGGCTGTTTGGGGGGGGTTCTAGATCTTTGGGGGTGGGTTGAGGGGTCTGGGAGCACTGCTGGGACGGTCTAAATTTGATTGCAAGTGGTTTGAAGAAAATCCATAGTGGAAAAGGGGTGTTTGGGCCTAGTGGCAGACAGCGTTTTGGCACGATTTTGAGTTAGGCCTAGCAGTATTGCATGTTTTTGGGGGGGTTCTAGATTTTTGGGGGTGGGTTGAGGGGTCTCGGAGCACTGCTGGGAAGGTCTAATTTTGATTGCAAGTGGTTTGAAGAAACTCCATGGTGGAAAAGTTGTTTTTTTAGCAGTATTGCATGTTTTTGGGGGGCTGCTTGGGAGTGTTCTAGATTTTGGGGGGTGGGTTTATGGGTCTGGGAGCACTGCTGGGAAGGTCTAATTTTGATTGCAAGTGGTTTGAAGAAAATCCATAGTGAAAAAGGGGTGTTTGGCCCTAGTGGCAGACAGCGTTTTGGCACGATTTTGAGTTAGGCCTAGCAGTATTGCATGTTTTTGGGGGGGTTCTAGATTTTTGGGGGTGGCTTAAGGGGTCTGGGAGCACTGCTGGGAAGGTCTAATTTTGATTGCAAGTGGTTTGAAGAAAATCCATGGTGGAAAAGGGGGGGTTGGGCCTAGTTGCACCCGAAGAGCGCACCCAGTTGTGCACCAAAGCAATCAAACTGCGATGAAAGTAAAATGGTTGCGCCGACAACCCGCAGCATGGAAGACTCAGCACAAGAGCAACCTGACCACTCAGCCTGGTAACAAACCACGAATCCTACCTGCTGGACATCGGCAGAAGGGACCAGCACGAGGTCCAAGAAGCTTAGCACCACGAAGCCTACCTGCCGGACATCAGCAGAAGGGACCAGCACAAGGTCCAAGAAGCTCAGCACCACGAATCCTACCTGCCGGACATCGGCAGAAGGGACCAGCGCGAAGTCCAAGAAGCTCAGCACCACGAAGCCTACCTGACGCACATCGGAAGAAGGGACCAGCACGAGGTCCAAGAAGTTCAGCCAAGGTGCAGTCCGCGAACATGGACCAATGAACTTCAACTTCACAACTAATGGAGGCGACAGAAAGAAGAAGTGAAGGTTGCGATGCTAACCCTGGGAGTTAAGTGACAAGAAGACAGTGTCCTAGGACAAGACCAGGAAGACACGTGCAGAGTGTGCGTGCACAGCGCGGGGAATCCTGGCCAGAAAAGATGAAAGAAGACCGGACCAGGTTACGTCACGAGAAGAAGAAGAGTGGCCACTGCCACTGAGAAAAGAAGGAAGAAGAAACCAGAGTGGCACATTGCCACTGCAAGAAGAAGGAAGGAGAAATCAGAGTGGCCACCGCCACTGGAAGAAGAAGGAAGGAGAAGTCAGAGTGGCACGTTGCCACCGCAAGAAGAAGCCGCCCCTGTGAAAAGAAAGGATGTGACAGGCACTGGAACACCTGAGTGCAGTGGAGGACAAGACCTAGCAAGAGCACTGGCAGCACAAATTAAAGACAGCTACCTACGAGCCATCCACATGGCGATCGCAGAAGAGAGCAAGCTAGACTGTTGGCGACATCTACCTCTGGGATTGAGCGGAAGATTGGATGGCGAGATTGCTCAGGCCTCCGGAAGCTGAGGAACTGACCACCTCACACCAGCCCGTGGCAACCCAGGAAGCAGAGGCCTCAAGGGACTCTGGTGGCAGCAAGTCCCGCACGGGAGACAGATCTACAGATGCGCGTCTGCAGGACCCTCAGGGATGAAAGCCTCGCAAGCAAGGAAAAGAGTTGACAACCCAACCTTCAGGTGGAACTAGGACACGACGGTGAGGCTCGTGGAGCGCCCTGCTTACAGCCCGAAGGCTATGGTGGAGCAACACGACCAACAACACCAGTCCAGTGGAAACCTGGCAAAGAGGTCCTCCCGGACATCTTGTGAGAGAAGAACACCGGCGAGAGGGGCATCCTAGTGAGAGGGATGTTTGCACCTACTCTCTTCACCTGCCAAGAGACACACTGAAGCCTGCCCGGAAACATCACGGAACCAGAATGGAGAAAAGAAGCCAGAAGAGAAACAACATCTAGATCATCCGTCTCTCTCTACAACTAATCATCATCACCACGTGAGCGAAGAAAAGGCAGGGCTGATAACAACATCCAGGCGGCACAGACAAAGAATGAACCCGCCGAACAACTGCGAGCCGTGCCACAGAGAACTGTTACTCCGGAATGCAGGAACTACACCGCTTGCGGCCTGCAAGCAGCCAAAGAGACTCGTTTGAAAACATAAGTCCACTTGGTACATTTTCATGTTTTCTTTTCCCCACAGGATTTTTTGACTCTTTTCAGTTGGTTTGATTTTTACCAATTTTGGGAGGGATGTAATGCCCCAGCGTAAGTCAGCATTCTAGTGCTGAGCCTGTAATAACACTGAACACCCACCCACCACTGATGTCACTGCTCAGGTGACACAGGCTAACTAAAAGAGGCCGAGCGCACGTGCTCTGGGCCAGTTGCACCATACAGCCAGTATGTCTGTGTCAGTGATTGCGAGCATGAGGGCCTAGGGCCCACAAGACTTTACACATGGCACTCTACAGTTTGTCTCTGTTCCATATGTTGCTCCCCAACCCCTTTTCCCTCCTCCCATGTATCACTTCAATGACAAGCATCTTGACAGATCCCCTTCTCAGCTTGTGAGACTGCTGCCATCTTTGAGTATGGCAGCAGTCACGCTAATAAAAAATTGGGAGACTAACTTCAACTCCACTGCAGTGCTGGTGGAGGAAATTCTGTATATGGGGAGTTCCGGTACGTTACTGACTAGTCAGGGTAGATACATTAGAGTTACCAGATGTACAGTGGATTAGCTAGTCTTCAACCCAACCGATGCAAACTGAATTAAGCTCATCCATACCTTGTTGTCCAGGCTCAGCTCACCACTTTGTCGCCGCTGTACACTCAACAGGCTCTTTTTGCGATCATCCAAAAAGTGGTACATCTCCACACACTTGGCAGTGCTGCCACAGCCTCCTCCTCACATTCCAAAAGGCCAAAGTTATTACGAGCGGTACTAACAATGAAGCTCTACTTGAGGTCCTCCGTGCTGCCTGGCACCTTTTCTGCTCCAGTATTAGCACACAAGCACAAGCCACAGGAACCCATCACTGTGTAGTAATTGGTTGCGCTGCTGACATTTCTTTACAGCACTTACATACCTTTCTCCTACTGTCAGACACCACTCACCCTGAAATATCACCCACCATTTACTCTGTACAGTCACCCTGACATGGCACTGACAGTCAGATACTGCTCACCCACCACTCAGACAGTGCTAACTTGGCACTCACACAACTTTGACACACCTCTTTCCCAGCACTCCCATTCCTTTCACCATCCACCCACACCTCTCACCCTGAACTCAAACTGCTCATCCTGCATTTACACTGTTGACATACTGCTCACCCTATACTTGCCCACCTCTTACCTTGTACAGGATAACATCTCTTACCCTGTACACCCACACAGTTTTCATTCTGCACTGAACAAACATCAATCACCATTCATTGAGGCACTTTCACCCTGCAGTCAGACCCTTAACAATCTTCATTCATGTACCCCTCACCTTGCACAGAGAGCACTCATACCATTCTCTCTGCACTCATACACTACTCCCACACCTCTTAATTTATTATTAATCCCATAGGCGAAACCTAACACATTTACCAATGATTGTTAGAATGTCTGCCGAACATTGCTTGACAATTTGCATATTGAACATGTAAACACCGACTACTTGATCTCATTGAGTCTTATATTCATATTTGTAATTATTACTTTGATTTCCACTGGTTTCCTGTTTTCAAACATACTGGCTAGTCTCTCCATGTTCCTCACTCACGAATATGGTCCTCTGCGACTAGCCATCACTCCCCTATACCTTCGCTTCACTTTCACCATCTCCTTGGCCCACTAGTACTGATAATTGGAGATTATATAACTGTGAATGAGACTTTGCATATATATACTGCTGACTTCATATTCATTCTGCGTCTAACTCCGAGAAATGTATTTATAAATTAGGACATTTTACAAGACGTTGTCATTCTTTTTGCTCTCTTAAGCTTACTAAAAACAGTTTAAAAAACCTTTTCTTCATATATGTTTTGACAAATGTGTTTTACTATTATGTGATTAAGTAGCCTGTGTTTGTGACTACTGTAAATAAAACCAACATATAGAAACATCACTTCATGATGGTCACATTTACAAAATGGGGTAATAAAAAAGGAGTAATATCAGGCTACTCATGATTCCTTGGTGCACATATTCAGCAAGAAATAGAGGAAGCATGAACAATTAAAAGAAATATTTGACAAATCACATTTGAAGTACTTTTAACAAAGAGATTCTGTTCGAGTGAAGTGGGGAGGTCAAGGAGGCTTTTCCACGCAATTGCTTGATTCCTTTTTTGTAAGCGTGGGCGCAAAATCCGTTCCGTTCGCAGAATTTGCGGATTTTTGGCAATTTCGCGGTCTGGGAATCCTGCGAATTTGCCCAAAAATCCGTAAAATCGCAAGTCGCACTTGAAAAATACAATATCGCGCACGCGGTGTTGACTTACCGTGATTCTGTGTTCGCCGAGTTCTTTTTCTCCCGGTTTGCGTGTGCTGTGCCATTTTGGATATTGCTGCGTGATTGCGCGAGAGTTTTTTTACCACGATTACGTCATCGCGGCAAGCCATCTTGCACAGCGAGAGTTTGACAACGCTAGTACGTCATAAGGGCACGCGATTACGCATTGCGGGAGTAAACAATGCCGAACACGTAGATGCGGTGCGCAGCTGACTTCCGGCGAGAGATTTGAACAGCTCGCTTTCCCGAACTTGCAAAAATTGCAATTCTGCACAAGAAATCCACCACAGGCAGCATAAACCTTCTGAAAATGATGATTTTGATCAGAATAACTCCTCAGATTTACATTTGGCTGCACTTTTTGGTGCAGGGGGTCCATTTTTGGGGGGTTGGGTGGGAGGAAGGAAGTGCCCCAGAGTCTCCAACTTCCTGTTCCTGTCCAGCAGGCTCCTCCTAGTGCTTTGTCCATGTCCTGGTCACTTTTGATTTGGACCTGGAGCTGGAAGGATTACTTTTTGTGGCTGCTGCTGGATATTTGTATTTGAGGACTTTTTGGACTTTGGAGTTTGGATCACTTTTGGATTTGAGATTTTACAAGTAAGTTGGTGTGGTTTGTTTGGGGCATTGCAGTTGCTGCAACTACAATTTTAAAACTTTTTTCACAACTTTAAAAAATATATATTGTGGGTAGCCACAGTATCCAGTAGGCCCAGGGTTAGTCATGGGTGCATGATACAACTGTTTCTGTGATTTTTTTAACTTAAATCTCATTTATGTCATGGAATTTTAGCTCACTGTTATATGTTGATGGTTTCTTTTTGAATTTTGGGGTGCCTGTAAAGCCTCACTAGCCAGTAGGCCCAGGGGTAGTGGGTGGTCCATGGACCTAGTTTTTCTGTGGGGTGTCTTGAATTTAAACATCATTGAGGGCATGGATGGCATTGGATTGTGGTGATTTGTGTGTGTTTTTCGGCTTTTTGGGTGCTGTTAGGGCCTGACCATGTGGGTGGGGGCCATTTTGAGGCCTGGTCCAGGCAGGGCCTGGACATGTGGTGGGGGTCAAGGGCCCATTTTGAAGCCAGGCAGTGTGCTCAGGCCTGCACCGTGTTTGCTTTGCTTTCAACCATTATGCCCAGGGGTAATCAGTGGTCCATGGACCTAGTCTTTCTGTGGGGTGTTTTGAATTTAAACATCATTGAGGGCATGGATGGCATTGGATTGTGGTGATTTTTGTGTGTTTTTCGACTTTTTGGGGTGTTTAACTGATGTTCCTCTGGCTTCCTTTGCTTTTAGGTGCACAAGAGAACCACCAGTGCCAGGAAGAAGTCCTGCAGCGGTGTATGCAGCACAACGTCACGTGTGGCCACAGACAACTCTGCAACTCGTGCAACTGCGGCCTGCTGTTCTGACATCTGGAGCAGATGGGCCCAAAGAAAGGTGGCCGTAGTTCCTCTACAAAGAAAGTTGCCAGTGCCACTGCCAATAAGAAGGAGCAGAAGAAGCAAGTGGCGCCACTTACCAAGGAGACTGGTCTGCCCACAGACACTTTTTTCGGGAGAAAAAAAACAACGCCTGGAGCAGCGGGGTCCGCCGGGGACCAAGCTGGGAGCAGCACCTCCGCTTCATTAGGCTCAGTGCCACCCCGCAAGGTTAGGTCCAAGCCCATGAGTGCTGCAGAGGCAGCCACTGTCATTGCTCAATCACCATCAACCAGTGATGTACGCTCATCGCAAGAAAGTAGCACCCAATCAACGCAGGGTGTAACTCAGCTGACGAGTGTTCCACAACCACAGCCGCGACGACAACCACAGGTGCAACTAGTACAAGCGCAAGTACATGCGCAAGGAGAGGCGCAAGTACATGCGCAAGGAGAATGAGAGGCGCAAGTAGAGGCGAAAGTAGAGGCGCAAGGAGAGGCGCAAGGAGAGGCGCATGGAGAGGCGCAACTAGAGGCACCTGGAGCAGCACAACTGCCCACAATGCTTGTTCCTCCAGAAGTAGGGGCACATCAGGAAATCGAGATTCAAGCAGAGGTATCATCCGAGGAAGCCACTCCTCCTGAGGATGATCCATTGTCTTCCAGATCCTCAGCAAGAAAAAGGTCAAGGAGGGCTACTACAAGCTCTTCTTCAAGCCCCATTCCTTCTGATGATCTTGATGCTGATTGGAACCCACCAATGGAGTCTGAGAGGGAGGCACGCCATGAGCTGACAAAGGTAGCTGAGCCTAAAAGGAAGGTACCCGCAAGGCTTTCAATTATGGGTGATGATGACGACGAACAAGAAGTGGTGTATGCTTCTGATGAACAGTCTGACGACGACCCAGTCATCACAGTCGTCACTCCAGCCCCAGCGGGCATGCAGCAAGACATTTTGACCCTATCACGAAATGCTGCTGAGCGGGATGTGGGCGGCGTGGCACTGGTACCACCACCAACGCAGTTAACTACTACACCAACACGACCTACAGCTTCCATATTTTCTCGTCAGAACAAGGGCCGGCAGGGACCTCCATCCAGCTTGACCTCTATGACCTCAAGTAGTGGTGCTGTAAGTGCGCAACAGAGTCAAATTCAGCCACACCCATCCTCCACTTCATCTGGCATTGAAACTGAAAGTAGCACCTCCACCACCAGCAGACATTTCCAGTCCCCAGTTTGGGACTTCTTTAGTCTTAGCCAAAAGGCGGAAAACATGGTCGTTTGTTCAATTTGTAAACAATTAGTTAGTCGGGGTAAGCTTGGTACCAACTATGGTACCTGAGGCCAGAGAGTTCATCTCCAAAAACACCACACTATCATTTGGGAGGCGCACATGAGCAAGATCCGGGAAACCACACGTACAACAAATCCAAATGTATCCATTCATATTGCATCTGATGATGACGAGGGGCTGATCATGCAGGGGGGAAGTGAAGAAGCGACAGACATTTTTTCTGGTACACCCAGTACCCCTAGCAGCAGCACTGCAGTGGTAGCGCCCACACCCTCTACCCCTGCAACATCGAGTTCAGGAGAGGTGCTGAGCGGCGGTGCAGGGAGCTGGCCGGTGAATCCGGGTTGGAGCCGAGGACAAGTCGTAGAGTCTGACCCCCGAGCCCTGAGAGAAAGAGTCGCACTGGAGCCAAGTATACAACCCCGGCACCCTGGCTCTCGGCGCATGGTACCCGGAACCCTCCATGCACATTACTGCACCCGGTGCATCCGGAGCACCCGAAGGCTGTATATTGCCTGCAGGGGGAGCCGCTGGAAGAAGTAAGTGGCGGAGGAGAAGGCAGCGTGAGCAAGGGAGGATTGAGAGGCACGCAGCCCGCAGGCCAGCAGCCCCGCCCTCCTCCTTCCTCCCTCCGCCTCACTGTATCTCGAGACACGAGACTCAAGTCAGGTCAAGCCAAGCCTAGCAGCAACAGGTGAGCATCCTTCCCCCATCGTTTTCAATTCTATCGCCCCCTGCTGCCAGGCATTGCCATCAAAGGCATTAAGGGGGTAACATCAACTTGAAAAAAAAACAAAAAACTTTTCATTCCAAGTCCTAAGCCTGACCAAAACAGACTAAAACAGACTAAAACAGACTAACCTAAGCTGCAAAACCCCATCTGCTTGCCGCAACTCCCCTACACCCCCCGCACCCCTGCCATCCCCCCACCCACCCTCACCCCTCTGCTCACGCAGCGATACAGGAGCTAGAGGAGTTAGAGGGACTAGAGGAGCGAGAGGCTCAAAGTTCGAGTCAGGGGTTGGAAAAGACCTCTGGAGAGGCGGAGGAGGGCTGTACAAAAAGGGGTGAAACGGCCGCGGTGGCAGTTGCAGTGGCAGTGGCAGCGACAGCTTGCCTGCAGTTGCGTGCAGGTGAGCCACCAATCCTCATTAACTCATTAACTCTTGCCAAATTCCACCTTGAACTCCCACCGATTCCTACACCGACTCCTACTAACTCCCCACTAATCCAAAGCAGTAGAGAAAAGGGAGAAAAAGGAGACACAAGGAGACACAAGGAGACACAAGGAGACACAAGGATACGAAAAAGGACAGAGGATAAAGAGGAAAACAAAAGGCAAAATGAGGTCTGGGAAGCCAAGGGACAACGCGGCACCTACGAACCCCCCGAAAAGGCTAAGAAAAGCAAAGAAGAACCTCAAGAGGGACTTAATGGATGTGTGCAACGAAGGAAATGGAAATGGAAATGGAAGGGGTAAGGGAAAGAATGAAGGTGAGGAAGGAGGATCCCCCTGATTTCCCCCCCGTTCACCAGTCCTGGAGGCTCCTAATCTTGTGATCACTCACTTAGCCCCTCCAGTAATAAATTGGGCTTTCAACCAAAAATGTATACAAAATTTACATTCATTAATGATCCCAAATCAGTCTTCTATCTAAACAATGCCAGCATAAGTGATCTACCAACACCGCTCCAACCAACCGAAGCAAACAGGACAATTCCCTTAGAGCAGGAGATAGAACGAGTGGCGAAGGAGGAAATGAACCAAGCCGATCCCCAAAAGAGGGAACACATCTCTGAGGAGGGTGCACCTGCAACCAGCGGTGAAGCGAACAATGGATCACCGGGGGGCCAACCACCACTGGCCCACGGACAAAGACAAGAGTGGGGTGACCCAATTGCAGAAACAACAGCAAAAGGCAACGCGCAAGACCACTCAAAAGAAATTATAACAGCGGATCAAAGGGTGAATTTGCATTGTCTGCGCAAGCCGAACCACAGCCTTTAAATCAGGAGAACCCAAAGACAACCTCAGAACCACTTCCGTTCAGGGAAAAATTAAACGATAAGAATATACCGGCCAACAACAAACAACAACTTGAAGGAGCCCAAACTTCCCCTACAGAGAGAACAGCATATCCCGAGAAAACTAGTCAAAAAGACGGAGCACCAACCCTTCTCCAACAAGGAAAAGCGGGAAGAGAACAGAAAAGGGAGGGAAGAAACCAAAGGAAAACAACAAGGGTCATAGCATGGTGCAAGGGCCCCAACAGCGAGAAATCAGCAGCAAATCCACTACAAGCCAGGCTGACAGAGATGAGTGATGCATCAGTTCACAAGTGCACCAACTCAGAAAAAAAAGGAACAGGGATAAAGCTTGAAATAAATCCGCCACTAGAGAGAAGGCCTACCAACAACCCCCCCCCCTACAAAAAGTGGGAAAGATATACCGAATTCGCCACAAGCAATGAAGAAGACCGGCAAAGAAAACATCGAAAAGGGGCACAACCTACAAGTAGCCATGGATCCACCTGACAGTGAAAACTTCGAAAGAATTCGACCAAGCGCTCAAAACCACATCAAAAATCCCCCTCAGATAAGGGATGACAAACAACCCCGAGCAAGCCCCCAGCAGACCACGACAACCAGGGCAAACACCCCTAGACAAGAACTGCAGGAAAGCAGTAAATTGAAAGATAAACGTAACGCAGTAGGATTTAAGGAATCTCTCGGCCGAGGGGAAGCCCCAATCAATAACATCGACAATATTCAGACATATGATAGGGGGCAAGCCCGCACAACCATAGTAATGTTTCACCCAGAGTATCAATCAAGAGGCCCAATGTATATCCTAAACAGGGGAAACATATTACGGCTACTGAACACCATAGACAGCCTCAAACCATATCATCAACTGACTTGGAATCAGTAGAATTTATGGAATCCTTGGGGCACCCCGGAGCAAAATCAACAAAAACAGGATGGGTCACAGCAGAATTCCCGGAGAGACCACTAAAAGAAAAAGCAAAGTTCGACTCATGGGGAATAAAATTACGGCCTTTCTTTCAATCAAGATATCCAGATCCTTTACTGTACGACAGTCAACAAAGGGAAAAAACAAAAGAACCATCTCTTAAAAAAACTGTCCTAAGAGGAGCTTGAAGTAAAACCCCCGAGAACTTAGTGCACCGACACCAGAACATCAGCCAACAACAGTTGGCCTTCGCCTAATTGGAGCTGGCTCGCAAGGACCCTAAACGTGAAAGAGATAAACCAATGACAAAACAACACAAAATCAACCAACACAATCAGTACCCTAAGCTTATGCTCATGGAACATCAACGGCTTAGGTGATAAGCTTTTAGACATGGACTTAAACACCTACTTGCAAAAATTCGCTATTATTTCTTTACAAGAAACCTAGTCCGACTCTCCCCCAGCGCTGTGAGGATACAATTTGAATTTTCTACCATCTGTACAGAGCTCACTGTTTGGCCACAAGAAAGGTGATCTTGCCATATACAGTGCGTTATCAGTGATAACGGAGGCAGTCCCATTAGTTTACAACATAGCCGCCCCAAATGCAATACAAGCACTACGACTGTCACTCCGCGAGCAAGAAACAAAAGAGGATATCATTTTAATAAACCTCTATTTGCACCCCAGGGAGAAAAAGAAGGGAGCACAACAACTGAAGGAAGAACTCGTAAAACTGATAAAAACTGAGAATACGAACAGCATAATCATTACAGGGGACTTCAACCTCAATCTGCTTAGCATCTCGGCCCCGGAAATCACTGACGAGGAGGACCCGTTTGCCTGGGAGCAAAATCGTCAAGACTGTACCTCGGGAGGCAGAAGCACAAAAATAGCCAGGAGCCTGCTGGCCAAACTAGAAGAGGTGGGCTTCAAGGCACTTAATGGCAGATTCTCAGGCGACCGACCACAATCCGCAACATTCCACAGTACACTGGCAAGCTCTACAATTGACTTCACATTCTTCTCCTACAGTCTGTACGAAAGGGTAAGAGACTTTCACATCTGCCCGATGGACTACAGTGACCACCTGCCCCAGGAAACAGCGATAAATACACAGAAAATACCAAACCCGCCAGGCACCAGCAAACTAGGCTTGGACTTCACAATAAATGAAAGACGGATAAAGTGCAAAACCATCGACCCACAAAATCTCCTAGTGCAAGCGAAACAAAATCTTGCCGAAGCACAATCTGCATCCCCAAACCTAATAACGTGTTGGGAGGCATTCACAAAAAAAATTTGAGATACAGCCGAAAGAAAAGGGCACACAAAGACAGAAGGGAAGGGCAGCACCGCGACATACAAGAGCCATCATAATTTCCAAAAGGACATCAGGCTAAAAAGGCTGAAGACGCAGATTACTCACACCCTGCGAAGAGCAAAAACAGACCCCACTGCCTGCCAAGCGCTGAGACAGCTAAAAGGCAAGCGCAGGACACTAATATGGCAACTAAAAAAGGACGCAGATGAGGCCTTTTGGGGAAAACTCCTATATGATGCCAAAACAAATAACAGCGCACAGTTTTGGCAAAAGATCAATGGTCTGATCAACGAGCAAAGCCAGGGGATCGAATCCCACGTGACGGAAGAGGCATGGATAACTTACATTAGCACACACTTTAGCGACACCAATGAATCGCGGAAAGAAACTGGCAACGCTAATATCAGGAGCAAAGAACATATGTCCCCACACAAAGAAACCTCCACAAATCACAAGGTACTACTAATCACGAACGTACAAATAACCAACAGAATCTCGAAAGGAAGAACAGAGGGAGCCCCTGGCCGAAATGGCATACCCCCAATCGTATTCAAACAAGCACCAGAATACTGGGCAACCACTTTCAAACCTATGTTTGAAAAAATATGGCAGACCTCGACAATTCCACGATCATGGAGGGGGGGCAATAATCTCACCAATATTCAAAAAAGGTGATAGAAAAGACCCACAAAGCTATTGGTTAATAGCCTTACTAGACAACGAGGCAAAATACTATGAGGGCCTCTTACTTCAGGAGCTGACATCGTGGGCGGAAGAAACATCAGTAATTCTATTTAACCAAACCGGCTTCAGGAAAAACATGGGGACGACCAGAAATATCTTAGCCTTGTCACTTCTGATCGACTCAGCGCTAGAGGGAAAACAACCCCTATACCTGTGTTACATCGATTACAGCTCCGCCTTTGACCACGTAAATAGAAATCTGCTGTGGCAAAAATTAAAGAGAATGAAAATGCCTACAACACTGCTGAACCAACTAATCCTCTTGCACTGCGACACGTGGGTCCAGGTTAAACTAGGAATCGGAGATTTCTTAACCAAGAAAATCCCAACCAGCACAGGAGTAAAGCAAGGATGTGTGTTAGCGCCAATTTTATTTAACCACTTTATGGCCGAACTATCAACCACACTAAATGAAAACAACTCACACACACCAAAATTAGGGGGCACCCAGCTGTCCAACCTATTCTACGCAGACAATTTGGTGCTAATCAGCCGGACTCCGATTGGCCTACAGCGGCTCCTCGACAACACCTCGCAATACTCCAAAACAAATAAACTCAGTATTAACTACAACAAAACAAAAGTTATGTGCCTCAACCATCGCAAAAAGACACCAACACTCAGCTGGTACTTGGACACAATGAAACTGGAAGTTACAAACAAATATCGTTACCTGGGAGTGACTATAGATCACAAGGGGAGCTTCACACCACAGCGCGAGGAGATAAAAAAGAGAGGCCTAATGACAGCTGTATCTCAAAGGAATCTGAAAAACAAGATCACTGGCCCAAACTTTGCCCCACTACTAAAACTGATCCAAGCCAAATTGATACCATCTATTACATACGGAAGCGAAGCAATGAGAGGCAGGGACGCCGGAACTTTAGAAGGAGTAATAACAAGAGCAATGCGGTTGATGTTTGGCCTCCTGAGGTACACTTCTCTGGCGCAGATTCGACTTGAATTTGGGGTGGTAAAGTAAGAGCTTGCAGACAAGGGAGCATACCTCAAGAAATGGTACAAAATCAGCAGGGGGAGGCAAATAACCTCACCGCACTCCTCTGGAAAGACCTACAAAGCAAAGACAACAGCCCAGCAAGGCTTTTTCTAGAGGACACAATAAAACAACTGGGGCCCGTCAATTGTGGGATCTGCAAGGGAACCTGGCAGGCTTTAAAAAAGCAGTAAACAACATTGTCAGGAAAGAATCCCTTTTACAAGACAACGCCTCACTAACGAAGCGAGCACATGGCTGGCTAACTGTACAAACCTACAACAAACTTACACCACAGACATATCTTTTGACCAGCTTCACCAAAAAAACAAAAGAGTCATTCCTAAAACATCGGCTAGGAGTATTACCCTCAGCGGACCACATGGCCCCTTGGCTGCGTCCCCCAAAACCAGCAAAATGCCGCCTGTGCGGGAATCACGAGGAAAACATCGTACACCTCATCACTATCTGCAAGGAGCTGCAGCAAGACCGCAGGAACCTTCTGAGACCCCTATTTATTAAAAAAGGAATCAGGTCATGCAGACAAGCAGCCCTGGCCTGCTTCTCAGGGGACGGAGTCCAAATGGCCTGCCGACTGGTAAAATACTTCGAAACCGTAGAAATCAGAATCAATACAAGGAAAGAGCAAATGCATATAGACAGCGCCTCTTCCACATCTCTAGAGCCAAAACATTAAGGCTGCTCAGAGACACAACTGGCTTATAAAATCAAACACCGACATATTAATATTAAAAGCCATGAGCATACAGGGAAAAGGACTGCCTGCCTCCCATAAGGAATGGTGACTGCAAACATACCTTTGAATGGGAACGGAGACTAGGATAGACAAAAGAAACCTTCTCAGAGGAAATGCAGTAGCGCTCAGTGGTAGATGAACACTCCCATTTTAATCACTTTTAATTCTAACTTTTTAGCATTGTCTAAACTGAAGCTCTTCTTTTCTCTTTTAATTTACCTCAAGTATCATCACCCATGCTACTATAAACATGTATAAACTTTTTTATTTTATTTATTTATTTATTTATTTTTATTGTTGCTGGCTTTGTAATGGTTTTTATTAACTGTACAATAAAGTATTACCCTTACCCCTGCAACATGTATCAGGCACACTAAGAGTCTGGGAGAGACACCAATGTGAAAAAGTACATCAATGAGCCTAACTGGTTTGAAGAAGTCTGCATCATCATCATCACGTAAAACGGTCCAGCCCACTACTAGAAGCATGTTTTGGTCGGATGCGCCATTTGAACGCAACCACCCAATGGCACGTCTGTATAATGCAAAGCTGGCTAAAATGCTAGCGCTGGACCTTCTCCCTTTTTATTTCGTGGAAGGGGTGGGTTTTCTAGAATTTGTGGCAACAGTCTGCCCTAAATGGAAGGTTCCTAGCCGGTCCTATTTTGCCAGAGTTGCTGTTCCAGCACTACATCAAGATGTGCTGGAGGTGATTGGCTCAGCTATTCAGAAGAGTGCTGTTCACACTATCCACCTGACAACAGACATGTGGACCAGTTGCCAAGCCCTTGATTACATGTGCATCACTGCACACTGGGTCTCTTTTGTAGGGGTTAAAGACAAGTTAAAAGCAGGTGTTGACACAGACACAGTTTTTCAAGCTACTCGGAAACATGCAACAGTAGCCATGCTTACCATGGAGAAATCTCATACTGCACCTAACCTTTTGGAGGAGTTTGACAGGAAGGTCTATGAATGGCTGCATCCAAGAAATCGCATGATTGGTTATGTTTCCACGGATAATGGCAGTAATATAGTTAAGGCCATGCATCAAGGTGGCTATTTCAGAGTGCCTTGTTTGGCGCACAGTATTAACATTGTTGTGCAAGATTTCTTGAAAAAAGAAATCACAGTCAGCAAGTTACTGACCACCGGCCGAAGAATCTGCACACATTTCATCCATTCTTTTAAGGCCCGGAAGAAGCTGAGGAGCATGCAACATGAAGGTAGACTTCCAGTCAAAGGACTCATCCAGGAGGTAGCAACACGTTGGAACTCAACCTTCTACATGCTTGAGCGTCTGTCTGAGCAGTGGGGGGTAATCAATGAGTATGTCTATGAACTGGGTTCTACTATGAAAGTTATAAGGCTAGAGTTGGAGGAATGGAAGCTAGCTGCAAGTCTGACAGACATGCTTCGTCCTTTTGAGGTCTTCACGCGTGAAGTCAGCAGGGAGGACTGTTCTTTGGGCAAAGCTATCCCATTGTTGCGCATGCTAGAGCACCAACTGAAGGCGATGTCTTCAACGTTCCGAGATGATGCTGAAAAGCAAGACGCCTATCAGTTGGCGGAGAGGTTATAAAGCCAGCTAGTTGCCAATGAAAGGCTTAAAAACATACATACAGAACAATATTACATTTGTGCCACTATTCTGGATCCACGGTCCAAAAAGACTGTGGCCAGCAAAGCATTCATTCCTTTTGATGAAGCAGATGTTTCAAAGTACAAACATTGGCTAGCTCTGTCAGCCACTCGGTTCGAAAAAGAGCGGCAGAAAATTGAAGGAGCCGGCAGAAGTACTACTGAATCAGCAGGCCATCCGGCGTCAAGTTCCACTTCTGAATCTGTGGCCGAAGGGAGTCACTTTCCCTCACAGCCGTTAATGACACCAGCAACCGTATCATCATCCTCACCTGCACCAGGCCCAGCCATAATATTGTCGGAAGCGGATTGGCTAACTCATCAAGGGTTTGCTCATTTCAGTGATGCAAAGGCCACAGATGGTACACAAAGTGGAGCAACCCTGGAGAACCTTGAGTCGATGGTGCAGACCTATCTGGATGATCCAACAGAGGTCTTCGTTAATCAGAACCCATTGCTGTATTGGTATGGCAAAAGGCCTCTATGGCGACTGATCACCAACCTGGCTCTAAATTATTTGTCTTGCCCACTCGCAAGCGTGTCTTCTGAACGTGTTTTCAGTGCTGCTGGTGCCATTGTAACTTCAAAAAGGACCCACCTCTCGCCCAAAAATGTAGAGAGGTTAACACTGATCAAGATGAATCAGCACTTCATACCACCAGATTACAAAATACGTGAATGCACACAGGAAGAAGAGGACACCGACTTAGGTGACGGAAGTTCTTCTCTGTTAGCTGACCTACTCCCGTCTCAATTCATAGAGTTTGAGGACGAGCTCTACTTCCCTGACACTGAGGCCTGAAAATGACTTCCTTTTTTTCCGTCCTTATTCACTTTTATTCCTGTGTGTCTTTCTTTGTTTTGCAACTTTTACCACAACAAAACTCTAATCACCTAATCACAACAAGTCCATCAGCAGCACTGTCTTAATTTTATTTCCTTATTGATTTGAAGGTGCCACAGTCTGCATTCCTGAGGTTCACAAGTTCACAACTCAATCATGCTCCTCTATCCTCCTCTTCCAGACTCCCCCTATCCATTTCCCTCAAGGCAGATGGCTGGATTACACAGAATAAAGAAACTTTGTCTTCGTAGACGAGTCCCCTCAAGTGGGACTGGAATAACTGACTACATGCTTGCTGATTGCTGACAGTTACTTCTGAAATTGACAGGAGAGGCTGCCCTGTGGGTCCCCAGATTTAAAAAGAAGATGCGGACAAAAAGTGGAACAGGTAATGAATAATGAGAAGAAGATGGCATGCAGTGGACAGCAATGGCTGTCTGGCTCTGATGAAAGCAATTGCTGTTTGTTTGTTGTGCATGAAATGAATCATATGTCATCTGTTATTATTTAATCTTTTACACACTAAATGTAACTCAAGTCTACTCTGCTGTTTTTTCACCTTGTTTAATTCAAATTGTACTTCAACTGCAGGGGCCACTACGTTACATTTTCCAATATGCAAAATGTCCTTGGACTTACAGTTTGCCAATATTTCATGATGATTGTCTTGATTAAAGAATATATCTTTTTTCTTTACAGTCACTCACTGGGATGGATGGATCATCAGCGTCGGTTTACGGAAGAACTATGGCCAATTCGTGAGTGGCAAACAGGTAAACCAGTCTACAACAACTACTACAGCAGAACTACATGTCTGTCTAGTCGTGGTATGGAGTGGTCGAGGCAGTGTAGTGTTGCTATGCCAGGCAGAGTCCAGACAGCAGTTCATGTAAAATTGGGGCTATGTGGCTTGCTGCATACAATTAGATATGCTTTGTCTGTCTGTGACAAATAGCCTAGGTATGCTACATCAGGTTGCTTCACTCATGGGTGCCTGCCTTGACCTTCTGTATGGCCCTGCCGCAAGCATGGGCCAAAAATCCGTTCCGCTCGCGAAATTTGCTGTTTTTCGGCGGCAAATTTGCAATCCGTGAATCTCGCGAAATTGCCGTAAATTAGCAAATTCTTGAGCCTAACGGATTTTTTTCCCATGCTTGTGGCAGGGCCATGCAGACGGTCAAGGCAGGCACCACTGAGTGAAGCAATCTGATGTAGCATACCTAGGCTCTTTGACACAGACAGACAAAGCATATCTAGGGTTTAGGGTTCAGTGCCCGATGCAGGCTCGTTCATAATGATGTTGGCAAGGTTTTAGGGGGGTTTGGTGTTTTTTGGTCCAGAATTGGCAAGATTTTGGCCTTTTTTTGTGTTTTGCGGGCACGTGTGTTTGGGTGAAAAGTAGTCGTACACCTTCCAGTGGATCGATTTTGTTCTGCCTTGCTGAGATTCTTGGGAATCGCTGGAGCAAGTGTCCTGGTAAGTTTCAAAGGATCAAAGTGGTGGAAGTGCTGAAAACAGCAATTTTTTGTCAAGGCGCGATTTGCCATGTTTTAGGGATAGCAGTATTGCATGTTTTTGAGGGGCTGCTTTGGGGTGTTCTAGATTTTGGGGGGTGGGTTTATGGGTCTGGGAGCCCTGCTGGGAAGGTCTAATTTTGATTGCAAGTGGTTTGAAGAAAATCCATTGTGGAAAAGGGGGGTTTGGGCCTAGTTGAATACAGCGTTTTGGCACGATTTTAAGTTAGGCCTAGCAGTATTGCATGTTTTTGGGGGGCTGCTTGGGGGGTTCTAGATTTTTAGGGGTGGGTTGAGGGGTCTGGGAGCACTGCTGGGAAGGTCTAATTTTGATTGCAAGTGGTTTGAAGAAAATTGATGGTGAAAAAGTTTTTTTTTTGCAGTATTGCATGTTTTTGGGGGGCTGCTTGGGAGTGTTCTAGATTTTGGGGGGTGGGTTTATGGGTCTGGGAGCACTGCTGGGAAGGTCTAATTTTGATTGCAAGTGGTTTGAAGAAAATCCATAGTGAAAAAGGGGTGTTTGGGCCTAGTGGCAGACAGCGTTTTGGCACGATTTTGAGTTAGGCCTAGCAGTATTGCATGTTTTTGGAGGGGTTCTAGATTTTTGGGGGTGGCTTAAGGGGTCTGGGAGCACTGCTGGGAAGGTCTAATTTTGATTGCAAGTGGTTTGAAGAAAATCCATGGTGGAAAAGGGGGGGTTGGGCCTAGTTGCACACAGCGTTTTGGCAAGATTTTAAATTAGGCCTACCAGTATTGCATGTTTTTGGGGGGCTGCTTGGGAAGGTTCTAGATTTTTGGGGGTGGCTTAAGGGGTCTGGGAGCACTGCTGGGAAGGTCTAATTTTGATTGCAAGTGGTTTGAAGAAAATCCATGGTGGAAAAGTTTTGTTTTTAGCAGTATTGCATGTTTTTGGGGGGCTGCTTGGGGGTGTTCTAGATTTTGGGGGGTAAGTTTATGGGTCTCGGAGCACTGCTGGGAATGTCTAATTTGATTGCAAGTGGTTTGAAGAAAATCCATAGTGGAAAAGGGGTGTTTGGGCCTAGTGGCAGACAGCGTTTTGGCACGATTTTGAGTTAGGCCTAGCAGTATTGCATGTTTTTGGGGGCTGTTTGGGGGGGTTCAAAATTTTTGGGGTGGGTTGAGGGGTCTGGGAGAACTGCTGGGAAGGTCTAATTTTGATTGCAAGTGGTTTGAAGAAAATCCATGGTGGAAAAGGGGGGTTTGGGCCTATTTGCAGACAGCGTTTTGGCATGATCTAAACTGAGGCCTAGCAGTATTGCTTGTTTTTGGGGGGCTGCGTGGGAGTGTTCTAAATTTTGGGGGGTGGGTTTATGGGTCTGGGAGCACTGCTGGGAAGGTCTAATTTTGATTGCAAGTGGTTTGAAGAAAATCCATAGTGGAAAAGGGGTGTTTGGGCCTAGTGGCAGACAGCGTTTTGGCACGATTTTGAGTTAGGCCTAGTAGTATTGCATGTTTTTGGGGGCTGTTTGAGGGGGTTCTAGATTTTTGGGGGTGGGTTGAGGGGTCTGGAAGCACTGCTGGGAAGGTCTAATTTTGATTGCAAGTGTTTTGAAGAAAATCCATGGTGGAAAAGTTTTTTTTTTTAGCAGTATTGCATGTTTTTGGGGGGCTGCTTGGGGTTGTTCTAGATTTTGGGGGGTGAGTTTATGGGTCTGGGAGCACTGCTGGGAAGGTCTAATTTTGATTGCAAGTGGTTTGAAGAAAATCCATAGTGGAAAAGGGGTGTTTGGGCCTAGTGGCAGACATCGTTTTGGCACGATTTTGATTTAGGCCTAGCAGTATTGCATGTTTTGGGGGTTGTTTGGGGGGGTTCTAGATTTTTGGGGGTGGGTTGAGGGGATTGGGAGAACTGCCGGGAAGGTCTAATTTTGATTGCAAATGGTTTGAAGAAAATCCATGGTGGAAAAGGGGGGTTTGGGCCTAGTTGCAGACAGCGTTTTGGCACGATCTAAACTGAGGCCTAGCAGTATTGCATGTTTTTGGGGGGCTGCTTGGGGGTGTTCTAGATTTTGGGGGGTGGGTTTATGGGTTTGGGAGCACTGCTGGGAAGGTCTATTTTTGATTGCAAGTGGTTTGAAGAAAATCCATGGTGGAAAAGGGGGGTTTGGGCCTAGTTGCAAACAGCGTTTTGGTACGATTTTAAGTTAGGCCTAGCAGTTTTGCATGTTTTTGGGGGGCTGCTTGGGGGGGTTCTAGATTTTCGGGGGTGGGTTAAGGGGTCTGGGAGCACTGCTGGGAAGGTCTAATTTTGATTGCAAGTGGTTTGAAGAAAATCCATGGTGGAAAAGGGGGGTTTGGGCCTAGTTGCAGACAGCGTTTTGGCACGATTTAAACTGAGGCCTAGCAGTATTGCATGTTTTTGGGGGGCTGCTTTGGGGTGTTCTAGATTTTTGGGGGTGGGTTGAGGGGTCTGGGAGCGCTGCTGGGAAGGTCTAATTTTGAATGCAAGTGGTTTGAAGAAAATCCATAGTGGAAAAGGGGAGTTTGGGCCTAGTGGCAGACAGCGTTTTGGCACGATTTTGAGTTAGGCTTAGCAGTATTGCATGTTTTTGGGGGCTGTTTGAGGGGGTTCTAGATTTTTGGGGGTGGGTTGAGGGGTCTGGGAGCACTGCTGGGAAGGTCTAATTTTGATTGCAAGTGGTTTAAAGAAAATCCATGGTGGAAAAGGGGGGTTTGGGCCTAGTTGCATACAGCTTTTTGGCACGATCTAAACTGAGGCCTAGCAGTATTGTATGTTTTTTGGGGATGCTTGGGGGTATTCTAGATTTTTGGGGGTGGGTTGAGGGGTCTGGGAGCACTGCTGGGAAGGTATAATTTTGATTGCAAGTGGTTTGAAGAAAATCCATGGTGGAAAAGGTTTTTTTTAGCAGTAATGCATGTTTTTGGGGGCTGCTTGGGGGTGTTCTAGATTTTGGGGGTGGGTTTATGGGTCTGGGAGCACTGCTGGGAATGTCTAATTTTGATTGCAAGTGGTTTGAAGAAAATCCATGGTGGAAAAGGGTGGTTTGGGCCTAGTTGCAGACAGCATTTTGGCACGATTTTGAGTTAGGCCTAGCAGTATTGCATGTTTTTGGGGGCTGTTTTAGGGGGTTCTAGATTTTTGGGGGTGGGTTAAGGGGTCTGGGAGCACTGCTGGGAAGGTCTAATTTTCATTGGAAGTGGTTTGAAGAAAATCCATGATGGAAAAGGGGGGTTTGGGCCTAGTTGCAGACAGGGTTTTGGCACGATTTAAACTGAGGCCTAGCAGTATTGCATGTTTTGGGGGGCTGCTTGGGGGTGTTCTAGATTTTTGGGGGTGGGTTGAGGGGTCTGAGAGCACTGCTGGGAAGGTCTAATTTTGATTGCAAGTGGTTTGAAGAAAATCCATGGTGGAAAAGGGGGGTTTGGGCCTAGTTGCAGAGAGCATTTTGGCACGATCCTCAAAAATCGCCCATACTTACTAATTACTATCCTTGAAAAGGAGACTCAGAGTACGCACTTTCGAAATGATGATTATATGTAATACTGCCACCTCTGAAACCGAAAGTGTTATTTTTGCACTACACAGCGTACCTTATATTTTTTTCACCGTGGTGTTTTAATATCACTTCCTGTTTTTCCATCAACAATTACAGGCCGGCTTTTACCCTGTGCCATGGAACAAACGATTAACTCAGGCTTACCATTAGCGATCCGCAATTCCATATCAGGCCGCCTGTGGACAGTGTGTCTCGTCACCAAGATTGATCGACGGAGCGTCAGATGGAATGGAGGAGTACCAGCCGACTGGACTACGGAAACGCCCTCTACGCCGGAACCACAGCCAAGCTACAGAAAAGACTCCAGCGCATCCAGAACGCCTCCGCCCGACTCATCCTGGATGTCCCCCGACGCAGCCACATCTCCAGCCACCTGAGGAACCTGCACTGGCTCCCCGTCGACAAGAGGATCACGTTCCGGCTCCTCACCCACGCACACAAGTCTCTCCACGACCTGGGCCCCAAGTACCTCAACGACCGCCTGACCTTCTACACGCCCACCCGCCAGCTACGGTCCACCAGCCTCGCCCTCGCAGCCGTACCACGCATCCGAAGAGCCACTGCCGGAGGAAGATCCTTCTCTTACCTGGCTGCCAAGACTTGGAACTCCCTCCCCATCCACCTTCGGCTGACCCAGGACCATCTCGCCTTCAGGAAACAACTCAAGACCTGGCTGTTCGAGCAGTAGCATACCCCTCCCCCCAAGCGCCTTGAGACCCTCCCGGGTGAGTAGTGCGCTATACAAATGGCATGATTGATTGATTGATTGATTGAATAAGAGGAATGGCTGGATGCATGCAACTTCACAAATTCAACAGGACAACTACAACATACAGTTACAGTATCCTCTTAACTTCTCCTTATCTTTTAAATGTTATTGTTGTGAACTTGAACTTCTACGAGTGTGACTCTGTGCGTTTGTTTGCTCTCTGCTTCAAATTCATCCCTCCAGCTATTTGATAAGTTTCTTTGCTATTTTTAAAACTAATTTAATGTACAAATAACTATAAGTGTTTATTCTGTCTGAGGGCAGAGAGGCAAGTGAAATTGCGTAATTATAATTATTACTGCAGCCCTGTACTGTCAAATTGTTTCTTTATAGTTACTAGTAAGTTGTAGTAAGTACTACTTTTCAGTAACCTAACCATCCATTTAGCAAAAAACTTCATGCATGCAATAGTGCACTTCCTTTATGTCCCTTAAAAGATTTATGGATATCTTCGAATCCAAAGATTTGTTTTTCTTCATTTGTTGTTTGTCCATGCTGTGTTTTTTTTTCCTCTCTCCACAAAACTTTACCAACAACCTCCATTCCCATCCAATTTTCAAACCCTAACCCTCTTCCCCCGGGCTGTGTGGTTTTTCATTGAGGTGGGACTAAATGACAACAATATATTCCACACACTTGCTGGGGAGGATAAGGTCAAAGCAACAGAAAAATCATTCTAATCATAATTTCATGTGCGCCATCGTGGATTGATCATCAACAACA
This sequence comes from Lissotriton helveticus, assembly GCF_964261635.1. Lineage (NCBI taxonomy): Eukaryota > Metazoa > Chordata > Amphibia > Caudata > Salamandridae > Lissotriton > Lissotriton helveticus. The sequence goes on along the minus strand of NC_136067.1, from coordinate 1,212,329,469 downwards.
TCCTCCTCCTACACGTGACGAATCGAATGCTTCATGCTTACATTGTTTTGTCCTTTGCCTTAATACTAATTCTTATAGTAGCCATACTCCACGCAACTAGTACTTAGTTATCTTTTGAATACTTTAGCACCGCTTAGGCTACAATTTATGGCACTGTTCTCTACCGTACTATCTATCGTACTGTTTCTAATGCTACGCTCAGGCCACTCAATGTTTCATTTCCTTTTTTTTCATATGCTGCTACTGCTAGTGTGTACCACTACTACTACCAGCACAACAATGATATTTCAACAATCCAGGATTCAAGTCAACACCCAACCTTAATCGCCATTTGCCATGCAGCCAGCCCTGTGCCTAGCCCTGTTCTCAAACACGAATCACAGGTAAGATAAGCATTTTGGGGAGGTAGAATAATGGGCTAGGACTCGGATGAGAGGAGAGACTGACAGTGTCACAGTAATACTAGTAAAGTACTAGTAGGGCAATTGAATTCACTAACTCTGTTAGTGGCACTTTTGTACATGTTTGGACGTTTAGATAATTCATGCTGGTAAGTTTGAAGAAAGCAAACGTACAGTAACCCCCGCCCACCACCACACAAAATATTATGAATGTGTATACTATGTTTAAGTATGTAAAATAAATGAATATATTTCCCCTAACAAAAAAAACTAACCCAACCCACCCCCCTACCTAACCCCAACCAATGTCCAAATGTCCTTCAAGTCCCTTTCCCCAACGCCCAATTTCCACCCCCCAACAGTCTTTAAAAAAGGGGCAAGGGAAAGTCACTTCCTCCGGCGGTGTTCTATGAGTCCTGTGGACAGTTCCCGCACCTCTTTGCAGAGGTCCCGGAGCAGGCGCTGTTGCTTCTCTGCCAATCGCTCCAGGTAGTCCACTCGCTTTCGGAGGCGGCGCAGACGTGTCATCCAGGCTCTGGGGGGGGACAGCTGATGTTTTTGCTGCTGTGTGGCGGCAGCCGGAGGCTGTCGGGCCACGGCGCCGTTTAGCTGGAGGCTGCTGGCTGGTGGACCCGGGGGCACTGGAGGAGGATGCAGTAGTTGCCGTCTTCTCCTGCTCCCGAGCCCACAGCCGCCGATATTCAGCGCAAATGGCCTCCACCTTACGTGCCCTGGCCCGGACAGCCATCTCCTTGCGGGTGAGCTTTTTTGGAGCATCTATATGAAGAAAGAAAGAAAAATACCGTAGCCAATAGTCTTTAACATTAAGTCAAAATAATTCAACAGAAAGTTGTCTCACAGTAACACTAGCAACTTGCAAGCACAGTATAACATTTTGGCTTGTATCTTTCCGCAGTCTTTGTAGGCCTGTGACATTAGTGGGAGTTTCAGGAATTCTACTAGCAGCACTATGGACTCACTACTACATAGTCAGAGAGTCAGAGACTGCACCAGTCTTCTTCTTTTTTTCTCTTGTTTTGCAAAAGAAATTACTTGTACGTGAACTTGTGGTAGCCGGCATAATGCCAGCTCACTCAGCTTGCACCCACGAAAAACAGACACAAGCCATGTGACGCAGACTTGCATTACTTTAAGCAGTATAGGCAGGTGGGGATAGGAGGCTCTTACTTTTCTATAGTGGTGGCACTGGCCATACTCGGTTACATCAAGGGCTACTGTTCAATGTAATTTATATTTCGCACTGCCACCCCGGGCCTTGGCTACTACAAAAGGAAAATGAAGATTATTGATTTCTGATCATATATCCTGCCGATCACATGATCTTTGCTTATATGATGGATGACTTTAGGTGCTTTGTTTTGATAGATTGAGTGAACAACAGCAATAGTCCACCCATGACACAGTTGAAAGAATTATTAACATAGGGAGTGAGTGTGGTACCCATAATTGCCGGAGGAAGGGACTTGACTTGATATAATGTCAACTATACAATACATACACAATATATGCTGTGCTTGCAAAGTAAACTACTGTACTGTTAGTCAAGGGTGTATTTAAATTTTATGAACAATCACAACTTCTAGTATTTGGATTTCCTCAGCTTTGCTACTCTGGCACGGACATGCTGTTCAAAGTAACACTGTTCATCTGCTGAATGTCTGCTCTAATACATACACCTCTGCTATCTATGAGGAAGAAGAAGATACCATCCAGGCTTCCAAAGTAAATGTCTATCATTCTTCTTAATGTCTCAACTTGTACCAAGTTTACTTTTTCTCAACAACCAACTAACACCCTTTTCATTTTATTTGGTAAACCACCGTCTTGACTTGCATTTGAGGTTGACCCAAATGATATATTGCAATGCACACCACACATGCATTTTCTGATTCACCCACACAGGCAGTCATCTTTTCTTTCTCCTCCAACCATCCTTGCTTCAAGCAGCCATGCATCTGATTCCTTCCTATCAGCCACCTCTGCCTGCATTCAAAAACACATATCAATCTTTACAGTCATAAATGTTACGACTCGCTTGTCCTTCCTTTCACCCTTCTTTCCCTTTTCGTTCTTCACATCCCTCAAGATCATGTGATATGACTTGCCTTCACGAAAAAGTTTCCCAGCTGAGTTGAAGTCAAATAGAGGGGGCCATTGCTTACCCGAGAATTACCGCCGCTAATGCTATTACTAAGTCAAGGTTGACTGTCTTCTCCGTGATTGGCAAAAATGTAGTTCTAAATTAGTAACTGTTCTTAACAGTACAGTGTACTTGTACTAGTGTACTGTCTACTGTACAGTACATCATACACTCCTTTGCGAGCCTACTCTAAAATGTCAATAAGTAAGGAGTATAATAACTTACCACCGTCCGCCGCTGCTGAGCCATCCCCCTCAGCTCCTCCTGGTGGCACTTGTGGCGCCGCCACGTCCGCCCCTGGAGTGGACCGATCCGCGCTGCTGGCCCTGGCACTGGTGGTGGGTAGTGCCGCATCCGATGTTGTGACGCCTAGAAAAAACATGTCATGTTTTTAGATGCCATACACCACCCCCTATTTCGTCTTGTAATGGAAGAGAAAATGTTAATACAGATACAATTTTTAATTATTGGGACTGAAGAAAAATCACGGTTTTGGGGATGGTGTTAACTTATATGCTTAGCCATAACATGCAACACTTTCTGGCACAACTGATGAATGCTTGCTTTTTAACGTGCAACATTTTTCTAATTACAGACAGAACCAACTACTCCTTATCACCACCAGGAGGACTTGAAGTTTCAACAAGGTGAGGGCTCCCGAGTCCCACACAGTTACTTCTGACTGAGGTATGTGGAAAGTCGAACTTCACCTATCATCAACAATGTCCTATTTCTCTTGTCCATACTTCTGTATGTGCAGAATAGTCCCTGAAACACTAGCGGTATGGTATGTGCCACTATCAAATCAAAAAGCCAACTACTAGCTTATTCTTGGTTGACATTGACATTTTGTTGTTGGAAATTGTCAGAGCACTAACATTAAGAAGACTGGAATACACAGCAAGGGCCACCCAGAGGACTGCACTCAGTGCCTCTAGAGCTATTGCTGGATCAGAGTTTTGTTTAACACCTTTTGCCGACTGGGCAAGCTTAGCTACCTACACAGACCGGCTCATAATAATAGTAGTAGCAGCACAGACAGTGATGGTAGAGAGGCAGGATAAGAATGCAGAAACAGTCTACAAGAAGATCAAAGACTATTTTGTAAAAAATAGAATTAGGAAACAGTTTGCACTTGTCTGGTTTTATGTATATGTTGTGTGATGTTTTTGTTAACCGACAACCTGTCTGAGCCTTATGTTAATCTTTTTAATATGAATACATTTTGTACTTTTCTATAATCACATGCATTTTTTTAATCACTTTTCCCTTTGGACCATAAAGTTTTCTATTCTTCTTTCTCATTTCTTCTTTTTTTGTATAACTTTATTGATCTTGTGACATATTATTGATTTATGTACATTCTGAACCTTTGTTTGGAAAAATAATTTTGGCCCCTGGTTCAGGTGGTTAGGGCTGCCCCTGTGGTGGTGAATATATATAGCCAAGATACCAGTCATAGTTTGGGCAGACCACATACTTTCTTAAGCCTGGCGGAGATCTCAGGAAGCAAGTTGCTGACAAACTTATCGACAAACACTGGGCCAGAACCTGGGGTCCGGGGATCCAAACCACTATGTCCCTTGTATTCTGTCCCAAAATGGGTAAAGAAGGAAGCCATATTCTCATCTTTTCGCTGCCTACAGGCGTTTATTTTATCCCAGTTAATGACAGTTTCCGGCAAAAGTGTTTTCATAAACGTTATTATTTTACGGGGCAAAGTCAGGATGGCAGCTTCTGGTTTAGTCCCTCCTACCCTTGCTTCTTCCATAGCCTCTAGGTCAGCACATTTACCTCCCAATGCCGCTTCATGGTCAGTATGTCGAATTTTGTCCCAAATTTCAGTGGAGACAACTGTACCAAAAAGTAAATCTATATCCTCAAGAACGAGAGTACCTGCAGAGATAATCTGACCCAATTCTCTGTAAAAGGCAGCCGGATTCTTCCGGGGATCTGGTAATTGTCCTTTTAACTGCATTACTTCTGACCTTTTCCAAGGAACATGAACCCAAAGTTTGCGCCAGTGTGCCGCAACAGCCCCTCGGCCATTATTTTGGGCATCGGTAAGTGCGTTAACAAAGACATGGGCCGCATCTCTCATTGGCATAGCTGTTTCTAGAGGGGTGTTGGGAAAAGTGGTCATATCACGGTAAGCCATTAAAGCAGACATAGCGCCAAACATCCCCTCTCCCTGAACATCGCCTCTTTTTATTTGCGACCTAAGGTCCATTAATCCGGTGGGTATCTGCATAAGCGCATTCTCAAATCTTTGCATGACCAGGGTACACATGTATTCAGCCCAGGTGGTCTGTTCCATAATCGTCCACTGGGAAAAGGTGGACCATATTTCATTAAAGGCATAAACATTCCCATTATTTATCCAACATTCACACTGTTGCCTCTGTCAGTCATTTTCTCGAAGGGACGAAAAGCTGAGTGCAAAGCGCAAGGAGGCCAGTCGGGGGGAATTCAACAATTTATATAAATCTTGCTTAACTGTAGACCACGGGGAAGTAGGAAAAGGGCGTGTAGGGGTAAAGCAGCAGGTGTTGGGCGGATGTAGACTTGTCATTCCCGCAGCAAGGACAGGGTTAGCGGGCGTGGTCTGTGTCATAGGAAAAATCAGGAGGGTTGGTGTGACAGGGAGAACAGTAAGAGGGGCAGTGGGGGCAGGAGTGGGCTGTTGCGGCGGGACATGCGGGGTGTGAGGCGTCAGGGCAGGGTACATTGGGGCATATGCAGGAGGGCTGTCTTGCATGGTATCAAGCAAGGAATCACCTTCTTCTCCCCCTTCCATATGGCCCTTTCCTTTCTCCTCACGAGCTGGATAACATTTTTGTACCCAGGCCCCATGCTTCCTTTCGGCTATTTCTACTGACTTTGTCATTTGATTTTGTAAATTTTCTCTGGCATAGTCAGCCATTGACATACATTCCTGTTTTCTTTCTTGAGCCTTCTGCTTTCTAGCTCTCTGCTCTATCTCTTTCCTCCAAAATCGGACAGATTCAAACGTAGACGGGCGCGTTTTTCTTTTCATTAATTGTTCCTCTAAGTTAGCGAGAACTTGGGAATTAAAGGAGCCATAAAGTGGCCACTGTAATTCTGCATTACTTTGTTTCGTATATTTTACCCAGAATGAGGAAAACATTATGGCAGAAGTGCCATGTTTAACATACATCGTATGGCCAGGGGTTCCTTCTGGAGGAATAGGACAGGCCGCCTCCAGCTGGGAGTCCTGTGTACACATACAACAACATAATCTCTTGAACATACTACTCACTGGCATGCTTAAAAAAACAGGTAACAGACACCAGGGTTTTTTTTTAAATCACCTTGCTTGCTTGGCTTTTGCAAAAGTCAATAACAGCAGAATCATACAGAACAGACACCAGCGGGTTTTTAAAAACTCACCTTGCTTGCTTAGCTTTGGCAAAAGTTAATAACAGTTTGGCTTTTGCGAAAGTCAATAACAGAATCATACAGACTTGGTGGGTGATCAGTCCACCCTTACCTTACAGGGGTAGTTCTCTTCTGCAGATGTAGGGCTGTGTCCTGCTCTAGAAATTATTTGTTAGGGGACTCCAGCAAGAATGCGGTCAAGTGGCCCAGACCGGGTGGGGAGAAACAGCGGGCGATTCGTTCGGCTTACCGGATTGCAAGAATCCCTTGGGTAGGGTACCTCCGTCTGAGTCTCTCCGTGCACCCCCTCACATCCACCGGGCCTGACCTTCGTGCTCACGGAGTCCCTGTTCAGGTGCCATTTGAAAAAATGGAATAACCCACTGACTGGGTCTCGGCTGCGGGGGAATCGCCCAAGTCTTCCATACCCTTCATACATAGTAAAAGGTGACACAGGAGCCTTCCTCTGCAGGAGGAACCCAGATCTATTCAAATAGCCGGGCTATGGAACAGAGTCCCAAGCTAGTCAGAAACAAGACAGAGAAGGCTGCTGCTTTACTCCGCAGCTTACAAGGCTTTTATACTTTTTCATTCCAGTCTTTTGGCTGTTATTTCATTGTTCAATCAGGGCAGTGTTTGCAGTTGATAACCAGATCCAGACGACGTTTGTAGATGGTGACCTGGTCAAGGCTTGGTACACAAATCATTGTTCACTTGGCTTGATCAAGGCTCAGTCTTTCAGGTCATTGTTCAATCACCTTGATCAAAGCCCAGTCTTTCAAGTCATTGTTTAATCACCCTGATCAAGGCCCAGCAGTCAGACCATTGTCCAGATAACCTGATCACGGTGTCAAGGATGTTTACCAGGCTGGGAGCAGGAGATGGAAAACAAATCATTTACTCAGGGTGTGAGTGTCTCGTGGCTTTCAGTTGAACTACAAAGAACAGGGGGGTTGGGTGTGCGGCAGTTCCTGGGCAAAATAGCAGGCTGCAAGATGGCTGTTGTCATGTTAGTTTGTTTTTCCTCAGGCATCAGCAGAAACGACCAGGTGGGTCGTGTGGAAGTGTTTGACACGAGATGGCAATGAAAAAGCAATGGAGTCCCGGTACAAATGATGCCGATCAGAAGAACACTTTTTCTCACCTCCCCAAAGTGAGTTGTCCCGAGATTCCGGCAGACCTGTTGCAGCCATCGGTGCCTGATCTTCTAGTATACCGGACAAACAAACAGTACATGTAGGTCCGATTCAGAGATGCTCTCACATACCGGACACCCCTTAGACTGTGCACCCCCCAGTTATTTGTAAAGGCACCGAGTGGTAGTACCCCATGCCTAAATTGCAAATTAAGTTTTTTTAGCTAGGGGTGGCTGAATAACGTCAAGAACAGGTTCTAACCTGTATTGGTCCTTGACTTTTAAAAATTGTGCAGTCAGTATACCAGTGGTGGAATTTCCCTTAATCTGGTTTATCTTAAACTCTCTAAAAAGCTTTGAAAGAGCCTTCCTAGGAATTGTCGGGCAAGATACTTCAGCGTTGGTCCATAGATCACCCATCCTTAAAGCAACTAATGTGTTTTTGATATAGGCTAACCATGGGATTTTGCCCACCCCCTGGAGATTCATAACTTCCTTCATCTCATCCTTAAAAGCCACTAGTTCTGGTGTGCACCATAAATGTCTCCAGTGAAGAAGGGGCCTAAGGGCAACATTCTCAGCAATTGGACCGACCCCAAGGTCCATACGGAGTGGCATCAATGGTGTACTTTTCAGGAGGCCTACGATTTGTCTAATAAAGACGTTTTTATTCTTAGAGAGGGAATCAGGTGATATGGTGGGCCCAGATTTCTGCCCCATATAGGGCCGCCCCCCCTTGCTTGTCCATACTAATATAATAAAGAGAGAGCCCAAACCTTTGAGGCGGGTAATCTCAGGAACCACAGCACCAATCACAACACCCAATACAGCGTTGGAAAGGGCAGTTGCAGCAGAAGGACATAGGCTATGCAGATGCCCACCATATACATTTAAAGGGTAAAAGAACCGTGCCAGCAAAGTAGTCCCTAGTGGGCATGTCTGTGGGTGTGTGCTGGGGGCGTGACAAACGCTGGGGGCGTGTGGTACGTTCCGCCCTTCATGCCATGTCTCATATCGTGTGCTGTGGGTGTGTGCTGGGGGCGTGGGCGTGTGCGGGGTGCGCGATTACGGAAAAAACAGCGAGCGTTGTGCCCAATATTTCATTGTTATTTCTTCCCAGGTTCTGTACATTCCAGCTCCGGGTGTCCACCCTGCTCCCTTTAAATACCCCTGCACCACATAATCATAACCCACCCTTACTCCTTAAAATACCCCAATACCGTTAAACACTAACCCCTCTTAACCCTATAAATATACCCTGTACCCCAAAACCCAAACCTATCCCTAAACCTTAAAAATACCCCTGTACCCCAAAACCCAAACCTAGCCCTGAACCCTAAAAATACCCCTGTACCCCAAAACCCAAACCTAGCCCTGAACCCTAAAAATATCCCTGTACCCCAAACCCCAAACCTACCCCTGAACCCTAAAATACCCCTGTACACCAAAACCCAAACCTAGCCCTGAACACTTAAAACACCCCTGTACCCCAAAACCCAAACCTACCCCTGAACCCTAAAAATAACCCTGTACCCCAAAACCCAAACCTAGCCCTAAACCATAAAACAACCCTGTACCCCAAAATCCAAACCTACCCCTGAACCCTAAAATACCCCTGTACCCCAAAACCCAAACCTAGCCCTGAACCCTAAAAATACCCCTGTACCCCAAAACCCATACCTATCCCTAAACCCTAAAACTACCCCTGTACCCCATAACCCAAAACTATATCTGAACCCTTAAAATACTCAAACACCCCAAAACATATACCTCAGTACCCCAAAACATATACCCCTATACCCATACGTAGCTTATCCAAACATAAAAAAAACATGCTTTTACCATTCGTGCATTTACAACGAATTTCGTTGTAAATGTATGCGTTGTAAAAGCATATAAAATGTAATGCCAGCGTTATAATGGCATTGCAGAGTCATGGTACTTTCGTAATGAAAGTATGCGGAGTGATGGTATGCGGAAAGAAAGTTGCTGAATAAGTGGTGTTTACCCTGCCCCGGTAAGTACATTGGTGGCACGGCGGCCCACATCTCCAGCAACATACTCATATTTTTTCACCACCGATTTGAAAAATGCACAGGTCTCTCTCATTGATGGCCAGCAACGACATACACTTTTAGACACACCTCCCACCACAAGTTCTAGAATTGTGAACTTTAGAGCTGGGGAGCTACGTTCGAATCTCGGCATCAGCTCAACATCCTGTGATTCCAGGCAAATCGCTTTGTCTCCCCGTCCCTACCACAAATGAATGTGTTCTTCTGTAATGTAAATTGTGCTCATGCCATGTTGTCTAGTTCGCGCTATATAATATTGCAAGGAAAAATAAAGTAGGGAAACTCAAGTTCACACACTACTGAACGCGCACACTTCAGTGCATCAGCAGTGCACTGTGAATCGGAGCGTTTCACAGGCCTGTCACAGATAAGAAATGCTATCAAAACGAAATCCTACAAAACAATGTACTACTGGCTGGCAGCAATTCATACCCGGACAACGTCGGGACGGGCTGCTAGTATCTTTTAAATTTCCATCACCAGGCTGACCATTTTATGGGTATTTTTCTTAAACATCTTAGCCAGTCCCCCCGAGGTTTGGGCTAATCTTAAGCTAGCCTTCCTGATTTGTGTGTGCCACTGCATTTTATCAGTGAGGGTTAATCCTAGATAATCAAAAACTGTAACTTTTTCCAGTGGTTTCCCATCTAAGCAGGGATTAGGACGTGTGGAGTCGCCTGCATTAAAAACCATGGGCCTTATTTATGAAGCGAATAAACAGAATGGAATCCACTCAAGGTGGTGGTGGTCCCTAAAGTGATGGGGAACACACAGTGTTGTTTAAATGCCCCTCACACATCAACAGGCCCCTTGGTGTCATGCTTCATCATCGGGGCCTTCGCACCCCTCTACGGGATGCGGCGTGCTACGACTCACGACTACGTAGGAGCACTAAATAGTGAACTATGTGAGGGGGTGTGTTACTAAAGGAAAAAGTGAGTGAGGTGAGGTGAAAGTGAATTACTTAAAAAATACCTGGCACGTAGGAAAAAAATTTCTTTTATTAAGTCCTCGGCTGGTATTATTAAAAAGGTGCAGAGTGGGGTTGTAAGTATATGTGTTAGGGTATTACAACCATTTCAGAGTGTCAACATGTTTCGGAGCGCAGGGGCTCCTTCTTCAGGACAAGGATAAGCACATATCCTCACTAGGGGTGGGCGGACAACTACGCTCCATTTGCGGAGTTTTCGAAGTTTTGGCAACTTCGCGCTTCGTCGGGAGCGCGAAGCTGTCGTCTACTTCGTCTACTTCACCGTCGCGTAGTAGTTTTTCTTCCTCGCGCGCTCAGTAGCATTCTCGCGTGCGCGGTAAAGACTTACCGTGGTTCTGCGTTCGCTTTCTTGCTTTTCTCTCCCGTTCGCGTTCGCGACGATGTTTGGAATCCGGCCGCACAATCCAACCCGACTGTGAGAACGCGATGACGTCATTCGGACGCGCGACCACGTCATTAGGACGCGCGATCTTCTTACAGCGCTATGTTGGTAAGATCGCGTTTCCGAACACGCAGAAACTGCAATCTGGCACAGAATATCTCTCGAGCATGTTAAAATTTTCTCTAAAATGTTCATTTAACCCCTCAGATTGTGATTTGGTTTATTTTTTTGTGCTAGGAGTCTTCTTTTTGTTTCTACTATTTTTTTCAAGAGAAAGGAAGTGACCCTAAATCTCCAACTTCCTGTTCCTGTTCACCAGGCTCCTCCCAGTGCTTTGTCCATGTGGCGTTCACTTTCATTTGGAATTGGAGCTGGAAGGATTACTCTTTGTGTCTGCTGCATCATAGCATTTAATTGGATTTATTGAGGAATTTTGGATTTGAACTTTTCTTTCACAAGTAAGTTTGAGAATTGGTGTACTGTATAAATGATTTTTTTAACTACAGTTTTCTGTGCTTCTTAATCTTTGCTGCAACGCGACCTTACAGTTTTTGTCATCTTCGCGCGCTCAATGTGCGTGCTCGGGGGCGCGATCACGACGTTTTGTTCAGTTCGCCCCGCCGAACACGCCGAATTTGCATTCTCGCGAGCAATATCTCTCGAGTTGCCTAAAAAGCTCCCGAAAATGTAGATGCTGTTCATTTTGCTAATAGAAACTCCTCAGGTTGTCATTTGCTCGTAGTTTGCTCGTAGTTTTTGGAGCATGGACCACTCACTGTTTCTGTCCTCTATGCACCTTGTTGTTTGAGGGTGGCCTGACCATGTGGGCGGCTTGGTGGCGGCCTTGTTGTCAAGCCAAGCATTGTCCTTTTGCCATAGGAATGTATTGTCTATTTGTCTGTCTTCTCTTTCTTTTCCTGTTTTTGGGGGTGGCACTGGCCCGGCCATGTGGGGGCGGCCATTTTGTGTGACCTTCCATCCTGTTTGCCGCAGGCCTCCACAGTTGTGTTATTTTTTTCTGCCAGTAGGCCTAGAGTCCCAGACATAGTCAGCTGGGATGCTTGATGTAGCGGTTGCCATTTTGTCTGTTGAATTTAACATCATTTAGGGCATGGGTGGCAATGCATTGAATTTTCATATGTGGTGTTTGGGGTGTAGTTAACTAGTTAACTCTTTGGGGGGGAACTCCAAAATGCCTTTGTTGTTTGTGTTGATGTGTAACTTTCAAACCTTGTAGCCATGGGGACTTTTTTTTTTTTGCATTAAGCTGTGATGTATGCATCCTCCTTTTTCTGGCCATATAAGGAGGGATATCGGCCTGGTTGAGTTTATTTTTTTTGGCCTTTGCCCTTTACCCATGTACCTGTGATGAGTGCCCATGTGGACCTGTTGTGGTAGTAGTAGTAGTAGTGTGCCGTTTTGTATTAGAGAAATTGGCCTGTGTCTTGCCATTGTTCCTGTTGGCTTACTACTGTTCACATCCCCATTGCTATCTGCTGCAGGTCACTGATGCTGCATCCATGACGCACAATTTATGGATAAACAAGTTCCACTTCCACTACATTTGCATTTTAATTCTTTTCTATTCTTACTCTTACTGGATGTAGAAATACTTCTAGTAGTAATTAAAGCTAAAATAAATCCATATTTGACTGATGTTGTTCTGCCTTCTTTGCTTGTAGGTGCACAAAATACTGGAGCAGGTGTCTGTCATCCTTCATCGGCTGTTCTACTGCCAGACGGGCGTCCTTTTGTACTACGTCACGTGTGGTGTGAGTGACTAACCTGACCAGACATCATTTTCAGCAACTTGTGCAACTGAGTGCTGCTGCTGACATCTGAAGAAGATGGCCCCAAAGAAAGCAGGTACCAGGTCCTCCAAAATAGTTGCTGAGAAGAAGGAACTGACACTTAAGTCTGGTGTTGACCCCAAAACCTTTTTTGGGAGAAAAAAAAGTACGCCCAAGCAGATGAGTGGGGGAGAGGTAGCCAGCCTAATCTTGGAAAGCAGTGATACTGAGCATCACCTGGACTTATCGCAAAGTAGTACACATTCCACGCAAGAGGGAACACAGCAGAAAAGCGGTGAACAACAACTAGCGCCTGCAATAGTAGATGTTCAACAACAACAACTGTATGTATCAAAACAACTACCACAACCACCGCCTGCAATAGTTTTTCAAGAACCACCACTGGCAATAGTAGTTCCTCCTGAAGTCGGGGCAGTTCAGGAAATTGAGCCTGATGCAAAGCAAGAAGAGGTAGCACATCCTGCAGGAGATCTATTGGGTTCCAAATCCCCACCAAGGAAAAGGAGGGTTAGTAGTACATTGAGTTCTTTGCCAAGCATCCCTTCTGATGATCTTGATCTCGATTGGGAGCCAGAACGATCGGAGCATGAGAGGGAGGGACATCCCAAGAAGACCAGGCGAGAGAAAAGGAATGTTCCAGGAAGCCTACCACTTATGGAGTGCAATGTTCAGCAGCCGGATAATGATAATGACTCTGATGGTGATGATGAGTCAGACCCAGTCATCACAAGCATTACTCCTGGCCCTGAGGACATGGAGACCAACATTTTTACCCTATCAAGAATGGCTGCGACTAGGGATGTAGTAGCACGCATACCACCAACCCAGGCCACACCAAAACTACCTCCAGCTTCCATTTTTACAATTGCACACAGCCGGCAGCGTCCTACATCCAGCACAAGTTCCACCTCAGCGGAAGGAGGTAGTGGTACTACTGCGCAGCCACATAGTGCAGTTCAGCACACAACCTCCAGTTCATCCGGCATTGGAAGTGGCACCTCTAGCAGGAGACAAAAGTTAAGCTCCCCAGTGTGGGACTTCTTTACAGTTAGCGCAAATGAGGACAACATTGCTATATGTTCCATTTGTCATTCCTCTGTTCGTCGTGGTAAGCTTGGCACAAACTATGGTACCGGAGGCCAAATGACCCATTTGAAAAAACACCACCAAATCAAGTGGGAGGACCACCTACGTATCATGAATACTGGAACCATTAATGTTGGTGGGAAAGCAGTAGAAGGTCCACTCCCCAGCACTGCAGTGGTAGAACCCAGATCCTCCGGATCAGCAACATCTCTGTGGCACCAGAGTACGAGTAGCCCGGAGACACCAAGGAGTACGGGTGCGAAGTCTGCGACACAAAGTACTACATTGGGCATATCTGAAAGAAATACCAAGCAGCAGCGTACCATTCTTAGCATGATTAAGCAGGAGGGAAAGTACGAGCGCAACCACCCAATAGCACGTTTATACAATGCTAAGCTTGCTAAAATGTTAGCACTGGACCTTCTCCCATTTTCTTTTGTTGAAGGGATGGGTTTCCTGGAATTTGTGTCAACCCTCTGCCCAAAATGGAATGTTCCCAGCCGCTACTATTTCGCCAGAGTTGCTGTTCCAGCACTACACCACGACGTGCTGGAATTGCTTGGAAAAACCTTGCAGCAGAGTGCAGTGCATAGTATCCACCTGACAACAGACATGTGGAGCAGTAGTCAAGGCACAGATTACATGTGCATCACAGCACACTGGATCTCTTTTTCAGGTGTTAGAGACAAGATATCTACAGGCATTGACATTAATGAGATTTTTAATGATACTCGCAAACATGCAACTGTAGCCATGTTTGCTATGGAGAACTCGCATACTGCTGCAAACATTTTGGATGAGTTCAACAGCAAGGTCTTTGAATGGCTGCGACCAAGAGGCCTCAGAATTGGTTTTGTTGCCACCGACAATGGCAGTAATGTAGTTAAGGCCATGGAAGATGGCGGCTATTTCAGGGTCCCGTGTTTGGCACACTGCATCAACATTGTGGTTCAAGACTTTCTGAAAAGTGAAAGCAAAGTCAGCAACTTACTGACCATTTGCAGAAGAATCTGCACGCATTTCAATCATTCTTTTAAAGCCCGGAAGCAGCTACGGGTCATTCAACGTGAGTGTAACATGCCAGTCAAAGCACTCATTCAGGAGGTACCAACACGTTGGAACTCTACGTATTACATGCTCGAACGGCTGTTTGAGCAGTACATACCACTCAATGCATATCTCATGACAAGATAAGGGGATAATGCTGTTAAAGACATGACCGTTGAGATGTGGCAATGGGACCTCATTAAATGCCTGACTGAGATGCTACTTCCTTTTGAGGTCTTCACACGTGCAGTCAGCAGGGAGGACTGTACTATGAGCCAAGCAATCCCACTGTTGTACATGCTTGAGCAAGAGCTGAAGGAGGTGTATGAAACGTACGAAGGTATGGAAGGAAAACGTGAAGCATTTAATTTTGCGAAGTCCTTAGCATGGCGCTTATCTCAGAATACAAGGATTCAAAATAAGATTTTGTCACATGAACATTACATTACTGTCACAATTTTGGATCCACGGTACAAATTATTTGTGAATAGTAATGCATTAATTCCTTTTTCTAAAGAGGATGTTTCCAAGTACAAAACTGTAATAGCCAAGGAAGCCACTGATTTCGAAAACGAACGGCTCTCAATTAGAGGCCTGCCAGTGCCAGCCCAGGACAGTGCAAGTACTACTGAGCATCCTACAGAGTCAAGTTCCTCTTTACAGCATGCGAGCAGTGCGTTTGCTTCCCAGCAGTCACCAACACAAACAATAACACCAACAGGATCTGATTCATCAGACACAAGCAAAAAAATAGCTGCTTGGTTTCTACGGAAAGGGATGGGGAAGTCCGTTGCTGCCGCAAAGCAAAAAGAGGACGAGCAAACCAGAGCACCAATGAACATTGAGCGGATGGTCCAGGCCTATCTGGATGACACAACAGAGGTGTGCATGGAGCAAAGCCCATTGGTGTATTGGTATAGGACAAGAAGCCAATGGCCACTGCTTAGCAGGCTGGCGATAAAGTATCTAGCTTGCCCTGTTGCAAGTGTCTCTTCAGAGCGTGTGTTCAGTGCTGCTGGTGCCATTGTGACTGTGAGAAGGACCAGTCTGTCGCCCAAAAGCATGGAGCGGTTAACCATGATAAAAATGAACCAGCACTTGATACCACCAGACTACAAAGTCCGTGAATCACAGCTGAAAGAGGAGAGCGAGTCGGAAGAAATAAGTATTGGGTTACAGGACCTACTTCTGTCAGAAGAACCACCAGGGTTTGAGGACGAGCTCCTCTTCCCTGACAACTAGCCCTTGCGGTGCCAAACGTAATCAACATCAACCACAGGTAAGAAGAGAAGTTTCCTGGGAGGTATACTGGAGGAGAGGCTCGTAGTACTAATAGGACAAATATAGCTTTCAGTGAGGGGCACAGCATCTATCTGTTTGCATGTTACACATGTGGTCAGTTAATAAACTATTTCAATCAAACACTGGCCGCTGCCCTGCATCTAGAGTAAACCTTGTGACGTACAACAGTAACCCCACCACAAAACAACATCATAGCATATCTGTAGAAGTTGAAAATAAATAACATTTATTCATGTATAAAAATATTCTCCTATCCCCACCCTAACCCCAACCATAGTCCAAGTCCAAAGAATGTCCCGCAAAAATAACCCCAACACCCAATTCCCACCCACCAACAAAAGTATTCAAAAAAGGGCAAATCAACAGGGTCCATTCCAATTGGCGGGTGTTTGCCCTCTAAAATCTTTCTTTCCACGCTCCTCTAATTGGGCCTCCAGCTTGGCCACCCGGAGGAGAAGTTGTTGACGAAATGCACGGCACCTACATTGGCATCCATGCTGTGAGGGGGTGGCAGATGTTGAATGGCGGCGGTGAGCGGCTGCCTGGCCGCGGCGCCGTACTCCTGCAGGTGGAGCCTTACTGGGGCCAGACGCATTGGAAGAGGCAGCCGCCCCCTCCTCCTCCTCCTCCTCAGCCTCAGCCACCAGCTTGCGGTACTCCTCCACAATGGCCTGCAGTTTCCTTTGCCGGGCCCTGGCTGCCAACTCCTTCCGCGATGGTTTTGAGGAAGGAGTATGAGTATCTATAAAAAAAGAAACAGAATTGTAACTGAAACTCTTCATAATTAATTCAACAGTACATTTCGGCATAGTAGCACTACCAAGCGCAGTACATACAATTGGTGTCTACTTTTAGTATCTATCTAATCTGTCCTCCTGCTTCCCCTGCCTGTAGCATTTGTTGAAGTTTTTTCCGGCATTATACTTGCCCTAGTACTGGGTGGCCTTGAGTACACATAAGAAGAACAAAAGTCTTTTTTGTATCCTTTTAGTTTTTCAAAGTAAGACTCTGGTTCCAGTGACAGTCTTCACCTATGATGAATGTACAAATACATTTAGGGGGCATCCACCCATTAAAAGTCAATGTCTATCCTTCCACCTCCTTCCACCCTAGTTAACTTCTTTCCCTTTTTGTTCAACACATCCCTCAGGTCATCTGATCTGACTTTTAGTCTTCTCCAAAAGTTACACAGCTGAGTTGGAGTCTGATGGAAGAGGCCTTGTTTACTCAACGCAAACTGGTAATGCTACAAAGGGTGTGTTCTTCAACCATTGTATTTTGTCCAGTACAACTTCAAATTCATAATTTCCTAATAAGTCTCATAGCACAGTGAGGAAAAAAATGTCCCCCATCCATCTAGTAATGCAAATAAGTTATGAATATAACTTACCAACGCCCACCGCTGAACTTTCCTCCCCCACTGATGCTCCTGCAGGCGCCGCGTCCTCTGTCCCCTCCTGGATGCCAATCTCTTCGCCGCTGGCCCCGTCAGCACTGGTGGTTAGTATTGATTGTGCACCTGTAAAAACAAGTACAGCTTTTTAGATGCCTGCACACCGCCCCCTATTTTACTAGTTGTACTTTTTTCACCAGGAAGGAAGATTGAAAAAACAGTTACGTATAAAATCGTTGTGGCAGTGTAACTTGTCCAAATTGCGTCCAATTTACAGCACTCACATTAGACAGAGTTTTGTTTTAATTTATTAGATGGTCCCTAGGGTCATCTAATCTACTCCTACTATAGTCTTTGGAAAGTTAGCCTGAGCCATATAACCATTTTTTGATCCGTGTCTACTGCTTTGCCCATGTTACCTTGCAGCTTGTTGCACGGTAAGAAAGACACCATTGAGGGCACATGATGAGTCTGGCATACAATTGACAAACCAGTATTGTTAGTCCATAATGTTGCACTTGTTGCCATGTGATGATGACTGCTAAAAACTGGCATAGTTGTATTCACTGTCTAACGTGCAACATTTTTCTCATAGGCAGATGAGAAGAGAAGATCGCCTTCTACGAAACAAGGGATTTGCAGAGCTTTCGAAAGATGTCTCCCACAATTCACACATTACTCTATCGTGCACTAGATGTACAAAATGTACAGTATTTTATCTTCTTCATTTTGCATGGTGGAGCAGGATGTTTCTCATTGAAATACTTCCAGGTTTCAACATTACAAAGCTTGTTAATTATTACAAAAAATAAAGTTTTTGAACTTGCACGTAGACTCTGTGGTATATTTTCAGTGTCTGGGGTGCTGGGGACTGAAACGAGTGAGTGAGCGAAAGGGTCTTCTACTCTTCTTCTTCTGTTGTGGCGTGGGTTGTGTATTAACATTGGGTATATCTAACTATCTTCGTGTGGGGGTCAGGAGTGGGACAATTGGCTATGACCGAGACACTTAGGTAGGTAGACTAGATGGTCATTGGATTATGGGTTCTTCTGACTGAGTTCTTCTGTGACCAGGGTGTAAGGTCCAACCTCCCTATCACCAACATCAACAACATCCTATTTTCTTCTTGTACATAGTTGTGTATGTGCAGAGAGAGAATAATAATAACCACAACAGTAGTAGAAGTATACTAACTGAACAAAAATTAGTAGGTAAACATCTGGTTGTGCATTTTTGTTGGTGGGAATTGAGAGACTGGAGATTACAGAGGACAACGCAAAAGACAGGAGTGGACCCAATGGCTACAGCTATTCTATCATTCAAAAGAATACCGGTCCTTAACTAAAGAGTGGCCAACAGGGCAAGCTTAGCTACACACAGTCTAATAGTAGTAGCACAGAGACTCTAGGGGCAGAGGCAGTTTGAAGGAACTGAAAGTCAGGGATGGCATTGGATAGTTACGCAAAATTTGGAAAACAAATGTAAGACCAAAGAAGGTTTTGCTAACATTGAATTACGAAGGAGCATTCATAGGTTGGAAAAAATAAGGTGCGTTAAAAAGTTAGGGAAATATAATTGTTAATAATATAAGCACTGTAGGACTTACTGGGGCCAGCAGCAGGATCCGCGGTAGAGGAGCGCGCCTCCTGTGGTTGTCCCGCCAACTCGGACCCCGTCTTCTTCTTGCCCTTCGGTGGTGCTGATCATGTAAGAAATAATAAAGAAAGAGAAACATTAAGTGCTGTGAAACAAAGACCTCATTCAAAAATCCTCTCAAACATTTTAGGGAACAACAATTCCAATAAAATTGACTTCGAAGTGATGACTACTGGCTTGCAAGATCCACAGACCGTCTACTTATAGAACACTAATCAAATGTGCCATAAACATTCTGATTGCAGAATACTAACGAAGTCAGTACCACCTGACCTACACCACCTATTCAATAATGCAGATGGGCCAATTGGTCAGTACGTTGGCATTTCAATTTTATTTTTACCTGCAAACATTACTTATTCATCAAAGAATTCTACACAATACTTGTACTACTATAATATATATTAAATTATTAATATTACTAGATACTCACCAAGCCCCACGACTTCAACACCTATCAGGTCCAACAGGTCCTGCTCCCTGTCTAGGATGTCTGCCCACCGGTGGGTCAGCTGCTGGTGGGTGCGCCGGATTCCTGAGCGACGGTAGACTGCCCGGCGCACCTTCGCCCACCGCCGGTGACGCTCCTCTGGCAGGTAACCAGACCCTGGCCTGCCGCCTGCTGCCAAGGTCAAGGGGAGGTGGCGCTGCATGAAAAAAACAAGGGCGGCCACCTCCGCCTCCCCGAAAAGATTCCGGGCCTTCACCCCTGATGGGCGCATTCTGCCGCAAGGCAGCCGGCTCTTGGGCGCAGGCGCCTTGCCCTTCGAGCCGGTTCTGCTGCTCCCCTTTGCCATGGTTCTGGGGTGGAGGTGGAGGTTGAAAAGAAAGTTAGGGGGGAGCAGTAGGAGCTTAAATAAAGGAATAAAATAAAACAGTAAAAAAGCTAAAAAAGGTGGAAAAGTAGAAATAAAATGAAAAATATAAACTTAGGGACAGAGAGAGATAGATGATAAGTAAAAAAAGTAAGAAAAACTGTGAAAAGAGGTAAGGATTGAAGAGATATAAGGTGGATAGAAAACTAGGCCCAGAACCATAGCATAGAGTGTGAAAACCAAGATGGCCGCGCCCATCGCGACCACGTGGGTAAGTTCGCGCGAGATTTCACGCGAACACGCACTTTGTCAGTGCAAACAAGTTGTTGTGTTCCCGAACAAGACGTGCACCGCGCGAACGCGTTATTCGCGACCCGGAAGAGGAAATAGGGGGCGCGGGCGGGCGGGACAATTGAAAAAACAAGATGGCCGCGCCCATAGCCCAACCACAAGGGTAAGGTCGCACGCTACAATTCCCCGAACACGCAGACAGCGCCCCGACCACGCACTACGCGCTCCCGAGCAAGAAAAACGGCTCGCGAACGGGACCAGCAGGCTACTACGCATGCTCGCGAAGCTACGCGAAGCTCGCGTAGTGCAAGAACGTCTTCGCGTAGCTTCGCGTAGCGCGACTACGCGCACTACGCCCACCCCTATGACCTCACCTTACTCACATGCAGATGTAAAAGTGTTTAAAAAGAAATTACAACAATGTGTAATGTACCTAACAATGTTTATGTGTAGGTGAGTTCAGTTGCGCCCAATTGGCGTTGAAGAAAACCTGTAAAAAGAAGACACAATAAACACATTGGTCTAAAGTTCAAGAACTAAGGACAAAACAGTTTTTCTTAGTACATACGGGTGATAGGTAGAACCCAAAATGAGGTTCAAGAAACCCTGTAAAAAAAGCATTCAAAAATTTTTTGGGGAAAATATTGAAAAGGGACAAACACATCAACACAGAGACATACAATCACAGTGTAGAAGATCTCCCTAATTGGGTGGAAAAAGAGGGAGAGGATGACAAGTCTTTTAGGCTTACTTATTGTTCTCAGTCTCATAACCTCATGAGCCTATGTGTGGTATTGGGGGGATCCTTCCATACTGCTCAGTAAAGCAACCTAAAAAGTATTAAATAGTGGGATTTAGTTTGTTTAAAGCATAAACTATCTAGAGCATCAAAGTAGTAGTTGTTATAGCTCTACTCACGGTTACTGCAAAGCTAGTCGCCTGCCTTCCCCTCAACGCTGCTCCGATGAAGTGAGCGTTTGGTTGTGCCGATACCCTATTTATACTATCCTAATTGGTAATTAGTGAGGGAAATGGAATAATTAGACTCGGAAACCTGCCCAAATACGGAGCTTTTTAGGCCTTTAGATCCGGAATTGCGCGCCCGACTGAGTTAGGAGTCGGTAAGAACCGCGCATGCGTGCATCGAACAGTGCCTTTGATGTTACTACGCATGCGCGAAGACGGATATGAACGCGCATGCGCGATGTTCTTGAACTGATCAGATATGTAGCAAGCGCGAAGCACAGTGTGAATGCGCAAAGCTCTTATACTGATCGAAAGCGCTGTTCATAACAAATAGTTGCTTAGGATAAAGAAGACATGAGGAATACTCGCAAGATTGGCATTATGATAAACAAGCAATATTGCGGGCAGGAATGCTTGAAGAGTGTGGTTATCGTAAGTCATATCTAGACACTTAATTTTTAGAAATTTAACAGACAAATAAGCCTATTAATTCGTAGGATAATTCTTGAAAAGGGCAATGTCACTAAGGGCAGGTGTTGGGGGTTCAAGGTCCCAATGGTAACAGTAATAGGAAGTTTATCAGTGATTACTTCAAAGGCCTAACAGCTAGGACCATCTCATATATTGCAGAAATTCAGTGTTTATAAGAGATGGCCTGGTGTTAATTATTTTAACAGGTTCCATGGAATGGAGTCATTGAGGCCCGCGGTATCGTTCCCAAGACGGAACACCCACCGTTGTTCTTTTTCCAAAAGTCCTACCTCTGAAGGCAACTGTTCGATCACCGTCCACTGTAATTCATTGACACAGTGTTGATGTTCAAGAAAGTGGGCTGACATTTTTGTTGTTAACTTTTTGCACCTAATGTTACTTTTGTGCTCGTTAATTCTTACTTTCACTGGTCTTGTTGTCATTCCCACATACTCTTTTCCGCATGGACATGTGATCAAATATACAACATTCTTGCTGTTACAGTTGGTAAATGTACGTTGTTCCCAATTTGTGCCATTGGAAAAAGTAAGGGTTTTGCTTTTTTTGGTAAGATGACAGTTATTGCAGTTGCCACAAGGATGGTGGCCCTGTATCCCTTGTAGTCTTGGCTGTTTTTCTCTGATTGGAGGGGGTCTTGTATGAACAAGCATGTCTTTCAAGTTCCTACCCCGTCTGTGTGCAAACAGTGGTTTCTCCAGTGATAGAGTACCACTTGTAAGTATACGCCAATGTTTGTTAACCAGTTTTGCAACCTGGTTGGTTACTGGGCTATATGTGGTAACACAAACTGTTCTATCCGCTTGGTTGTCTTTTTGTGGGTTATCTTCCAAGAGGGCCTCTCGGTTGTTGTTCCTAGCTCTTTTCATAGCTTTTTGGATCACCTGGTCAGGATATTTTCTTTGTCTCAGTTTTTTACTGAGATCCTTCGCCTGAGTTTTATATTTTGCAATGTCACTGCAATTCCGACGTAGGCGAAGGAACTGCCCGTATGGTAAGTTCTCCCTCAGGTGACGTGGATGAAAACTGTCAAACCTGATGAGGTTCAAGAAACCCAATTAGGGAGATCTTCTACACTGTGATTGTATGTCTCTGTGTTGATGTGTTTGTCCCTTTTTAATATTTTCAACAAAAAAAATTGAATGCTTTTTTTACGGGGTTTCTTGAACCTTGTGTCTTCTTTTTACAGGTTTTCTTCAACGCCAATTGGGCGCAACTGAACTCACCTACACATAAACATTGTTAGGTACATTACACATTGTTGTAATTTCTTTTTAAACACTTTTACATCTGCATGTGAGTAAGGTGAGGATATGTGCTTATCCTTGTCCTGAAGAAGGAGCCCCTGCGCTCCGAAACATGTTGACACTCTGAAATGGTTGTAATACCCTAACACGTATACTTACAACCCCACTCTGCACCTTTTTAATAATACCAGCCGAGGACTTAATAAAATACATTTTTTTTCCTACGTGCCAGGTATTTTTTAGGTAATTCACTTTCACCTCACCTCACTCACTTTTTCCTTTAGTAACACACCCCCTCACATAGTTCACTATTTAGTGCTCCTATGTAGTCGTGAGTCGTAGCACGCCGCATCCCGTAGAGGGGTGCGAAGGCCCCGATGATGAAGCATGACACCAAGGGGCCTGTTGGTGTGTGAGGGGCATTTAAACAACACTGTGTGTTCCCCATCACTTTAGGGACCACCACCACCTTGAGTGGATTCCATTCTGTTTATTCGCATTACCAAGGGAGACTGAATCCACTGACTCTCTCTCTCCCCCTCTATTTGTTTGTACCTTATTTATGAAGGCCTTGCGCCGCCGGTGCGTCACTTTTTCCCATTTTAAAAGTGGCGCACCGGCTGCGCAAGGCCTTCATAAATAAGGCCCCATGTATTTGGTCTTTAAAGAGTTTATCTCCGAGCACCTGCTTTTGCAAAATGACTGGAAAATATCTAGGGCCCGCTGAATTCCCATCGGGGATTTGGATAGAAGCAAGGTGTCATTGGCGAACATCAGGGCCGGGACCCTGCGATTCTCCAACCTGGGGGCATCTACATCCCTCCCACCAATCAAGTCATCCGCAAGACCGTTAATAAATAGACAGAAGAGGGTTGGGGCCAAAACACACCCTTACCTTACCCCTCTGTCTATAACTATAGGATCTGTGAGCTTGCCATTTTTCCCATATCTGACTTGTGCATAGTTAGATTTGTGGAGCCGCTTCATCTGATGACAGAGGTACGGAGGGACCCCCATACTTAATCAAATGGACCAAAATTTATCCCTGGGGACCTGGTCGAATGCTGATTTTAGCTCCACAAAGATCAGATAAAGGCTGCCGCCCCCCAGAAGCACTGTCTTCCAATAGAGGATTTGCAGCCTTAAAATCTGATATATTGTGGACATCCTTGCTCTAAAGCCAGCCTGATTAGGACTAAGTATGGAATGCTCCTCCATCCACCTCTCAAATTGATCCAAAAGTACTTTTGCATACATTTTTTGCGAAACATCTATGAGACTAATTGGGAAATAGTTGGCGGGGAGAAGTGGAGAGCCCTTCTGGTAAATCGGAATAATCTCTGCCCTCAACCGGTCGTTGGAATTGGCATCCCTTGAAGAATAGCATTAAATAGGCTCCAGAAGTATGGGACCCAAATAATATGTTCTTTCCTAAAAACATCACCTGGGATCTTGTCTAAGCCTGGCGCTTTTGCTGGAGCCACTCTGTTCAATTCAGCCATTATCTCTTTTAAAGAGATTTCCGGGGCATAGGGGGAAGAATGCTGAAAGCAGATTGGTATGCCCATAACTTGGCCCACTTCTTCCTCTCCCCTTGCATATAGTGATTTGAAGTGGGACCTCCAGATTTCTGCCCCAAGATTTGGCTCTATTGCTGATTTGCCCTCTTTGCAACCAGTATTTACTAGGTTCCAAAAGGTTTGCATGTTCCTTGAACATAAAGCTGCCCTCATGCTTTCCCATTTGTCACCCTCCTACTGTTTTTTTTGCAACATTGATTGTGTTTCTATAGGCTATTCGCTTACCTTTTAACATTAATTTGTCTTTTGCTTTGATTGCTGGGATCAGTGATTGCTTAGCCCTTCGACAGTCGCATTTATGCCAGGAGTGGCCCATAGACCCCTTTTGTTTGGATTTTACAACAGGACTAGGTCTTTGTGGTTATTCCAAATTTCTGCTATAACTATATTAGGGACTGTTGCGTAACTAAATTGATTGGCAACCTCAAGGCATGGAGTGACAATTTTATAAAGGGAGGCCAACTTATCCAGGGAATTATATGGCCCCCCATTTCACTCACTTCCTACAACCAGTCGGGGTTAACCTGTGCCCATTTAAATGATGATTACCTACTTGTACACTCTTAGAGCAAGGTGATATCAGCTCTAAGACTACACTAGGGCATTGTCGTCGCTATCATGTCTAGGTATAACCTTAAAATCGATCACCCAACACCAAGATTTAGTATCCATAAGGATGTAATCTAAAATGGAAGAACTTCTGGGTCTATTATAAGTGTGGTTTGCTGGGGAATCGGATTTAGTTCAGCTATTACAAGCCCTAAAAGAATGGGTCAATGTAACAGTGCAAATGTGGGTGCGACCCGCGCACGTGTTTTCTCAAAGTTCATCGAGTGTAATCGTTTTAGGGCGCAGTCCTGGTAAGTGCTATGTCCTAAAGCACTATGGGAAATGTAGTTTTACACATGCTGATATGGTATATCAAGCCCAAGACACAGCCACCATTGGGATGATAAACATCATCGTAATTCAAAAAGTAGTCAATCTTACTCTATTTTCATCTTCTTTCAAAGTTTTTTTATTATCCATTTAGTTCAAGTAGATAAAACGCGGTAACTCCGATGTACAAATGCATGTATAATGCCGAAGCCTTTGATACAGCATGTCGGATTCCCTTGTTTCGATATGCTGTGTTTAACCCAATGCATTTCGGCCATAAGGCCTTCGTCAGGGGTATCTCTGAGATAAAGAATAAACATTTTATCAGGAATTGTTTTCAAATAAACATATTCAATTAATAAACTTGACTGTGTAAAAATGCCCTCGCTGAATAAAATAATTCCTCATTACATTTAAAGCACCAAACTTAACTGCAAATTTAAACTCAACCCGTACAACCATTTTGGAATGAAAAAATCATCATTTGTTGTTAAACTCTCGTTAGACACAACGCATATGCTACATAATATCCTGTTCCTACCTTCCACATTCAATCTTGAATATAATTCGTGTTGCGCTCCTGTTAGACGAGTTCTTACATGAATTTCACCCCGCTACGGCTTATATCCCCAATGTCGCACCCCCTGTTGTCACGTGTTAATTTACTATATGTATTTCTAAACATAAACAAAATACTTATATTTGCAATATAAACCAGTTTTAAAAAACAAAATTTTCAAAAAAAGCAAGATATTTAAAAAAAGCAATTCAAGATGCCCCTCATTCAATTTGGATTAGTTAATGTCCTTTTTAATTTTGTTCGAGTGTATTTTAGTCCTCGGTGCTGGGTCGGTTTTGGACATCAAGAATACAAAACAAATGTGGGTGCGACCCGCACACGTGTTTTCTCAAAGTTCGTAGAGTGTAATCGTTTTAGGGCGCAGTCCTGGTAAGTGCTATGTCCTAAAGCACTATGGAAAATGTAGTTTTACGAATGCTGATATGATATATCAAGCCCAAGACGCAGCCACCTTTGGGATGATAAAAATCATCGTAATTCAAAAAGTAGTCAATCTTACTCCATTTTCATCTTCGTTCAAAGTTTTTTTATTATCCATTTAGTTCAAGTAGATAAAACGTGGTAACTCCGATGTACAAATGCATGTATAATGCCGAAGCCTTTGATACAGCATTTCGGATTCCCTTGTTTCATAATGCTGTGTTTAACCCAATGCATTTCGGCCATAAGGCCTTCGTCAGGGTTATCTCTGAGATAAAGAATAAACATTGTATCAGGAATTGTTTTCAAATAAACATATTCAATTAATAAACTTGACTGCGTAAAAATGCCCTCTCTGAAGAAAATAATTCCTCATTACATTTAAAGCACCAAACTTAACTACAAATTTAAACTCAACCCGTACAACCATTTTGGAATGAAAAAATCATCATTTGTTGTTAAACCCTCGTTAGACACAACGCATATGCTACATAGTATCCTGTTCCTACCTTCTACATTCAATCTTGAATATAATTCGTGTTGCGCTCCTGTTGGACGAGTTCTTACATGAATTTCACCCCGCTACGCCTTATATCCCCAATGTCACACCCCCTGTTGTCACGTGTTAATCTACTATATGTATTTCTAAACATAAACAAAATACTTATATTTGCAATATAAACCAGTTTTAAAAAACAAAATTTTCAAAAAAAGCAAGATATTTTAAAAAAGCAATTCAAGATGCCGCTCATTCAATTTGGATTAGTTAATGTCCTTTTAAATTATAGTCGAGTGAATTTTAGTCCTCGGTGCTGGGTCGGTTTTGGACATCAAGAATACAAAACAAATGTAGGTGCGACCCGCACACGTGTTTTCTCAAAGTTCATCGAGTGTAATCGTTTTAGGGCGCAGTCCTGGTAAGTGCTATGTCCTAAAGCACTATGGGAAATGTAGTTTTACACATGCTGATATGGTATATCAAGCCCAAGACGCAGCCACCATTGGGATGATAAAAATCGTCGTAATTAAAAAATTAGTCAATCTTACTCCATTTTCATCTTCGTTCAAAGTTTTTTTATTATCCATTTAGTTCAAGTAGATAAAACGTGGTAACTCCGATGTACAAATGTATGTATAATGCCGAATCCTTTGATACAGCATCTCGGATTCCCTTGTTTCATAATGCTGTGTTTAACCCAATGAATTTCGGCCATAAGGCCTTCGTCAGGGGTATCTCTGAGATATGAATAAACATTGTATCAGGAACTGTTTTCAAATAAACATATTCAATTAATAAACTTGACTGTGTAAAAATGCCCTCTCTCAATAAAATAATTCCTCATTACATTTAAAGCACCAAACTTAACTACAAATTTAAACTCAACCCGTACAACCATTTTGGAATGAAAAAATCATCATTTGTTGTTAAACCCTCGTTAGACACAACGCATATGCTACATAGTATCCTGTTCCTACCTTCCACATTCAATCGTGAATATAATTCGTGTTGCGCTCCTGTTAGACGAGTTCTTACATGAATTTCACCCCGCTACGGCTTATATCCCCAATGTCACACCCCCAGTTGTCACGTGTTTGTCTACTATATGTATTTCTAAACATAAACAAAATACTTATATGCAATATAAACCAGTTTTAAAAAACAAAATTTTCAAAAAAAGCAAGATATTTTAAAAAAGCAATTCAAGATGCCGCTCAGTCAATTTGGATTAGTTAATGTCCTTTTAAATTATATTCGAGTGTATTTTAGTCCTCGGTGCTGGGTCGGTTTTGGACATCAAGAATACAAAACAAATGTGGGTGCGACCCGCACACGTGTTTTCTCAAAGTTCATCGAGTGTAATCGTTTTAGGGCGCAGTCCTGGTAAGTGCCATGTCCTAAAGCACTATGGGAAATGTAGTTTTACACATGCTGATATGGTATATCAAGCCCAAGACGCAGCCACCTTTGGGATGATAAAAATCATCGTAATTCAAAAAGTAGTCAATCTTACTCCATTTTCATCTTCGTTCAAAGTTTTTTTATTATCCATTTAGTTCAAGTAGATAAAACGCGGTAACTCCAATGTACAAATGCATGTATAATGCCGAAGCCTTTGATACAGCATGTCGGATTCCCTTGTTTCATAATGCTGTGTTTAACCCAATGCATTTCGGTCATAAGGCCTTCGTCAGGGGTATCTCTGAGATAAAGAATAAACATTGTATCAGGAATTATTTTCAAATAAACATATTCAATTAATAAACTTGACTGTGTAAAAATGCCCTTTCTTAATAAAATAATTCCTCATTACATTTAAAGCACCAAACTTAACTACAAATTTAAACTCAACCCGTACAACCATTTTGGAATGAAAAAAATCATCATTTGTTGTTAAACCCTCGTTAGACACAACGCATATGCTACATAGTATCCTGTTCCTACCTTCCACATTCAATCTTGAATATAATTTGTGTTGCGCTCCTGTTAGACGAGTTCTTACATGAATTTCACCCCGCTACGGCTTATATCCCCAATGTCACACCTCCTGTTGTCACGTGTTAATCTACTATATGTATTTCTAAACATAAACAAAATACTTATATTTGCAATATAAACCAGTTTTAAAAAACAAAATTTTCAAAAAAAGCAAGATATTTTAAAAAAGCAATTCAAGATGCCGCTCATTCAATTTGGAATAGTTAATGTCCTTTTAAATTATATTCGAGTGTATTTTAGTCCTCGGTGCTGGGTCGGTTTTGCACATCAAGAATACAAAACAAATGTGGGTGCGACCCGCACACGTGTTTTCTCAAAGTTCATCAAGTGTAATCGTTTTAGGGCGCAGTCCTGGTAAGTGCTATGTCCTAAAGCACTATGGGAAACAGTGTTCATTTGAAGCACCAAGGTGGTCCAGGCTCGGGTCGGTCGGGCATTCATATCTGGGATTTACCAGTGCTGGTCTTCCTCATCAATGTCACCCCCAATTAAGTCCTTCAGTGGCTCATACTGGCAAGTAAAATCACCGGCAAGTACCACCAGAGTGCCATCAGTGATGGTGTGTAAGAAGCTTGACAAATGCTCAAGAGTTGATGACTCCAGGCCATAGGTAACCGGACGGGAGTAAACATTGATTAAGGCTATTCTAGTCTTGGTGGGGAAGCTCCGGATGACACAGAGTATGTCGCGTGAGGATGTGTCAATCTGTTTTGCAGTGCATCCCAAGTGCACAGCAACCCAGACACAAAGCCCTCCTGCAGGTCTTCCCCCACTTGTGGCTGCCAAATAAAAATTTGCGTAACCCAGTCTAGGGGTGTCCTCTCTAGCCCAGGTCTCCTGGAACATGCAGATGTTGTGTGCATCAATAAGGGACCCTCACTCTGGGTTGCCCTGTTTGGAAATCAAGCCAGCAATTTTCCAGGATAAAACATGGAACTTGGGTTTGTTGCCAGGGTTGGTTGTTGTAAAAACTGGAATCAGCTGCTGGCGGCCCATGGAGGTTTGTGCTATTGATGGAGGTGTGCCTGATGCAATGTGATTTAGGGGGGGCCTCTTCATTTTCTCACTAAAGGTAGCTTGTACTCCCTCAGCACTCCTTGCTATCTGTTCTATTTCCCTTGATTCCGAATTTAATTGCTGTATTGGTTCTAGTCAGTCAACGGAATCCAAGGGTGCGTATCTATTTGTAAGTGGAAGGTTAAAAAGTGGTTGATTCATATGCTCTTGCCTCCTGGTGTAATTTTGCTCATATTGGCGTCTGTGCTCTTCTCCACTGACTATCCATAGATTATTGACTGGAGCCAGTCTTGGGGGGTAAAATTTCCCTAATTGAAAGGGCCTAATGTCCCCTTCGTACCTGTAATGGGTTCGCATTAGGAGTGACCTGACAACCTGTGGGTTTCTAAAATTGATCACAATGGTTTCACCATCAAAAGCTTTTGCTCTTTGGCCCACCCACCTCACCCTGCGCGTGAATAAAATCTCACTCGCATCCTTATAGGAGAATTGAAGTTGTTTGGACAGCCAAAAAAATCAATTTATTTTTCAGCTCAAAATGCGATACCCTTTGCCCCTTTTTGAGTTCTGGCACATTTGCTAGAATTATTACATATGATGTAGAGTCGGGGAGGTTGATGCATGGTAAGTCTGAACTTCCCTCTGCCGACACATTTTGCAGATCTCGCCCCTCTCTAGTTCTGCACTTTGAACCCAAATCTTGCATATTTGTTCCCGCTTGGGAATCTTCTGCTGGGAATCTTTGGTGTCTACCAGTCTCCCACCTCCGACTTGGTTCCTGGCTTTCCAGGCTAGTGATGCTATTAGTTGGTTTATTAGATGTATTTAAGTGAGCCACTACTTCTTCCCTAATGCTCTGGGTTTGTGGAGTCGAATTAAAAGTGGTTACTAGAGCATGGTCATTTCTTAAATGGGCTTGGTGGGCTAGGGGCTTGGTCTGATGGTGGGGGTCTTTCTCCCTAGGACCTGCCTTACTAATGAAGTCATCTAGTAAGGATGCAAGATTATCTACCTTGGTGGTCAGGGTGGTCAACTCCTCCTTGATTATATTTCTTATTTCCAAATGCAGGCCCCTGACCAAATTTGACACCAACTGTGGTTTTTCTGTGCGTTCATCCACATGCCCCCCCAGCACTACATTTCCTGGTACCCCATCTTCTGCGGGATCCTTGGCCCCCTTCTTCTGAGTTTTCCCAGCTTTTGCGGCAGTTTTAACGTTGCCTTTTTTTCGAGAGTCCAGAGAGGTATCCCTAGTGAGCAAGTCCAGGGTTTGCACGTCGTGTACTATTGCCCGTGTTCTAACTTGGGACCTTGGGGGTCAGGATTGATGACTGGCAGAACAGATTGTAATTCAGTGTTAAAGGTTGGTAGGACTAAATCTGGTGTAATTGATAAGCGTCTTTCAGTCAGTTCAATCTCATTTGAAACCACTATGATGGCCTTCTGAAGCATCTTGTCGATCGAGGTAGGCTGGTGGCTTGTTGGTGATTGCGTGAATACTGCCGCTTTTTTCCCTGAGCAGATACGCCTCCCCATTTTAGTTGGCCAGCGGGGGCCCCTTGTGGGTCAGTTTGGATAGTCAATTTGGAGAGGGGACAAGAATTCAGTCACAATATAATATATTCTGCTTTGGGGGTTTCACTAGGGGCAAAATAAGAACAAGTTGTATAACTCTAAGTCATTGAGTAGTTTGTTCTGGCAATATGTGGATCAATTGTACGATGAGGACACCCACCTTAAAAAGCAGTTCCTACACGAGTCCAGAAACGGTAGGGTGATCTTACTACAAGACCAAAGGGAATGGCCCAGCCTGGTCTCCTTTAGGCTCTGACGGGCGCAGACGGGCCGGCCCTTGGCGCGGGCTTTGCCCGGGCGCTGCCCGTGTGCGTCCCGTGCTGTGGGAGGTGCTCTGTGCTTTTGTAGCACCTCCAGGCGCTAATGCAATGTCAGCGCCCAGGCTGCTGGGGGCTGTAGTTCTAGCCGTTCCCCTCATGGCACGTGGCATGGAGTAACAGCCGGTCCCTTTACGGTGTCTGGTAAAATGAAAGGCAGCCGTTCCCCTTACGGCAATCAGGTATCTCGTGCTGTGGGAGGCTCTCTGTGCTTTTGTAGCGCCTCCGGGTGCTAGTGCAACATCAGCGTCCAGGCTGCTGGAGGCTTCTGGGTGCTGTAGTTCTCCTAGCCGTTCCCCTCATGTTGCGTGGCATGGAGTAACAACCATTCCCCTCACGGAGTCTTGTGAAATGACATATATTATTCCCCTCACGGCAATAATATATGTTTTACTATTCTGTGTTCTCACACATCTCCTGATAAAATGGTACCCCACTTCTGTGGCTGGGCATGGTGCCTGTGACAGAAATGCCCCAAAACCTGACCTGAAGGCATCACATTTCACTCATCAAAATCAATGTTTTTTTTAACAATGTGGGGATATACAGATTTTGGGCCTTTGCTGTGCTGCCACCTAGGGATACCTGGCATACCCAGACATTTAAGAAAACTAGACAACCAGAGTAATCCATGGTGATGTGACTTATGTGGACCCACGAGGTTCTCTTAGCCAGAAACCCTTGCAAACCTTAAACTTTGGCTAAAAAACACATATTTGACAATTACAAGCCAGGCTGTGGGGTCCGCGGGGGGCTTGAGTCAGGAAATGGAGGAAGGATGAGACACGATTGACTGATGCATAGAAGGGATTAGAGATGGTTGCAGACTGGCTGCTACAGTGGCATGGGGGACAGTGTGGGGTGGACTGATGCATTGTATAGAGATGTTACTGTTCAGAGAAACATGAGAATTGGTTCATTTAAAAATACAGTGGAACAAGTATAGTTTTCAGCATCGGACAATTAGGCAGTGGCTTGTAGGCTAACAAGTGCTCCAGTCAATCAATGTGTAAATTCATTACTGTGATTTGTTTTTTGTTCTGATTGCTTTCTCAGTTTGAAAATGTACAAAGCCTTGAATGCTGATATGATTGGACCACACTTTGATGCTATGTAAGTGAAGCAAATTTGAACATAAGATTTTTAATTTGAAAAAACCCACACATTTTCTTTTCATTTCTGTCAGAGAGACTTTCCGAATCTACAGGGTTCCACAATTTTTTTACCATCCAGCGGCATGTCACTTGTGTGGGTGGGCCTTGCTTCAGTGTTAAGAAAGGACCCAAAATGAAACATGGACACAGCAAATTGTTTTCACTCGAAACCAACCCTTTTTTGAACTGTGGTGAGCTGTATATTTGGGTCTGTGATATGCCACATGAAAACTAGACACATGGGGAGTCCAGGGTGGTGTGGCTTGTGTGCATCCCAATATGTTTTTATCCAGAAGCTCTTGCAAAACTCAGACTTTGGCTAAAAAACACAACATTCCTCCCATTCTTTTGCAGAAATACAGGAATCTATGGCACCACCAGAAAGGCTTGCTCAAACAGCAAGTACTAATATCACTTTCAGAATATTGAACCTAAGAGTACTGGAGGTGAGCCGTAAAGCCACATAAAGGCACCAACCCCTTAAGGGTCCATTCACATGCCTTTCACGCAGTACACACAGTCATTTATAACTCCAAGCAATTAACCAATACAACACAGCATAAAATTCACATCAACATACCGCTGCCCATCACATTTATAATCCACAGGACTAAATCACCAATCACAAAACCTCTCTCCCAGTCACCGACCAACTTTTATACAAACACATCACAAGCACACGTCTACACACATTTGGCCATACATTTCGGTTGATGCCTCAACAAATTTTACATCCCAAATTAAAAGAAAGCTAGACTGAGTTGTTACTACCTGTCAAGTCACACAGCATGTACATCTTGATGCCATAGCGAGGTCATTTGCTCTGTATGTACTGCCTGACAAACAGCCTCCCTTCATACAGTATCAAGGATTCACCAATGGTTGTATTCTTTCAGGAGTATAAATCTTTAGAACCCTGGCAGACAAATGTTCCACAACAGACAGTCTTTTAAACAACCTGTAATGGTCTGGATGCTCCCAGGGCAATGAAGTAGAGTTTTTATTGAAATGCAGTACACTGCAATACCAAAAATTGATCTCTGCTCATGATCAGTGCAAAGCTAGGATCTGCTCAAACTGTGCAGGTAAACCAGTAGGGCTGCAAGCTTCATTTGTGCACTATCCCTATGTTGAGCATAAGACCCAGACTTTTTGTTTTCAGCTCCCATTTATTATGGAACACACATGCAGCAGAGACAATTTTAGGAGACAGACAGCTAAAGTGAAGCAATATCAGAGTCAGACACGGACAGTAAGTGGTTCAGGCAAAGTAATAAGTGTCACCCATCATCAAACCAGATAGCTAACCAACGATTTACAAAGCCAATAGATGTGCTGTTCCTTGTCAGCAATTCTGCTTTCTCAAAGCTTGTTTTGTTGTGGTATTTACATAACGTTTTTGTCTTGGCACCTGATGGCATACAATAAAATTCCCTGAAAGCAAAAATCTGGCTTTGATCTAAAGAAGCTCAGAATGACTTATTAGGCCCGGGACCTAAGGAGCCCTACTTTGTGTATGGACAAGTTCCTTGTGAAAAGGCAGAATACCATCCCTCACAGTATAGCTAGCCTATGGCTGAAGTCAACTGACTCATTAACCCATGCAGTAGAGGTCAGAAGAAAAATGTTGATGGCACAACACCATTGGATAGATGTAGAGGCCTGGTTGCATTCTCTTATCAGTACATTATATTTATTTTAGTAGAATCAAAAGGTCATGGCTAATGCTGCATGTAAAATATAGCCCACATTTCAGCATTGATGAAGTTTGGAATTTGGAAAGGCACTCTCTATAGGTGTTTTGCAGTTTTGCAAAGTATGGAAGACTGCACATATTTATGCATGTATGTTATGTTATGTTAGGAATATTTATAGAGCGCCTATCACCGCCGGTCTCTACGCGCTTATTTGAGATCGCTGTGGTAAAATCAGGGTAATCAACAGAAAAAACATAACATGGGCCCCACACTCCCTGTTGGTCCAGTCGATTAGGGCCATTTTGTTTTCCCATGGGTAAGAGGAGGGCAATAGACCCTCCTTGGTTCCCCAACACCTACCCCAGGAGGAAAACAAGCAAACAAATTGCCACCACAGGGGATCATCCCAGCTGACATACAGGCTAACGCCCTAAAGAAGTGGACATCATTTTGATCTCCCCTGGGAGCCAATCCCATCCTCTTGGGGGCATGATCGCACCCCCTAAGGAGACAACAAATTCAAATAAAAAATACATTTGACCCCTAAGGCGATTGGCCCAATTGCCTGATCGGCTGACCCCTTATAAATATGTTTACCATTTTGTTTTCCCCTGGAGGGGCGATAGGGCCCCCAGGGGAAAGCACACATTGCAGAAAAATATTATGGCCCTCCCAGGGGAGTTGGTCCATATACAAGAGGGTGCACCCCCAATAAACAATAGAAATGCCCAATGCTCAGTAGTATTCCTGCTTGTGGATCACAGCGCGTCCAAAACCTGCAGGTCAAACAAGGGGAGGCTGCCTTTGCAGTGAAAATCCCACTGGA
This sequence comes from Lissotriton helveticus, assembly GCF_964261635.1. NCBI lineage: Eukaryota > Metazoa > Chordata > Amphibia > Caudata > Salamandridae > Lissotriton > Lissotriton helveticus. The sequence continues at coordinate 1,212,294,280 of NC_136067.1, read as the reverse complement.
TGTGTGAGAAGCATTCTTCCTCACTGCTGTGGTGGGGGTTTGTGAAATCAGCACACTGCGGCTGGCAGGAGAAGGGTGGGGGTGAAGCAGAAGGGATTCAGCTTCAGCCTTAAGCTTCAATTTGGAAAAAGGAAGCCTCCAGTGAAGCACTGAAACAGGGACAGGCTGGGAACAGAAACCGGCAATGGCAAACTGCTCGACAGGCCCCCCAGAGAGGGGGCGGTGCGGCCGAGCTGTTTGCGAGGGCTGTTTTTGGCTGATTTTGTTACAGGGTGCCGATATTGCCAACTCCCAGTAACAAAAATGGCCCCCTAGGGGCCGAAAACTGCCCATCACCCTGGCAGCCCACCGGGGAAATGCCCGGTGCCCGCTACAGCAGTCCGGCCCAGCCCAGGAGTTTGGCTTCTTTTTAATCCTCACCAGCATCTGCTATTGGCCGACATCTGTACTAGGGAGGAAGTGCAAGTGTCAGCTGGTGACTGATACATGCACTAAAGAGTTTAAACATCAACATCATACAAAGACTGTTCAAGTGTATAAGATACCCTCAACCAAGTAAATCAGTAGAACACAATACAACAAATCATCAGAAGCTGCATCAGGCACCAGTCGGTGGTGGTAACCTCTGAAACAGACTGCTGAAAGTGCTGCAAAACCTAATCGAAGAATGTGTGCTCATCAAGCCCAGATCACATATCATTAACACTGGACATTTGGAGAAAAGTGCTGCTTCGTGTCAGAAGTCAATCTAACTTTGAAGAAAACCACTCGTAGAGCAAAGGTTTGAATGGCTTAGCTATTGTACAGCATAAAGCTGAAAAACTTGGTTAATAAAAGAACTAAGATGATGTCTTGCCTTGTTTGTGTAGTATTTGTCTGCTCAAGAAATTACCACAATACATGTACATCAAATTTTCTCAAAGTTTTTATGATTGCCATATTTTATGTTCATGTATTTTTCCTATATCTCTTCTTCATTTATCAATTTGCACCAAGATTTCTTTTTTATTGCTTAAAAGTCTTTAAATTTGTATCCCATTGTATTCTGTTTTGACACCTGATTTTCTCATTTTATTACTATCAAATAAAATTCTTTTGAACTTAAAAAAAAACTACTGTGACTGTATTGGACTTGAGAACATCTTGGAACCGATCTCTTTAGAGTGGTGTGGTTTGAGGTTCACATTTAGAACACAATTTCTAAGTAATGACCTGGTAAGCCGACCAAATACTTGCTCACACACAGATTCATTATTATGGTGTTAATGTTCTGTTTACTTATTTATTTATTTCATTACTTGAGGCAAGGAGAAAGCTTTTCCAACAGAAACCCTGTTCATGGTAACCAGTCTGTTTAAAAGACTTTATGTACAGCAAAACAAATACAAGTTAGATTAATAAAATGAAATCACCAACGAACCAACGTGTTAATGTTCTGTTTACTTATTACCCTATATTAACCCTCAGCGCGACCCAGGAGCGACCCCAAAAGCGATCGGAGGACCTACTGAAGGGAGGGAAGAGAGCAGAGAGCAACGGGAAGAACGACGGCATTCAACAAAATAAACGGAGTAAACTGACCTGGTCACTGAACAGCAGGAGCACCTTCAGGCCGGCGAGTAATTGGATGGAGGACGATGATAGACGAGCAGAAATACAGAGGCGGAAAGGGAGGCGTCTGATGCTGTCCGGTGTCGCTCTGGGCTGCGCAGGACTTCGCCAGGCTGAGGACATCGGCGGAATCCCCGGTGCTGAGGATCGTGACCCGGTAGCTGGGGTGAAAGCGCTGAAAGGGAGAGCGATCTCGGCGAGAGTCAAGAAGGTACATGCCCATGCCCTGCGCGACCCTATCTCCACTGCCCCCTGCACGCGAGGGAAAGTAACCGAGGAGGAAGGAACCGGGAACGACCAAAGCGGCGCGCCTGACCCTAAAATGGCGGCCGCTTAAGACAGTCGCCCGTCGGGAATTGTCAACAAACACGGAGGACCAGCCAAAATGTATATAATAAGAACACCATGTTACTGATTGGTGAGGGGACACTGAAATATGCTTTAATGCATCAATAACCAACACAGTGCCGGATAAGGAGCAACTAACAGAGAAATAGGACTAATCGACCAGGGAAGTGGAACACAAAGCATTGGAAAGAGAGAAAGTCCCTCTGCCCTCTTAAGGTTAACAACAACGGCGGCCATCTTACAACGTCCTAGTTCTTGATATCACTCAACCCAATACATAACAAGTACTTAACAAGGATCAGTGAGCGAGTTAGCGTCTACCATCTTTATGAAACCCTACGTTGAAGAGATAACAGAGGAATAACTGGTTGATATTGAGGCAATATCTACTACTCAACAAACACTTATCTAGACACTCCTAGTTCTGGAAAGGAAAACCAGAACTAAACAACGCCGGCAGGGATCCTACCCTGAATCAAAAAGAAACCATGCAACACGAAAATAGAATGAATGAAAGACACCTAGAGACTGTTGGCTTAAATGCCCAGAATATAAAATATCCGCCTGATCTCACCAAAAATGCAGCTAAGAAGTTCAAACACGACACACTGAGGAAAAACCCGGACACACTTTTCTCAGATCTATATTTCAATGTAGTGAAAGGTACGACAATGAACGACCTCATATTCTACACAAATAAAACAGCGAAATGGCGCAATGCCTTCACAAAGCTGCTGGCCATTAAAGCTACGAAAAACATCCCACATGGCACAAAGATGATGACTTCACCATCAACAAGATGCAGAGCCGAACTAAGCATCTCCATATACAAATCCGGAATTGTGCTAGTACAAGCAGCAAATCGAGAACTAGAGAAATTTGACAGGATATTCCAAACGATAAAAGATTCACTAGAAGACCCAAGATACCAATTCCACCCGACCCCAACACTGAACACTCATGACATCCACAATAACAGTACCAGAGGCACCTGTAGAACTAAGGGCCACCAACACGCTCAAAGCCCTAACCCGGAAGATATACCTGAAATAGTAATGTCAGTACCAGAGAACACGACAGTTACGACAGAGAGATCTACCTATCAAGCAAATAATGAACAAGACCAGCTTCAAAGTGAAGAGCCGCCCTTGTCTCCAAACGTTGAGACTTCCAATGTAGTGCATACACCGGCCACGAATATAATACCCTATGATAACCAGGAATTGGATGAGGCAGAAGATACCAATCGTCCTACACCGCTATCTAGTACAATACTAGCGTTGAACGGACCCTCTTCCACTAATGCGCTCTCAACAACACGTAACATAGCCAGCGCAGAGGACATTTCCAATAGAATGAAAACCATCAATCAAACAAAGGATTCAAAGAAAAGGGCTGCGGAACTTAGAACAGATCCAAAACGAAGACGAACAAGATACAAAGGCAGGATAAACAGAACAGACATACCTAAGAAATCTATCCAGAACAGGAGAGACATTAAGGAACTTCAGAAACAAATGAACAAGCTGACACAAATCACTATTAATACCTTACAGGTGATTGAAAAGATAGGGACAATGACGGAGAGCATTCACTCAAAGGTCGAGCATATCCAGAACCTCGGACTCTCCTCACAAAGAATCAGTAATGAGACTAACATGCTTGCAAAAAATAGAGACAACCGTCCAGACAGGACAAAATCTTTATCAAAGGAGGAGACTCTGGCATTAATCCGAACATATGAACCACTGAACCACATGGAAGAGGAAAGAATTGAAACAGTTCCACTCGACAACAACAGAACATCGAGAAAGAAGGATAGAGCATCTAACCCTCACAATTTACAACACATACAGCTAACAACAACTGAATCCGAAAATATGAACCTTAGTAACAAAGAAAATCCACTGACATGTCTTCTACTCAACTGTCGGTCGGCAACCAAACATGCATCGGACTTAGCGGACCTCATCATCAACAAGGGCATTGCTCTGGCAGTCCTCACAGAAACATGGCTTACGGAATCTTCATCCCCAACCTTGGACCTCTTAGTACCACCTCAATTTAACATCTTGAGACTGGATAGACCTAAAAAGGTAGGGGGAGGCATAGCTTGCATTTACCGATCTGATATTGAGGTCAAACAAATTCAAGCAGACCCTCTAGAAGCAAGCGAATACCTAGGTCTTAATATAAAATATACTAATAATCAAAGATGCAACATGCATACGTTTTACCACCCACCAGGGGACAATGCAAAGTTCACAGAGGAGTTAATGGAGATCATAACGGCCAACTCTAACAGCGAAACCAAAAACATATTCCTAGGCGATTTCAACTTACACTGGGAGGACGACAATGATAAACTGGTCAACACGCTTAAAGATTTCCTCGTCGAGCTAAACCTCTCCCAAATGTGCACACAGCCCACACACTCGAAAGGAGCGACATTAGACTGGATTATCTCCAGGAACAAAGATACAACCATCCTCTCCATAACCCCATGCGACTGGTCTGACCATCATGCTATAATATTCGGAATACCCATAATGGAAAAAGGCAGGACCAGACAACCCTTCCAGTCCAAAAAATGGATGCGGGACACAAAAAAAGCAAATATGGAGCTATTGGTTGAAAGCTGTGAAAGAGACCTAAAGCCACCGAACAACATGAAAAATGTCAATGAGATGACCGATCATTACATAACGGCGGTGGAAAATATCGTCAATGACACCATACCATTAAAACTGAAAAGAGTCACGGAGAAGACAAAAAATCCATGGTTTAATGAGTCACTAAATGAAGAAAGACGCAAATTGAGGATGGCCGAAAGAAAATGGAGACAACACCCTTCATCCCCTGAGCTGACAGCCCTCAGAAGTATCAGAAGCCAATATAACAAAAAGATCATCAACTCAAAAAAGGAGTTCATAAGATCTGAACTAGACAATGCCAAAAACAGACCTCGAAAACTCTTTGAAATACTAAAGCAACAATCGAACAAATTAGCCAAAACCGGTCAAGAAAACATAAAAACATCCCTAAAATGCGATGTCTTTTCTACATTTTTCACAGAGAAGGCCAAATCGCTAGAAGCAGAGCTCAAAAACGCCGTGGCGAACCTTCCCATCGAACGACTGCATGCGAGCGATACCGTCTGTTCAACGGAGTGTACTATTGCAAAAAACAAGGCAAGTTGGGATGCATTCGAACTGTACGACCAGCACATGATCGCCAAGACGCTGTCAGAAATCAAACCAAACAATCACTATCAAGACCCTCTTCCGGCAAAGTGCTTAAGAGAAATCAACCACGTCTTAGTTCCAATATGGACCGAAATAGTAAATGCCTCTCTATCACAAGGGATCCTCCCTGACTGCCTAAAAACAGGTCAAGTCGCACCCATAATCAAAAAACCCTCAGCGGACACCTCAGATCCAAACAACTTTCGCCCAGTCACCAATATCCCTGTACTAGCCAAGTTAATTGAGAAATGCGTCCAGAACCAACTCAGCCAACACATCACCAAGTTCTCCTTGCTTGACGAATGCCAGTCAGGATTCAGAACAGGACATAGCACCGAAACAGCGATTCTCCATATTGTTGATGACGCAATACAGGCACTTGACCAAAATCAAGCATGCCTACTGATTCTCCTTGACCTGTCGTCAGCGTTTGACACGGTAAACCACGAAGCACTACTGACCAGGCTGCAGGACAGGATGGGATTGTCGGGAATTGTACTGAACTGGTTCAACTCCTTCTTACAAAACAGAACACAGCGATTCCGGGTCAACGAATCTATCTCATCCCCATGCCCTATCTCAATAGGAGTCCCTCAAGGATCGACACTATCCCCAGATCTGTTTAACCTATATGTCGAACCACTTACAGAAATTCTCCAAAAATCACAGATATCATATCACATGTATGCGGATGACACGCAGATATACATAAAGATCGCATCCCTAAAAGACATTGAACTAATGAACGAGACATTAAAAAGGACACTACAATGGCTAACTAATAATCATCTGAAACTAAACGCTCACAAAACAGAGTTCCTACTAATCTCACCACCAAGGAGCCAGGCCGAAATAAAGGAATGGACGAAACTCGTGACTGCGCTCAACTGCACCCCAACCCTAGTCAACTCGGCTAAATCGCTTGGAATCACTCTAGACGAAAACCTGGACATGAAAGCCCACATTAACTCAATGGCTAAAAATGCCCGCTTCCACCTGAACTACTTAAGAAAACTGAAACCATTCATCTCAGAGCCAGATCTCAAACTGGCAATCCAATCCTTGGTTATCTCTAGGATTGAATATGGCTGCACCACCTTAGCTGGCCTACCAAAAACATCCACAGCCCCACTAAAAGCCTGCCTCAACGCCGCGGCAAGACTTATCACCGGATCTAGGAAATATGATCACATATCCCCTCACTTGAAAGCCTTAAACTGGCTACCTTACGAAGCCAGAATCCAAATGAAGATAGCTTGTATCACACATAAAGCGATCCACTACAACACTCCTGGATACCTAGCCAAGAAAATTCAGCTGTCTGGAGGTAACCGACCAACTAGAAGCGCTGAGGAGTTGCTATTACGACCAGCCATTTTCAGAAAGAAAAAAACCTATGACAGAGCATTCTCAGGAGCTGCCCCCAGAATCTGGAACTCACTCCCTCCAACCATTCGGAAGATCAAAAATGTGGCAACATTCAAGCGGGAAGTGAAGAACCTTCTGATGAACAAATACAATAAATAGAGAAGATCAATGAACAATGCCCTGATCTCTTGCTGCTTTACTTCAGATCATTTATGACATCAGGAAGGCGAAGAACTATCAATACTATAAAGATTTGTTAATTCTAGGTTATGTAACGATCCAAAACTTACCTCAGAACGTTATCTTTAGATGACCTTATAACCGCATCCCTCAGGGATTTATAACTATCTACCTCACCTATGTGTATATACTTTAATTTTGACACAATTGGAGCTGCAACTCACTAGTATCAACACTAGCACATATGTCAAGAATGTTTGCATTTCATCTACCTCATGTCTGTGACTCTTTTTACTGTCAATATATATGTTATGTTTTTCACCTACTCTATGTTAAGCGCTCTGATACCCACGGGTCTTGTTCGCGCTATACAAAACTCTATAATAAATAAATAAATAAATAAATAAATAAATAAACCTGCTGTATTGAAAGCCCAGGGAAAAATCCATTAAAGTCTTTACCATTTTATGAGGGGAGAAGGAGTGGGGACGGGAAGAGGAAAGGGAAAGAAGGGAAAAAAGAAAACGTCATATATTATATCATACATGGCAAAAAAGAACACCATGCTCATCTAAAGATTTTGCCCTCTAAACTAAACAATAACTATATAAACAGAAAAATAAAATCTCACTTAAATATAAAAGAAAGACAGAGAGATGAAATATTCAAGGAGGATGAAACATATCTGATAACACAGGTATGTTATGTTATGTTAATATTTATTTCTTAAGCGCTCGTACGCCCAAGGGCTTCATGGCGCTTTCGAGGGAAACATGACACATAGTAAAACTCAGCAGTAAACCTGATTAAACAGCCATGTTTTGGGAAAATGTCTGAAACTAAGAAGGTCTGCGCTCATTTTTAAAGAAAACGGGAGTGAATTCCAAAAGGTGGCTGCAAGATGGTCAAAGCAGCAGCCTCCAAAGCGTTTTTTTTTAAAGGACGGGACAACCAATAAAGCTTTATGAGCAGAATGAAGATTCAGTGAGGGGCTATATCTGAAAACAAGATTTTTTATAAATTTCGGGCCGGTATCCTGTAAAGTTTTAAAAATAATACACCCAGTTTTAAACGCAATTCGCAGTGCCACAGGTAACCAGTGAAGTTGTTTCAAGCCAGGTCTAATAGACTGCCATTTTGTTTGTCCAAGAATAAGCCTGGCAGCTTGATTCTGAACAAGTTGGAGTCTTTTTTGCAAGCCCGCTGGAAGTCCCAAGTAAAGACTATTTGAGAAGTCCAGAAGGGACAAGACAAGGGCAATGGTAACCTGAATAAGTGCGGCCTGCGTAAGGAACTGGGCTATTCTTTTTATTTTTTTAAGTTGAAAGAAGCTGGCAGAGACTACAGTGCCAACTTGTCCTTTCAGGGAAAGATCCGCACTAAGTGTAACTCCCAGACTTTTAACCGAGGAAGATCTCATAGGTGGGGCCCCCATACTAGATGGCCAGAAGCATGGACTCCAACTTAACTCACTTTTCCCAGGCAAGATTAATTCTGTCTTGCCTGGGTTAAGCTTCAGATGGTTAAGACTCATCCATCTCTGTATATGTGTCATGGTATTTTGAAATTCCACCACAGAGTCTTTGGTGTTGAGGGGGAAGATGAGTTGGAGATCATCCGCATAGTTATAGATGGTAACTTTAGCATTCCTTAGGGAGTATAGTAGTGGGCGGAGATACAAATTAAATAATAAGGGTGACAATGATGATCCTTGCGGCACTCCACATGTGGTGGAAGTTGTAGGAGCTGTGAAGGGGCCTAGTGTTACTGATTGCATACCTCCTGTGATAAAGGAGGTAATCCAGCTTAAAGCACGGCCCCTGAGGCCGGCTTGTTCGACATGGTTGATAAGGATGGTATAATCAACCGTGTCGAACGCTGCAGATAGATCAAGGAGTACAAGGGCCTGGTGGATGCCTTTATCGGCATTCCGCCTTAAAGTGTTTTGAACAGCCAGGATGACGGCTTCCGTCGAATGACAAGAGCGGAAGCCTGCCTGGTTGGGTTCAAGATATTCAGATTTTTCTATAAATTTGGATACACTTGTAGAGACATGGGCTTCCAAGATTTTTGGTGTGTAAGGTAACAGAGATATTGGTCTGTAATTTATCGGGTCATGTGGGTCTGCTCCTGCTTTTTTAATCAATGGAATAAGCAGAGCTTTCTTAAGGCAGCTGGGCACTTTACCCTGTAAAAGTGAGCCATTTAGCAACGAAAGAACGCCCTGTGGAATTGCCAACCCCACCTCTCTAAAAATGTGTGGGGGACAAATGTCATCAGGTGATCCAGATTTAACCCGTGCACAGAGATCAGACAAAATTTTGGCATCAATGGAGGGAAAGATTTCTAAAGTAAAAGGGTTGTGATAGACATCATCCAGTGGAGGGGGGGCAAGGAATTTAGGATGCTCTGCTTTATAGTGATAATTTTATTTTTTTAAAACGCATTCAGCGAGTTGCAGAGCTCTTGTGTGGGAGTGACCCGAGGGGTAGTTCTATCACTGTTACTGAGATCGTTCACAATATTGAACAGATCTTTTGTCTTATTCTGTGAGTTCCAAATTTTCTAAGAAAAGTAGTCTATTTTCTGTTTTAGAATAAGTTTTTGGTAAGTTTTACGGGCCATACAGTAATTTGCTTTATCTTGTGGTAAGTACGTGCTCCTCCACTTCCTCTCTTTTTGACGCACTTCAAGGTATAGTACATGAAATATCTGTTATCCTGGTTAAGAAATGCAGTCAGAGGTAACCATGACAAGTGCATATTATGAGAAGATGAATATTGCATAATATGAAAAGTATCCAATTTATGCTGTGAAACTACCGAATACCACCATACCTTGTTTGATAACTGAGCAGACATCTCCCAATCAAAACTAATGTGCTGAAAAGCAAGTGCTAATAAAAATGTCTAATAATTTATCTTTAGGGAATGATGGAATAAAAGAATTGGTCAATGTCCCTAATAAAATATAAAGAATATGGAATGAGTGACATAAGTTAAAAACTTTTTGAATTGAGACGAATCTATGACAAAATATCGACTACAAAAATATCGAGGTACCAAAATATCGCAACAAAAATATCGATGACAATAATATCGGGATCCTATCTCTAACAAGGTAAGTACAAAAATATCAAAAAAAATATATCGATGTCAAGAATATTGTTTTTTAGAAAATATCGTTTTTTTATTAAAAAAATATAATATTAACAAAATAATACTTATAAATATAATAAACATAGTTAAAAATATATTATAATATTTAAAATTAATAAATAATGTAAAAAATAATAATAATAAAAATATAATACATAGTATATACTTAATTATTATTAACTCTAAACTAATTATTTTAATAAATTATAAATAAATGGAAATATAATAAATTACAAATACATTTATATACATAAAATAATAATATGAATAACAATTAATAACAATGTAAAACTAATTAATAAAATTAATTACATTTTGGATAGCGTACGGGTAAAAAGGACTATTCCCACTCCATAGAGTGCAACAGTAGGGAAAGTGTTGGATAGCGTAGAGGTAATAATTACTATTCCAACTCCAGAGAGTGCAACAGTAGAGAAAGTGTTGGATAGCGTAGGGGTAAAAATTACTATTCCCACTCCAGAGAGCGCAACAGTAGGGAAAGTGTTGGATAGCGTAGGGGTAACAATTACTATTCCCACTCCAGAGAGTGCAACAGTACGGAAAGTGTTGGATAGCGTAGGGGTAACAATTACTATTCCAACTCCAAAGAGCGCAACAGTAGTGAAAGTGTTGGATAGCCTAGGGGTAAAAATTACTATTCCCACTCAAGAGAGTGCAACAGTAGGGAAAGTGTTGGATAGCGTAGGGGTAAAAATTACTATTCCCACTCCAAAGAGTGCAACAGTAGGGAAAGTGTTGGATAGCGTAGGGGTAATATTTACTATTCCAATTCCAGAGAGTGCAACAGTAGAGAAAGTTACGGATAGCGTAGGGGTAAAAATTACTATTCCCACTCCAGAGAATGCAACAGTAGGGAAAGTGTTGGATAGCGTAGGGATAAAAATTACTATTCCCACTCCAGAGAGTGCAACAGTAGGGAAAGTGTTGGATAGCGTAGGGGTAACAATTACTATTCCCACTCCAGAGAGTGAAACAGTAGGGAAAGTGTTGGATAGCGTAGGGGTATAAATTACTATTCCCACTCCAGAGAGTGCAACAGTAGGGAAAGTGTTGGATAGCGTAGGGGTAATAATTATTATTCCAACTCCAAAAAGCGCAACAGTAGGGAAAGTGTTGGATAGCGTAGGGGTAAAAATTACTATACCCACTCCAGAGAGAGCAACAGTAGGGAAAGTGTTGGATAGCGTAGGGGTAACAATTACTATTCCCACTCCAGAGAGTGCAAGATTATGGAAAGTGTTGGATAGCGTAGGGGTAAAAATTACTATTCCCACTCCAGAGAGTGCAACAGTAGGGAAAGTGTTGGATAGCGTAGGGATTACAATTACTATTCCAACTCCAGAGAGTGCAACAGTAGGAAAAGTGTTGGATAGCGTAGGGGTATAAATTACTATTCCCACTGCAGAGAGTGCAACAGTAGGGAAAATGTTGGATAGCGTAGGAGTAAAAATAACATACTTCTAAATAAATGTTTTATTTTAAATAATAAAAATATTAACTATTAAATAGATATAAACCATTTACAAATACCAATACATAATTATTAAAAACATGATGAGCAAAATATATGTGATTAAAAAATTAATAAAAATACCATTTAATAATATTTAATTAACAATTAATAATTAATTAACAATTAGATAATTGATTGATTGATAGCTTTATTTCGATATGCGCATATCATAAAAGCATTACACAGAAATATATAAAAAACGACATATCAGAAACTCATAGACTGTACAAACATCATAGTAAAAACAGAATAAATAGATAACTTTGTTAAGAAAAGCATTAAATCGATAAAGACAGTCTTTTAAGACGTATCAACCAGGCCCATTTTAAAAATTTAGACACAGCACAGACAATAGGGGGGGCAGTATTAGTCAATAAAATGCGTAGGGCCTCAGAATGCTTGCGAATACCCAACTCATTGCAGAGAGGTTTAAGCCAAACAGATCATGGGCGCGCATAGTCTGGACAATCAATGAGAAAGTGCGCCACAGTTTCGCAACAGTCAGAGCAGAGGGCACAGAAGCGTGATACCTGGTTTTGCAAGTTCCATCTAGAAAGGAGGTCAGCTAGAGGTAGGGTTCCTAGTCTGAACTTGATGTACAGAGCCAGATCCATTGGGATGGTGATAATGTCCAAAAAGGGTTCAAAGGCAGTGACATCTTTAATCCTTAAGTATACTGCGGTGGAATTGCAGTGGTGTTGGTTGCTCATAAGCTTAGTGGACACCCAACCCCAGTATATTTTTTTCAGGATCTCCTTTGGGGGGGCTGAGTGAGTAAGCCAACAGTTGTCCAGACCTAGTTCCCCAAGCAGGTATTTAATGTCCCTGAGCCACTTGATCTTTGACCAACCAACCGAATGCATTATCTCTGCCAGCCCATCTGCATAGGATTTAAGTTCCGGGACTCTCCAAAGTCGTGCCCACAGTAGGAGGGGCCGCAGACGGGCCAGGTCTTTAATTGGTTTACAACCTACGTCCATAAGCATCGGTACAGTCGGGGTGCTCATCGGGAGTGCCATCAAATCTTTAATAAATTTGTTCTCTGCTTTGGACAAAGACTCCAAACAGCCCAAACCCCATAGCTCTGCTCCATATAGCGATGCAGGTACCGCTCTAGCCTTGTATATATCAATTAGATAATTAACAAAAGAATTCATTAAAGAACATTACTTAATTACATTTATATTCCTTCCCACCCTATTCCCCTATATACCCACAACCCACTACAGAACATAATGATCAATTAATCAATTAATTAAAATTAATTAATAATTAATTTAAAATTATTATCAATTATTAATAATTAATTTATAATTCCTACTAATTACTAATTATTTTAACATAATTAAATGACTTCCCACCCTATTCCCCTATAAACCCACAACCGGCTACAGAACATAATGATCAATTAATTAAAATTAATTACCAATTAATTAAAAATAATTACTAATTAATAAATATTAATTTATAATTCCTACTAATTAATAATTAATTTAACATAATTAAATTACTTCCCACCCTATTCCCATATAAACCCACAACCGGCTACAGAACATAATTATCAATTAATCAATTATTTAAAATTAATTACCAATTAATTAAAAATAATTACCAATTAATAATTATTAATTTATAATTCCTACTAATTAATAATGTATTTATTATAATTAAATTACTTCCCACCCTATTCCCCTATAAACCCACAACCCGCTACAGAACATAATTATCAATTAATCAATTAATTCAATTGAATTACCAATTAATTAAAAATAATTACCAATTAATAAATATTAATTTATAATTCCTACTAATTAATAATTAATTTAACATAATTAAATTACTTCCCACCCTATTCCCCTATAAACCCACAACCCGCTACAGTACGAAAATACAAAATTTAATTAAATTACATCAAATTAAATTAAAAACATAATAAATACATAATAATATACACATAAATATTTAAAAAATCGATATTAGTAACATCGAAATTATTAACATCGATATTACTTACATCGATATTTTAAACTTCGATATTACTAATATCGATATTAAATATATCGATATTACTTACCTTCTATATTTTGTCCCTTTTATATTAAAACTTCGATATTAGTGTATGTCGATATTAGAATTTCGATATTTCGTCTAAATACCAATTGAGACCATAGCTTGGGCCAGAAAGAAATTGCATTAGGACAGTAAACACATGTGCAAAATCTGCTTCAGGAACATTGCAAGACCGACATTGAGCAGCAGGGTCTAAGGAGAATTTGGAGCAGTGTAAGGAGTAAAATAAAGTCAATGATATATAAAAAATAAAGACCGTGTAACACTTGCAGACCTGGAAAACTTATATATGCACACCCACATCTTATTCCAAAAAGGGATAGTCCAAGGAACTTCTTGATCCCTCTCCCATAAAAGCTCAGACTTAGAATTGGTGCGAGCGGAATCTGGAAGCGAAAGACACTTATAAATAGCCAATGCTTTAGACCCTTTATTCAAAAAATCAGTAAGGCCAGAAGAAAATCATTATAAAAAAGTTGAGAAACTCACATAAGACCTTTTCCCTTCCAAGTACACCAGAAAAAGTGCTTATTAATTCAAAAACATAGATGTAGGCAAAGTAAGTGGAAGAAATATGGATTTTATCATCAAAATCGTCGCTTGTGAAAGAGGAGAGAGAGGAAACGACTTGGTAGAAGAGAGAGATAACACCTCTTTAAAAGTAAAAGGAAAAAGAGAAACTTTTTCAATACCTGGAAAGAAATTCGAAGCAAAATCATGAGTCTAAAGGGCTGCTTGACGCAGTGCAAAATCTCTATGATAACAGTGAAAGTGTGGAAAATTGATTCCCCCACAAGTTTTGACTTTTGAAAAGTACCTAGCGCTATACATGACTTTTTATTTTTCCACAAAAATTTATGAACAAATACAACATTTTTTTACAAAGTGTTTGGGAATGTGAACTGACAACTGAAATCATCATTTTCATGGAATACAAACGATATTACCAGGATAAAAATAAAGGATTCCAAGAGGAAAGAATATTATCAACTTATATATTAAGCTCTTTCAAATTAATTTTAATAGTATTGGGACAGAGTTTGTGAACCAAGCACACAAATATTTGATTCTAGCAGAGGTACACCACTGATAACCAGCAACAGAATAAGAATGATTCAAAGTGTATTTATTAAGTGGCAAAATCTCTGTTTTGTCCTTTTTAATTTTATACCCAGAAACATGTGAAAATCAGGAAATTTCATGTAAAAGAGGGGGTATAGAACTATCAGGAGTAGAAATAAACAGAATAATATCATCTGCATATGCAGCAACTATCAGGAGAAGAAATAAACAGAAGAATATCATCTGCATATGCAGCAAATTTTAGATGATGATCACCAGGAGGAAAACCAGATATAGAAGAATTAAGATGAATCCGAGCAAGAAAGGGCTCAAGAGGTAAAAGAAATAATAACAGAGTTAGCGGACAACCTTGTCTTACTTCCCTATAAAGAGGAAAATATGAAGACATAAGACCATTTACTAGTACAGATACCCTGAAGGCATGATACAAAAGGGAAACAAGAGCAATACATTTAGGGCCGAATCCATGTCATGTTAATGAATGAGACAAAAACTCCCAAATGTATTCTGTCAAATGCTTTTGAAGCATCTTTCATAATAGCAGCAAGGGAAGATTGAAATGAAGGAGCTTTGCTTAGAATATTAAAAAATAATCTAGCATTTTCCAAAATAAGTCTCCCTTTATTATAAGTAGATTGTTCTTTCCCTTAAGATGAGGAAGAAAGGATTCTAAACGAAGCGCTAAGAGTTTGGCCATACTTTTATAATCGACATTCGACAAAGAAATTGGCCTGTAATTTTTAAACTGAGACAAATGATGGCCTCCTGAAAGGTACCAGATGTGGAAGAGGATACAATAAAATGATTAAACAAATGCTATAAATAAGGAAGGAGATTGTTAGAAAAGTGCAGATAAAACTCTACTGTAAAACCATCTGGTTCTGGTGTTTTCACTACCTTTGGTATTCTTTGGGTTGTAGCAATTTCATCAGAAGCAAGGTATTGCTCTAAAGATTCAAAAGCCAGATTTGGGGGAAATAGAATGAGGAGCATAATCTAAGTAAACAACAATGGTGGAGGGGTGAGAATGTCAATCGGGGTTATAAAGGTATTTATGAAATTTAACAAATTCTTTTAAAATAGACTGATAATTAGTCACGGGCTGTCCCACTGATGTTGAAATCGATTCAATAATGCGAATCACCCTTCTTCCTGTCATATAATTAGCCAATAATTCACCAGCTCTATTCCGTCCACCATAATAGCGTGCATTTTTTTAAGAAGGTTAGCATCTGCCTCCTCAGTAGAAATAGTATTAAATTGCAATTAGGCTTGAAGCAAGGTTTTAAGGTCAGAAGACAAATTAGAGAAGAAATGCTTATTTCCCAAAGATTTAATTGACGTAAGCAACATGGTATGTTCTCTTAAGCAATTTTTCTTTTTCTTGGATACAATTTTTAAATGAATTCTCTTGCCGAAGCTTTGAAAGTGTCCCAGAGTAGAAAAGGAGAGACAACCAGGACATAATTAAATACAAAATATTCAGAAGCAAAAGAAATAAATGAACTAGAGAACAGAGCATCCTGCAGGAAAGAATAATTACATTTCCAACTATGCGTAGGAGAACGAGGGAGAACCAAATCTAAGTCTGTAATAACCAGTGCATGATCAGAAATGACAATTGGAGTTACATAAGACTTTATAATATATTGTGCAAGAGGTCTAGAAAGAATTATGTGATCTAATCTGGAAAGCGTACCATAGGAAAATGAATGAATGGTGTAATCTAGGGCAGTAGGCTTAGACAATCTAGAGGAGTCTACCAAAACTCTTCCAGAGATGGCAGAATGAAAATGCCTATGCATTTTATTCAATACAAATTGCACCGGGGAATGTCTATCTAAAACCCAATCCATAATCTGGTTGCAATCTCCTCCCAGTCAAAACTATGCATCATGAAGTTGTTTACATTTAGGCGCAATGGAAGGCCAAAAAGTCAAATCAGGTTGTGTAGGGGTATAAACATTCATTATAGTCAGAGGAACATTATCTATAACAAGCTTTACAAAAATCCATCTTCCCATATCATCTACTTCTTAAGTCATCATAGTGATATTGAGGGATTTTTTACACAATATAACAACCCCATTCTTTTTATTCAGTCATGGGGAAACAAACACATGACCAACCCACGCCCGCTTAAATTTCAAAGCTTCAGAGTGAACAAGGTGTGTTTTTTCAGAAGCAGGACCAAATGAGGATTATATTTTCCTAGATGAGATAATAAACTCTGCCATTTAACAGGATTAAGAGGGCCTTTATGTTCCATGTTATTACTCAGAATTATGCACAATAACTGTTTACGAACATAAGGCATGCAAGAAAACAACAACATAGAATCCCAGAGAAAAGAGCATAATGTAAAAGTAAGAATATTGAAAAAAGAGGAAAAAACAAAAACAAAAAACAGGAAAGGAAGGGAAAAAAGACAAGGAAGGAAGGTAAGAAGGAAAGTAGGAGAGGCGAAGTTAAGCAAGAAGAAAAGACATTCAGTTGTCCAAACAGGACGACTGAAACAACATACCCGGAAAAAAAACATAAAGGAAAGGGGTGTGACGACACAAGAACAGATACACACCCGAAAGGAAGGAATCGAAGCCACATCAAGACAATATACACTCAGCAGGGGTGTTGTAACGTGCAGACAAACATGATGGCTCTGTGAAAAGAAAAAGAGTATAATATAATATAATAAAGTACATTACGCAATACGAAGATATCACAAAAGTTAAAGAACAAATAAGGCATAACAGAACATCAAAAGACCACGTTGGATAAATAAATCAACTCATGAATGAACTTTTCATATCCACAATAACAAACATACAAAATTACATGGACCTCTGAGTTCAGCTAGAAGGAAAAATAAATAAAAACAGTATTAAAGAAAAAGTCAATGTGGAGAAGGACCTCCAGTATCCATGGTATCCGAAAAGTGAATCTGTATAAATTGTTTTAGTTCTGCTGGATTTTCATAGACAGTAGTATTATTTTGATAAGTCACTTTTAAAATGCAGGGATGAAATAGGCCATTTCTGGCTCCTAAAGTCCATAAGGAAGAGCGAAGATTAAGGAATTCTTTACTCCTAGCCGCAGTGGCATTAAAACCATCCTGAGACTAAAAGATCTTATGCCCCAACCAGGATCTAGCAGATTTGTAAATTGTAAAAATAATATGATGAATCCTCTTGGTTTGGTGGGTGATGTAGAAGAAGAAAGACGAGGCTCTATGAGCTCTCTGGATGTTGAGTGAGGTGGAAGATAGCATGCCCAACAGTTTTGGAAGGAAGGAACTAAGAAAGGAGACAGGATCATCACCTCTAAGTGCCTCAGGAACACCATAAATAGGAAGGTTATTCCGCCTGTTCCTGTTTTCCAAATCTTCCGCATGTTTCTTAATTTGAACAATTTCCTTTTCTAAACAATGAATTTTAGATATTTCATACTGTAAGTCCACCACCTGCTGCTTCACCAAGGAATCACGAGTTTCCATTAATGACCATTTATCAGTACGTTTTGTATATGCTTATAAGTCTCTTCAACAATGGGAGGAAGTGCCCGAATCTCCTCAAGTAGTAGTTCTAAAGAGACCGAAGATGATGATTTTTCAGGTGATGGAGGATCTTGTTTTAACCTCTTAGTATCTGAAGAGGGAGACTGAGTTTTACTCGAGGAGGGCTGCATGGAGAAGGTCCGTAAGCCGCGGAAGCAGCTATCTCTCCAGAGGAATCAGGTTTTGCCAAACGTATGGTTTCTGTAGCAGAACGACTTTTAAAAGTAATAGCATACTGTGTTTTAGGTGTAAATATAAATTGTGGCTTTTTTAATACACCCATGAAGGAAGGATATAGAAACAAATCCAACCAGTCCCATACAGTAGAAGCCAGAACTTAATATAATACAGATAAATGTCCCTTGCATCAGGCAGAAATGTTATTAAAAGTGTATTAAGAACAATGCCTCATGCACAAAGGAGAAAGAAAATCCCTTAAATATTTGGCAAAGGCATGTACTGCATTAAAAGGCTGCAATGGAGAAACAGAAAAAAGGAAGAGGAATAAAAAAATTAAACAATAAATCCAGCAAGTTCATACCATGTTGTTTGTGATGAAAATGGCAGCAGGAGCATTCCAAAATGGTGGCCGCTTCTGAGGTAACGGCTACGGTGGTAATAAAAGCTTAATTAGTGGTCAAAGTATAGAAGAGAGCAACAGTGGAGCATCCCTCCATCTTTTGCCAACTCTTCCTCTTAAGAAGAGTGTCTGCGCGTCCTTAGAGATGCCAAAAAGGCTTTAGTAATTCACTGCAGCACGGAGATCGATCCCTAGGTGGCCATCTTGCGTGTCGCCAAAGCCACGCCCTCAAGGAAACCAGTCTGAAGAAAAGAGATAGGAGTTGACAGTTACCTCTCTGTAACTGAACCAGTGCCTTAGGTTCCCTCATAAGAGTTCCCCTTTAATTCCAGTGGCTTTGGCAGTTCTAGTTATAAATCTCATGGGAACATCATGGGTCAAGAATCTTTGTAGACTTCACCTGAAAAATAGCAGGTTAAGTCTCAGTGTAAAATACCTTAGAAAAAATGGGGAATAAGAAGCAGAAATCAGGGCCGGAATTAATGATTCCCAAAGTATTTCCTCATTACATTGCAATTGTCCACCAAGGGCCTTATTACTTGTGGCCTTGAACATTGGTTTGCAACACAGGCCACATGAAATAATCAATACAGCACAGACACTCTGGTGGCCAGACATGACAGCTGATTGTGAGTTGAAACCTAAAGGCCCCTTAGAAATGACGACTTATCAGGGAAAAATTAATTCTGAATCCAATTTCGCAGTAGCACCTTGTTTTCCAACAGGTTTTCTCCTGGAAATGTCATCTGCTCAGAGCAAGTAAAATCTTTAAGGGAAAAACACTGGATATGTGGTTTATCTGCAGATCTTGTAATTCCAATGCAGCTGGTAACAGGAGTTACCAGATCCATTTGAAATAAAGGCCAACTTGAAATGAGTCCCCACATTTTTTATGTTAATAGTGGGCATCTGAAATAGAATTTGCTCACAATGCTGCACTTCCAATGCAGAATGATTCCTCTGTTTTTTTACTATTTATATTTTTTCTAAATATGTGAACTCTTGTTCAAATATCTGGTAGGTCATCTCAGAGAAATGCCCTGCTTCTTGCGGAATGGGAGGCCAGACAAGTTCATTAGGATGTTCTTTATAGGTATTTTAAAGTGCACTATTGTGAAATATTTTAGGCATGTTTTGTACATTTAAGAAACATCAAAAGCTCCAGAGGTTGGCTCTCATGTCTAGAACTGGTTTCCAAGTCAAACATTTCCACTGCACTTTGAGCCCATAGACAATGCCTCTCTTGAAAGAGTGCGGTAGGCAATCAAACATTTGGATCACAAACTGAGTCTGTGAAATGAGTATTGATTCCGACCACAATTTTGCATTCAAACAATCTCACAATTTGGTCAGTCAAAGATAAAAAACTAAGTTGAAGTGTTTTCTTACATAAATAACATAGTGATTGAGGTTGGAGTTTCTGTTTGCTGTTCAGTTCTGACAAGCAAAATACAATTAATCACCTAAACTTGAAGAGCTTTCACATCTTGGCAGTATTTCCTTTAATCGGACAGGATAAATTGTGCTTTAAAATTTATGTAGCTTTTTTTCAACCTATGAAAGTACGCTTTGTATTCTGGAGAAGATGGGAAAGAGAGCCATTTAGAATTTCAATGGAGAACCTTGTCTGTCTGGCAAAGTCATGTCCAGTGGCATACGAAATCCTCAGGGTCCCCACCACCGAAAGGCATGCATCATTGGAGGGGGCTACCATTTGCCCACTATTTCCAATAATATCCAATAACCAGGTTTAAGGCCTGATGTAGAGTTTGACGGCTGGGTTACTTTTCCATAAACTTAGTAGCTATCCCCTCAACTGGATTATAAGTGTATTATCTCCTAAGGCACTTGTAATGAGGCTGGCGGATATCTGTAAGTTTGTGAACGAGTAACCCGCTGGCAAACTCTCCATCGGCCCATTAGTGGCTGTCATCCTCTGTTATCTGAGCGTCTTTAGCATGGTGGAAAATGTCTCATTCTTATTAAAACAAATATCCCTCTCCTTAGCTCTATTACTCTTGTAGGGCTAGATGCATTTTTTGTCGGAGACTGAAAGAGGAGCAAAAGTACCGCATAGGGAGTAGGTTGAATTTTTCCCAGTCTTTACCTTCCAATTGGAGAAAGTTAAAAGCAGGTGCTGCCTTCAAATGGTACTCACGCAAGCATGCAGCATTAATGCAAATATACTACTTTTTCAATCTTGAGTGCATGAAGGGTTGAGAGGTCCCATCTGGATGTCATATCTCTGATCAGAAGCTCGTATACAGATGTATAACCCCTGGACCTAAACTACTACGATTTGAAATCATCATGACTTGAAGAGTACATGATACACAGATCTAAGAAGCAGGTTTATTACCCAGTCACACTTTTTACAGAGATTAGAACATGTGACCTGCAGGTTTCAAACCGATTCCTGTAACTTGAGAACACAACCATCTGGGGCGATATTACATAAAGTACCCTGGGGCGCAACAGGCGTTTGCGCCCGCTTGGTGTGCCCACAGGGCTCTTTGGTATTATAGAAGGGACCACAGACACTTGTGCGTCCGATTCTGTAATACCGATAGCGGTGGCGCACATAAAGAGCCAGGGCTATCTTGAGGGGGCTTTCCCTCATTGCATGGGAGCGTGCCTCATGCAAATGAGGGAATCCCTTTGCATCCATGCCCTATTACAGACACTGGCGCAGAGGCAAAGAAGCTCTCGGGGAGAGCACTCACAGTGCGCCACCTAGGGGGTGGCGCACTGTGAGTGCGCCCCCTGAGATCCGCCCTCTGGCGTTGGGAAAGAGGGTCCCATGGACCCCCCCAGCCACCCCCTTGCAGGCAGATGCAGTCACTGGCTGCACCCGCCTGCAAGGGGATCTCTAATCCTATTTAAAAGTGCATGCGTTTTTTTTTTTTTGCAGTTTTATATAGCGCGAACTAGAACCGAACCGAATCAGTTATCAGAGCGCTTTACATAGCACCAGTTACGTTACATGAGGACTACAACCCTGCACGTGATATCACAGTGCAGGGTTGTGGCCTGCACTGTGAAATCACGGAGCGGGTGTAAAGCATTCACTGTTTGCGCTGCCCTGGAGGCAGCATGAGTTTGTATCTGCCCTGGGGGCAGCAACGCCATCATAATAGGTTGCATTTGTATTGTTTGCCCAATGAGTACCTTTTATGTAATGCCGTCCCAGATCTATCTTATTCGTATTTGAGCCTATTACCACAGGTTACACATACATCTACAGCATGTGTCCAGCTCTATGAACTATGATAATCGCTTATCTTAGGCTCTTTTCACAACGCACAAACAGTGCTCCATGCTTTACTGCAGATGAAGGAAATCTATTAGTGCTGCTTTCTAGAGTGATTTATTATAGACTCTCTGGAAAAGAGAAAACAGAAAATACTTATATATCCCATTTAAACTGAGGTAAATTGAATCAGGGAGATATTAAGTATCTCGTATTACTCAATTTGATAATATTCACCTGCATCTGGGAATTGATCTGGAGTGTGCATAAATCTCTGTCATAGAAGTGCTGAACCTCTGAACTATCTTACGATAAAGGGAGCTATGCATCCGCATTGTACTGAAGGGCGTTGAAGCAGATTTATTTTTACAATAACGCAGGTGCCTGTACTTCAGTACAGTACTGAAATGCCAGTGTACACTGTGAATCAGAATAGAGATGCTTTGGGATAGTACACTGGATGCGTAAGTACCGAGATTTCAGTACCTAACGCAAGTCAGGTGCAGGTACATTGTTGAAGTACTGCATAAGCTTCAGGGTTCATGTACTAGCACATGATGAAAAATTTGATGGAGGTTATTGGCAAAAGCTTTATGTATCACTGAAAACTGGAATCCTAAAGATGGCGGGAGTAGAAATAAGAGCTAAATTACATTGCAAGACTTTTATCAATGACTCAATACTGACCTAGAAATGCATGTATAATATTGCATAAAGCCATACAAATGCCAATAGCATAACACCAAATAAGCACCCAAACAGGATCCAAGCCTCTGATCACAAGGCTACCCTCCCCCCATCAGCCAGTAAGAAGCAACTGTCAAGTTATGATCATCACTCACAGGCCACAGCACCACCAGAAGAGTTCCCCCGGCAGCATACAATCCTCCATTGACTAGATGACCCTCCCAAAACTCAATCAGCATCCACCTTCAAGTTATTCACGGACTGCCTCTTCAAATAATGGCCATTCATCGCTCACAGGCATAGCACCATTGGAGGAGTGCCCCCTACAGTATTGCAGAAGCCTTGTGTCAGCAGGCGAGTCACCCCAGCCAAGCAATAGCCCTATTTATGCCTAACTCAATAGGAATCTTTTGGTCCTGACCGCCTCAGGAGGGGGCAGATAAAGGCATAACACAGACTTGCGATCATCCACAAGGCCTCCTGACTCTGCATCCTCAACGTTTACCCAAGACCCAGTCCTTTCAAGCACCACACCTGTTATTTCCCACTCTCAGAATCCCACACAGCCTCCTTCAGCCTGATCTACTGATACCCTGGAGAAAATAAAAACTCTCGTGGAGGATTCTTATAGCTGTCTCATTCTCCAAGAAGCATGCCAACTCTACTTTTCTTGGAGACTTCAATCAATGTGACAAGTCCATCCCCAAGATGATGAAAAAATCCCTCTCTCTTCTCAATGCCCTGGGCATTATACATCGTGTCACCAAATTCTTTCACTCCAAAAGCCTCAACTTCAACTTCATTCTGACAGAATCCCCCAAATTCATTGCAAGGACCCAGCACTCCATAACTGGATAGATCATTTCATCATTCCTTTTTCCATTGTCCAAACCACCTTAATACACCAAGAGCAACCAAAGAAATACAATCTTACTTTCTACACTGTCAGTATTTTCCCATGCACACCCTCTAAGAATTCCTCATCAAACTGTTGAAAACCTCAGACTACATCAGACGTCAACACATAACATCTGCAACCCCTGCACTTCACAGAAAACCCACATACAACACATCCTCAAATAAACAATCCTTGAAACTGAAACTTTTGATACCATGATACACCCAAGAACATTTCAGAAAGCACACCATTCGCAGACAAAAAGAAAATGAGCATGATTAAGTTCCCAGATGGCATCATCCACTTTAAAGCAGATGTGCATGTAGGACCACCAACACCTCATTTAAATACACCTTCTAGACACCTTACATCAATGAACAAACTGTCAGAAGTAAAGCTCTCTTTGAAGTTGTTAAACATTTTATCAATCCTCATCCAATTTCTCCTAAGCTTGGTTATTTGACAAGTGTAACTCTATCAACGGTTTCTTCAGCAACAGCATCTCACATCACAAATACAAGCACAGTACCTACTCCACATCATATCCGCATTACTCCACCACCTTCAAACTCCTCTCTCATGCAAAACTCACAACATCCTGAACTCAATGAATGCTATCTTGTAAGAAAGTGGGGTTCTGTTTCAGTAACCCCCTCACTTTTTGCCAGACTTATGATGTACTTTGATTGAGTGTGCACTGAGTCCCTGCCAATCAGGTTCCTAGTGGCTGTATTATTTTCCTAAACTGTACCATTGTTCTACAATTGGCACACATCTGGCCAACATATAAGTCCCTTGCAAAAGGTACCAGTGGTATCAAGGGCCTTATGACCGGAGAGGGTCCCTAAGGGCTGCAGCATGCATCGTGCCACCCTAAAGAACCCCACACCCAAACACATACACAGGCTATGTGTTGTGGTGTGACTAAACTAAAAGAGTCGTCATGCACACCTGCCTGGGTGCCATGCCTACCCACCACTGCATGTAGCATAGGTAAGTCATCCCTCCAGCAGGCCTTACAGCCGTAAGGTAGGGTGCACTATACCGCAGGTGAGCGCATAGCAGCATGAGCAGTTTGCCCCTACAGTGTCTGAGTCCATTCTTGGACACTGTAAGTGCAGGGAAGCCATTTGGAGTATATGGGATGGAAGATTGTCATCACAAAATCGACAGCTCCATGATGGCTTTACTGCAGACTGAGAAGTTTGGTATCAAACTCCTCAGCATAATAAACCCACACTGATGACAGTGTTGGATTTATTATAAAATACCAAAGAGGGCATCTTAGTGATGCCCCCTGAAAAACGACTGACCTCTAGTGTATTGACTGACTGGTCCCCACCAGCCAGCCACCATCAGACAGGTTTCTGACCTCATGGGGTGAGAGGTTTTGAGCTCTCGGAGGTCAGTAACAAAGCCTGTTTTGGGTGGAGGTGCATCACACCACCCCCTGGCAGGAACAGCAACACTTGACAGTGAGCCTCAAAGGCTCTCACCATGTGATGTGCAGATTTGGACAGCTCCCACTAGTGGACATACCCGCACCCCTGTCAAGACCCCACTGTTGGCAGCAGGGCAGGTAGGAAAAATAGTAAGCATAGTAGGAGTATTCACCTGAGCCTGGCAAACCCCCGAGGTCACCAGGAGCTGAGGTGAAGCCCCCTCTTAGAAATTCTCCATTTTGAATTGGAAAATTAGGCCCAATAGGAACAGGGATGTATCCCTCTCCCCTGAGCAAGCGTGCACTTAAAAGCTGTAGTCACCCTAGGGGATAGTAGTCATTGACTACTGCCCCTTGACCTCAGAAACACCCTTAAATTTAGTATTTAAGGGCTCCCCTGAACCTTGTTCCTAAGATTCGATGGACCAAAGAAGAAGATGGAAGACGACTGCTGCCGGACCATGAACTGGACCGCTGCAGACAGAACTCAGCAAGAACCCTGCCACCTATAGCCAGCTTGACAAATTGCCCTGCTGCCCTTCCAGAAACACTGCAAGGACTCCATGAAACCCAGGACACTTTCCAGCTTTCAACCATACACCAAGAACCTCCCTTTGATCTAGAGGCTACTTTTCGTCACATAAACCGTAGTAGTTGAGGACCGACAATTATGTCGACATGACTCACTACTGCAAAGGAACACAAAGAACGCAGCGGAAAAAGGACTGATGCTTGTGTCGACGCGACTCTTTCCTGCCAGAAGAAAGCACAGCAGCTGGACGGCCTCCACGACCCAGAGAGATCCTCACGGCTCAACAACCCAAGCCGTTCACAGCCCAGTTCCCAAGAGCCTGTGCCCTCCTGCAAGTGGCCCTGTCTGCCTCTTCCTGCCCTACCTGCTCGACCGCAGCCTCTCCGAGATAGCCCAACCTCAGCGGAACTCCTCCATCCCTCCAGCCCAAATTGAAGAAGGTATTATCTAAGTTAACCTAAGCCATACCTTTTGGGACTCACTGGATTCTGTGTACACTTTACCTCTCTTTGGTATATATTATATACCTCACATGACGACAACAACGTCCTATCATCCTCAATTATCAATTCCCTTCACGAATATGCCATCACTCCAATCCTCAACATTTTCAACGCTGCCCAAAGCCAGGAAACCTTTCCAAATGCCCTCAAGATTGGACCTATCCTCCCATTACTAAAACTGACTTTGGACCCAGACTGGTCTACTTCTGCCATATGATCGAAATATGTTTCTAAGGAAATATCATCACAAAAGAATCCTTTACCCTTTTCCTGGAAATGATCTACAAGAATAGGTTTGTAGAGGACAACCTATACAACTTCAGACCATCATGTAGCATGGAGACAGCTACTCTTCAACTACTCATTCACATCCTTCTTGACAAAAATAAAAATAACCCTTGCATCCTGATCCTGCTCGACCACTTCACAGTCTTAAAAAGTGTCCAACATCTTGCACTGAGTCAAACCCTGGAAACCTGCATGGACCTCTCCAACCCAGTCCTGCAGTGCTTGACCTCACCCCCCTCCAACTGTCAAACAGCTAGGACACACATGATCCATCTTATGTGGACTAACTCAAGAATCATATATTTTCTCTCTCCCATCATCTGCAACCTCTACATGGAACAACTTGGATCCCTAATCACTGCCAGCAACATCAAGATCCACTAACACACTGACAATATCAAACGCTACCTTAACATTTCCTCAGGTATAACATTCAACATCTCAGAATCTGCCTCTAGCTAAAAACAAATGGATGACAGGCACCTACTTAAAGCTGAACTCTATAAATACAGTGTGCCTCTTATTCCTCAACAGCTTTAAACATCCACAAAAACAACTGTAATTCCCTGATATAAACCTAATCTGAAGCACTCCAGCTGAACTCCAGTGCAAAATCACTTAGTGCCTGATTACAAGTACGGCAATCCTGGGACTTCCTATTCTCTCTGTGGTGGCCCGACCGCCACCACCCCGGTAGTCCGACTGCCATATTACGATGGTGGGCCTGCCACAAAACTACTGCCACCACCAGCACCTAGGATCCCATGGCAGTGTGAAAAACAGGCAGGAATCACTGGGCAGATACTGACCTACCTTTCTACCATGTATTTAATGGCGGGAACCCAACATAAAATGCTTGGCAGAAAGGCATGAAAAGGGGCCCCCAACAGGGCTCCCTGGCAAATTCGCTCATGGGGTGCATGTGTGGGGGCTCATGGTGTGCCCCCCCAAAAGTGCACAGCTGTTCCTGCACTGTATGGCATGCACAACATGGTGCATTCCACATTGTGCACAGACATGCTGTAGGCACTGTAAAGGTGGCTGTATGATGTTTAGGGTCTCCTATGAGCCTACAATACCCACGCCGTGACACCGCCACCGCACTGCCCACCCGCCCACCCCGGATTCAACTCGAAATCCGGTGGGTGGGTTCACTGCTGGCTTGGCGGTCTTCCTGGGACTGCTGCATCCCAGTCCTACAGGAAGACCGCCAAACTCATAATAAGGCCCTAGGATCATCCTTGACATAGAACTTACCTTTAAGGAACATATCACTAACAATACAAAGATATCTTGTTAACAACCCTTTCTCCTGAAAAAATAATACCCTTCCTTCCTGAAAACAGAACACAAATGCAGTGACTAGTTCTTACACTTGCTCCAAGAAAAATTGTCTGCACCATGCCCTACACCACAACACTTGTCATCCCTGACAAACATCCTACACACTTCGCTACATCCCATCAAGGACTTTTGGAAGTATGACTGCACCATCCCTACATGGAAGTGACTTAATTGTCGCACTTCTTCCAGGCCTGTACCATCTTCAGTATCAGCTACACCACTTAACGCCCATTGGAAACTCAACCCGCACTGTACCAGGCCAGGAAATTAAACACCTTAAGTGGAGAGTGCCAAACCAGAATCCATGACATGCGAAAATGGGTCTGACAATGTGGTAGAAAGGAAAAAGTAAAATAGGCAGGACATCTCCATGCCCCCAGTTATGGAACAACATCCATGATGCAAATAGAACGGGGTATGGGGAAAGACAATATTGCACCTATCCTTAGTATATCTTTTATCTAAGCAGGCAAGGTGCTATTGACCTGAGATTAAAAAAATCCTAAATCTCCTAAAGCACAGAATGTCTCAATTTACCGCAAACAACAACACTCTAAATTTCAGTTGATATTCGCTAAAAGTGATTAATTTTATATACACATTTCTTCAAAGTAATGGCAGTTCAGCAGAGTTGTTTTCATCAAATTCTTTGTTCATAACTTTTTTTCAGCACGATAAAAAGACCGTAGCCAACGCATTTCGTCCTCTCGGACTTCTTCAGGGCAAAAACACATTTATTTGCGGTCTGTACTGAATTAAAAAGTGTGGTGTCTCGTTTCAGGATCTGATTAAATCTGATTGTATCTGAGATTTCAAGTGCAGTGTGTGATTGTAGTGTAGTTCCTATATTCCTAATAGGCTCTGTGCATTGGAATAGTGTATCCTGTAGTTTAGACGTAGGACTGAAGTCGACTAGGTCTCTACTGAATATACTAGACTTAATTGTGTGTGTGCCAGCGAGCTCAGAGGTCACTAGAAACTTTCTCGAATGAACAAGAAGGGATTAGTTTCTGACAACCGCTTAAAACATGACAACTTTGTTTCCCAAGAATAAGAAATATATCTCTAGAGTCGCGGAAACAATAGATAGTTATTTCACTCAGTCAATCGTGCATGCTTCGTTTTACCAGAGGAGCAGAGAAATAGAGAGACGGGCGTTTTCAATAAAATGGTATTTATTGAACAGTCTTCTTTCTCAAGCATTAGAAATGAACTGCTGCAATCGTAATACTTGCGGTAAAGTACAAAGCGTACAGTACGAAGAGTATTATAAAATAATATTGTAAAAGCATGATATGGTTTCTAAGCCATAAAATACCTACAATGCATAAAATACATAAAATACATACAGTGATAAATAATGACTAAAAGTACTCAACTGGTGCTTCTAAAATACGCCTACCCCGGTGTACCTAACCTAGGTCTAGTACAAGGGAAGAAGTAAGGTGTATCCTAGTTTTGGTATTCTTTGCCAAGAATCTATTCCAATAATTCTCTTAGGGTCTACTCAGCTCTGTACCTTGGTTTAGAATGAAGGAGGTCGTATATCTCTCTCTCAGGACTCGATTTCCCAGCAACCCGCAAGGGTAGCCTGGAAACACTGGAGTTGGATTTCTCAGCTGGAGAAAGTACAGCGTCTCTCAGTGCATCAGCGGGAGGGTCGGCTTCCTTCGGCACTTGCTGCAGCAGGGCGCGTCGGGCAAGTAGATAGTCGAACTGCTCCAAATCACCGTGTGTTTGTTTGGACAAGCGTGGGCATATTTATACCTTGAAGGTGCCGAGTTTGACGTAAGATTGGACATAATAACGTCATTAGAGACTTAATTCTCTGAAAACTCCAAGAGTTCTTGGATAAATTAATATTCATGCAGGGGGAAGTCCCTGACTGCTGAAGGCGGGTTTTTGCAAGAAATCGTTGTAGAATTGCAGAACTAGTGGAAGTAGCCAAGCCGTATTAGGACTACTTGAGCTATGTCTTAATATGATTATGATTTTTATGCCTATATAAGGATACGATATTTTATACCTATATAAGGGTATGAATCGGGAAAATTACACTAGGGTCCTAAAACGCTATACAACATGATCTTTACTATAAAAATGTATTGCTGAATTCTCACGGTGGGGGGTCAGTCAGTTTCAACCGTCCTCCGTTTTATTCCCTGATAGGTTTTGGAACTTGGGTCGTCCTGCACGGTAGCGTGGCGTCCGTCTTGATTGTGAACGACATCCACCCTGACATCAGAAGTGCTCCAATACTCCTGTAATTCAAGGAGTACTCATAATCTCATTCTCATAAAACATCCTTGAACCGAACTCATGGACTCTTGCTTTTTTGTTCCGTACTCTGTTGCTTCTCTGTTCAATTTATATCACGAAAGTACCAATTCATAACATAGTGTAAACAACATATATATAACATAAAATTCTGGCAGTAAGGAGCTTCACAAAGCTTCTGTAGATTCGTCACTACAGGTATTTTATACGAAGCTCAAAATAGAGGTGCATTGTAAGAGCACCATTTCAATGTCTGCATAGGAGTTCTTTTCTGATGTGATTCTTGTGAAAAACAACTCGTATATATCTCTACAAGTTAACCAGCCTTCAGATCTCCTCTTTCTTGCCCCTTCCCAATCCCCTCCCCATCACATTACCTCTGTCTCACATTTAGCAGAAGACTTTGTTCTTAAACAATAGTAGCCAAAATGTGGCATTTCCCATGCTTAACAACTCCTAATTCAGCATCTGAGTAATGGCTCCAGCCAGCAGAGTGTGTTGATTGAGTCTGCTGGATACTGCAACTCATGTCTGTCTTCCTTTTTCATCCAAAAACTCTGGTCCTGTACCCTATAGGCACATTTTAGGGAAATACCAAGCATTAAATCTGGTCACAATGACTAAGGCTAGCCAGGCTAGTTCCTGGGCACTTAGTCACATCCTGCAGACCCTTCCCATTGAGAAGATATGACCCACTATTTGCCGTTATTGGCAATTGATGATGAAAGTACACCGAGCACTGCCATTCAGGAAG
Source organism: Lissotriton helveticus (assembly GCF_964261635.1). Lineage (NCBI taxonomy): Eukaryota > Metazoa > Chordata > Amphibia > Caudata > Salamandridae > Lissotriton > Lissotriton helveticus. The sequence continues at coordinate 1,212,263,576 of NC_136067.1, read as the reverse complement.
AATGGACCTGCCATCTTCAACTTTAATACTACGGTCTGCAATGTCTCGGGCAAGCCATGCTGTTCCTTGTCCAAAGCACAGTGCTTCACTACTACTCAATTAGATTTGCACAAAATGCTATAAAGGCCAATATAGTGTATTTTGCACTTGTGGATGAGTAGCTTCTCCCACGCTGTTTTACCTTTACATTGAGTATTCCTATGCCAGCATTTTCAAGGCAAACTAAACCATGTGTGACAGAATGCAATAAAAAAACACAAATGAATGGATACTTTAGTTGCCTGCGGTGGGTCTCTTGGCCGAGCACTGCTAAATAGTTCAGCCGACAGGACGTGCTCTGGAAGAATACCCCTGGCCGGGTCCATCCTGGTGGAAATGGCCTGTGGAAGGCAAGCAAGAAGCTCTTCCTGCTAGCTGTGTGAGCAGGGCACAGGCTCTGTGTCGCTGGTGCTACTGGCCAATTGTCAAGGTGCACTGAACGAGTAAAGTGCAACAATCGCCGCGGAGGGCATCTTGGTGCTGTAATCAATGAACAAAGAAACTTGCCACACAGCTGATTGGAAAATAACCGTAAGGCTCAGAGAAAAATCAGGTTTTAAAGAGCTTTCTGAAGGTGTCAATGTTGGGAGATTGTGTCATAGCGAGCAAAAGATTGTTCAATGCCTTGGCCCCAACTAAAAATATGGATCTGTTCACCCTGGTTTTGCAGCCTAAACTTCGGAATCAATAATAGTTTGCTGTTGGCAGAATTTAGATCTGTTAGGAAAGTAAGATGCAAGTTTATCCGAGAGAAACTTGGGGCAAGTTTGATGAAATGCCCTGTAAATAATGGTTAAAGATTTTAATCAAATCTGTTATTCAATGGGAAGCAAGTGAAGTTCCTGTGAACCCTCAGCAGTGAAACTTTTGTGAAGGACTTTAAGGGCCAATCTGACTGCTGCGTTTTGAATCCCCTGCAGCTTCTTGATCAGATATTTAGGCAAACCCAAGAAAAAACTGTTACAATAGTCAGTCTTGAGGTGATCAAGGGTCAACAACTGCCTTTCTTGCTGAGAGGGGAAATAAATGAAATGACCTTTTAAGGGACTTGATCAAAGAGAAACAAGACCCTGATGTCGTAATTTAGCAGCGATTAGATTAAGCATTAGCAGAAGACATCCTGTATTTAGAGACTATCTTGTCTTTTTATGGAATCCATTTTGTATTTGGCAGCCATTTTAGATGGCCATGTGCTCACCATGTACTCAGTCCTATCTTGCTGTTCTCTGCTCGGTATATTTAGCCTCTTCCTCCTACTTTGCACATGCTCAGTTGTGCTTGCAGCTGCTAATATTCTGTAACTGTCAGGATGTGCTTGCTAGCATTGGCAAAACTGTTAGCTCCTCCTACTTGTCGACTGTGCATTTTCTGTATGACCATCTATGTGTGTAACTCTTCTTATGTGCACTTGTACTGCCCTTTTTTAGCCCCTGTGAGGGTATATAAGAGATACTGTGGCCTTCAGTCCTCAGACCATCTCATACAGAGTGCTGCGGCTTCTGTGTAACATGGCCTCACTTGTTGTAATTTAATAAATATGTTTCTCTTGATTACAGATTCTGTGCCAATTTTTTCATGCTGCTTTAAAGGATCAGGTGTTAGTGCAAACCCCTGAGATGGGATTTTTGATTTCCCTCATTTGGCGCCCAACGTGGGGCTCATCAGAGCGGTGTCTATCTGCAGGAGCGGTTTTTGGTCAGGAGACAGACATTTACTGAGGAAGACAAGGCAGGATTCTACTAAAGGAGGTACCAATTCTGGGGGTTCTTAGTCTCTGTAGCCCAGTCTACTTCTGATCTTACTGATTTTTAATCCTCCACATGATGGCACCCCTGACTGAGAACATTTCTGGCGTGAATATTTTAAAAGAAAAGACTGTTAGGTCATTCAAAACTTGGCAGATAGAACCTGGACGCTCGTGCTTGGTAAGAACCATTGTATGGTAATTACTGTGAGCTTATGGTAGCCAGTGACTCGCAAGGCAGTTTTAGGATACGCTTGCTGTGGCTTATGGATATGGATATGTATGGATGATCGATCATATTTATGATATGGATTATGTGATATATGCGTTGCAACACATGTAGGCAGGTAATGTGGAGATGTTTCTCCATTTATGGTTATGAGCGGCGCAATGATTAAGTGCCATTTTAGATTATGATAATGCATATTTTGCATTATGTTTGTTTGCATGCCTGTTCCAAACTCACATGTAAAATGTGTAGTTTTATGAGAGGTACCATAGTGAGATATGAATTGAATTAGCCGGCTTCCCCTAGAGGGAAAACTTAAAATAGGTTTTAGGTATGAAAACATATTTCTTCCTTGGTGAAATTTTTCCCCAGAGAATTTAAATATGCCCATAATACACATGAGGATCCTTTGTTCTGTGCAATTTTATGTATGAAGATATGCAGAGCGGTTTTTGGTGTTCTGCCAGCCTGAATTAGTGAATTGAAAGTATTTCTACTTCAGTTTTTAGAATACTGTTGAGAATAGGGTTTCTCCTTGTAAATATGACTTACAACTGGGATTTACATAGGTGGTTTGGATGCAGTCTGTGAGCTGTGTTTTGTTTCTGGCTTTAGTGTTGACCCATGGTTTAAAAGGTGTGTTTAAATGTCTAGCTGATTTGTGGTTTTTTCCCCATTCATGTAACTTTTGCTTGTACATTGCGTCGTCGCTATTTACGAAACATGGCTAAAGCGCGCTGTATTGTGTGTCTTTTGTGTTTTACCTCTTTTCTGTTTATGTCTGTACTGAGCTCAAATGCATTTTTGTGGGTATTTTTGATGTTTTCAGTCTGTTAAACATAATGTTAGATTAATTAATATTAGGGTAAAAATTCGATAGAAATTCATGAATGACCTATGTGATGTGCTAAACATAACTATATGTTTCTCCTTAAAGTTATAGGGTAAGGAATAGCGCACATGTACAACTGTTAAATGTTTAAGGGATAAACTTAAAATTCTTATTCACTAGGAATATTAAAGGCCTACAGCAGAAAAATGAAATTGTGTGTTTTTGTAGACAACACACTCATAGCGTGTTTACTTAATATACATTGCTTTAAGATGCTTACAGGCAAAACAGTTTAGCTGGAGTGAGTTTTTCTGAACTTAAAATATGTATTCTTAAACACGCATTTCAAAGCTTGGAATGTCTGTTTTTAGTAAGGCTGCCTCCAGGAAATTTAACACTGGGTAGGGCCTGCCGTCAAGGGCACAGCTGTTATTTTCGCAGGCCTCGTTTATTTAGCCAGGACTTCTTCCTTAGTTAAACGTGCAACTTTGCATCTCAGAGTGTTATTTTGGAAGCAAGATTTACAAAAATAAGGTTAATTATTTGTATCACAGACAGACATTTCAATTTCGGTTTTCCTTCTCTTTTAGCATTTTTCTCGTCAGCACATGTCTGGCTCTGTTGCTAAAATCATTGTCCTTTTCAAACAAAAGTGGCGCGAAATTGAGCTTATGTACTTAGGCTTTTGAATAGTTGCTCTAAAAACATAAGCAAGGGGCAGATTTATGATAGGGATACAGCTTGGTTTTAAATATAGGATTATTACAAAAACGAAATATGGAGAGTAATTTTGAATTATGACATAAAAAAAATTTTGAAAAAAAAAAAGTGCTTTTTAAAATCGTTTTTTGATATTCATAAAGCTTAATACTCATATTGTGACCTCCTAGCATTATAATTTAATTTAAGTTGTGCAGTACTGCATAATGAGGACATTTATGTATGGGACCTTCACTTGGCGCAGGCGTAAGAAGTCATTTTTTTTAAAGATCTATATGAGATATGTCTAAGTCTGATTTCTGCAATCTGTAAAGAACAATCTGAGGATGATTAATATGTAACACAAGTATAGGTTATTTATTTTTAAGTACCTCAAATTGCAAAAACGATATTGAGTTAAATAGACCATTTTAAAAGGCTTTCTTGCCATTTAAACTAGTTTTATAGTGCCTTAGGCTTCAGTGAATGCATACATTCAAGTATAATACAAATGTGCACGTTTGCTTTTTCATAGCTTAGTGAGTTAATGTGCCCAGCGCAGAGGCTTATGTTTAATATCAGGGTTGAAAGTTTTTGACTTCAGCCTGGCCTACTGAGCCATTCATTCATTTAAGGTTGATAAAATGTGTAGCATTGCATGGCACAGTGACACACATTTATTCTGAAGCTGGTATGGTGTGTTGTTATGTTCCATGAATTATTCACAGTAAATGTGTTAATGCTCTGAGAATAAATAAATTGTAGTTCTCTAAAAGAAGTAATATATTTAAAATGTCTTTTTTAAATAGGGTTGATTATTGCATGGACTTGCAGAGACTTATTGTCTTTGTCAGTTTCACAGGGAGGTTACAAGAAAGCTTGGTGCTCCAGCCAGATTTTGACCTTTAAGTCAGTGTGGTGGGGGCTTAGGAGTATGTGACAACAAATGGTGAAATGATTGCTTGGAAAAGCGTCACGCAAAGGAGCCATTCACGTCGACATTTGAAGAGTGCATTCCTGACACGGCTTTTTATAAACAGCAGGGCCTAAACTGGGGGGTTGGTGTAAGGGACACGCAGAGGCTGTGAAAGAGTTATTGCTTAAGATATTTTGTACATTTACAAAAGCTGGGTGGTTCCACTTGAGATTTTGCGTGTTATGTGAAGTATTGGCTGTATGATGAAACAAAGATGTGTTTTTATGACTTTTTTGAAATGAATTATTTGTGCATTTTCATGTTTTTTGCATTTCTTCCATGAATTTTCCCTGCTTTTTCTGTGTGTCTGACGCGACACAGTAAGTTATATTTGACAAGCTGATCTTCACTGACTGCTTGATCTGCTGTCAAAAGGGGGAGGATGGATTAAAAGAAGGTGTTATTTAGGTATAAGTCTGACAAAATTAAAATGGGCCCGAATGTTTTTTTTTTTTTTATGTTATTGGAGTGTTTATTGTGCAGAAAGTGCATGAAATGGTGTTGCATGCTATTGTGTTTTTCTGTGCTTAGGTATACAGCAAAGTATATCTGATGGCTTGGCATGACATGTCCTATATTATGTATGTTTGTGATCCATGTTGGTGCTTTTGTAAGTTTTGCTGTGTTGTGAAGGGATGACATGACTATGTATATCCTTTGAGCAACAGTGGTTAAAACTTGTTAAGTGGTAAAACTTGCTGATACTAAATTATGATATATGATATTGTTATATTGTGAGCAAGAACAGACAGCACTTCACCAAGTGCATGCCTGTGTGGTTATAATATATACAGCAAAGTGTGTCACCTTTACTCACGTTACTGCTCTTTTCCCTTAAGGAAAAGGCAGCCTCACATTTATATTTCCTTGATTGGACCTAAGGAAGCAATTATAGATCTGTGACTCTTATGCAAGGTGACCTAATTTCTATATAGTATTAGTTAAATGATGTTCTGTCTTAAAAGGAAACCAGGTTTCATTTTCCCCGAGAAAGGAAGGAATGGGATCACTAGCTGAGATTACCGTAGATGGTGTAGTGGCCAGCGGTAGAGTTATAATATGTGTACTATTTTTGACTTTTTTGTATCACCCATGCTCTTGGCATTATGTCACAAACTTGATTATCACCCAAGTCAATTTTTGTCCTTCCTATAGATTTTTCTTTTGCTGCTTCTCCCCTGATTGATGTCACATTGTGCCTAGTATTTGGGGGTTTTAGCTGTGTTCTAGTCCTATTTTCTTTTTTGGTTTTCTTTCACCATTTAGAGGTTTACATTTCCAGACTACAGTGATGTATCAGGTTCCTCTATAATATGTGTAATTCCCTTTTGTATGACCAAACTGGTTTTCAAAATTTTTCTTTAGGCCTACTCGGATGTTTTCTAGTCTGACTGTTAGGGTAGTGATAGATTATAGTAAGATCAGTTGTCCACCTCAATAGGAGATACTTTCACGTGTATTTAGTATGACAAATTCAAATGCCTATTCTAATTTGGTTTTTAGTTCTTTTCCCTGCTGCTTTAATTTTTGGTGGGATCAGATGTGTCCTAATCATAGAAATACCAGGACTCTAGTTCTTGTCTGTTGTTTCTACATTGCTATTAGCTTTTGTGTTGTATAGTCCACCTGACGCACAATTAGTCTACATGTCCCTGATAATCTGTATTATGTGATTTCTCTTTTTGAGGTGTTCTAGATAAGGAATTTAGGAACACCTGCACTTAATAATTGAGGAAAGTGTGCTTACCCCCTTAGACAATGCCACTATGTGTGAAGACATCCATTATGTAGTTGTCTACCTTTAGATGGATGAGGGTATGCTCTCACATGGAAACCCAATTGAAGAGGCTAGAGGTGCTGTTTTACCTACTACCTTTTGTCTTTGTACTCTATGACAATTACAGTATTTTGTTTTCGATCACTATAGTCCCCTGGTGTATGGCCACTCCTTTGAAGATTGCAGGCCAACTGCTTGCAAATCCCCTGCAATTAATTGTTTTTTGTATACTTGCCAATAGGTCCAGCCTGTGTTTTTCTTTACTCTCACATAGATAGATGGAAGTGGTTCTTGGGTGCCTTGCTAATATATGGGGCATCCCAAGACTAGGAAGTATTTTCTAACACTCTGTTGATAGACTGTTTCTGTGCCTTGTCTAAAGACAATTTGTTCTGTCCACCAATAGATATTTGCTGCTGTATAAACCACTACCAGAGGGGCCCGGACATCAGATTCAGCCTGGGGAGTCAGCGTCAGCACCAGTGCAGCTTGAAGCCAAAGTGAAGGTAACCAGCACAGGCATTGCTGGCAACTAGGACCTCAGTGAAGGCGGAAGCCCTGTGATTAAGTGTGTACCCCTGCCACTGTTTTGAGCGAAAGACGGGGTCACAAATCAGAAAGGAGAAATCGTGGATCATGCCTAGCTGAGAGTCACAGACCGACCAGAATGGCAAGGAGGTTTTGCTTGAGGTGACCCCTTCTGAAATAAGGGTTGCTTCAGAGATCCTAGAATAAGGCCTCTGATTTCTGGTCCTAAAGTGAATACAAGTTTGCACCTTTGTTTGTTGGTTAAGAGATACCTGGGTACACTGGATGCAAATGTGTAGCCCCAACGAATGAGCAGTGCGCCAGCAGAGCAATACAGGAGTTAGGGAAGGACTTGAGATTAGGGTTCAAGTTCTGTGTCTCTGGTGCCTGTTAGATTGAAGTGAAGAAAAGTGGTGCACTGTTTGAGACACTGGACAGGATCACTAAGAGCATTTGCCTGTTGGGTGACTGCCCTATCCTGAAAGAAGAGACTTTTTTCCTTGAAACTGGACTGTGATTCTTGAGTTGCGAGTTGTGCAGCTCCACCGTGGAAACAACAAAGAGCCTGCCTGTGAGGCTCAAACGGACACAGGGAGAAGACTCCCCCTCTGGTTGGTTGTACAACGGCTTCAATTTCCCCAAGGACTTCCTCTTTTTTGTCAATAATGTATCCCTTTTAGTTGTCCCATTTTTGAAGAGCAGCCCTTTGCAGTTCTTGGTCCTAATTCCTATGGCCCTGTGTGGTCCTCCTGGTCCCAGATATGCTTGATGTTCTAGCCATCATAAAAGGAAAATGTAACAGTCAATTGGAAAATGTTTTTATTAGATATGAGCTGTTAGCTATTCTGAAATTTAAAATGAATAGTCACTGAAATGCATAGGAGCCCTGAAAATGTCTACTAGATGATTTTAGGATTTACTTTAGCTTAGGCCAAGAAAAATGATAATTCTGTTTATAATAGTGGCCATTGCTTTCTCCTACTGTCTATGTTTATTATGATCCAATGCCCGTTTTTCTTGGATTTCTGCTGATACCCTTAGTGAAATGTTTAGACTGGAAAATGCTCCCCTAGGAATAAATTAGGATATTGATAAATTGTGAAATTGAATGTACAAATATTTTCTATGTTCTTACTGGATCATGGGAATGTCTTCAGCTAATGCTGAAAGGGTCGTCTGTCGTAATTTAGCAGCGATTAGATTAAGCATTAGCAGAAGACATCCTGTATTTAGAGACTATCTTGTCTTTTTATGGAATCCATTTTGTATTTGGCAGCCATTTTAGATGGCCATGTGCTCACCATGTACTCAGTCCTATCTTGCTGTTCTCTGCTCGGTATATTTAGCCTCTTCCTCCTACTTTGCACATGCTCAGTTGTGCTTGCAGCTGCTAATATTCTGTAACTGTCAGGATGTGCTTGCTAGCATTGGCAAAACTGTTAGCTCCTCCTACTTGTCGACTGTGCATTTTCTGTATGACCATCTATGTGTGTAACTCTTCTTATGTGCACTTGTACTGCCCTTTTTTAGCCCCTGTGAGGGTATATAAGAGATACTGTGGCCTTCAGTCCTCAGACCATCTCATACAGAGTGCTGCGGCTTCTGTGTGACATGGCCTCACTTGTTGTAATTTAATAAATATGTTTCTCTTGATTACAGATTCTGTGCCAATTTTTTCATGCTGCTTTAAAGGATCAGGTGTTAGTGCAAACCCCTGAGATGGGATTTTTGATTTCCCTCACTGAGACAATGATGATATGTTGGCGGAAGGATGGGTCATGTGTGAACTTAACTCACAGGTTCCTTGCTATATTGCTAGACACAGTGGGGTTGTCAAGGTTGTCCGGCCACCAATCTGTGGTGGAGAACTGGTTGTTATTTCCAAAACAGTATTTTTTTTCTTAGCACTGCACTTTAGAAAATTATTGTTCATCCATCTGAATACTTCAAGGGAAACAACTTTTTAAAATTTAGTTCAGTACTGGAAGAGGTCTTATCAAGGGCCAGAATCAATTAAGTATCATCAGCATAAGACATAGAGGAGATACCAAATGATTTAATAGGGACTATCAGGGGCATATAAACATTGAATAAAGTGGGGCTAAGTGACGAGGGCCTATTGCGATGCAGCACGCGCAATGTAATTCATTTTATTTATTTCTTTACTTAACTCTGATCGACCGTATGCCGGAGTTTACCCACCCTTCCCCTCCCCCGCCCCACCCCCGCACACCACCGCCCCGCAGCACTCCTTCCAGGAGCCGCCACTGCTTATGATAACTGTGTTGGGGCTGCGAAGGGAACATTTGTAATTTAAGCAATCTTGTTTACATTTGTATGTGCATTTCTACTAAATACAAATATTCAGAAGCTGGCACTGTAGGGTTCTCAAGCTTCCAACCAGGTAATGAAACTATTTTTTCTCTTCCACTATATTTTTCAAGAAACAGAAGCTCCTATTTTGATTCTGCGATAGCCTCTGAATTCAATTCAGCTACGTTGACTTATACATTTTAACCCGTTAGGGGTTTGCTTTTAGGTGTACCTTTTTGTTTTTAAATTGTGAAAACGTTCTGGTTAATTTGTATTTCATAGGCCTGATGGGAACAGCCAATAGTACTTTCAATAACAGAGGATGTGGACTGACTGCTAGATTGACGACTTTGGTACTGGAAACCAAGGTTCGAGCCTCTGGGTCGCGTCCGCATTCTGTGATTCTGGGCCAATCACTTAATCTGAATGTGTCCTTGTGTAACGTAACTGGTGCTCATGTAAAGCACTCCAATATGGGTCAAGTTTGCGCTATATAAATCTGCATACAACAAACAAAAAAACCTAAGTGGCCACATTCATAGTTAACCACTTAACCAAGGCGGCAATTCCGCCGCGGTGCAGTGGTTTTACTGAGTGGGCGGGGCTGCGTCGGCCAACGGACGTGCGCAGCACTACAGAGGTAGTGGTTGCGACGGCTGTTGGCCGACGGGCGCATGGAAGGTGTTAAAAATGCGTCATTGTAAGATGATATTTTGAATAGGCTTGGAGATCTAAGGCTCGTGTTTAAATTCAAAAGAAAAAAACAGACATGCATTTTTGAAGCACTAATTCGAAGAAATTTTTGCAGAAACAGTTGTAGATATTTTTCACTTACCTGTTGATTGTCGAAAATATTTTTAAATGAATGGGTATAATATAGAGAACATTTTAAAACGAGCCTTTGCAAAACCAATAGGTCAGACTTTGGCAGTTTCCGTTTTATCTTTGCCAATGCTCTCTTTGCCATGGCTTTTATAAAATGTTATTGTTAGGGGAGTGACTGGACACCCTGCCAATGAGACAAAAGGATTGGATAAAAGCCAAAAGTATTTTATTGTCCCTGTAGCCCCTGGTACTGAAGGGAACGTCTTTGTGGACGGGATATGCACTTTACGAAAGAGTAGGATGCCCTCACTCAGGGAAGTTAGCCTATTGCTGAAGTGGACTGACCCATTGCCCTATTCTGTACTGGTTGGAAGTAATATGTGAATGGCATAACAGCAGACCTGCGAATGAAGAGGACTTAGGATATATCTGGATAGGTGGACTACGCTTACCAGAATGCACTGGGGCATAACAGCACAAATGGGTTGAAAATGTATCCCTCTCTTTTCCCACTATGATCTTTGGGCTCTTAGTGGTTGGACGCCTGCGTGCTACGGGGGTTAGCGGTTGCTTGTTCTCAAGGCTGTTGTGAAGTCCTACCGTATTGATATGTGGTCTGCCTCTCCCACCCTATGTGCTGAATCATGCTTGCTGGCCTCTGTTAGCGCCCTCTGTGCACAGGGAGGGGTTTGTTCCACAGAGTTCTTTGTCGCACCGCTGTACACCCCAGCAGCACAACCAACCAGTATCACATTAAGGGAAATCGAAAGCGCAAAAACTGTACTCTTTGGAAACTAAAACTAACACAACAGAGTCATGAGGCATAACAGAAGGAAAACAGCTGTAATGTAGATCGTTATTTTATGATGAGATTTTCTTCGACGCACATGTCCCTTGTTGTTGAATTTGCTATGCCACTGCTTAATTCCCCAACATTTTCTGAGATCTGTACCTAGGCGAACAGTCTGACTTCACTTTATTGACCCAAGACGCAGCCATGGAAAACAATATTCAGGGGAATTCTTTCAGTGTGCTGATGGCAGGCTTCAAACCATAACTGATTGTTGGAAATAAAAAACACCGACAGCTCACATGTCCACTTCTATAAAATCATCAAGCACAAGGTACTCTCAGGCACAACATTACTACAGCTTTTGTGTTCGTTTTTAGGTCTCGAGTATATGAAAGTGCAAACTGTCTGCTTGTGAAAAATCTATTGTGAATTGACTGTGGGCTTAGAGCCCACCCAGTGCTTGCCATTGTTTGGCTTTATTGGCACTCTCGTTAAATTGCTATGTATTTGTTGCCTTGTGTGGGTTTCCTTCCTCTTATGTGTTTGTCCCTCCTCTGGTGCGCAGTCTCTTCAGTTATGTCCTTGCATTGCTCACTTTTTGGAAATTGCGCTTTACTTTTAATGCTCTCCATGAGGCTGCCTATATTTTCCAGCTATTTCCCTTGTGTACTTCTTTCCACTTCCTCTGTAACAGCTCAGACTGCATCAGTTTGAGCTTCATAAGAATTATAGTGGGCAAAAACAGGTAGAGCCAATTTTGGGTCTTTAAAAATTGCATTTCTATTAAGTGTTATAGCATGTTATGTATTTACAACACCAATAGCTCCAAGTTTCACAAATGCGAGACCAATTGCATTGCAAATGCTTGTTCTGTTTTATCGTCTAACTGACACTCAACAATGGTTTGCTATCATTTCTATTTAAATGGATTTCGCCCTTCAAATTCAGGCTGCCTCTACGATTGGCTCATTTCTGGCGACGTGGATACCAGGAAGCCAAGTCATTTAACAGCCAGGGTTATTTACAGTGAGTTGTGAGATGTAAAATAGCCCGATACATTGCAACAGATGCACTTGTAGGTTAAAGCCACTCAAATGAGGTGAGAGAGTAATGCCACTCTAGCTGTAACCAAAGCCCATTTTGTTTTAAAGAATTGATAACAATATGTTTAGCAAACTGCTGTGCTTTGAGGTCAGACCTAAAAAGGGATCTTGAGACCTTCTTTGCATTTTGTTCATGCTGGAGCCTTTAGGGCCCCTGAAACAAGCTACAAAGGCAGTTGCAGAGTGCCAAAGAGCGAACCAGATGTGTCACGATGACGATACGATAATAATACTTTTATTTGATCTGTTAAAATCATAAAAAGAGTGGAACATACCACCATGATGAAAACATCATAATTCAGATACAGAATAAAAATTGCAATAAAACATTTTTAGTTGTCGTAACCCTCACGTGATATGGTACCAAGGTACAACAGATTATTGTAAGGGCTAGGTAAACATTTCCATGTTTTCTTTTATAATTAAAGTCCTAATGGCAATGAAGAATGGGGAAGGAGCAGAGTGTAAAACTGCTATGCATAACATTCTTTCCAGTTTCTTAAGTCACTATGGTTTTATATCCTGGAACATTTGCTGGTATGAGCGTGTTTATGCCTTGGACTTGTCATAGAAGGGAGCTTGAAAGAAAGGGAGTGCAAAAAAGGTATGAAAAAGATGTGTCAGTTGCTGCCCTTGGTCACCACGAATTGATTCCCATGGGTAGGTACTGCGAAGATTGCAGTCAGCAGGAACAGCTGTGTGAAAACTCTATGTACTAGATATGAACCCGCTTAATCTTGCTTGAACAGCTATGATGGAAAGTGAGAAAGAAAGGTGAGGGTTTGAGGATCAACAATTGATGCACAATTCAGGAGATATTATTTCTTATGAGGCACAGTGGGCTACTCCTCTATTTTAAATCCCACATCAGTGTGTGCTGTCTGTTGACCTATGCCTTTTGAACTTCATGATTTTTCCCTGTCATTTTCCTTCAAGGGTCTATGTGCTATTGGGAAAAGTTATTTTGCTGTGGATACCGCACACAGAGAGTTATTTTGCCAAGGGGAATTCACAGTTGTGTCTAACGTAGAGATCCCACCATGGTGAAAGATGTCTGCATGAATGTCGGCTGATGTTGTTGGATCAAGGCGTGGACACCCCTCTAGTAAATCTTTTATATTCCTTACATGTAGACCTCTCAGCTAGACTGCGTCTTAATGTTCATGGTGAATTGTCATCCCAAATTCCGCTGAATAGGGGGTGCCTACTGGCACCCCTGCTTTTTCTTTTATATATTGATGGTTTAATAGCTCATTTAACTTCTGCTAATGTAGACACACCATGAATCGCAGGCATGTTACTCTCCACTGATGATACAGTGCGTTTAGCTCTTACTCCTAACGCTTTGAGACAGCTGGTGGACCACTTGGCTTTCTTTATGAAAGATGTCTTAATAACTAACTATAGTAAATCACATATCATGTCCTGTGGGCCCAGTAAATTAAGGCTAAATAAAATTATCATCAACGGGCAACCACTCCAGTGTAAGGGGAGGACAGTGGCAGTGTCTCCCGACCCCGCTTGGTGCCAGGTAACGATATTCAGAGCGGAGCACTCTGAACAGCTAGCGGAATATTGTGTGTCACTAAAAAATGATGTAATAATTTTAAAGTCACTTGCGCCGCTTTCACTCTACCCAAAGATTTTAAAAATATCTTTCACGCTGTGTTTTTATTTGAATTGATTGAAAATTCTAATACTTTCACTGACAGTGCACCTACGATCTCCCCAGAACTGTAAGGGGCTTTAGGGGCCCAGTCCTTGTCTTTGCTTGGTGTTCCAACCTACCCGCCCTGGTCCGACAGCCCAGCGGTTAGCGCTCTAGCAGCACTCCTCACAGGGCTATTTAGCCACTCGTCGGCCCGAGCGCGCAGCGGTTGCGCGCAGAGGTGCGCCCTTGACTGCGCCGAAGACAAGCCAAAGACCAGCCCGTCTGCGCCCGTCCACGACAGGACGGGGCCAGGGGCCATGGGGGCTGCCTCAATTGACTTACCAAGACCTTCTTCAAGGGGGCCAACATACACGCCTCAGGTATTGCTGCAACTTAAATCTGAACCATTACAGGGCTGCAGGCGGGGGGATTACCCTGAAGTAGAAGGGCCATTCTTCTGCTTCCACTGTCATAATCAGTTTGACACTCACATGAGAGATACCAACAACACTGAGTGTTTCAAACTACATAATCCTGCTATTAATGCTGTTACTGTAAGCAATTTTACTCCCTCCGGGAGGAAAAATATCCTCTGCAACATTAGGTCACTCTCCAAGCACACTGCTGAGGTTTGGGACCTAATTTCTTCTAAGCAACCCGACCTGTGTTACCTCACGGAAACATGGCTAAAACCACACTCTACCCCTGCCATAACCCTGGGAGTTCCAAATGACTACAAAATAGTCAGACTGGACCGTCCCACCAAAATAGGTGGTGGGATTGCTATTGTGCATAAACAAGATATTAACATTTGGATTCTAGAAGAGTTGAGCACCCCAGAAATTGAATTACTAGTTTTTAAAATTATACTATCCCCCAAAGAAAGTCAAAAAGGTGCCCTAGTATACCGTCCTCCCGGGCCATGCACGAATTTCCCCAGCATGTTGATTGAGCTACTTGCCCCACATGTTAATAATGAGAGCGAGTTTATATTAGTAGGGGATTTTAATGTACACAGCGAAAGGTTGGATTGCAGTGAGGCGCAATCTCTACTAACAGACCTGTCCTTATTAGGACTTACAAAACGCAACTCTGGGCCCACTCATCAGGCAGGTCATACCCTGGACCTGATTTTATCTAACTCCCCGTCAGTCTTATGCCTACCTGCAACTCAGGCTAATTGGACTGATCATTTTATTATTGAATTTTATACTCCTTATCTTAAACCTACCCCCTCAGGCCCGATCTCCCTACCTAGTGTACGTAGACAGTGGCATAAAGTTACTGCTAGCTCCTTCAAGGAAAAGTTCAATACTCCCCCCATCTTCCCCCAGGAAAATGTTGAAACCGCACTTGAAAAATTCGAAAGGGCAACTAAGGAAGCTATAGATAAAATCGCTCCTCTGAAACAATTCAAACCCCGACCTGCCAACAAACAGGAAATCTGGTTCTCGGACCACCTAAGGACACTGAAACTAACCGCCAGGAAATTAGAGAAGAAGTGGAGAACCTCTCATCTGGCAGAGGACAAGAAGAGATACTGGGATTCACTATCTATTTACCATAAAGCTATTCGTGTAGCACGCAAAACCCATATTGCTTCACAAATCACAGCTGCAGGGAACTCACCTAGGGTCCTATACCAAATTTTACAATCGTTTGTTAAACCAGCAGCATGTGAATCCTCTGAGCCAGCATCGCAACAGCTATGTGATGAAATTTCCCACTTTTTTATCAATAAAATAGGCAAAATTTATGAGAAAATAGTCAGCGCTAACAGGGCAATTACCACAGATGTAGCGCTCCCTCAGGTGGATGCCGAATTGAGGCAAGATACACATACACTTGATACCTTCCCTCTCATTTCTTTGGAAGAAATTTCCTCTTTAACCTCACAGATCAAAAGTGGTAGCCCAGATGATACTATCCCAGCCAGAATAATGCCCGCCCTGACTGAACAGCTCTGCCCCATGATTGAAAAACTGGTGAACCTCTCTCCTAGCACAGGCATTGTCCCCAGAGAATGGAAACGAGCCCTTGTTAGACCGATTAGGAAAAACACTGCCATCCCGTGGACCGGATTAGCCAATCTCAGGCCCATCTCCCTATTACCTTTCCTAGGAAAACTGACCGAGAAGCATGTTAACCATCACCTGTCCAGCCATATCGAACTTGCTGGCGGCCTGGACTACTCACAGTCAGGATTCAGGCCGAAACATAGCACTGAGTCCACCCTCCTGTCAGTCACTGATGATTTGCACATGTACCAGGACAAGGGCTTCTCAGTGATCCTGGTTCTTTTAGACCTGTCGGCAGCGTTCAACACCGTGTCACATACCATCTTGACTGATCGGTTGTCGAACGCTGGTATCAAGAACAAAGCCCTCGCCTGGTTAAGGAGCTTCTTATCCGATCGCACCCAGAGTGTCACCATGGGTGCGTATCGCTCAGCGGAGGTAGAGATTTCGAAAGGGGTGCCACAGGGCTCCTGTCTAAGCCCGACCCTCTTTAATATCTATGTGGCACCCCTGGCAAGAGTGATGCGCAGGTATGGCTTCATCCCAGTATTCTATGCTGATGACAGGCAGCTCCTCTTCCCCTTCAAAACTCTCTCCGCTGAAGTAAGAAGCTCCTTCTCATCAGGTATGAAGGCAGTGGCACACTGGATGTCCTCCAACTGCCTTCAGTGCAACGTCAGTAAGACTGAAGTTATGTTGTTTGGAGAAGCCAAAATGTTATGGACCCCAGAATGGTGGCCGCTCGACTTGGGATTAGTTCCCGAACCCAAGCAGGTCGTGCAAAACCTAGGGATCCGCCTGGATCAAGAATTATCACTAAGACAACATATCAATTACATCTCAGGTTCTTGTTTCCACACCATCAGCCTGCTATGTAAGGTTTTCCCTCTGCTACCGGATTCCTTTAGGAGAACGTTAGTTCAGGCACTTGTTTTAAGTCGGATTGACTATTGTAATGGCCTGTTGCTTTCTGCCAATGAAGGTGTGCTGGCTAAGCTCCAGGTTATTCAGAACACGGCGGCCCGCCTAGTCCTTAATGTTCCGCCGAGAACTCCATCTAAGCCCCTCCTTGAGCAACTGCACTGGCTCTCAATCCGGCAATGAATCAAATTTAAAATATGCTGCCTGATCCATAAATGTCTAAATGGACAAGGGCCCGCCTACTTTAAAAACAAATTTGTTCCTTATATTCCAACCCGATCACTAAGGTCTAGCAACAATCTTCTCCTAGTGGTGCCCCGTGCTAGAAAAGCGAGGCATGGGAGCAAAGCATTATCAATAACAGGACCCACATTATGGAACAGACTTCCTCTGTCTCTGAGACAGTGTACAGAACATCTCAAATTCAGGAGGCAACTGAAAACCGTACTGTTCAGAAATGATATCTAGCTCTCATTCTATCCACACCCTCTGTCCGACCGGCTCCAAAAGCGCAGAGATACTCCACTTGGAGTCGATTCAAGCGCTATACAGACCAGCAAATAAATAAAATAAATAAATCACTTTTGTTTTGGTCGTGACTTTAGTTCATCTGTTTCCATGCATTCTCAGCTTAACAACAACTCCAATCTTAAACTCAGAAGAACTGCTAGTACAGTTCGTAATCTTATTCGACCAGGCACCAGAGGGACTCTCTCGCCCATGTTGAAGGTGCATAACTCTCAGTTTATTTGTGCTGCTATTTACGGAGTGGGGTTGTGGGGTGTTAAAAATATTTCATCTCAACAGGCAGAGAAAACCCGTATTCTACGCTGGATGTTGTATATACCGCCAACAACTTCCTGCTTTATCACTCATTCAGAGCTCAACCAGGGATTTATTTCCGATAATGTGCATTTAGCCCCCTTTTTGTTATGGGTCAGTATTTGGAATAATCCAGCAGTCACTCTATGCAGGGATATCATTCTTGAGTGGCTCAGCCTGGCGAAGGTTTTTTCCATCCCATGGCTGAGTAACATTCGGGATACTTTAGTCACACTGGGATTGTCTGCTCTGCTTACAGATCCTAGCAGTATTCTCAAAGCAGATAAAACAAAGGTGAAAGTTATATTTCTGGAACATTGTGAAGACTTCAGAGTGAAAATGAGCTTTCAAAACATACAGTCCTGAATTATTACAGCTCTTAAGCAACAGAGGAACCAGCTATGTATGTTTCCCTTGACCTCACACAATGGGAGCAATCGCTTCTTTTCGTTTTACGGCAAGCACAATTTATTGGCCTCTGTGATTCAAAAATGTACCAGACCTAGAGAGGACTATAGTGTTATCATGCCCGTGTGATAATCAATCTGAACAAATACTACTGCACTTTATCTTTTTTTTGTGATTTGCACAGATTGCCACATAGGCTCTTTTTGAAATCCCTGCTAAAAAAGTTCGGGTTCTGACGGTGTACAGTCGCTTTGCTTCATCTACAGTCATTAAGCTTGCATGAAATTTATCACTGTGGCTGTCCCTTTTTTTAATCGACTACTCAGGCAAGAAAAGCAATGATAGGGTAAATGTATGATGTTTCTCTCTTTGTCATTTAAAAAAAAATCCATGATGGAATATGTTTTCAGGTCTTATGAAGTCTTTTTATATTAGCATGGTTTTATTGCATTAGATAAAACATGTTTTTTTAGAGATTGTATCCCACAGAGACAGATCTGTACCTTGTTGATTTTACTTATTTGCATTATGCATTTTTTCCTGTGGATTCTTTTATGACCTATACAGGTCAAATAAAGGTTTGAATCAAATGTCGGCTGTCTGAGATGGGCTTTCCGTGTCGTTCTGTACTGAGGTAGGAGCGAGATTAGTGGTTGAGGGGAAGTGCTGTGTGAGGAGGGTGGAATCAGTGTTGTCCATCTCCTTGGCAGACTCTGGCCTTGGGGTTGGTCCTCCTAAAGAGTGTGAGTTAGGCAGCAGTCTGTTTTTGCTCAGAGGGTCAGCACGGTAAGGTTCTGCCAAATTCCAGCATGAACAACCAGCCTGTGCGTGCACTGGTGGTAAGCCCTGCTTGTGCAGCATTTACTTGTGAGGCTAAGGGGACACGTCCAGAAGTTTCCAACACAATATGCCCAGGACTCCTTTCACCAAGCATCAATACTGCTTTCCAAGTATTGGTCATGCTTGATTAGTACATTGCACAATATGGCTCTGGATTTGTCCAATTTGCTTTACAGACAGGCAGCTGGAGTTAGGAGCTGGGAGAAAGGTGTTGATCATTTCTCAATTGTTATCTAACTCAACATTACTATCTATATTACAATGAGCCACTAGAGGGCGAGGGAGAGGCACTTTCCCTCCAGGAGTCGATTTACAAGTCTGAGACTGTAGACACGCATAGAGAGAGGCAGAAGCACCGCCTGAGGCAGAGAAGGGAGAAAGATACGCAGAACACGTCCCTAGGCACATGCAACATCCCTCATAGCTGCTTCCCCTTTGCATTGTCAACGGAGAGAAGCTGACCCTTAAAACAAGAGCCCTGCGCGAGGCCAGAAAATGACAGGGTCATTATCGTGCAATGGAGGCAGCCGGTTTGCAGCCGACTGTCTGTTTCAGCTCTGGTCGGCCACTGCAAAAGAAATGCCGACTACAGACGGCGAGTGAGTACGATCAGCTGGGCTTCCCATACCTCACGTGCTCAGTTAACTTGAGGGGATAAAGACTGGCCCCGGGGCGGGGCGTTTACATGGCGGGCTCGGAATCCGGATGATAAATGGAGTCCACCAGCAGGTTTGATTGTTAAATAAATTGAACGCTCGCTGCTGAAGCATGCGATGAGGTGCGAATCATGATTTCGAACTCAGGTAGGGTGGAGTTAGCGTTCCATCCTTCGGAGGTCAGTAAATTGAGGGTTAATAAATCTATTAAATAAACAAAAATAAGCCCTGATATTCCAGCACTTAGAAACTACAGAAGAGCAGTGCGACAGCGAATGCAATGTAGCATGCATGCATACAACATTTTTGTATATAGCATAAATAATGCAAATCTTTTCAATGCTGTACTATCTTTATAGCAACAACATCCGCACAAAACTAAATGATTAGAACACTTCAAATTCTCCTCCCAGGCTATTACCTGATTAGCAAATTATCTTTTCAGAAAGTACATGCGTTTGAGAAAACATGTAACGTATGGTGTGCCTTGATCTGATTAGGGTGATATATTGGTCAGTTAATAGAGTCTAAAGGCCCCTCAATTAACAGTACACGATGTTCATCAGACAAGACCAATCATGAAATGCCTCTTGGACATTTGCCATTTCATGTCAAGGCTGCCCATCTGCGGGCCCTCGCAAAAATGGGAAACACATGGCAGAGCATGCCTAATTATTGGGTACTTAATAAAACCTCTTATGTTTAACTTACACGAAGTGAAGCTGATCAAACATAATGTACAAATCTTTTTTCTCACCTTCCTCATCCGGCGACAGTCAATTTATAAACCACACAAAGTCTTTGTTTCAAGCAATAAATTACCCGCTCGAGCCCTCATATAAACAAGAAGACATCGAGTGTTATAATCTGTAGTATTTTCAACAATCTTGTTTGACGCAATGCAGAGTCACATACGCACTAGTGGTTAAGTGAATGACGTGTTCAAGAGATGTCCGCTTGAATAACAAAAAGGGGCCCGGGTTTGGTAAAACTCGGGTAGTGTGGCAATGGGTAAAGTACTACAATTTCTTTTCCAATGAAGAATAAAAACAATAAATCATATTACACGCCAAAACGTTATATATTCAACAATATAGTAGGATGTAAGCAATATATCACAATAAAGAGAAATAATTAAAAAAACAAATAAGTCACTGAAAAGGCGATGTACTGTGTGATATTATAATAAAAAATAAGAAAGAAACCTAAAAAAAGAACAAAAAGAGAAGGAAAAGGAAGCGAGGGGAAAGACAAAAGCAAGCAGGATATTAAGTACATGAGACAATATTTTAATATAGTGAGGAATGATAATAAAATATCATGAATAATAGCTTGTAGCTGTAACAGGAAGTCAGCCAACTGACTTTTTAAGTCCCCTTCTCTGTTTGGGGCGTGGGGACGTTTGCTTGAGCTGGTCAGCACAGGCACAGTCCTGTCTTTGCTAGCACAACGAGCAGCAGGTGCAATCCAGTCTTTGGTGCAGTCTCTCTTTGCTGAGTCCAGGGCAAAGCAGGGCAGTTCTTACTCAGTTTCTTCTCCATTGTATACGTGATCTGAGGGCTGGGTGCAAGTGGTGCCGATTTTATACCCAATGTGTGCCTTTGGACATGTGGCAAATAGTGGTGGGTGGAAAAATTCACTCAGCTTGTGGAGTTTGTGGGATTCGGGAGCTCTGCGTGTAGTGTGGAGTTCCTGCTAAATTCCACCATCCGATGCGTGGTTTTTTTTCCCCGCTGGCGTGTGCAAGGCTTGTTTTGGTGTATGCTGCTGAGCATCACAAGACTGCCAGCCACCAGCGAGCACTTGTGTGCGTAAGACTTGGCGGCCGCTGCATGGCCTCCAGCCGTGACAGACCCTTTTTCTTGACGCTGGCAAGCGCAAGCGACCACAGCTGCACGTCAAGCAGATTCTCTTCTCGAGATGCAACTAAATCTCCTCCAAAAGATGTTTTCGAGTTGACATTCTACTCCAATGAACCGTTCAAGTTGCTTTTTAGTGCAAGATGCCTTCGATGGTAAGGGCTGTCCAGCTGTAAATCGTTGGCTTCAGGGTGTCGTGGGTGGCTGGTAATGGTTCAGTGTGTTGGTTGTCTTCGTAGAAGTTGTCTTACATGTTCTTGATTTTGTGGTGGAAGAAGGTGCTGAGTTTGTTGCAGAGGTCTTGTGAGGGAGGGATGTCAGTAGATTCGCTGGTGGTTTGGGCGAACTCCTTGATGATGTTGAAGAGTTCTTTGCTGTTGTGTGCGTGTATGGTGATTCTGTCTTTGATCACTGTTTTCTTTGTGTTTCTGATGAGTTGGTTGTGGGCGTTGTTGGCGGCTTTGAAGTTGTTGTGGGCTTCTTTGGATTTGAAGTTTCTCCAGGCATTCTCGATGCGGTGGCAGGTGCACCTTGACTCTCGAAATTCGGTGGTAAACCATCTAGCTTTCTTGGCGTGCGTGTTGTTGTTCTTCTTGAGGGGGGCTATGGTGTAGGCGCTGTTGGTTATCCATCTGTGCAGAGTTTGGTTTACGGTGTTGGGTCGTTGTCTTCCCTGTTAGTTGGGGCAGGGTTGTCGAGTGAGGAGGTGAGCTAGTCGTCAGTGATTTTAGTCCAGTTTCTCAGTGGGAGCAGGTGCTGGTGTCTGTGGATGGTGGGTGTTCTGAAGGTGAAGTGGATACATCGATGGTCTGTCCACAGGAGTTCGGTAGTGTGGCTGAAAGTGATGGAGTTTCCTGTAGTGAAGAGGGGGTCGAGGGTGTGTCCTGCTGAGTGCGTGGATTCGGTCACGATCTGGCAGAGTCCAATGTTGTGGAGGTTGTCCAGAAGGGATGTGGTGTTGGGGTCTAGTTGGTTGTCGAGGTGGAAGTTGAGATCTCCCAGTAGGGTGTAGTTGGTCAATGCAATGGCTTGCAGGGTGATGAAGTTGCTGAATGGTCCGAAGGGTCCAGGGGGTCGGTAGATGAGGGTTCCCCGGAGGGTGGTGGTATCTTGAAGTGAAGGTGTTCCTTCAGGTCTGTGGGCTCGTCGGGGAGTGTGCTCAGGCGGAGGGTGGATTTGTGGACGATGGCGATTCCTCTTCCTGGGCAGGTGGGGCAGTCCTTCCGGGAGATCTTGTATCCTTGTGGAATGGCGATGTCTGGTCCAGAGGTGGTGTTGGTCTAGGTTTCCGTGAAGAACGCTGTGAGAAGTTGGTCTGATATGTGATGTCCACTATTCTAGTGGGCACCCTGTATCAATCCAAACAACCCTTATGGTGATGGTTGTAAAGTCAACCTTATAGACCAGCTATCCTAGTGGTAGCATGGACAAAAGCAGTCTTAGGCTAAACTCAAGAGGGCATGTGAAGCCAGCTGTTTTACCATATGCAATCCCTTTAATACCAAATGAAAGGACACCACACAGGTTATATATTCAAAATATATGTATTTATTTCTAAATCAATCCCCTGAACTCTTTATGAGGGCAGAGGCACAAGCGCATAACAAGTAACTCAATATAACAAACAATATGTTGCACAATATGGATAGGCCCTGGTGGCCTGCTAAACCATATACTTAAATAGTGGTATAAGAACCACGTCACGAACAGTTGAAAGGCCTAGGGTCTAGGGAATCGCTGGGGCTACACTGGACTAACAGTAGTTAGGAAGCAGGAGGCCCACGGGATGCGGGTGCAGAGTCTAAATGCACACGCGTGCACACATAGAAGTCAATGGGTGCGTAAAGTTAGAAAGTTAAAGATTTAGGAGTCTTCCGACTGAACTAGAAGCTAACCACTTGAAACTAGGACACTAGGAGAGTTAATCTTCACAGGAGCACAGCAGTACTCGCGTTACCTCACCCACAGGAAGCGGGTGCATAGGTCCCAAAGTGTGTCGGGTTTCGTCGTGGAGTTCTATGGAGCCTTGGAGAAAAGATGCTGCAGGCGATCCAAGGGCGGATCGAGGATGAGGAGTACCTGAAAGCAGAGGGGACAGAGTCTGGGTCACTAGACAGTGACCAGGATGGAACCAGGAAGGAACCAGGCGATGTCGGGAAGCAATCAGGTGATGTCATGAAGCTTGTCTCTGCTGCCACGTAGACCAGAAGGTGTCGACGATAATCAAGAGCTGGGTTTGGACTGTCTAATAAAGGCTCTCGCTGTCGGTGGTGTCGGCTTCCGGATTGGAGTCAACGAGCCTTGGTAAAGGCAACCCACGCAGGATTCGAAGAGGGCTTCTTACTCAGGCCAGCAAGGACTGAGGGGCTTCTCCTTTGCAGAGAAGCAAGGGCCAGTCTAGAGCAACCAGACCAGCAGTGTAGATTTTGGATTTCGTTGTCACAGATGCCACTAGCCAACGGGCAAGTGACCGGACAGACGCGTCAAGCAGGAAAATGCAGAAGAGCCCCACGCAGAACTCGTGGAGTGTGGAGGGCTGATCTTCGATGCAGTTGGTGCTCGGGACTGGGGCTTCTCAATCCCCAATGCACAACTTTGAGGGTGCCTCAGAAGTTGCACGGAAAGCAATTTGCTGGCTTTCCAAGATGGCCGGTCCCACGTCTCTCGTCGCCTCCATGGGTCTCAGCTTTGCTGTGGCTGTGGATCGGGCTGTTGGATGTCTGGAAGTCCAGGTCTTGTCAGGCTCTGTGTTCTGGCTCTGGCGGGATCAACGACAAAGCAAACCGTTGAGCGCTTGATGTTGCCTGCTTGTGCAAGGAGGTCACTCCTTGACCACAAGGGAGATTCTTCTGTCTTCTACGTCGAGTAGGATGTCGAAGGTCCAGAGTTTCGTATCAGAGTTTCAGTTAGGATAAATCTAAAGTCTTGTGACTCAGCTCCTACCTATATACCAAATCTAGGGGCTGGATTACCTGCTAGGTCCCTTCTATGGGTGGGACCCCAGAGGGGGGTGGTTACACCCCTTTATCTTTGTCCAGTTTCGCGCCAGAGCTGGGGCTGGAGTGCCCCAGCACCGGTTTGAACTGAACTATGCATGGGACACCTTGTGTGCCCCAGGCAGTGTCTCATTTCATTCAGCCCTCCCTGCCCCAATACACCATAGCCTGTCTGGGGTGGTGCTAGCACCTCCCTGTGACAGGAAACCTATTGTACAAGCCTCCCTCGCTGGAAGGACTCCCAGCAGCAGGAGGTCAGACTTGTGTCTGTGGCAGCAGCATCCATTTTGTGATGCTGAGGCTCTGGTTAACTTTAACCGGGATTAATGAAAGTAACATGTCTTCTCCCTCTAGAAGGGTGGAATTCTACCCCCGTTGCCAGGACTGGCGAGGGGGTAGTATTCCAAAGCATATGACACCTTACACGACATGTTTTGATAAAGCCAAACCAAAGTTACCATCTGACCGCGAGGTACATAATGCACCTAAGAGTATATTGTATGGCAATATCCTAGAACAGCTATAAGGACATGGTTCCGAAAGCTGCAGACAGGCTTAGCTCATGCTAGAGCCCCATCTCCCATAAAACCAAGCACTCTGCCTTCAGGATTGTTAAGGCCTGCCATAGGAGCGACTTACAGGTGTATATGTGTCTAGATATACGTTTAGACATAGGTATACTATATCTAAGCAAGGGGTGATTACACAACCTTGCCCCAGCTGAGTGATCAGCCAGTTGTGTCAGTTTTGATGGCCAGCCAGGGGTGGCAAAAGATATGCTGCAGCCCCTGGTAGGCCTTGGGTGCACCTATGCCCTGGGTACCTATAGTACACTATACAGGGGCTCATAAGGTGACCCAAAATCCAATTAGTTATGTACTTAAGGTACATGGAGTCCATTTTACAGAGAGAGCAGACAGCCTGGGGCCCTGAGTAGCATGATCCCAGGTCAACTAAGTCGAAAACCAGCTAAACACAAGGCAAAAAATCTGGGGTAACCATAGTCAGGTATCCACCTTCCTACAAACGCTGCGTCCAGGGTGGTGCTGTCGAGGAGGTCCCAGATTTCGGTGGCGTGTTTGTGGAGTGATCGGACGTTGAAGAGGATGCATTGCAGGGTCTTCAGTTCGGTTGTATTCTTGTGGTCGGGTTGTGCTGGGTCCGTGTTCCTGGCGGTGCTGTACGTGTGCCGGCAGCGGTGACAGCTGGATTTGGAGGTAGTAGGATCGCTCTGTTTGTCTGTGGCATATATACAATTGGTTTTAAGGACTTTGTTTTCTTGAAGTCACAGGTGAGTTAAAATAACTGTTGTATAAGGATGTTGTTTGTTTGATAGAGGGCATATACCAGTTTTTATTTGTACTTTTATTTAATTTTTAAAATGTATTGTAATAGATGGCCTGAAAGTGTTTTTTCTGTAAAAATGTATAGGTGGGGTGATATCTGATGCCTTGGGAAGATGTGTGTTGTTGTAAAAATGTAATTGCTCAAATCATTTTCAGTTTTGGCATTGTTGAATTAATGGTAGTGTTTTCTTCAGTGTTATCATGCATCCTTTGTCTGGCCGGTGAATGTGTTTGCTGTAGGCCACCATTTATCTTTGTTCCCTATGCCATGTGCCTGCATGCATTCTTTGTTGTGGCCATGCCTCCTTGCAGGTTGTTGTTGTTTGACCATGGGGCTGGTGGCCATTTTGTGTAGCCAGCCAGTGTGCTTTGATTATAGGTCTGCATGTGTTCTTTGTTGTACCATGCTTCCTTGCTGGTTGTTGTCAGTTGACCATGTGGCATGCTGACATTTTGTTCAGCTACCCTTAGTCTACTGTTTGCCAGTCTTCATTCATAACCATTTTCTAGGGAGATTTTGTTTTTCCCCAATTTCTTACTTGTCTCCTGATTTCAGTTTAAGAATGTTTGATGATCAATGTATCATATGTATATTATGATTATTGTGAACAGTGTTTTATATCATATGCATTTTTTTGCCTTTTTTACTTGCACCTTCTTGCTTCCCAATTGGTTACTCCTAGCCCCTAGTTAATTGTTTGGTACTTATTTTTTATTTGAATGTTTTTAAAATATTATTTTAACTTTTATTTATTTCTTTATTTAAAAATCAGTTTTTTAAAAAACATTTTCCAACCACCATCCACCCACTGCCTGCCATAGATGCACAGCAGCACAACAGAATACATTTTTTATGTGTTGTTACATTTTACCTGGGCCCCCTACCTGCAATAGGTGAACACCAGCATTCATTTTTTTAAGGATTATTCAATTTCCCCCTGACCCCCCTTGCCTGCAATAGGTGAACACCAGCATTAATTTTTTAAGTATTATTCAATTTTTATCTGCATCTGCAATCATCTTTACACTCGCCTACTTCCAGTTCTTCAGGCATTGGCAGTTGCAGCAGTGGCTGAATGAAAAAGTTCATCTTTCCAGTTTGGGACTTTTTATGGTTAGTAAGCAGGAGGATAACATTGCAATATACTCCATTTGCAGCCTCAGGGTTCATCGAGGGAAGACTGGTTCACACCATGGTACTTAAGGCCAAACAACCCATTTGAAAAAACACCACGCAATCCGGTGTGAGGCGCAGCTTAAAAAAATTGTGGTGGTGATGAGAGAGGGGAATCAGCTCCAATCATGGTGGGAGGTGAAGGTAAAGAGGGTGAAATTCTCAAAATTACTTAATTATTCAAAGCAGCCCAGTCCCCAGCACTGCACCAGTATGACACGCCTCAGCAACCTCGCAATTGCACCAGTGTCAATCAATCAATCAGGGATTTGTAGAGTGCATTACTTACACATTAGGGTCTCAAGCCACCGACGGGTGGGTTGAGCAGCTCCCTTGGGGTCATTCGAAGACCAAGGTCTCAAGGTCTTTCTTGAATTGGTGGAGTGTGGGGATTTGTTGGAGGTAAAGGGGAAGATCATTCCAGGCTTGGCTGCAAGGAAGGAGAAGGACCATCCACCTGCTCTGTTCCTGTAGAAGCGTGGGACAGTCGCTAGGGAGAGGTCGGCTGAGCGGAGGTTTCTCTTGGGGGCATGGAGGGAGAAGCTGTCATTGAGGTATTGAGGTCCGATGTTGTAGAGGGCCTTGTAGGCGGTTGTGAGCAGCTTGAAAGTTATTCTTCTTTCGACTTGGAGCCAGTGTAGGTCGTGGAGGTGTTGAGTGATGTGATTGTGCAGTGGGATATCTAGAGTTAGTCTGGCTGCGGGTTTCTGGAAGGTCTGAAGTTTGTGGAGGAGTTTTTTGTTGATTCCAACATTGAGGACTTTGCCATAGTCCAGTCTGCTGGTGATGAGGGTATGAGTGACCCTTTTCCTAGAGTTGGGGGGGATACACTTGAATGTTTTAAGTAGTATACAGAGGGTGTTAAAGCATGTGGAGGAGATTGTGTTGATCTGGGGATTCATAGTGAGCTGCGAGTCCAGTATGATGCCAAGGTTACGTGCATGGTCTGTCAGGGTAGGTGGGTTTCTGAGGGCAGGGGGCCACCAGGTGTCGTCCCATGCAGAGGAGGTGGAGCTGAAGCTAAGGACTTCTGTTATCTCTGAGTTGAGTTTCAGGCATCAGTTCCTTATCCAGGTTACAACGGTTTTCATCCCTTCTTGGAAGTTGTGCCTGCTGCTGTTGGGTTCCTTGGTGAGGGAGACGATGAGCTGGGTGTCATCGGCATAGGGGACGATGTTGAGCCCGTGGTTTCTGGCGATGGTTGCGAGGGGGGCCATATAAACGTTGAAGAGGGTGGGGCTGTGAGAGGATCCTTGGGTTACTTCGCATCTGATCTCTGTCAGTTCTGAGAGTAAGGGCGTGAGTCTTATTCTCTGTGTTCTGACTGTGAGAAATGAGCATAACTAGTCTAGGGCCTTTCCTTGGATGCCGGCGTCATGGAGTCTGGTGGCTAGTGTATGGTGGTAGACAGTGTTAAAGGCTGCTGATAGGTCTAGGAGGATGAGGGCTGCTGTTTGGCCTTGGTCGAGGAGGCCGCATTCGCCATCTGTGGCGGCGAGGAGGGTGGTCTCAGTGCTGTGGTTGCTGAGGAATTCCGGATTGAGAGGTGTCTAGGATGTTGGCTTCGATGAAATGTGCTAGCTGGGTGTTGGCGGCCTTTTCAATGACCTGGGCTGTGAAAGGAAGCAGTGAGATGGCCCTAAAGTTCTTGAGGTCCATCAGGTCTGCAGAGGATTTCTTTAGGAGAGGGTTGACTTCTGCAAGCTACCAGGTGTCGAGGAATGTGCGGTTTCGAGGGAGCAGTTGATGGTTCGATGTAGCTCGGGTGCAATGGCTGTGGTGGCCCTGTGGAAGATGTGTGGTGGGCAGGGGTCTAAAGGTGCTCCGGAGTTAATGCTCTTCATGGTCTTCAAGGTGTCTTTTGTTGTGAGTGGGGTCAAGGTAAATGGGCCTGTTGGGTGGGATCGCTGAAGACACCACAGCACCATCATACAGTGGCTGGGCCAAAATGCGCATTGTGTCTACAACCTCCTGGTTCTCTCCGGAAGTTACCTGCATCAGTGTTGCACAAAAGAAAAAACTCCAGGCTACTATTATGGGCATGTATAGACAGGAGGGGCCCTACGATTGCTCATTTGAACAATGGGAAGCTGGCTAAAATATTAGCACTGGACCTCCTCCCTTTTTTTGTGGAAGGAGTGGGTGTTTTAGAGTTTGTGGCGGCCATCTGCCCCAAATGGAAGGTTCTCAGCTGGACCTATTTTGCCTGAATTTTTCTATAATTGAAGTTCCAGCGCTCCATCACAATGTGCTGCAATTGGTTTGACAGGCTTTGCAACAGAGTACTGTTCACACTATCCACCTGACGACATACATGTGGACCAGTTGTCAAGCCATTAATTACGTGTGTATCACTGCACACTGGACCTCTTTTGTGGGAGTTAGGCAACATGTATCTATAGGTCTCGGTGCTGAGGAAAGTTTTAAAGGCGTTCAGCAGCATGCAACAGTAGCCACGTTCACTATGGAGAAATCCCTTACAGCTGAAAATATCTTGTAAGATTTTAACAGCACAGTGTTTGAATGGCTGCAATCAGAGGTCACAGAACTGGATTTGTTGCCATGGACAGTTTCTGTAATATAGTTAAGGCCATGGCACATGGTGGCTATTTCAGGGTCCTGTGGTTGGTGCCATGCATCAACCTCATTGGGTAGGACTTTCTAAAAAACATATGACATAGTGAGCAACTTACTGACCACCTGCAAAAATATCTGCACTCATTTCAGCCATTCTTTTAAAGCCCTGAAGCAGTTGAGGATCATTCAGCTTTATAATAGAGTACCAGTTATGCCTTCATACTAGAGGTGCCTACATGTTGGAATTCAATCTATTACACATTGCAACATCTGTTTAAGTATTACAAATTGATATATGAGTATTTCATTTAAAGAGGAGGGGATGCAACTGTGAAAGATAAGTCCATTGTGATGGACAAATGGGGTCTAGTGAAATGACTGGTAGAGATGCTACTTCCTTTTGAGGTTTTCACAGAAGAAGTCAGCAAAGAGGACAGTATGGTGGGCCAAGCTATTCTGTTGTTGTATCTGCTACAGAACCAGTTACAAATGGTGGTAGAAAGCTTTGCAGGTGTAAACAAAGATGCACATAATTTGGTTTAGTGCTTAATCTTTCACTTGGCTGAAAATAAAAGGCTGCAAAGAGACATTGTGTGATCCAAAGAGTGCATCTGTGCCACAATAGTTGATCCACGATACAAAAAAAACTACTGCCCACTTTCATTCCTTTTTCAGAAGGGGATATTTCAGAATGCAATACATGGATTGTTCAGTGAGCCAGAAACCTGGAAGAATAACGGCTAGAAATTAGAGTCCCACACCCGGGCACAGGTTCTGGGGTGCTGCCATCAACTTTCAGTGAGGTCAGTTCTGTTGTCTCACCGCAGCCAACACCAGCAACAATAACACTGGCAGTAATTACAACAGAGAAATACAACAATTGGCCAACACCTCTGCATTGCGTTAGTTTCAGTATGCATGTCATAAGGCCAGTGCAAAGACAAAAACAATAGAGGTCGAGCAAATGGCTGCACCAATGACCATTTAGAAGATGGTCCAAGAGTATCTGAATGACCCAAGAGTGGTCTATGTGGATCAAAACCCATTGGAGTATTGGTATGGGAAGATGCACCACTAGCCAGAACTCAGCAGGCTGACAATATAGTATCTTGCTTGCCCGGTAGCCAGTGTCTCTCTTGAGCGTATGTTCAGTGCAGCTGGTGCAGTTGTCACAGTGAGAAGGACCAGTCTCCCCCCTCAAAACATGGAGAGATTGACCATCATTGAAATGAACCAACACTTCATATCACACAATTTCACCGTTCTTGAAATACCTCAGGAGGAGGATGAGGGTGACTGGTCCAACTCATGTGTGTTAGATCATGATGACCAACTTCTGGGTGAACAACCTGAGGTTGATGACAAACTCTACTTCTGATACTGAGAGTAGGCAACCACAGACATTTTTAATTATTGATCAGCGAACTGATTTGCCAAAAAAACAGGATATAGCTAGTGGAACATAATGTTTTGTCTGACTTTTACTGCTCCGCCATTTTAAGGCACACGTATGACCAAATTGGATTTGGACCAGTGTGCAGTGAAGAATCCTCCCCATTGCCTTCAAGGACATTGGAGACAATACCTGCCTCCCTTCCATGCTTATTTTCCTTTTCTATCCTGTTAGACTTGGCACCATTGGCGTGAGTCTCCCTTCCACTTTTTGCTGTTGCCTCATCTGTTTTTGTTAGTATAGATGCTTTGGGGACTTTGCCACTGCTGCTCAGTGCCAAAGTGCAAGTGCTCCCTATTGTAAAATGATGTAATGGATTAGTGATTCCACGATTGGCCATTTGATTTACGCGTCAGACCCTAGCACAGTGCACCATGTGTGCCAAGGTCTGTAAATCAAATGCTGCTGGTGGGCTAGCAGCACTGATTGTGCCACCCACAGAAGCAGCTTGTAAAATATGGCTCAGGCCTGCCATTGCAGAGCCTGTGTGCAGTCTGGGACTAGGTATCAAAATTAAGGAGTAAAGGGCAATTACTGTTCTATGAAGAACAGAAGGTCCAGACACGACGTGCCCTGAAAGTACATCTTTGTAAAGAGTTGTCGTGCTGTTCCTAACGAAAAGGACGGATTGTACAGTCAGTGATGTGAATGGATTATGGGAGGGTGGTCAGAAGTTCACCCTGGGAATCCATTTTGTTGAATTTAATGCCCTCACACACCCTTTCAGGTGTCATGCTTCATCATCTGGGCTTGCTCCTCGTTGGGTCGGCGGTGCAATACCCAACGGGCGACACCTCAAAGAGGGGCTCTTTGGCAGAGATCTTTTTCCAACTGCCGTATAGATGAAGTGTGGGTATGGGGCCAGATACAGGTGGTAGACGTGGGTATTGTGAGTTAAAATAAAGCTAGTGGTACCTAGGGTACTTTATTCAGAGGGCCACTGCTTTGGTTAAAAATGATTACCCTGGAGGGGAGTAATGGAAATTAATGTTTCCAACTCTGATCCAAAGGTTGTTGTAGTCAGGTCAACATGTTTCACGCTATAAGGAGAATATCTAGCGATTCTTCAGGACCACAGTTGACTATATTAGCAGGTATCTAAGTGTGGGGGAAACTGTCTCCACTAGTTTATATGGGGTGTGGTGTATGTATGCTCCTATGGCTACCACAATATATGTATTTTGGAAGGATAACACTATTATATTACCGTTCTTGCGTTGCGATTGTCAATACCTGTTGAGAGAAAGGCACAAGCATATCACAACGAGCTGTTGTTAGAGAAGTACATCATTGACTGTCACATCGGTGCGTTTTACATGCCAGTGGTGATCATTGCGTGTCACAACACCATTGTACAAGTGTAGCAGGCACTCTCATACGTGGTAGTTCTGTGAGAGTGACTTGTGAATATATAATCAGATTAGAAAATTACGGTATACCAATGTGGGATCCTACAACTATTCAAAACTCACCTAGCGTTAAAAATAATCAAACAACGACAGTGTCCAGCGGGTAAAGCTTCAGGGATATCTTCCACCATGAGGCTGTATGTATAGGGGGAACATCTAAAAAACTGCTGGTTTATGCACATTCATAGGTGAGAATTACCCTTTAATAAACATACTTTCATTAGTCACATGACCAAGTTAAATAATTGGACTTCACTGGGACTATGAATTCCGGGGATTGTTGGAAAAGGTAAACAAGGATATTTCTGTTTGGTGATTTTAATTATCTGTACTCGTTTGAAAAGGTTATTTACTGATGGCGTAGTATTGAAAGACATATACCTGACAATTTGCTGTGAGGGGGGGACTTAATAAGCTGTGTGGTCCCTCTTTCTGTTTGTCCCATCGGAAATTGTGTGAGGAGTATGTACTCATAGGTATTGGTGAGCAGTCACCGTGTCTCTAAGCAGATCGTCCGACAAAACGGATGTAAGGGTCATTTCGCTTGTATTGTCTTGTACCTTATGCGGGGACCTCTAAGCATAGCAAGCAATGCGTGCATGTTAACATTGTAAAGCTAACGTTGGCCCATGGTGGAAAAGGCTCTTCAGTGTAGCGCTATAGCGAAATCTTGAGGCTTTTTGCCGTGAGTGCATGTAATTTCCGCGGTCATTAAAGCTCTATATCACTCGAGCGCCCGTTTAACGCGCTGGTGAAGTGTAAACCGGTAGTACGTGTTGTCATATTTATGCGCGTTTCTACTAGATGTTCGGCTATGAACTTAGAAGCTAGGAAATTAGTTATCCTGCTCTAAAACAATTCTTGGGTGTGGGTCACTTACTTGGTAGTATCCTGAGCTGCGTGTCTAACACCTACCCATCGCCGCTGGAACCGGGTGGATGGTTGGTGGACTCAGACTTCCTGTTTATATGTTTAAGTTAGGATGCCTCTCATTGGTTCTCTATAGTGGCGGCCATCTTAACCTGTCTAAAACGGCACAGAATACGTGCTTA
Source organism: Lissotriton helveticus (assembly GCF_964261635.1). Taxonomy (NCBI): domain Eukaryota; kingdom Metazoa; phylum Chordata; class Amphibia; order Caudata; family Salamandridae; genus Lissotriton; species Lissotriton helveticus. Next base: position 1,212,230,536 of record NC_136067.1, on the reverse strand, counting down.
ATAATTATTAAGTGGTTGTCTGGACTTTTTATCTCAGAAGTGTTTTGGCGGTTCAGACACTAAAATAGAATAGAAAGGCTCGAACCATTTATTTCACCCTTGTAATCCTTTGTAATGATTGTGAAAAAATACAACTATAGTGTAGTGATTTAAATACACAAATAAGCGTGTGTGTATGTCGGGGACTAGTGGGTGGATATTAGGACATTGGATATGTGCATGTCGTTATTGCTATATCGGTAGTTTAGTATTAGTTGGCATAATCCATGGCGGTGCTATAGCTTTTAGACCGTCTGGTCAAAGCGGTGAAAAAGTGTCGGCCATTTTGGAATGGTGAAGTTGATGTAAAAGAGGTTATCCAACTGCAGAGTACAGAGGGAGGTGGCTATCACCATTAGTTAAAATCATTTATCTTCAGTATATCTTTGTGTTTACTTATTTTCAGTTTTAGTCTCTCGTTTGGTTGAGGAATGGGGATAGATTACAACTAGAGGTTCAGTTAGAGGGTGGTCCAAGGTTAGGGAATCAATTAGAGGGTGGTCCAAGGTATGTCTTCGTTCAGACCATTACTGTCACTAGATAACCTATGGACCCACCGTTGTTCCTTATGGAATAACCCTTCTTTCGAGATATATGGGCACGCTTCCAGGACGAGCCATTGGATTGAGTCTGGGGTGTGATTCCTTTCTAGAAAGTGTTTGCACATTTTTGTATTGTCCTTTTACATCTAAAGTTACTGCGATGTTCAGAAATTCTGGTTTTTACATTGCGTGTCGTCATGCCAATGTAGTACAAATTGCATGGGCATATGATCAAATAGATGCAGTTGGTACTGTAACAATTTGTATGGTTTCTAATTTCCCATTTAAATGATTCAGATAAGGTGATGCATTTGTATTTTTTAGTAAATGGGCATGCTGCTCAATTGCCACAGGGGTAGTGACCAGTTACAGGTGGTAGATTCCATAGAGTAGTTTGTCTGTTCGGTTCATTGCTGGTCTTAGGTCTAGTGTGGATCAGGATGTCTTTTATGTTTTTAGACCTTTTGAAGGCAAACCTTGGTTGGTCTATGTTTAGGGTACCAGTATTAAGTATGGACCAATGGCGTTTCACTATTTTTCTTATCTGATTGGATTTTGGAGTGAATGTGGTCACACATGTCATTGGTTGGGAAGTTGTGGGATTTCTCTCTCTTAGTTCTATCAGACTCTCCCTATTGTTATTTTGTGCCCTCTTCATACTTCTTTTTATGTCTCTGGTCGGGTACCCTCTTTCTCTCAAATTTCTGGATAGTATAACAGACTCCGTTTTGTAATTAGTCATAGTGCTACAATTGCGTCGTATTCTTAGGAATTGTCCAAATGGAAGGTTGGATCGCAAGGCCTTTGGGTGTTGGCTGGTATAATGCAAAAGGCTGTTGCGGTCTGTGCTTTTCTTGAATAGAGTAGTGCTAAGCGAGCCCCCTTCAATGTTTATTTTCAGATCAAGGAATGCTATATGGTTGTCAGAAGCTGTGATGGTGAAGGCTAGATAGGGATTCAGACTATTGATCCACTCAAAGAACTCGTTATATGAGTCTATGTTTCCTGACCAAAAAATCAGGATATCATCTATGTAACGTCTCCTTAGTTTGATATTTTCATGGTAGGGGTTTGATAATGAGGATATGTGGTTTTCCTCAAAGTCGGCCATGTACAGGCACGCTATGCTTGGGGCTACTGTACTTCCCATGCAAGTGCCCTGTATCTGGTGGTAGTACGTGCCCTTGAATTCGAAGACGTTCTCAGTAAGAACTTTTTCAGCACATTCCATGATAAATGGAATTGGTGTTGCCGACGTCCATTCGGTTTTTTCAAGTGCCGCCTCCATAACATCTAGGGAGGCCCTCTGTGGGATATTGGTATAGAGGGCCTCAACATCTTGGGTTATGAGGAAGTCGATGTTCTCTGTCTCACTATAGTCTTGTAACAGGCGTAATAGGTCTGTTGTGTCCTAAATATATGATGGTATTTGTTTTACCAGGGGTTGTAGGAAATGGTCACAAAATTTGGACAGGGGTTCCAGTACTGAGTCTATACCGGAGACAGTGGGTCGACCCGAGACTGGGGTTACACCTTTGTGTATTTTGGGCAGCGTATAAAAATACGGTACCCTAGGGTTTTTGTTTACTAGGAAGTCTGCCTCCTTTTTACTGAGCCAGCCTTGACATTCTGCTGACTCTACCATACTCTTGATGGATAAAGTGAGGTGTTCTGTTGGATTCTGTGTGACCGCCTTGTAGTATCTTGTATTATCCAGTTGTCTAAGGCACTCTGTCTCGTAATCCACTTTATCCATTATTACAGTAGCACCCCCTTTGTCAGCTTGTTTGATGGTTAAGGAGGGGTTGTTGGCAAGAGTGTCGAGGATGTTTTTTTCTTCCTTAGACATGTTATTGAATGTCGGGTGGTTGGGTAAGTTGTTGGTATCTCTTAGTACAGCTTGTTCAAAGGCAAGCACTTCACTTGGTGTCACACCACTATGGGGGGTGAACGAGGAGGCATTATGTAAGCCGGAGTCATCATGGGGTTCATGTGGTTTGTCAACAAATAACCCTAGATGTTGAGGCCCTCTATACCAATATCCCACAGAGGGCCTCCCTAGATGTTATGGAGGCGGCACTTGAAAAAACCGAATGGACGTCGGCAACACCAATTCCATTTATTATGGAATGTGCTGAAAAAGTTCTTACTGAGAACTTCTTCGAATTCAAGGGCACGTACTACCACCAGATACAGGGCACTTGCATGGGAAGTACAGTAGCCCCAAGCATAGCGTGCCTGTACAAGGCCGACTTTGAGGAAAACCACATATCCTCATTATCAAACCCCTACCATGAAAATATCAAACTATGGAGGCGTTACATAGATGATATCCTGATTTTTTGGTCAGGAAACATAGACTCATATAACGAGTTCTTTGAGTGGATCAATAGTCTGAATCCCTATCTAGCCTTCACCATCACAGCTTCTGACAACCAGATAGCATTCCTTGATCTGAAAATAAACATTGAAGGGGGATCGCTTAGCACTACTTTATTCAAGAAAAGCACAGACCGCAACAGCCTTTTGCATTATACCAGCCATCACCCAAAGGCCTTGCGATCCAACCTTCCATTTGGACAATTCCTAAGAATACGACGCAATTGTAGCACTATGACTAATTACAAAACGGAGTCTGCTATACTATCCAGAAATTTGAGAGAAAGAGGGTACCCGACCAGAGACATAAAAAGAAGTATGAAGAGGGCACAAAATAACAATAGGGAGAGTCTGATAGAACTAAGAGAGAGAAATCCCACAACTTCCCAACCAATGACATGTGTGACCACATTCACTCCAAAATCCAATCAGATAAGAAAAATAGTGAAACGCCATGGGTCCATACTTAATACTGGTACCCTAAACATAGACCAACCAAGGTTTGCCTTCAAAAGGTCTAAAAACATAAAAGACATCCTGATCCACACTAGACCTAAGACCAGCAATGAACCGAACAGACAAACTACTCTATGGAATCTACCACCTGTAACTGGTCACTACCCCTGTGGCAATTGCGCAGCATGCCCATTTACCAAAAAGTACAAATGCATCACCTTATCTGAATCATTTAAATGGGAAATTAGAAACCATACAAATTGTAACAGTACCAACTGCATCTATTTGATCATATGCCCATGCAATTTGTACTACATTGGCATGACGACACGCAATGTAAAAACCAGAATTTATGAACATCGCAGTAACTTTAGATGTAAAAAGGACAATACAAAAATGTGCAAACACTTTCTAGAAAGGAATCACACCCCAGACTCAATCCAATGGCTCGTCCTGGAAGCGTGCCCATATATCTCGAAAGAAGGGTTATTCCATAAGGAACAACGGTGGGTCCATAGGTTATCTAGTGACAGTAATGGTCTGAACGAAGACATACCTTGGACCACCCTCTAATTGATTCCCTAACCTTGGACCACCCTCTAACTGAACCTCTAGTTGTAATCTATCCCCATTCCTCAACCAAACGAGAGACTAAAACTGAAAATAAGTAAACACAAAGATATACTGAAGATAAATGATTTTAACTAATGGTGATAGCCACCTCCCTCTGTACTCTGCAGTTGGATAACCTCTTTTACATCAACTTCACCATTCCAAAATGGCCGACACTTTTTCACCGCTTTGACCAGACGGTCTAAAAGCTATAGCACCGCCATGGATTATGCCAACTAATACTAAACTACCGATATAGCAATAACGACATGCACATATCCAATGTCCTAATATCCACCCACTAGTCCCCGACATACACACACGCTTATTTGTGTATTTAAATCACTACACTATAGTTGTATTTTTTCACAATCATTACAAAGGATTACAAGGGTGAAATAAATGGTTCGAGCCTTTCTATTCTATTTTAGTGTCTGAACCGCCAAAACACTTCTGAGACAAAAAGTCCAGACAACCACTTAATAATTATTAAGCACGTATTCTGTGCCGTTTTAGACAGGTTAAGATGGCCGCCACTATAGAGAACCAATGAGAGGCATCCTAACTTAAACATATAAACAGGAAGTCTGAGTCCACCAACCATCCACCCGGTTCCAGCGGCGATGGGTAGGTGTTAGACACGCAGCTCAGGATACTACCAAGTAAGTGACCCACACCCGAGAATTGTTTTAGAGCAGGATAACTAATTTCCTAGCTTCTAAGTTCATAGCCGAACATCTAGTAGAAACGCGCATAAATATGACAAGACGTACTACCGGTTTACACTTCACCAGCGCGTTAAACGGGCGCTCGAGTGATATAGAGCTTTAATGACCGTGGAAATTACATGCACTCACGGCAAAAAGCCTCGAGATTTCGCTATAGCGCTACACTGAAGAGCCTTTTCCACCATGGGCCAACGTTAGCTTTACAATGTTAACATGCACGCATTGCTTGCTATACTTTGAGGTCCCCGCATAAGGTACAAGACAATACAAGCGAAATGACCCGTACATCCGTTTTGTCGGACAATCTGCTTAGAGACACGGTGACTGCTCACCAATACCTATGAGTACATACTCCTCACACAATTTCCGATGGGACAAACAGAAAGAGGGACCACACAGCTTATTAAGTCCCCCCCTCACAGCAAATTGTCAGGTATATGTCTTTCAATACTACGCCATCAGTAAATAACCTTTTCAAACGAGTACAGATAATTAAAATCACCAAACAGAAATATCCTTGTTTACCTTTTCCAACAATCCCCGGAATTCATAGTCCCAGTGAAGTCCAATTATTTAACTTGGTCATGTGACTAATGAAAGTATGTTTATTAAAGGGTAATTCTCAGCTATGAATGTGCATAAACCAGCAGTTTTTAAGATGTTCCCCCTATACATACAGCCTCATGGTGGAAGATCTCCCTGAAGCTTTACCCGCTGGACACTGTCGTTGTTTGATTGTTTTTAACGCTAGGTGAGTTTTGAATAGTTGTAGGATCCCACATTGGTATCCCGTAACTTTCTAATCTGATTATATATTCACAAGTCACTCTCACAGAACTACCACGTATGAGAGTGCCTGCTACACTTGTACAATGGTGCTGTGACACGCAATGACCACCACTGGCATGTAAAACGCACCGATGTGACAGTCAATGATGTACTTCTCTAACAACAGCTCGTTGTGATATGCTTGTGCCTTTCTCTCAACAGGTATTGACAATCGCAATGCAAGAAGGGTAATATAATAGTGTTATCCTTCCAAAATACATATATTGTGGTAGCCATAGGAGCATACATACACCACACCCCATATAAACTAGTGTAGACAGTTTCCCCCACACTTAGATACCTGCTAATATAGTCAACTGTGGTCCTGAAGAATCGCTAGATATTCTCCTTATAGCATGAAACATGTTGACCTGACTACAACAACCTTTGGATCAGAGTTGGAAACATTAATTTCCATTACTCCCCTCCAGGGTAATCATTTTTAACCAAAGCAGTGGCCTTCTGAATAAAGTACCCTAGGTACCACTAGCTTTATTTTAACTCACAATACCCACGTCTACCACCTGTATCTGGCCCAATACCCACACTTCATCTATACGGCAGTTGGAAAAAGATCTCCGCCAAAGAGCCCCTCTTTGAGGTGTCGCCCGTTGGGTATTGCACCGCCGACCCAACGAGGAGCAAGCCCAGATGATGAAGCATGACACCTGAAAGGGTGTGTGAGGGCATTAAATCCAACAAAATGGATTCCCAGGGTGAACTTCTGACCACCCTCCCATAATCCATTCACATCACTGACTGTACCAATCCGTCCTTTTCGTTAGGAACAGCACGGCAACTCTTTACATAGATGCAGTCTGGGACTGCCATGTCGACTTGGCAAGTGCCCCCAGTTGCCAGTCCCTAAACCCTCCCTTTTCTACATATTAGTCACTCCTAAGGTAAGCCCAAGGGCAGGGTGCATTGTATGTAAAAGGTAGGACATGCCCTGATGTGTGTGGCATGTCCCGATAGTGAAATACAGCCAATTTCGTTTTTCACTATTGTAATGCTACCTGTTCCCATAGGCCAGAATGGGCAGTTTGATTATAACATCTTATTTTCCTAACTGACCCAGGGACCAAGGTAGACATTCGAGTTTAGTATGCCTGAACTCAGAATGTTAAAATACATCTTTTAGTGTGGGTGATTTTTACATTCTGCGTTTGAAAATACCACTTTTAGAAAGTAGGTATTTTCTTGCCTAACCATCCAGCATGTCTCTGCTAGGATTGTGTATTCCATGTCTGGGTTGTGAGTGACAGGAGGCTGGAGAGGGCCTTGGCTCCAGCAGTCTGATGGGTCAGGGCTGGGCTGAATAGGACCTGCATTGAATAGAGAGTACGGGGCGGAGATTTCCTTTCACTGACCTGAGCCCTCATGGAATAGAGAGTAGGGGGAGGAGATTTCCTTTCAGCTACCTGGGCCAGGTCTGCTCTCAAACAATGCTGTCTCCACCTCCTGATAGGAAACTGCACCCAAGAGGACAGAACTGGTTTGGACTAGGCACAGACACTCTCTGCCTTCAGAGACAAAGGATTTGTATGTATAAAAAGGGGGACCCCGACCCCAGAACTTTAGATAACTTCTGGGAAATCAAGAGGACACCTTTGCCAAGGAGAAGAGCCGTATAAGCTGAGGAGGAATACTGCCCCTCTGCTGTTTGCTGTCTGGGGTTGGCCTGCAGTGGCTGCTTGCTGCCAAGGAAAGGAGAAAAAGGACTGTGCTGTTTTGCTTTGTCACCTGCTTGAAGAAAAGATCTCCAATGCCTTGAAACTGAGCTTGCCTCCTGTTTTGAAGTCTCAGGAACACAAAGACTTCACCCCTTCTGTCTGCCTTCATCTAGAATTGCTGTTTTAGCTGCTACAGAAGGAATTTGCAACACCGACGCGCGACGCCGCAACCTGCACCGAAGCCGTGAGCACTGCTCCGTCTTGCGACGTAGGCACAATGACCCGCTGCCGTGCCCCATCACTCCGTTGCTACAAGCTGGATTTAAGTGAATAAACTATTTTTAAGGATAATTTGAGAACTGTATTTTGGATTTTTGTCGTATTGGTCTTGTTTAAGAATAGATAAAGATTATTTATTTTTCTAAACTGGTGTGGTGCCCATTTGTAGTATTTTCACTGTATTACTATACGTGTTCACAAATGCTTTACACACTGCCTCTGATATAAGCCTGTCTGCTCGTGTCAAGCTACCAAGGGGGTGAGCAGGCATTATTCAGAAGTGTATCCACCTTTCCCTGACTAGAAGCAAGGAACACTATTTGGATAAGGGTGTATACCATTGCCAACTAGAGACCCCCATTTCTAACACATTCCCTAGCTGGACTGCCCCAGGAAATATCATTTGATTTACAACACTGCCAAATTCCAATATTTTGCTTACATCAAAGAGGAGATACAATTGTGTACCTAATTTACCCCTGTGCTTGGATTGGAACAAGTAACTAACTATTGCATCAATGGGTGATATATTATTGAGTGATTGTTAGTGATGGAGGATGATTCATGTGGGGACAGACAGTGAGGGACGGTGTTCAACTAATAATTTGTAAACTTTATTTTGAGGCTTTGCAATGTTTGGGGCCTAATGACTGATCATCTTACCTGACAGTGATTGATCCTTTCACACATGGTGAGATTTACTTGCTGGGTCCACTCTTACTTTGTGGTACATCAGAGACTAGAACAGTTATTTTATTTAACAAACATATATCTACACAAAATACAAAAATTCTGTTTCTCTTGTTGTTCTTCAACAGTAGTGCACTGTAGGTCTCGGAACAGAGTTGGACTGATTTGTTACTCAGAGTCAGGAGGAGGACAAATGGACTCAGGGTGGGACTACCTTAACAGCAGAAGAAGAAAGGTATTGAGTCTATGAACTTCAAAGGGAAACCAACATGATGATGATGATGACTCTGATGCCTTTTCAACTTTGTAAACTGGCGAAAGGTGCGTTGATTTAGGAAATGCTGATGCGTATGTAAGCTGGCTCCAATGTGAAACTCCTCTTATGCGGTTGTGGTCGGGGGGCTGTTGATTGTGACTGGAGACAGACTTGTGATGCCTCACCTTCACATGATGCACACACTCAGCTAACTGTTATGATGGTAGTTGTGAGATGGATCAGCCCGGTACATGCAGGTATTTGTCTGTGTTTGGTTGTAAATAGCTCTCAGTTCTCAGTTAACTGATCTGCCATGACTGAGAAAACAAATGATTACAGCAGCCTAAGCTCTCTTCCTCTGCCTCTGAGTCCTGGTAGTTGGTACACTCCTCACAAAAGTTACCTTTTGTCCTTTTCCTTGACTCTACAACATCATTTCTGTTTTACAATCTGCAGGCCTCTCCTCATGCACAAAAGGTGAAAGCTCCATAACACTCCTCTTACCATACCAGACTGGTTCAGCCAGACACCAAAGACGGACATTTTGAGAGGAATGCAGATGCACCTCCCAATTTGGCAATACAGTATCGTTTTTCTTTTAACAACCATCATTTTGGAACTATGTGGGTTCACTAATTACAGAGGGTGCCAGGCTGCACAAAATGTGGCCAGGGTTATACAGTAATTTTAACAGGGACCTTTTGACCCCCTCAATGTGGGACCAAGTCTAGGATCCCCATACCTCTGTGCATCTAATCCTTTTTTTGACCTCTCAGTACTCCGTCTCATTGCCCTTCAAATGTTCCCTCCTGATGCCCCAACTTTAGTAGGGCACCAACCTATTTCCAAGCCTGTAAGTGACCACAAACAAACACCCTTATTATTTGCCCTCCATTTGCATTCTCTAAGTAACTCAGGTGCTTCAGTCACTGTTCAGTCTCGAGTGGCCGGTTGGGTGCACAATGCTCGGCTATCCAGGCATGTATCACTCCGTACAGCCCCTCTCAGCACATCCAGACTACACTTCTTTTCACTCCTCCATAATTTGTATTTTTTAACCTAGATGACAGAACACTTAGATATATAATAACTTGGGTCTCTGTGGCTGAAGGACTGTTTGCCATGGATTTACCCAACTGTGTCGTACTCATTTCTTCATTTTCTCCCACAACAGATTTATGTTGATGTGCTGCTCATCATTGCCCTGATTAAAATTGTTATTGTGTAGTATTTGTCTTTATCACACCTTTCCCCAAATGTCCTTTCCCATTCATTCATCAAACCCCTAACCCTCTTCCCTGGGACTCTGTGATTTATTGAGGTAACTTAATTTACACCATAAATGGATTACATACTTGGTGGGGCAGATGTGGTGAAAGTAACACCAACTCACTGCAGGATCTTCTATTACCTGAGCAATATCCCACACCAGCCCCACTTATCCACCCACACATAAAAGGTATATAGATATACAACATCATCATTCAGGCCCTGTGTTGCATAAATGCTTACAATTGTTGACTCCACTCTTGATTATGAGTCTACTTCTCATAACTTGAGGATTTCATAACTTTTATTTTTATTAAGTAGCTCCACATTACTCAGAAGAAGTCACTATTGCTGGTTTTTGTTATAAGATCAGGTATTCTTTTCTTTGTTGTGCCATTGTGGCAGTAGTCTGGTCTCAGTCTTTATAAAGCTATGATATAAATATATAACCCACTAACTCTGTGTTTTTCTTTCAATTTAGTTTGCTGTGATCGATAATTCTTTTGGTTAATCTTACAGTTTGAGCTCACATAGGTGAGAGGGGGACTTCGCTTGTTGTGATGCCTTCCCTGTTAATGAATGTACTAGCCTGCTACTACTACCAGCACAATTAGGTAGGCACCTTGGTAAACCCTGCAGTGAGTTTTGGAAGATAGAGCGAGGTAGGAGCCATCACTTCATCCATTCAGGTGAGAGAACTGTGGAGTGAAGTGCACTAGTTTAGTTAGTAAGGAACTTAGGGCCAGATGTAGGTAGCCAAATACCGGTCGGTAACGGCCGAAAATACAGAATTTTGGACGTTATCGACCGGTATTCGTCTATTGAGATGTAGGAGCCCATAAAAGACCGATTCTGTAAATACGAGTCTGTAATTTACCGAATCGGAAGATACTGAATCGGAATTCACCGAATCAGTATTTTCCGAATCTGTATTTTCCAAATCGGTATTTTCCGAATCGGTAAATAAGAAATGGTGAAAAATGACTATCGAGATGTAGGTAACTTCTAAAATACCGAATTTCATGAAATTCGGTATTTAGGAGTCAGTAATTACCATGGATTGAAAGCAGGTGGTAACCAGGTGCAGGCTATAAAAAAGGCCCCAAAATGCAACAGTGTGACCAGAATGGCAGCATTCTATGTGATAGCAAGGCGGCTACGGCTACAGGCAGCAGGAGAGAGGGTCTGGAGACGGGAGGAGCAAGTCTACAGACAGCGGATAACGCTCTTCCAACTCACTGAGGCAGAGATCTTGCAAAGGTACAGACTAGACCCCCAAACCATCCTTGACTTGATCAGGGACCTGCACCCACTCCTGGAGCAGCCAACACCAAGGGCTCACGCCATCCCACCCCATGTGCAGGTGCTCTGCAGCCTACACCTGCTTGCTTCTGGGAGTTACCAGGGTGTGATTGCTGCGGTAGATGGGGTGTCCCAGAGCTGCCTGTCCCGTTTCTTCCGCAAGTTCCTAGAGGCCATGATGCAGAGAATGCATCATTATATCAGCTTCCCTGACACACATGCGGAACTGCTAAAGACCAAGACTGACTTTTATCAACTGGCACACTTCCCACACATCATCGGCTGTATTGATGGCACCCACATCCCAATCTGCCCACCTGCTGCCACAGAGTACATTTACCGCAACAGGAAGTCAACAAACACCATCAATGTGCAGGTAATCTGTGATGCCAACAACATCATCACAGACATTGTGGCCAAATTCCCGGGAAGCACCCACAACTCCTACATCTTTCAGAACAGTTGGATATACAGATGCCTGACAGCGGGGGAATTCGGAGAAGGATACCTGCTAGGTAAAACACTGTGACCCACCCTGATAGATATTGCAGATGTATGTGTTGTTGTGCATTTGATTAATGGCCCTATTATGTTCCAATAGGTGACAGCGCATAAGCCGTCTGCTCGTTTATCCTGACACCCTACCTGAACCCACCAACGCCAAGCCAGAGATTATACAACGTCCACTAGGAACGTTGTTGAGCGCACTTTTGGGCTCCTAAAAAGCAGGTTCCGCTGCCTCCACAAAAGCGGAAGCGCACGGCAGTACTCACCACTCATCTGCTGTAAGATCATTGCAACTTGCGCAATGTTGCACAACCTTGCTACTAAGAAGGGCACAGAGGTGGAATTGTGCGAATACCAGGACCATGATGATGAACATGCACTGCCGGACCCCAACACAGCAGGAGTTGCGTCAGCTACAGATGGCAGACAGAGACGGGCAGAGACCACACGCAACTATTTTTGAGTAAGTAAAGAGACACAGTCAGGTGGAGCATGTACCCAACATAGTTTAATTGTTGGCACTACGCAGGTACTCAAAGGCACAAATCTGCAACACAAATGAAATCCATTAATAATGGAAGTCCTGGCTCACTTTCCCATTAAAAGTCATGGAGTGTGGGCAGCATAAGTCATTTTCGGCCACGACTACTGGTGCCAGATGTAATTGGCTGGCTGTCCTCGCTGGGTGTGTGGGAAGTTGGAGCGCCATGGAGCCTGCTGCTCCTCCGTGTCTCAGCAACAGGGAGGCTTGTCATGCTGCTCCTACTGGTGCTTTCCTCACTCCCAGGAACATCCAGTGCAGCAGTATGTGCTGACTGTGCATTAAGCAGCACCTCTACAGCACTCGTCACCCTTGCAAGGCCCCTGGAAACCTCATTGCTGCTGTGTGCTAAGCCCTCTTGCATGTTTACACTTCGCCTGCACAGAAGGGAAGTTGCTGTGGCAAGGCGGCTAACAGCCTTGGTGTGTCGCTGTGCTTCCTGCCTGTCCTTCCTCCTTGTTGCTCTGTCCTGATCTAGTTTCGTGCACAAGAGAAGCACGGATTGCGACATGTCCCGCATCCCTGAAGCCATCTCTCTCATACCTGATGCCATCTCTTTGTTCTCATCAACCAGTGCACTGATGCCCTTCCCAATGTATTCCATGTTTGCATTCAGGTGCCTTATCTGGCGTTGCACCGACTGGATGGCCTTCCCCTGCATTCATTGGATCTTGACCATGCTACCCTCCAGCCCACGGAAGACACTGGGACCCTACACATGTTGTTGAGCACTGCTGTGTCTGGGCCTGCAATGTCTGGTAAATATGCGGGCATCCTCTGCGCTGGACTGCTGTGTGGCAGTGCTTCCTTCCCCAGCCAAGGTTGGTGTCTCACCCCCCTCCATGTCACCTGCTGATGTTTCCATTTCGACTAGTGGGGCAACAACTTGCCTCTTGCTCTTTTGAGGTGCAGGTGTTGTTTGCGGCAGTGACGCAGGCAGTTCAGGTGAGGACAGTAGCAGAGTGGATCCTGAACGCTCTGGGGATGCCTGCAGCTGTGGAGACATTTCAAGCTCTTGGGATGGTGGCTGTGCTGTTGGTGCACCAGTGTCCTCAGTGACATTCCCTGCACTTGTGCCTGCCTCCTGGCTGTCGTCCCTCAGTGTTGCACTGCCTTCCTTCTCCCTGGTACGCCTGGGAGATGTCTCACCTGTGGACATAAAAGCGTACATTAGCTATGTGCTCCTTCCTCACTGCTTATACAATTCAATTCTTCTCACTGAAACACTGTACATATTGCCTCTGCTTCTTTATTACTGATATGTGTTGCATAACATGTTGCTTGGTGTGCTGTATGACATGGTATGTCTTTACATGACTACATCTCCCATAATGCATTGCTGCTGTATATTACTACCTCTACTGGAGTGGGGTTAACACTGCCACATAGGGGAAAGGGCTGGCGATGGGGTGGGGGTGATCCTGTGCATGCCTCTAACCTTTTCTAGTGTCAGTTCTGGCTGAGCTGTCTGCATCTCCCAGTCCACAGGTGCTCTCTGGTTCTATGGGGGACTCCACCAGCTCCTCCAGCTCAGTCAGGGGAGGTGCACGGGTCCTCCCTCCTCCAGTTCGGTTTGCCTCTTTGTGGAGCTCTGCAATTTTCTTCTTAGTCAAGCTCATGAGGTCGTACCACCTCTTTTTCAGGTCATCTATGTCCCTTGGAGTCACTCCTACAGCATTCACCTTGGACTGTATTTCGAGCCAAGTCTTTCTTTTGGCAGATTCAGCCACAGTCAGGGACTGCCTTCCAAATAATTTATGGTGTTCTTTCACCACCTCCTCCACGAAGACCTGCAGCTCCATGGTGCTGAATTTTATTTTTCTCTTCCTCTCTGGGAGTTCCTTTTCACTGGTGTTTGCCATTTTTCAATTTTAAAAGCACAAAAGTTTTCCTGTGGCTCAGGGACTCAGCTCTGCTCTCACAGCCTCTCCAGAAGCTTCTAATTGCTTCCAGCTGCCTGGGTGTAGCCACTTCCTGGTTGGGAGGGGGGTGGTTGCACCTGATTGGCTGACTCCTGAGTTTTTCTTTTTTTTCCCTAGCAGATTCGGTATTTACCAAATCGGTATTTACCGATTCGGTATTTACCGAATCGGTAAATCCCATTAATTACTATGGGCCAAAAGGCCCATAGGATTGAATGGGAATTACAGATTCGGTAAATATCGAATCGGTAAATACCGATTTGGTAAATACCGAATGGCTGATACCGATTTTTACCGAATTGGGTAAAAATTACCGAATTTTTACGTACATCCCATTTACCGATTCTAAAATACCGAATCGGTAAAATTCGGTATTTTAGAATCAGTAAAATAGGATTACCTACATCTGGCTCTTAGTTCTAATGCAGATTTAACTTTCCTTCCTTTTTTATCTAGGTTGTTGTAGGCAATACAGGCATTGGTAGAATACCCTACCCCCGCTAGTAGTCAATAATGTAGTTACAGAGGGTAGTATGAAATGAGTATAACTATCTATAACTAACTGAGGAGCAAGCATAATAAAAAACATGCTACACAAAAAAGCAGCTGTGCAACGTGAAAATAAAGCACAAAAAACTATAATAAATTAGAATAACTTTTCCCTTTTACATGTTTTTAATAATCAAAACTGGTCCTCTACCCCCACAGCAGGCCCACCTGTCTCCCCAAACCATCAAATCACCCCATCCCTAACCAATGGCCAAAGAAAACTCAAAGTCCAAAGTAATTTAACTCCGTTCCCAATCCCCACCCTCTTCTCCCACATCAATTGTCCCTCCCACCAAAACAAGAAATATTAAAAGTGCTAGAAGGGCGTTTTCTATATGTGTACTGAGGTCCTCAAGGATTGCCTGCAGGTGTGCCATGTTGGTCCAGACATGTCAGATGTAGCAGGACGCGGCACTGAAAAAGGTTGTCTGAGCAGGAGGGAGGGGCAGCAGTGGTGGTTTGACGTTCGGCTTCCTGCGGTGCTTGTGATGTTGGAGGCTGGAGGAGCTTGCAGCTGAATGGAATAACTGGGACCCTGGGCAGCAGCAGATGCCTCAGCCTTCTCCTCCTACCGAACCACCAACCATTGGTATTCTATGTGGATGGCCTCCAACCTCTGCCACTGCAGCCGGGTTGCTTTCTCCTGGAGTGTAGGTAAATCAGCAGGAGTAGGTATATCAAGAAAAAAAAGCAAATTGTAAACAGTGCTCTGTGCAAACACTTGTCTAGAATTATAATGGCACAATAGCAGCACATTGCTGGTCCCCTAGGTTCATTGGTTTTTAATGTGATTACAAGGCACAGGGCCATTTTTTACCCATACATGCCTCACATAAAATCACTGACTGCCTGAAGGAAATTAAGGCATAATAACAGCACACCAGTTTAAACAAACAGTTATTGTATTCCTTTTAAAGGATGTCCTAATAAAAAACTAAACAGACACTATGTGTGGAAAAATAAAAAGAAATTACCTCTCATTAAGGGGGACGCTTCCCCCACCTAGAAGGCCCTGAAGGCATGTGCAGGCCGGTATGGACCGGTTTAGGGCTAAGGCCTAACTGAGGCCGCATCTTTGGAATTTTCGCGGGCTGCTTTCCAGCATTTATTGGTGATTGGGTGAGGGCGGGCAGCGGGGTCACCTGGGCGGATTGCAGGAGCAGCAGGATAGCGCTTAAAAGGCATTGTATTAACGGATTTGCATGTATGTATCCTTTGAAATGACATAAACTGGAAAATAAAGTAAAAAAAACAAGAAAGGTGTTAGCCTGCAGTGTACCTGCTGCCTGCTTGCCCCTGCGGATTGCCGGTTCACGTCGTCTGGAGCACCTGAGGACAAGAATTTTCTTTTATTATCTTTGCTTGTTTCCTCTACCTGCATCAACCGAGCTGTGCCCCCCTGTTTGGAGCCCCCCTTGCCTGCTGTCGCGATCCTTGCCTGTGCCTTGGGCGTTGGTGGTAGGCAGCAGTCTCTGGGGACCTGCTCAGGAGGCTGTTCCAGCTCAGGTTGGCCCTACTTGAATTCCGTAGCTCAGGTTCAGGAGACCTCAGGTAAAATGGGGGCGGTAATCTGGGCAGAGGGGCCTTGCTGAGCCTGTATGCGGTACGGTCTGGGTGGAGAGGGGGAGAGATTGATGTTTTTTGCTTTGAGGGCAGCAAGAGAGTAGCTTTCTTTCTGGTTGGAGCTTTGCAGTACTTTGTGATTGTTTTTTTAAAATATTTAGTCTGCATTAGGTGGCACTATCTGCACATTTATGGTCGAAACAAGCAGCCTTTATTGTTGATCCCCGTATGACAGGTTGCTTATTCCCGTACGTACAGATTGGGGTGATTTTAATATTATAGGCAGAAGGCAGCATACACATTGAGGAGGCACAGTTGTTTTTCTTGATGTGGGAATCACTTCACAGTTGTTTTTTCTTGGTCTGAGGGTGTGGAAATCGCTTCACAGTGGTTAATCTTGGTCTGAGGGTGTGGAGATTCTCTTGCATTTCTCAATTCCTTATATTGTTTCTCCAGTGCTGTTGCATGATTTAGTCCTAAAGGTTTTTACAGGCAGCCTTTTTCGAAAATAATTGTTTTGGGGCATTGTTCAGCATTTGTGCATGACTAAGACCGTAGTTTTGTTGTGAAAAGTCACAGGCAGTGGTTGCACATTCATCAACGGGGCACTAATTCCTCCTTACGGGCTGATCTCAGGAGCAGATATGTCTCCTAGGCATGTGAAGAGGAAGGCTAGCATGGATGTGGTCATGGGGAGACTAGATGCCATAGACCAGGTATTAGCCCTGATTCAACCGGCCTTGGCCACTTTAGCAAAAAAGGAGGACGCACAGCCCGAAATTAATACAGAGCCTCCCAGTAATATTGAACTAGGGTGTGGGTCCCCCCAAAGGCAGCTTTTCCACCAGTCAAGAAAAGGGCATGGAAGGGACTAGCGAAAGGGGGAGAGATTGCAGGATTGGGCCAGACTAATGTAGGGGCCACCACGAGTTATGATCATTCCTCAGGTGAGGTCATAGTGATAGGGTAGGAGAGATTGAGGGACTTGAGATTGGCAGGAACAAGCCCAGCCAACTCTGGATCAGATCTGGTCACTAGCATTGCCAGGGTTTTACCCTGGCT
This sequence comes from Lissotriton helveticus, assembly GCF_964261635.1. NCBI lineage: Eukaryota > Metazoa > Chordata > Amphibia > Caudata > Salamandridae > Lissotriton > Lissotriton helveticus. Next base: position 1,212,213,339 of record NC_136067.1, on the reverse strand, counting down.
TACCCAATTAGGCAGTCAGGGCACATTGAGTGTGGCGGCAGGGGGTGGGGGCCCGGCAGCCCCAGACGCTCCAGCGGTGGGACCCTCACACATTCCACATGGGGTGGAGTGGGCACTCAGAGCATCCCATGTGCTTCTGCCCAGCTATTGGGTCCAGGGGGGGTGCAACCTTCAGCAACCGGTTTGGTCCCAAGTACAGTACCAACACCCGCAGCGCCAGATGCAACTGGAGGGCCTGGATCAGCGACAAAAGGTGAGGGATTAAATACCACCAGTAGTGCCCATGATCAGGTCATTTCCCCTAGAGATCAATTGGGTTTGCACTTATCTGAGGAAGTCAGGGCAAAAATTAAGACGGGTGTGTTGGACTTGGCCCTTTTGACAGGTTCATCCCTAAACGTTTTGACTTTCTACCCACCTTATTTCTGACATGGTGTTGGGGGTTTTAGGGCTCTGGACACTTTTAGCACTGTGGTCCAGTGTAAAGTGTGTGTGCTCTCAGTGTACATTTAGTAAGGTTGGCCTGCCCTCCCATAGGAATGCATTAAGGATTCCCTGATAAAGTTTGTCAGTGGTCATTCCTGGGATGGGAGGAGCAGCGTGGTCAAGTTTATTATGTATGAAATTGTAAGACTAAATGCTGCGCAATGGTGTGTGCAGATTTATGATAAGTGGCTGAGAAATGCCACTTTTAGAAGTTGGCATTTCTGTGTGCTATGTGTCTACCTGCCTGGTGTGAATTGCATGTCTGGCTTGTGAGTGATAGGGGCTGGGAGGTGTGTGTGGCTCCAGGAGGGGCAGGGTGAGTCAGCACTAGGCTGAATGGGACATATGTGCTGGGAGTATTGGGAGGAGTAATCCCCTGACTCTGAATGGGACTGTGCCCAGCCTGTACAATACTGACTGTGCCCCCTGTGGTGCGTCTGATCACCTAGCCCCAACCTGACAAAGGGGTAGAGGAGCTTGGAAAACAAAGTGCTCCAAATCACCCCTGAACCAGGTGCATCTGGTTCCCTCGAGCCCTGCACTACAGACAAAGAGATTATGTGGTATAAATATAGGGGCTGTGACCCCATGACTTTGTTCTGTTCTAGGGCTGGTGTGCTGTTCTGAACTTGCTGGGGAGTAGGGCTTCTCCATAGTTGGTGCCGATCGAGGCACAGTGCGAGTTCTCAGTTCCTGGGCGGTCCCGCAAGAGAGCAGGCCACCCCAACGAAGGGGGACAATTTTTTTTAGAGCCGTGGGGGTCCCGAGGGCACAGTGGTGCCGGGCGCCCCTTTATGGGAATTGTCACAGCTGCACCGCCGTAGCGGGCAGCTGCAACGTGGGCATAACGGTTTCTAGGCCACAGTAAGGGGCCCAATGGCACTGAGGTGCCCGTGCCTACTCCATATTTGCTCCCAGCTGCCCTGCCTGACAGTGGGTAGCTGCAACGGTTGGCACATATTTGAATCAGAGTCCCTGAGTGGGATAAGAGAGGGCACAGTGGTGCCAGGCCCTTTACTTTCTTCCCAGCTGCAGAGCAGTTAGCGGCAGATGCAACGTTTAGGCCAGAGCATCTTGAGGAGTCCCAGTGGGTACCCAGGAGGCACAGTGGTGCCAGCGCAATGGCGCACATGGATTATGCTGCATTTTCAGCCGCCCTGACATTGTGGACATAGGGCATTTGAGCCCTCTGAGAAGGCCAGTTGGCCAGGGAGACTGTGTGAGACTGATAGGGCGCCAGGCGCTACTGTGATTTATGTGGTGATAGGAAATGTGGTTTACGCACTATGATTTATGCCTTAATGTAATGTGTTTATGCTTGTGAGGTTACGGTCTAATGCGTTTAGGCTGGTGAGGTTATCGCATAATGGGTTTATGTTCATGAGGTTGGCGCAGAATGTATTTCCCACCTGATGTGATAATTATTTATGTTGCAGGAGATGATGCTGAGTACAGTATTTTGCCAGTAGTTACTGGTTGTGTTCTACATTCACTATTTGTGCTTGCGATGGTTCTGACAGTGGCCCAATTGGCCCTGTCAGATGTATATAATCCCCTGTAAGTATTGCCTAGTGCCAGTTGGCACAGTGTATATTGTGTGAGTACTATTCTAATGTGTTTATGATAGTACAAAGGCTATTTATATGCATAACCTTGTGTGGAGTTCCTTTTGTGGTGTGCCTAGTATGTTGCTGCTGAGTGTGTGTGCTGCACAAACGCTTTACACATTGCCTCTGGGATAAGCCTGACTGCTCGTGCCTAGCTACCAAGGGGGTGAGCAAGGATTATCTTCAGCGTGTAACTCCCTTGCCCTGACTAGACTGGTGGTTTCTGTCTGGCTTTGGCGCACGCCTTAGCCAACCAGCAATTCCATTTCTAACAGGGTAAATATGTGGATGTTTTTTAATTTACTGTGGTAAAACCCCCTGAAGAGGACAACAAAGATTCCAAAGACTGTTCCCCATAAGTTAAAGAAAACAAAAGTGGAGGAAACACTTATGAATTGGATCAAGGGTTTTACTATTTATTAGTCAGTCCTCTTAGAGAAATGCCTGGGGTTGGGACCTCAGTTAGCTTAATACATGAACAAAATAGACGGTGCTTACGAAGAATTCGGGGGTCCTGCTGGAAGGAATACGATAAGGCATTCAGGTTGAAAAAAACTCCTAACCCGGGTATGTTTTGGGATCAAACAGAGGTGAATGCATGGTTGTGGTGTATGATGTTGAAGAAACCGGAGGGTGGGGGCCAACTACCCTTTCGTCAAGCTTCAGGAGGGGGAGAACGGAAAGGGGCATGTTGGGCTTATAATAAGAAAGCATGTTCAAGGCCATTAGGGTCTTGCACATTTTTTTTAATTGACATTTTTAACGAAAAGGTCGCTTTTACAACACAACAGGCCAGCATGTTAGCAAATCGTTACAGGATGCAAAATAGTTACAGACTATACATTACACAACACGTTTGCATTAATTTACATCCCACATGCCCACTTCTAATGGAAGCATATTTATCATATATCCAGATGTCCTTAGTTAAGAATTGAAAAACCATTACATACTACCACATAGAGGGTCCAGGACTTTTCAGTCACATTTGATTAAAACCATGGTTTCTGGGGGTTGAAGAGAAATACAGTGTCAAAAACAGGTGAAAACCAGTAGTACATCACATCGATACCCCAGTCTGAGTGTTGCCTGTGTGCATTTCCTCAGTAGAATCGTGCTGTCCTTGAGCCCAGCTCAGGAATGGTTCCCAAATATTCCGAGGCCTGGAAGTAGGGGGCATAAGCTCCCAAAATGTGTTCAGCTGTGTGGGCCATATTTGACATCAGTGATCCACGCCTTGATTTAGGGCACCCCCCTCATACCCCAATATACTGCAACCTGACGTTTAGCAAATAGCAGAAGGGCATGTAATTTGCACAGCTTGGGCGGGGTGTCTTTACCATAGCCTAATAAGCCCAAGATGGGGGATGGAACATCTGACGTACCAATGATTTGATTCACTGAGGGGAAAATCATGGACCAGAATTCAGCAATCTTTGGGCAATCCTACGCCACATGCAGAAACGAGGCAGGAGTGTACCTACAGCGCCAACAACTGTCATGCTCCCTGATCCCTATATGATACAGACCCACAGGTGTCCTATACAATCTATGCAGATTTTTAAAGTGAATCAATCGGAGCCTGTAGTTAGGGGAAAGCTCAGTAAGCTGCCCACAACAGAAATCCCACTGGGCCTCAGTCAACGGAATCGGGAGCTCGTTATTCCAACACTGGCGGGATCTAGGTTTCACCAACGGGGCGGCGTTGTGCATGTGTGTATATAATCGTGTAATAAGTTTACGTGGAGATGGTTTCTCAACAGGTTGTCCAATGCGGGTAAAGGTGGAGGGGTAGACGGGAAACCCTCCCAGAGGGCACAACATGCCGTACGCAACTTATGATATAAGAATAGCTCAGCAAAGGGTACCGCCTGTCCTTCATATGCTTCCGGGGGGCCTGAGCGTGTCTCTCGGATACAGGTCTGCGAAAGTGTGAAGTTTCATCTTTTGTTCCAGGGTCTTACTAACACCATCCTGAATGCAAGTCAGCGTGGGATTCTGTGCCAGTGAGATGGAGAGGGCATACAATACCAGGATGCCCGCACTTCTGCGGCAACTCGTCCCATGCCCAACGCAGTGTCCTAGAGGTGTCTATATCTCCATGAGGGCGATGTGACGGTTGATAAATCACCACCTTGAGCTGGACAGGTGCCATCGCGTCAGTTTCGACTGCTACATGGCGTTGGATGGACCAAATAGTGCAAGTATTGGGCCTGAGCGCAAAGCGCATAGAGGTGCATGTCCGGAGCGCCCAAACCTCCCTGCCTCAACGGGAGCGTGAACAAATCCCAGGATATTCTAGCTTGACCGCCCGCCCATGCCAGGGAGACCAACTGCATCTTCAAAGTGTTAAAAAAGTGCTGCATGAGGGGGATCTGAATGTTAACGAATAAATACAAAAACTTTGGTAAAATGACCATTTTAGCCAATGCTATCTTCCCAACCAGTGCTAATGGCAGCTTAGACCATATTTTAACCTTCTCCTCCAACCACGTGACAGCCTGCCCATAATTTAGATTCCACGCCTCCTGCATGACCCGACTTATCCATACACCCAAATATTTAACCGCCTCTGCCTCCCACCTCATAGGAAACTCGGAGGTCACCCGGGGCGTGCTGTCTGTCAGTGGAAATATCACAGACTTGGCCCAGTTAATGAAGATACCGGCCAGTCCTCCAAAACGGATAAATTCCCTCAAAATGGGGTCCAAATTCTCCTCTGGGTTAACCATGTAAAGAGTCACATTGTCTGCATAGTGCAAAACGAGGAGACTCCTGGTGCTAAACCCTATGCCTCGAGCTGTGTGATGTTGCCTGATGCTGGCAGCCACGGGGTTCCATCGCGATTGCAAAAAGCAAAGGAGAGAGGGGACACCCCTGCCTGGTACCACGCGAAATGGGGAAGAGATCTGAAAGTAAGCTATTCACCCTGATCCGAGCATTGGGTAGAGTGTAAAACAGCCGAATGCGATTGATGAAGAGTGGGCTAAACCCTATACGGCCTAATATAGCAAACAAATAGGGCCACTCCAGCGTATCGAATGCCTTAGTGGCGTCTAAAAATACAGCAGCAGCGTGTACACCTGGGTGTAAATAATGCAGCACCAAGAAGATAGTCCGCAAATTGTGTGATGTCGACCTCCCGGAGATGAACCCCGACTGGTCCCGGAGTGCAACAATAGGAAGTAAAGGCTGTAACCTGTTTGCAATCAGCTTGGCTAGGATTTTAACATCCACATTTATCATCGATAATGGCCTATAGGAATCTATCTCCGATTCAGGCTTTCCTGGTATAAATAGAGTAATAATGATCGCTTCCCTCATGGACTGAGGTAGTACACCATCCTCCACCACCATCAAAAGGACAACATTCAAAGAACGACTGGACAACAACACCCACAACAGCAAGGAACTCTTCTGCATCGTTAAAGAGCTCTCCAACCCCAGCGCCTGCAACACCGACATCACACCCTCGCAAGACCTCTGCGACTCACTCGCCTCGTTCTCTCACCGCAAGATCGCCGACATACACAACAGCTTCGGCGCACAGACCACGCACCCAACTTCTGAACCAGTGCCCCCCACCACCACCTTCTGCACCTGGACCCGGTCAGCACCGAAGACACCACCCGCACGATGAACACCATCCACTCCGGCTCCCCAACCGACCCCTGTCCACACCAGATCTTCAACAAAGCCGACTCCATCATCGCACCCCAACTCCGGGACATCATTAACAGCTCCTTCGCATCCGCCACCTTCCTGGAGAGCTGGAAACATGCCAAGCTCAGCGCCCTCCTGAAGAAACCCACCGTGGACCCCACGGACCTCAAGAACTTCCGCCCCATCTCGCTTCTCCCTTTTCCTGCCAAAGTCATTGAGAAGACCGTCAACAAACAACTCTTCGCCTTCCTCGAGACAAACGGATCCCTCGACCCCTCACAGTCCGGTTTCCGAGCAAACCACAGCACCGAGACCGCCCTCATCGCAGCCACCGACGACATCAGGTCCCTGCTCGACAACGGGGAAACAGCTGCCCTCATCCTCCTGGACCTCTCAGCAGCCTTCGACACCTTATGCCACCGCACCCTGATACAGCGCCTCAGCAACACGGGAATCCAAGGAACGGCCTTAGAGTGGATCATCTCGTTCCTCGCCGGAAGAACCCAGAGAGTCCGCCTCCCCCCGTTCCGATCCGCGGCCACCGAAGTCATCTGCGGCGTTCCGCAAGGATCCTCGCTCAGCCCCACCCTCTTCAACGTCTACATGAGCCCCCTCGCAGCCATCGCACACCAACACAACCTAAACCTCATTTCCTACTCTGACGACACCCAGCTGATCCTCTCCCTCACCAACGACCCCACCACCACCAGAGCCAGCCTCCAGGAAGGAATGAAAGACGTCGCGGAATGGATGAATCTCAGCCGTCTGAAACTGAACTCAGACAAGACGGAAGTCCTAATCCTGGGACCATCCCCCTCTGCCTGGGACGACTCCTGGTGGCCCCCTGCCCTGGGCACCTCCCCCAAGCCAACGGACCAGGCACGCAACCTGGGCTTCATCCTGGACTCCTCCCTCACGATGACCAAGCTAGTCAACGCCGTCTCGTCATCCTGTTTCAACACCCTGCTCATGCTCCGAAAGATCTTCGAGGTGGATCCCCACCGAAACCAGGAAGACGGTCACGCCCTCGTCACCAGCCAACTGGACTACGGGAACACCCTCTACGCTGGTACCACAGCCAAACTCCAGAAAAGACTCCAACGGATACAGAATGCTTCTGCACGACTCATCCTGGACATCCCCCATCATGGCCACATCTCTGCCCATCTGAGAGACCTGCACTGGCTCCCCGTCAGCAAGAGGAACACGTTCAGACTCCTCACCCACGCACACAAGGCTCTCCACGACATGGGCCCCAAATACCTCTACAGCCGCCTCACATTCTACACACCCACCCGCCAGCTCTGTTCCGCCAACCTCGACCTCGCCACCGTCCCACGAATTCGCAGAACAACCACCAGAGGAAGATCCTTCTCCTACCTGGCGGCCAAGACATTGAACTCCCTCCCCACCCACCTACGGCGGACCCAGGACCATCTCTCCTTCAGGAAACAACTCAAGACCTGGCTGTTCGAGCAGTAGCGACTCCCCCTCCCCCCAGCTCCTTGAGACCCTAACGGGTGAGTAGCGCGCTATACAAATTCGCTGATTGATTGATCTTCTAGAGCTTCCTTATATAGTGCCAGCAGCCGAGGTGCTAACTCCTCCACATAGGTTTTATGAAAGGATGTGGTCAGGCTATCAGGCCCAGAGGCTTTCTAGCGGTAAACTTTTTATAACCTGAGTGACGTCTTCCACAGTGAACGGGAGATCCATATACTCTCTATGGTTCTGATTGAACCAAACCAGTGAAAGCGAGTCAAAGAAGGGTTGCATTCCCTCGGGACATGCTTCCTGGGTTGTAGTAAAGGTGAGAATAAAACGTGGAGAACACATCCAGAATTTCTGCCTGGCCCCTGATGGTGGCACTGTGTGTGGTGTGTAGTTCGTGAATGAACACAGTGGACCTAGAGGGTTGGATCATACCAGCCAACGTGCGGCCTGGTCTATCACCCTCCCCATACCGCCGCGCCTCTGCATATTTCCCCAAGAACTTGACTTCACATTGTGCCTCTTGAGCAAAGTTCAACAATTTGGATTTCAGGAGGGCCACAGTTTCGGGCTCATTTGCTGAATAGAATTGTTTTTCAAGCTCTTTTATTTGAGCTTCCAGTGAGGCGATCATACCTCTAATAGCCTTCAATACTCCCGCCTGTCGGGCAATGCAATGACCCCTGATAACTACATTAAATGCCTCCCAGAGTGAGGCCTCAGTATCTACTGAGCCTATATTGAGAGTAAAATAATCGGTGATATCCGTCCGTATATCTTCCTTAAAGGCTTCATCAAGCAGGGCATGTGGCGGAAGGCGCCAGGAGAATGCACGTGGAGGTGAGCGCGGAAACGACAGTTTCAAGAGGCATGGGGCGTGGTCCGATAGGGAGTGTGGCAGGTGCAAGATATCAGAGGTCCAAGTGGCTATATCACTTGAAACTAACCAGAAGTCCAATCGGGACCAAGCACTATGATGATCAGAAATACATGTACCTTCCCTAACCAAGGGGTGTCTCCTACGCCATATGTCGAGTAAGTCCCCATCAGAGATGCCGGAGGCACTAGCAACCGGGTGTAAGGGGCGATCTGCTCCCCGCCTATCCATGTCATCATCTAGGATAGCATTAAAATCCCCTCCCCACAATATTGTACTGCAACCGGTCGCTCTGACCCTAGTCCAAACATCCTGAAAAAAATCAAGGGAACCTGCATTGGGGCCATATACCGCTACTATAACCAGGGAAATGCCCCCCAAAACGCCGTGTATGGGGATATATCTCCCTTCGGGATCTCCGAGAACTTCTCCCTCCTGCCAGTCCACTCCCCGCCTGATCAGCACAGCCACACCGCAAGCATAGTTGGAATACATAGAAGAGTACATGTTCCCCCACCTATTGTGCCGGAGCCTCTGCGATGGTGTGACATTTAAATGTGTCTCCTGCAATAAACATACGTCTATATTATGTCTGGATAAATAAGCATGCATGAGTCTAGATTTCCTACTGTCATTTAGCCCTCTGATGTTCCATGTAAGAAAATTTAGCGTATTAGCGTGAATGCATGTATGGTACTCTGACAGAAGCGATGTGGGCAGTGTTGACGTATCATCTTCTAATTATAGACGGTGCATTCTGACCAACAAAATGCAATCATTCTGGCAATAAACAATAAAACAATCCCTGCCCTCCACCCACCTCCCACTCCAACCTCCAATCAGGTTGTAGAATACCCACCCCTAACAAAATAAAACTCAAATAACCACATAGCAATACAGGGAACCTTCCCATGGGGGCGCAGTAGCACCGGCAAACCTCCCTGTTCGCACAGGGTGGCTGGGAGTACTGCGGAGAATGCTACAAGCCCATGTCAACAGTACCAAATCCTACAGGAAAAAACTCATACTGTAGAACCCAGGACCCACATCAGCAAAACAGACAGGACCTCCCCAAGCCTGCATCATAGCATCTCAGTCTCCCAGGCTAATGAGCAATCCGATACCATTTGTCAGTCATTGTCACTAAGGTGGCCGGCTGAAGACATCTCAGCTCCCCGGGTGTCTTTGTTTTTCTTTCTTCCAACATGTTTGGCAAACTTCAATGCAAACTTCTCATCTGTGAAGAAGTGGGCTGTGCCGTCATAGGAGACCTTTAACCTTGGCTGGGTACAACAGGGAATAAGGGATCTGTGCTTGCAAACGTATATATGTTTGGCAGGGAGGAATTCTCGATGTGCCGCCTGTACAGCCGGGGTAAAGTCGGGATAGAACAAAATGGTATTGCCTTTGTGCGATATTTGACCTTTCTCCCTAGCCAGCCTCAGGATCAGGTCCCTATCTTGATAATTCGATAGCTTCGCCAGGATGGGCCTAGGTGTTGCCCCAACAGGAGGATTTGGCCCCAAAGACCTATGTGCCCTCTCCACCACGAAGTCAGAGAACAAGTGTGGATCAAAAAGTTCATGAAGTAAATCTGTAATGAAAGACTTTCCAGGATTCCGGTAATACGTAGGTTGTTTCTACGTGACCTTGCCTCCAAATCATCGTTCTTGGCCCGGATAGTTCCCAGCAGTTTGTCCATGTGCAGAAGTTGCTCCTTTGTTTCCACCTGAAATTCGTAAAATTCGGTGTGGCGGTTTTCCAAGACGTCGAGGCGGGTCTTGTGCGCCGCCACCTGGGTTTTGACCGAGTCCAATTGTGTAGTCAGGGTATCCAACTTCATGTCTATGTTACGCAGGCTGTAGCGCATCTCCAACATAAGGGTCCGCAAGTCATCACCATGATCCTCCGCGTGCGTTTCATGCTGACCCGCAGGTGCCCACAGGTGGACACCTGTGCATCCAGGTCTGATTCCACATGACGCGTGGCAACCTTGTTTTCAAAGGTGAGTTTTGGTTGTTTAGCATCTTGTTTGCCCATATTTGCAAATGCAATGGAGATGTGCAAACCGTGAGGGAAGTCAAACAGAACTCAGCCCAGCACGCCGCCACCCTACTTCACAAAGAATGGCATTGCTTGCGTCTGTGCCTTTTTTCCTAAGTGCCTCCCAGACACTACTTCATATTAGTGCAACTCAGCAACCCGCTCAGACCTCCCAGGGGCTTCATAGATCTTCTGCACCCCACAAGTGTCTGTTGCAGGGCCTCACCCCTGATGATCTCTGTCCCAGCCCAGCCGCTCCCCTACTCTTAGGGCTTCAGAAGCAATGTGACATAAACGGCAATGCGGGTGATAGATAGGCACAGTGCCCACAACCAGGATATTGCGCTCCGGCAAGTATGTCCCTCGAGAAGGGCACCAGGGTTCCCAGCCACGGTCAGCTCCAGCCCAAAGGTCACTGAATCACACAATGATAGTTGCAGCGTGCAGAGTACAGTGCACACTTGTCTCCTGTTGAGGCGTCCACGAAAGCACACACAACGGCCACGTCTGAGAGGCAAAACTGGACAACGGGTGATCCTCTGTGAGGGCGGCCAGCCCACACAGCCACGCCCGATCTCAAAATGGCAGACTCAATGCAGATGGTGCAGCGTATCCTCTAGAGTGCACCTCACCAGGTCAGGCGCCCGAGACAAAGCTGCAACTTCCTCAAACGCTGAAACGGTGGCAACATCAGTCATGCACCGGGGCCCCCGACCTTCCCATCAGCGCCTGGTCTCAGCCACAGCATACCGCTGCCCCAAACTGGCGGTCATAAGCCTCAGGACATTGCATCCTTCTTTACCGCCCTTGTGACACCCTGCATCAACTAGGCGTACCTGGGCGTACAGCGGTTCCATTCTCCCTCTCAAGTAGTGTCTGTACCTCAAGCCGCAAGACCACTGCAGGCAGGGGTATCACTGCTCTTTCTCAGGTCCGCAGCCTACGGCCCGCCAACAGCCCACCAACAGCTGCAGGCTCAATTTTCAGGGTTGCCCGCAGCACGACCGGGGACCAGGATATTCCCCAGGCAGCCGGCGGCTCCTCAAACAACCGCGTAGCTCAGCCCCAGAGCATGCGCAAGCCACAGAAACACCAGCGCCGGGGTCCTCAGATATTCCGCCACCTGAAGATGATACAAAGCAGCTCAGCAGCTCTCCATATTCCAGGATTATGAAAGTATTAATTCCCGGCCGGCGGAGCTCACTCACAGAGCGGCCGTTCTGCTGCGCGGCAAACCACGCCCCTCCAGGGTCTTGCAAATGTAGGCACAATTGCTCCTTTTGTGGGACAACAGGGCACCCAGAGTTTAAATGTTTCAAGAAAGGCAAGGAAAAGGTGGAAAAGGCCTGACTCCAGGTTTTCAAACTCCCTCTGCGGTCGCACTGCTGGTTATGAACCCTTGGTTAAATAAGTATCCACATCAGGAGCAGGCATACAAATTATCTTCAGGGGCCTAAAGTTTGCAAAAATCAACAGTGATTTGTCCAGGGAGTGGAGGTAGCAAAGAGAAAGATTGACAAGGAAGCAAAGTTGGGAAGGGTGGCCGGGCCATTTGATAGGCCCCCATTCACCAATTTTGCCTGCTCTCCCCTCAGCTTGGTCCCTAAAAAGGATCCAGGGGAATTTAGATTTATAAACAATCTTTTAGCCCCTAGAGGAGCTTCTGTTAATGACGCCTTCAACCCTGCACTGACTTCTGTCAAGTACGCTTCACTCGATGGTGCCCTTGAAATCTTAAGGCAGTAGGTCCAAGGGGACTTTTAGCTAAAGCAGACATAGAGTCCGCATTTCGTTTATTGCCAGTTCATCCATATGATTTTCATTTGTTAGGTTTTCAGTTCCAAAGAAAGTATTAATATGACAGGTGCATGCCCATGGGCTGCCCGGTCTCTTGTGCCTATTTTGAGCAATTCAGCACATTCCTTGAAAGAGTTTTCACCCAGGTTTCTTGGTCTGCATATGTCATTTACTATTTGGATAACTTATTTCTCTTGGGACCGGCTAATCCTGACCACTGAGCCAAGTCCTTGGCAGCATTTGAACGTTTGAAGTCTGAGATCGGAGTGCCCCTAGCTCGGAAGAAAACTGCTGGGCCAGCATCGATGTTAACTTTTTTGGGGATAGAGATCAATTCTTAGTAATATTTTCTTGATAGGGGATGCCTTGGTGGTCACCATTGCACGCTCAAAAACAGACCAATGCAAGATAGGGATCAGGTGATTGTGAGGGGAGTCAGCACTTTCTTGGGGTGTTCAGTTAAAGTGACATGCGCATATTTGCAGAAGCATCCTAGGGTGGCATCTACTTCTCTATTCATACATGCTTCAGGTGTTCCTTTGTCAAAATACAATTGTGCTCATATTATACTTAAAGCCCTCTTGGTAGCAGGCACACAGGGTACCTTCAGCACACATTCCTTTAGGATAGGGGCAGCCACATCTGCAGGAGGAGCGGGGCTCAATACAGAAAGAGTGAAAAGAATTGGCAGGTGGAAATCTGAGTGCTTTAAATGCTATGTGTGGCTGAATATGCTATAGACACATGGGCTATCACTGGACCATTGCAGTAACATGAACTTTTCCTCCTGTCCAATGTTTGCATTAGTGCACATGGCTACCACCAGTGTGTGGGTCGTTGGCCGTTCCTTCATCTGTCGTGCGAGTTAAACCATCAGCGGGAGTCATTTGGGCAAATGGGCAGCGGAGGCAGGTCTCCAATTTCACTGGGCGGTAGGGTCGGTCTTCGCCTAGCTGGCCTACATGGGTTCGTCAAGGAGGTTTAAACCCGGGGACTCCCACCACCGGCACTCATTATCCTTCACATCAGCGGCAACGATTTGGCGACGGAGGGCAGAAGGATTCTGTTTGAGGCCCTGCTGGTTGAGATTGCATGGTTTGCTAGAAGATTCCCGAATGCAACCATAGCATGGTCTCCTATAATTCCAAGGAGGGTATGGAAATTCGGTCGATCTACAAAGGGCTTGAATGAGTCAGTCAGACGTTTGAACAGTAGACTGAAACGATTACTGAACACAGCATGGTTAAAGACAAATTCACATGGTTGCCTGCGGGGGGAGGCATGTTTTCACAAAGATGGAGTCCATTTGTCCACCCAGGGTAATGAACTGTTTGTTGAAAATGTAGTTGCCTGCACACTCCAGCTTTTTTCCCACGTTTAGGGGGAGTCATAGTTGGTCGGGCAACCAACTACTCCTGTGGCTGTTAAGGAGTCTTGTTTGCCCACAAAAACGAGTTGGCAACGTGGGGCATCACAAATACAGGAGCAGGCGGATTTAAGATGTTGTTGACTTTGAATTACCCGGGGCAGGGGTAACACGTCACTGGTCAAGGACTGGGGGCATCTGCTACCGCAATTGTCCTTGGTCCTGGAGGGTACCCCGTGGTACACCCCATGGGGAGTTGGGGGAATGATGGCTGCACCAGGGGACCAAGGTATGACCCTGTTGCCTGGCCTCATCCCCCTTTTGGGTGCCAGGGGGCGTCCCTTCATTGGGTCGTTCTGGCATGGAAGGTTCTTTTTGGTATCAGATGTTGAGTTGGCCCTGGCTCCTTCACCTTGGGGAAGTGGAAAGTGCGCCTTGTAGATGATGCCATGAGGAGCCGTGAAGTGGTCAAGCAGGACTCCTAATGAAGTGCGAGAATATTGTATACATTTGGTGTAAATGTATTTAGGAATGTTATGCAATATCAGGACAACAGATTATTTTTTCCGTTTAACGTTGTGTTTATGAAGTGTAATAAATACGGCCTTGAGAATGCTGTCATTTCACTAACTCAAGTATGGTTGTCTGGTTGGTTTCTTTTGGTGGGATGGCTGAATTACGGGAGAGGGTGGAAATGTCTGTCTCCTTTTACAGCACACCAGTCTCATGGCGGTCCCCCACCTGTGGACGAGGGGCCGCATCCCCCACCCCGAAGGCCTGAAGACAGGTGTTTGCTGATATGGACTGGTTTAGGGCTGAGGCCTAACTGTCGCTGCATCTTTGGAATTTTCGCAGGCTGCTTTCCCGCGTTTAATGGTGATTGGGCAAGGGGGGGCAGCGGGTCACCTGTGCGGCTTGCAGGGGCAGCAGGACAGCGCTTAAAAGGCGCTGTCTTAGCCTGGAGAGCCCCTGTAGCCTGCTCGCCCCTGCAGATTGCCGGTCCACGTTGCCTGGGGTACCTGAGGACCGGAACTTTCTTTTCTCCACCCTCCCATCCCCTTTACATTTGTGAATCATATTAGGAAGGCAGTTAAGGAGTCTTGTTTGACAACAAAAATGGGTTGGCAATGTGGGGCACCACGAATACAAGCGCAGGCGGATTAAAGATGTCGATTTTGAATTACCCGGGACAGGGGTAACACGTCACTGGTCAAGGGCTGGGGGCATCTGCTACCGCAATTGTCCTTGGTCCTGGAGGGTACCCCATAGTACGCCCCGTGGGGAGTGGGGGGGAATGATGGCTGTGCTAGGGGACCAAGGTATGGCCTGGTTGCCTGGCCTCATCCCGCTGTTTGGGTGCCAAGGGGTGTCTCTTCATTGGGTTGCTCTGGCATGGACGGTTCTTTTAGGTGTCAGATGTTGAGTTGGCCCTGGCTCCCTCACCTTGGGGGAGTGGAAAGTGCACCTTGTAGATGATGCCATTAGGAGCCGTGAGGTGGTCAAGCAGGACTCCCAATGGAGTGCGAGAATATTGTACATATTTGGTGTAAATGCATTTGGGAATGTTATGCAATATCAAGACAACTGATTTTTTTTTCTTTTAACGTCGTGTTTATGAAGTGTAATAAATACGGCCAGAAAATGCTGTAATTTCCCTAACTCAAATATGGTTGTCTGGTTGGTTTCTTTTGATGGGATGGCTGAATTACGGGAGGGGTGGAAATGTCTGTCTCCTTTTGCAATGAACACTAAACCACTGGGTCTGGGCTCCCACGGGCATTGCTTGCCACACTTGGATAAAGAACAAAACAGTTGCAAATGCCACAAATTTTTCAAATAAGCATCAGTTAAATAAACATACAATTGAAACAATATGTTTGAGAGAAATAAATTCTGTTTGTTTTAATCTTTATGCATTTTCATTTGAACACTTCTATTTCAAAATAATATTTCAATGAATTCATACAAATATTAAAAACCTGGAGTGCACAACCAATATCGTATACAGTGATAACAAACTTGTACAATATTTACAGTGAAATACAATTTACTCAACATTCGTTCTTCACTCATACACCATTCAATCCACTACAAACAAGACAAACTCACGACAAAACATGAATGATTCGAAAAAATTAACTGGATTAACTCTCCAGTAACAAAAAGCCAAATATTTTTAGAAATCTATACACTCTTTCCTAGTTGATGATTCGATTATAAATTTTTTAGGCTATTAACAGGGTCTACGCGTTTCGAACTACCATTCTTGCGTAGTTCTCTTCAGGACCAATCTGGCGCTCGACGATACAAGCTGGAAGGCTAGTGATCCCAATTTGGGGTATATGGGTGCGCTTGCAGGCTGGCCTGACTCGCCTGTCTGGTTGGGACGAGGCAGGCGTCTTGTGTGGAGAAGCGGTTCTTTTTTTCTTTTTTTCTTTCCTTCGTTGCAATTTTCGATTCGGCAATTCGTGGCTCAGTCGCGTTGGGAATCAGCCGGCGTCTGGACGCTGCAGAGGTTTGCAGGCATTTCCAACGAAGGAAAGAAAAAAAGAAAAAAAGAAAAAAAGAACCGCTTCTCCACACAAGACGCCTGCCTCGTCCCAACCAGACAGGCGAGTCAGGCCAGCCTGCAAGCGCACCCATATACCCCAAATTGGGATCACTAGCCTTCCAGCTTGTATCGTCGAGCGCCAGATTGGTCCTGAAGAGAACTACGCAAGAATGGTAGTTCGAAACGCGTAGACCCTGTTAATAGCCTAAAAAATTTATAATCGAATCATCAACTAGGAAAGAGTGTATAGATTTCTAAAAATATTTGGCTTTTTGTTACTGGAGAGTTAATCCAGTTAATTTTTTCGAATCATTCATGTTTTGTCGTGAGTTTGTCTTGTTTGTAGTGGATTGAATGGTGTATGAGTGAAGAACGAATGTTGAGTAAATTGTATTTCACTGTAAATATTGTACAAGTTTGTTATCACTGTATACGATATTGGTTGTGCACTCCAGGTTTTTAATATTTGTATGAATTCATTGAAATATTATTTTGAAATAGAAGTGTTCAAATGAAAATGCATAAAGATTAAAACAAACAGAATTTATTTCTCTCAAACATATTGTCTCCTTTTGCAGCACACCAGTCTCATGGTGGACCCCACCTGTGAGTAAGGCATTATGAACTACGGAGTATAAGTATTCTTGTGCTAAATTAATAGAGACATGCTAGCTAGCACTTTCGGTACTTTGCTACTCTCTGTAGTCTGCAGATGGGGCACCTGTGATAGACAATTATATTACTTTAATTCCAACGGCCCTTCTCTTCTCCAAATGCCTTTCAATACTACCCTTGCTGCAAAGAGATAGATGAATAATATTGATAGTACGTCACATACTTCACAAATAAAATACAGATATCCTGTCTGCCATAAGTAGACAGTGGAAAAAATTATGCACTGCAGTACAGGGAAAGGAATAGAATATATAGATTGTATTTGGCAAGTATGTCACAGAGTATCCCATCCGCAAAACTCAAACTCAGGCACGTAGTCTGACTTTACTCCCTTGCTTCGCCCTCCACCACAAATTATTTCCAACATACATTTGCTTTGCAGTAAGGAAAGGAAACTTGACTTACTTTCAGTCTCCATTGCAGGGTAAGTTAGAGAGATTAGGCTGGGCATGTAGAGATTTTGCTATAGAGTAGTTGGGTGTTACTAATTATCATCATGTTCCTAAACTTTGGCTTATTCAGTCACAGTAGTTGACGAATGTTGAAAGAGTGTAAATCCATTATAGAATCCAAGAAATATATGAATCACTTGACCCAGAAAATGTGGTAGATGTGAAGAATGTATTTTTCATTTTTTTTGGGTAGGTTGGGACAGAACATAGTGAAAGAATAAAGGAGTGAAATACTAAGGGGTGACTGAGTGGGCATGGGGAGGAAAGGGAAATACACCTTGTTTTTGGTTTGCTATGCATAGAAAACGTTGTAAATGCCACATTAACTAAAAGCAGACACACATTGCACAGCCAACACTGTAGTGCTAGATTGAACCATGCTACAGTTAGGTCCTGGGTGGGAAAATGACATGAGCAGGGAGGTGATGAATGATGATGGGTGGGATAAATATCAGCCTCACTTATCAAAAACAGTGGGTCAAGGGAGTAGACAGAAAACTGAAATATCCCCCACTTTGAAACAGAGCTTTGATAAAAGCGAGCAAGCAAAGTAGGTGAGCACCTGCCACAACAGAAGAGCTCCTTTGTTTCTTCATCCAAGCAATTATGCATTCATCCTTTCATTGTTTTATTTACCCTTTGATACCCACCATTTAAACTTTACATTCTTTCACCCAGCCGTTCACCATTCCAATCCATACATCCACATATCCATCCATCCATTCTACACACCCTCCTAACCATCCTTTCACATATCCATCCATTTACCCATCCTCATATCCTTTTATGTGTCTACAATTTTATCCATACTTTTACCCATCCACCCACCCAAGTATCCTTTCACCCATCCACCTACCTAGACATCCTTTCACCCATGTACCCAGCTCATCCTCTCTTTCATTAGGCAACCAGACATCACCAGACTCAGCTTCCAGGAAGGAATGAAAGATGTTGCATCCTGGATGAACAGCAGATGTCTAAAGTTCAACTTGGAGAAGACAGACGTCCTCCTCTTTGGACCCACCCTCTCAGCATGGGACAACACCTGGTGGCCCTCTGGCCTCGGCAGACCCCCACTTCCACTGGCCACGCCTGCAACCTCGGCATCATACTCAAATCCTCCCTCAACATGACCAGACAGATCAACACCTTCTCCTCCTCGTGCTACAACACCCTCTGCATCCTTCACAAGACCTTCAGGTGGATCCCTGCTGAATCCTGAAAGACCATCACCCCCGCACTAATTACCAGCAGACTGGACAACGGAAACACCCTCTATGACGGAATCAACAGATCTCTGCTCCAAATACTCCAGACCATCCAGAACATGGCCGTCAGTCTTGTCCTCTGCATCTAACATAAACACATCACCCAGCACCTACGACACCTTCACTGGCTCGCCGTTGAGAAGAAAGTAGCCTTCAAGCTACTCACTCATGCCTACAAATTCCTCAACAACACCGGACCCCATACCTCAATGTAAGAGTCTCCTTCCACGCACCCAAGACAAACCTCTGCTCCGCTGACCTTGCCCTCGCCAAAACCCCGCACATACGCAGCGACAGAACAGGTGGAAGAACCTACTCCTATGTTGCAGCAAAGATCAGGAAAGAACCCTCGCTCAGCATCTGACGTTCCACCACTCTACACACATTCAAGAAGAACCCCAAGACCTGGCTCTTCGGCCGAATCAGAGCTGCATAAACCCCTCCCCCCAATCCCCCTCCCCTCAGCACCTTGAGAGCCTCACGGGTAAATAGCACGCTTTACAAATCCTGATTGACTGATTGACCCTTTCATCCATAATTTTACCCACCAGGGCAACCTATCACCCTCCTATGCATCCTTTCACCCACCCACACATCATTTTACTCATATCCCATTTCAGCCATCCTTTCTTTTAAGGTCCATCCTTCTTTCCCTTTTCCATCAAAGCATTATTTTTAATGTTTATGGTGAGCTTTTGTCTGCTGAGTTGCTGAAAGAATTAGGCCATAAGAACTCAATCCCATTGTATCTACTAAATCAGGGGTTTTACATTGCCCTTGCAGCATATAATAGTAATTGTCAATAAGTAAGCAATGTACCATATCAACGGCCGTCCCTACCGCTGCTGGCACTCCCCCTCCAACCGCTGCTGCGTCTGCTGCACTGGAGCTGCCACTGGCCCTGGCATAGGTGGTCTGTGTGGCTAGAAAGGACATTACACATTTTTAGATGCCAGGTACGTTTTTTAACAAAATAGTACAACAACAATACATCAATACAGTTCGGTTAGCAGTATGTTCTATCAAAAATATCACTTTGGACATTTTGTTCGGGAAACATGTTAGGAAAATCACGTAGTTTAACCAACAGTTTTCAGAATGGAGGTGGCAGAGCTATGATGACTCTGAGTCGTTGAAGGACCATGAAGGGATGGAATATTTGGTCAATGGAGGACACATGCTCTTGGTTGGCAATTGCAATGGGACCGTCTTCATACTACTTTCATGCTGCACTGTCATCAAAACTGCAGGTATACTACTGTATAAATGAATGATGATAATAGATACAACACATCATTAAAGGGTGCACCACGACCACTCTCTCATTTTATTGTTAAGCATGACCTAGAAAAAGAAAGCCTTCTCAACAGACACATGTAGAATAGCTTACTTGTGCATGCAATCTTCACACTAAAGTACCTATCCATAAATCTGTTCTCTTAGTCTTACAGTGCCAGTCCACAAGATATATAAGGGAAGAGGTAAGGCTTACTCACAAACCAGAAAAAGCTACAGACTAGTACAGACTGGAGTATGTCAGCTACAGACACATGAAATATAGGGAAAAAAACTAGTGTAATGCAGGGATAACAAGAATTGAACACACATTAAAAAAAGTCAAAGGAAAAGAAACAAAAGACAAAAACATAAAATGCACCAAAAAAAAGACACACGCTAATAAAATAAAGGTAAATGGGGGTGGATGAATGGCATAGGGGGAGGATTGCAAAGATTTGGTTTAGGTTAAAAAATCAGGCCCAGCAAATACACAGAACAAGAAAGCAGGTGAAATGAAATGGCTACTCACATGAAAACCAAATGGTGCTGTTCGCACTGGTTTTTCAGCGAACATTGCTCTACCAACGTGAATGGACAGACGTGCCCTTTGGCCCGCTCTTGGGGTTTTTTGGGCACTCCACAGAATTCTGCGGAGCAGAACTCCATGAGTTATGCCCACCCCTAGTTAAAACTGCTAGCCAATTTGCTACCAGGTCCTCTCCGGACTAGTGTCAATTTCCCAAGAAGTATGGCACTAGCTCAGCAGAATGGACCATAATGCCCACGCCCTACATAGCCAAACACTTTTCTTGGCATGTGGAGCTCTCTAGCTCACCCCAGACGTGTGGCTACCTGAGGGCTACATGCCCATGGAGAAAACTGATTGGGAGAGGCCTTTCCCTCTCTGTCTACAATGCCAGATTGACTGCAAAAACAAAAGAGCATCTCTTCTCGTGTGTAACTTCCATTTGCCCTTCAAAGACGGCTTCCCCTGTTAGGCTTGCCTTTTGGGCTCATACCCTGTTTGTAAAGACATGTGGGGAGCGCGTGTTTGCACGCTCCACTCCCAGGTGCACTGCTTTTTGTGAGGATATCATATCCAACTCAATTTTAAACCATTTGACCTTTTCACAATTTATTCTAATTCATCATTAGTGTTCGTCATTATGTTGTCATCATATTCATCAAATCCACATATTTAACGTTCTGCATTTCAGAAACTTCTCATACTTCCATGCGTCCATCCAGACTTCTTTTGGAAATAAGATCCTAATACACTGGTTGATTCAGAGCAGCATTCTTTATTTCATTTTCAAAACCCAATGCATTTCGGGCTAAAATACAGCCCTTCGTCAGGGGTAGCTGTGAATGGACAATTAAAAATAGTATCAATATTTGATTTACAGTTTTTCCTTTAAAAACAGTCTTTTCTATAGAAAACATTTCAGATGCAAACAGTTTAACATTCAGTACTCAGCTGTATCAAATAAATATACGAAGCATGCAATTTCCCCAGTCCGTAGTTTCGATTAAAGCTACTAGTATAGTTGGCCCTTAACCCGCCTAAACAGTCTGTTTAATCATCCGTAGCGATTGCACTTTACCAGGCGTCTAAGAAAAAGGCGTCTAAGAAAAAGCGGTTTGGCTTGAAAAGTACTATTTCCCTTTCTAAGCATTGTACCCTCTTAACAGAACTACATTATCTTTGCCTCGCTTTAACACAGACTTTCATCTTTAGACGTTTATGCAACAAAGTAAAGCCCCGATATCATGCTTAGCGTACCTGCTCA